>NC_080187.1:32735000-33386250 GCF_030028045.1 Hippopotamus amphibius kiboko | reverse complement strand
CTAAATATTTTCTGGGTAATGGTAATTTTGTCTTTTCCTTTCCAATATTTATACTTATTTTTCCATTTAAAACAATGGCTAGGAACCCCCATAATAATGTCAAATATTTTCCGTGATATATGGCACATTTAATCAAATGTTTCTAAGGTTTCATCATTAAATAAGTTTACTCTTAGTTTCTCATGTTTGGGCTTTAGTATGTTAAGAAAATCTCCTTAGTAAGTCCTACCTTACTAAGAGTTTTACCAATAATGGATAGTAAATTGTATTAAGCGCCTTTCTGGCAACACGTTTGTTCCTCTTTTAGCCTATTTAATATAATGAATTACATTAATAAATTTCATGCTGAACTAACCACAAATTCCTGAAATAAGCCCTACATTACATGGTTATAGTATAATATGTTTAATTACATCAATTTTCATAGGCAAGTTTGATACAGTTGTGTGTGTACATTGGTTTTGTCAGATTTAGGTATCAGAATTATATCTGCTTCAAAAAATGAATTGAGATTTCTGTACATTTCTAATATCCAAAATACTTACTTACCAAAAGAAATATCTGTTCCTTGAACATTTCCAGGAATTACCCATAAAATCATCAAAGCCTCATGCTTTCTGGGTGGAATAGATCTTTGACCATCTTCACAATTCCTTGTACAGGCTGGTATATGCAGGTCTTCTTTAATTAATTTTGGAAACGATTTTTTTCCCTTAAAAAATCATCCATTTTATCATGACTTTCAGATTTATTAGCTTGAAAATGAGCATCACTTCACTCGTGATTTCTTATCTCCCTCACCTCTATGGTTTCATGCTCATTTCCAATTCTATTGTGTTGGTTTTCCTTTCTTCTTCTTTGACTGGCCTTACAGGTTTTGTTTGCTTTTTCTCAACATATTAAATAGATTTATCACTTCGCTTTCTTTATGTTTGCCAATTCTGTAATTTTTGCATTTAACTTTGTTTCTATCTCCTACATCCTCAGTTAATAGTCATTGTTCTATTTCTAATTTCATCAATCATTTATTCTTCCCTTTTTTCATATATATATATGAAATGTTTAAAGGCAATAAATCTGCTAAGTACTGATTTGGCCATACCCTTGAGTTTTTAGGAGCAGTTTTCATTGTCATTAATATATACGTTTTCTCTTTTCCCAAAAGTGATTTAGGAGAATGTCTTTTGATTTATTCAAGAGTTAAGATTTTTTTGGCCTTAATCAATTTCATTCTTATGGTACTGTAGTCAGAGACTATGGCCTATACATTTTCTGCTTTTAGAAGTTTAAATTTTCTATCTGGCCCATTATATAATCACATTTTATAAATGTTTAAAATGGATATTGGGAAACAATGTATATCATCTCTTTGTTAGGGCATAGAGTTTAATATATATCATTGATTTTTCTCATTCAAATTTTATACATCCTAATTTCTTTATCCATTTATTGTGTTGTATCCTCCAGATATAAATATTTCTTATAAATTCTACCTTTTATTAATAAAAAATGCACTACCTTATTTTATTTAATATTTCATGTAATGCTTTTGCCCTGAAATCTGTCTGATGGTACTACCACCCATTTGTTTGTTACTATAATTTTTGCTGAACTTCAAATTCAACATCCCTCGCTCACTGTTATAATGGCATAGGGTTAACTGTTGGTTTGGTTTTTATAGAGGCAAAACACATATACAATGAAATGCCTAACCTTAAGTGTATAATTTGATGAGTTTTGATAAATGTATAAATCCATGTAACTACCACACCAATCAAGACACTGAGCATTTCCATCACTCCAGAAAGTTACCATATACCCCCAAAGGCAAGCACTATTCTTACTGAATATTTCTATCAACATAAACTTTCCCTCTTCTATAATTTTACATAAATAAAAGCCCTCAGTATGTTATTTTGTGTTTAGCTTCTTTCACTCAACATGATGTTTTCAGGGATTTGTTCTTATTGCTGCATATATCAGTAGTTCACTCTTTTTTTTTTGCTGAGTAGTATTCTTTCATATGAATTATACCACGATTTATCCTTCCGTTGATGGATATTTGGGTTCTTTCCAGTTTGGGGCTCATATAAATAAAGTTGCTATGGACATTCATCTGCATGTCCTTTTGTGGGCATATGTTTTCATTTCTTCTGGATAAATACCTAGAAATGTAATTTCTGGGCCACAGCACAGGTATATGATTAATTTTTCAAGAAACTGACAAATTTTTTCCAAAATGATTGCATAATTTTGTACTCCCATCAGCAGTTTCTCTACATTCTCACTAACAGTTGGTTTTGTCTATCTTTTTAACTGTAGCCATTATAATGGATATAAAGTGGTATCTCGTAATTTTAATTCGCATTTTCTCTGAAGACTAATGCTAATGAGTAATTTAATGTGCTGATTGGCTATTTGTACACATTCCTTTGTGAACTACCTGCTCAAGTCTTTTGTCCATTTTGTATTAGGTTGTTTGTCTATTTATTATTGATTTGCAGGAGATATGTATATTATAAACATTTTCTCCCAATCTATGTCTTCCCTTTTCATTTTTTTGTTGTGGTAACTTTTGCTGAGCATAAGTGTTGAATTCCAATTTTATCAATTTTTTTCCTATCTGTTTAATGCTATTTATGCTCTCTCTAGGAAATCTTTGCCTAACCCGTGTGTGTTTTCTTCTAGAAGCTTTATAGTTTTGATTTTACATTTGTGTCGATGATCTACTTTATAAATATTTTATGTTTTTGGTGTTACCTGATATAGAATTATATGCTTAACTGCATTTTCCAATTGTTCACAACTGAACTATAAAAATATAATTGACTTTGTTTCTGTGGCCTTTCTAAATTCATTTATAAGTACCAGTAGTTGTTTTGCAGATTCCTTAAGATTTTCTATGTACAGAATTATGCCCTTTGCAGGCTTTATATCTTTTACTTCTTTTTCCTACCTCATTGCAATGGCTAGGAGCACCCGTGTAATATAAAATAGAAATAGTAAGAGAGGACATCCATACTGTGTTCTCAATCATGGGGGAAGGCTTTCAACACTTCAGTGCTAAATATGATGCTGCTACAGGTGTTTTGTAGAAGCTCTTCATCAAGTTAAAGAAATTTCTTTCTATTCCTGATTTGCTGAGTCAAAAATTATTGAATTTTGTGAAACACTCTTTCTGTATTTATTGAAAGGATTATATGAGTTTTCTCCTTTATTATGTTAAAATGTGAAATACGTTAATTAATTTTGGGGTTAAGCAATTTTGTTTTCCTGGACTAAACCCCACTTGATCATGATGCATTAACCTTTTTATACAGTTCTGGATTCAACCTGATATTTCTTTAAGGATTTTTATTTCTGTCTTCGTCAGTTCATGCTGCTATAAAAGAATACCATACACTGGGTGACTTTAAACAACAAACATTTATTTCTCATGGTTCTGAAGGCTGTGAAGTCCAAGATCAAAGCACCTGCAGATTCAGTGTATGCCCTATTCCAGACTGCAGACTGCTGATTTCTCCATCACATTAAGGGTTAGGATTTCAACATATGAATTTTGGAGGGACACAAACATGCAGTCTATTGCAGTGTCTATGATCATAAGTAATACTGATCAGCAGTTTTCTTTTTTTGAAGTGTTTTTCTCTGGTTTTAGTATCCGGATAATGCTGGCCTCATAAAATGATTTAGGAAATGTTCCCTCCTTCTCTATTTTCTGAATTTGTTTAACATTCATATTATTGCTTCTTTAAATGGTTGATAGTATTCACCAGAGAGACCATCTGGACCTGTAGTTTTCTTCACGGGAAGGTTTTTTTATCACAAATTCAGATTTTTAAATAGATATAGGGCTATTCAGATTTTCTATTCCATCTTGTATTAGCTTTAGTAAGTTGTGTTTTAAAGGAATTTGAAAACATCTAATCCCTTGAATTTACTGGCGTAAAATTTCCATAATTTCTTTATTATTCTTTTAATGTCAGTATGATCTATAGTGATATTCCTCTTTCATTCCCAATTATGGTAATTTCTGTTTTCTCTCCTTATCCGTCATGGTAAGAATTCATTAATTTTATTGTACTTTCAAAGGACAAACTATTAGCTTTGTTAATTTTCTCTATTAATTGTCTTTTCTATTTTTCTATTTCTGATTTCTATTCTTAATGACTTGCTTTGGGTTTAACTGGTCTTCTTTTTCTAATTTCTTAAGGAGGTTTGGAGACAGAGCAGGCTATGAACAAGATTTATGTGTGAAGGACACCAAATTCAAGCCTGGGTATCACTTTCTCTTGAAGTCTTGGAGACGATCTCCAGGTGGCAGACACACACACACACACACACACGTGTGCATGCACACACACACGATACTTGGGCTCTAGTAGCAGACGTTCTTCATCTTTGGACACAGATTGAGTGTTTCTGCATATTGCGGTACACTGTTTGTAATCCAGGGCCAAAGTCCTGAATGACCAGGTTCACTGCTTTGAACATGTCTGGACAGTACTGGTGCATCGTCATGACCCAGACTAACATGAGTCTGGACTTTAAGGCAAGGATAAGGTACTAAAGTTTAAGCCTCTTTTTTCACATTTCTAAATGTTTTCCTAGGAAACCACTGAAATGAGAATTGCTTCAGCATCACTGTCTACAAGCGATATCAACCAATTTGAGCTAATTAAAAATTCCAAAACGTTATCAGAGTTGGTGGGAGAAAAGGTACATGAGAGGGATGAAGTAGAAAGAAAATAAGGGGGGAAGATTACTACAATTTCAAATATAACTGATGATGTAAGCAAGTGGTTCAAAAACTGGAAACTAAGAAAATTAGATCTATTGCCCTCCAGGCTGGAAGTCTGTAGAAGCCAGTGATTTCCAAGGAGGCTTTAAACCTAAAAAGTAAGTTGAAACAATGAACTTGGACTTTCTGGATATCTTCTACTTTCCTCAGATTATTTTCTCCTACCCCTTTCTAACAGTAAGTAGTATGTCTCCTATGATATATTTATTTCCTTTATGAACTTAAATCTTTGGACACTTTTCCACTGTGAAGTCATGAAATTGCAAAAGAACTTGGAAAAATAACCAATCCCATGAGACAGACCTGCCTCCAACCTGGATATCTCCTCCCTAATTTGTGGGGCATCCATTCAGTTCCTTTACCACAGAGCTATATTCAGGGTAACTGAATAAATTTAGAAGTTGTGGGAACTCTAATGTGGCAGTGGAGGTGAAGGTGGGGCTCACTTGCTGAGAACAATCTGCTCTCATAAAGCATTTAAAGCAAGGCAATATTTTTGCACACTTTTATGCAACTGAACATCATTAAGATACTGAATACATAGGGTTGACCAGAAAGTTGGTTCAGCTTTTTCCATAACATCTTAAAGAAAAGCCTCAATGAACATTTTGGTCAACCCAATACAATGCATCTTGCCTTTTTTTATTCTTTCAGAAACCACTTAGTGAATGCCTGTTATAACCAGGCATTGTGCAAGAGATAGAGGGATACAATGGTGAGCAAAGAAAGAGAGAAAAGAAAGCTAAAAGACAGTCATGAGTGGAAGGGGTAGGAATGGAGAAGGTGGAATGCTGGTGTGCTCCTTTATTACCAAAGACTTTGTATATTCCTTGGGTCCTTGAATCAGAAAAAAAGTAGTTTTGCTGGATCCCTCTGACATGTATAGCAAGAAAGGGGTGGGGTGAGGCAGGAGCATGTGTCTGTGTCTGTGTCTGTGTGTGTGCGGGGGGGGTGGGTTTTGGAGAAGATGAGGGAGCATAAGGAGAATACCTCAATTTCTGCCCAATAGAAGTGGGAGGATGGAATCACTGATGTTCCAGAAGCTAAGAAAGGAAAAATGTAAATTATTTTCTTTACGCATGTGGTTTGCACAACATCCTCCAACATAAGACTCCCACTTGGGTCCTAAAGTTGGAAAAATCTAGGGAGTGTGGAGATGGTGAACAAAGCAACAAGACTTGACACGGTATCCCAGATGTCAGCACTAGTAGACCAACTCCTAGAGGGAGACCTTTGTAAGATATTCTCCAGGTTCATTAGCTATGTGCATTATAAATCTGGAATTAATGTCATTTACCTAAATTATACAGATGTATTTCTCACATAAGTCCCTATATGCAGGCAGGGTAGCAAAAAAGCGTTCAAGCAGAAGTAATGTGAAGAGCCCCTACGAAGAATTCTCTACCCTCAGTGGGTATTACCCTGTGTTGACTGAAATTCTCCACTTTGTTTCACCACTTAGAATCTATTTTTAATCATCCCTCTATAACCACAAAAGCAGTTATAACATAGTATAGTAAAGATTCTGAAATCAGATTGCCTTGTTCACCCTGGGCTTCACCACTAATTGCTCATGTGACTTTGGGGTATGTTTCTTAATAACCAAGAATTACATTTACTGAGCACGTAGTCACTTAGCAACTATAGGGCCAAGCACCTTACATGTTTTTACATGTATCATTAATCTTCACAATACCCTATGAGGTATGAGGTAGGTATCACTATCGTCATTAGATGAGGAAACTCAGGCAAGTATGTAACTTTCAGGTCCAAAACTAGTAAACTGAGAAGCCAAAATTCAACCTTAAGCAGTTTTAACTACTTAACTACAGTCCCCTCACTTAAACCCTCTAAACCACTATACCTCAGACAGTAGTTGTAAAGATTAGGTAAGATAATGCCTGCAGATGTAATGGAGTGCACAAAGTGTTCAACACTATTAGTATAACAGATAAATCAATTCTAAAAAAAAAATAAAATAAAATAAGAAACTGGAGCAGTACCTAGCAAATCCAATTCAACTTTACTGAGCCTCTATTATGTATTAAGCTCTGTGCTTATTAGGTGCTAAAGGGATATACTGATGTATAAGACTTGATGCCTGCCCTCAAGAAACTCACAGAATTTAAGGCTTACTTACATGTTCCCCACATAAAATCCTTCAGGAGCTCTATGTTGCTTTCAGAAAGCTCACATCCCTACATTGGCACAAAAGACCCATCAAGATTCTACCTCTTCTTGGCTCTCTGGCCTCATCTCCTGCCACTTATCCATCCACACTTCAGCCTAACTGAGCTACCATGACCTACAACATGCTGTTCAACTCAAATCTGCATTTATGATGCAGAGACAGCGATCCCTGAAGGCAATCAGTATCATTTTAGAAAGGAAGGCTTTTGACCCATGTACTCTGCACTCCACCCAATAAGCCACTGGCATTACTGGAGAGTCAGTGAATCTGATACAGTATGAAATACAGGCTGCATCATGCGACAGCAAAGTTCACAACCACTGTATTCACTGTGTTCCCTGCTTTAAGCACCAACTCAATATTTAATGCACCCCTGTTATGGGAAAGACATTGTTCTTGGCACTGACAGGGATACCTGGATGAACTTGGTATGATCTAGACCCTTTAAGAACACACAGAATAGGTGAGCCAAATGTGTACATTACAATGCAATCTGGAGTGTGATAAATGTATGAAGAATGAAGCATGAAAGCAAAAAAGAAGTGTTCATTAATCTTAACAGGAAAAATGGAGGAAGATTTCATGGCAGGGTTAACTGGGACTCCTAGGAAAAGTTTGCATTGTGTTTCTTTTTTTATTTTCATAATTTTTAAAAATTACAAAGATGATATATGTAATTTTAAAAATCAAAAAATACAGATAAGCAAAAAACCACAAATAAACCACTGTATATTTGTATATGCCATTTAAAAATTTATTTATAAAAATAAGAACATATTTTACATTCTTTTCAGTAAGCAGCTTTTTTCAGGCAACAATATATTACAACCATCTTTCCATGTTATTTACTATACTTCTACAACTGACTTTTATATTTAAAAAGATGCATATCACAAAAAGAGTACACAGTAAAAACATGTCTCCCTCCCATCCCCCATTATCTTATAGTTTTAAACAGAAGCAAACACTGTTACCAGTTTCTTGTGATCTTTCCACAAGTAGTCTATGAATATGTGAGCACATGCATATACATTTATCTTTTTAAATAAATGGTAGCAATGCATACAGCTTTGTACCTTGCTTTTCTCCCCCAGGCAGTACACATAACATTGCCTTGTTCCTCTTAGTGGCTGCAGAGTGTTCCATTGCACAGATATACAATAACTTATTCATCCAGTACCCTTTGATGGACATTCAGAATATTTCCAACCTTTTGCTATTACAGTATTGCTAGATATATCCTTAAAATGTAAATATGCACACATTTGTGACTATATCTGCAGAAAAATTGCTAGAAATGGAGTTTTAAGGTCAAAGGATATGTATATTTTTAATTTCACAGATATCACCACAGTGTCCTCCATTCAGACGGTCTTAATTTCTACTCCTGCCAACTACAAATGAGAATGCCGACATATTGCCCTAACTGTGGCTCCCCAGAGAGACACTATTTTCCATTCCCCTCCCCCACCACACACACACATGTTACAGACAGGTGAGGTCACTTGTCTGGTCAATGGAATAAGGGATGTGAACAGAAATGTGTGTCATATCCAGGCCCCAAAGAAACTGAGAAGAGAGTGTGCATTTTCCACCCTTTCTTTGCTTTTCTACCAGCTGGAAACAGAAGATTTCAAGGTCCTAAGGAAAGGGAGAGCCACATGATGCAAGGAACCTGAGTTCCTGAATCACCATACAGAGAAAAACTGTCTATCAACCAGAAATATCCACATTGGACTATTTCACGAGGGAGAAATAAATCTCTATTGTGTTAAGTTGCTAAAATGGTGGTGTCTGTTATAATATCTTTCTTTACGCTAACCAATATACCAAGATACTCCTTTTTATATAAAACACCAGATCCACAGTTCAGAGGAATACACCTGGGAAATGTTGCTTAAGTATTTTAACGTTAAGTATGACAATGGCTATTAAGAAAGTATCCTTCATTTCCTGAATTATCAAGACCTTTTTTGTTTCTTCATTTTAATCAATAATGGGTATTAATGGTACAGATCAACTGATTTGCAAGGCAGAAATAGAGACACAGATGTAGAGAACAAACATATATGGACACCAAGGGGGGAAGTGGGGGGGGGGGGTGAACTGAGAGATTGGGATTGCGGCATATACGTTACTAATAAGAAAAAATATACCAAATTGTACACTTTTATGCAGTTTATTCTATGTCAATTATATCTCAATAAAAGTCCTTAAAAGATAAAGAAAATGATGAAATCCGAAAAATGTTTGCAGTTTAGTTAATAGTAATGTACCAATGCCAAGTTCATAGTTTCAAGAAAAAAAAAAATGGGTATTGATTTTCAAATACCTTTACAATGTCTGTAAAAATGACCCTAAGATTTTTTCCTTTGATCTATTAAAGTGATATGCTACATTAGTATTTCCTAATGTTGAAATAGCCTCACATTTCTAAAACAAATCAGGTTTACTTGGTTATGGTATTTTTATATGATATTGAAGCAAAAAATAACCACAACAAGATAATATACTGGGAAATTCTTTAAACATGATTTATAAATTTTAAATTTCGATTGAGTAAGTAAAAACTAGAAGAGACCTTTCTGAAGATTAACTTGTTATCTGGAAAAGCAAGTGAATGAGTTAACACACTATCCAGGGCAAAAATAAAAAGAAATGGAATTCCTGAATGAAAAAAAACAGAACCAGAGGACAGGTCAAGAAGGCCTAATTGTAAATAAAAGAAGTTTCAGAGCGAGAGCAAAGACCACACTGGAGAAAGCGATAATCAAAACATAGTACAAGAAAACTACCCTCAGGAAGAGACTAGAGTTGTTAGATCAAAAGCACACACCACGTGCCAGGCAGGATAAATGAAAAAGGGAATAGATTTAGACATATACTCATGAAATTTCTGAAGTTTAAGAATGAAGAAAAAATACAAGCTTTCAGAAAGAAAGAACAGGTTACTTACAAACGAATGCGCATGAGGTTGGCAATGGGCACGGATAAGAACGTAGGCTCTGAAGTAAGACTACCTGGGTTCAAATCTTGGTGTGAACTTGGTCAAGTACTTAACTTCTTTGTGCTTCTGTAAAACAGGGATGATGATAGTACTTTAGCTTCTAAGGTTGGTTGGAAGCAGTATTTGAGATAATACATGGAAGGTCTGACACATCATTTGAGTCGCCCAACTTCTATTTGTTAACACTGAAAGCTACATCAGAGTCAAAACTCTGCATACTTTTGAGAGGACAAAAGCCTGCCCCCTCCCCAGGGCTTAATGTGTAGCACTAATGACCTGAAGAGCTGGCTAGACCAGCCCACCAGAATGCCTCTAGTGGTACCTGAGCTCCATGCTAGCGAGAAGTGAACTGATGGGAGGAAGGAATCTCATTGATTATTTTTTAATGTGAACAATGCAATGACAGTTTTTTGGCCTAGAGCAAAGATTATCAGAGAAGAAAAAGTTGTAGGCTCTGTCAAAAGTAAGTGGAATCTCTTGAAGTCAGTGAGGACTCTCCTACAATCTTACTGCTTTTCAGGACTCTCCAAAAAGTGAAACAGTATGGGACTTGTGGCTGCCTGATTTTGGTGTCATAAAAAGTTATTTCATTCATTCAGCAAATTCTTTGAGCACACATATGTGTCAGGAACTACACTGGGGATCTAACTGTGAATAAGACACACCAAGTCCCTTTCCTTAAAGAGTCTACATACATGGATCTTGATTTACATGACCCAAATGAGAATGCCCATGGGATGTAAGAAATCTATCCTACTGACTTAAGCCATTACCAAAATATATCTCTCACATACACACACACACACACACACACACACACACACCTTTTAGTCCAATTACACAAGAAATAAAAAAAAGTCAAATTTTAATATTGTTAATCATGAATGGTCAGATGTTACTTTAACTTAATTTAGTCCCTTTTTTTATAGTTCTGCAAATATAAAGCTACATAACGATTTGGTGGAACTCTTGTGTTAATTAGTTCAATTCTAGTTACTAAGCACTTAGCACCAACCAGAAATATTTCAAATGTTCCTCCCTACATACTAGCTAAAAATCCCCTAGCCCATTTGCCCACCTTCAAATGAAAGGTTATTTCTTCAGTCCAAAAGGATGGTATAGAATTAAATGGCATACAATGAATGTAGTGGGTTGAATTGGTGGCCCCTGAAAAGACAGGTACATGTCCTAATGTCTGGAAATTGTGAATGTTACTTTATTTGAATAGAGAGTCTTTGCAGGTGCTATTAAAGATCTTGAGATGAGGAAATCACCCTAGCTTATCTATGTGGGTCCTAAATCCAATGACAAGTGGAGTACTGAAGTCAGCCCTTATAAGAATCAATCCTTATAAGAGTCCTTATAAGAGAAAGGCAAAGAGAGATTTGAGACAGACATAAGAGGAAAAGACACACAACAGAGAAGGAGGAGGCTATGTGGCCACAGAGGCAGAGACTAGAGTGAGCTGACCATAAGCCAAGGAGTGCCAACAGCCACCAGAAGCTGAAAAGAGGCAAAGAATGAATTCTCCCCTAGAGCCTCCAGAGGAAGTGCAGCCCTGACAACACCTTGATCTCAGACTTCTGGCCTCCAGAACCATGAGAGAATAAATTTCTGTTGTTTATGCTACCCAGTTTGCAGTAATTTGTTACAGCAACCATAGAAAGCTAATACTGTGAACAACAGCATTTTGGTAAGGAATCAGGGATTGAAGTCCCACCGTGTCACTTAGTCCCTATTTGCTCTTTAGTAAGTTGGTTGGCGTCTCTGAGCCTCCATGACCTTATTTATAAAAATGGGATAATCAAACCTGTGCTACTATACCCAGAGTTCTGATAAGAATCAAATGAGATCATATATGTGAAAACATTTAGAATGCTGTAAAATCCTTTTCAATATGAATTATTATTCTTATACTTTAGCTGGAATTTCAAATGAGGTTTGGAGTCCCAGTTCTTTATTCAAGCCCACTTGCTGCAACCCTTTACACAAATCAGTACTTGCCTAATTTTAGCAATGCCAACATTATATCAATTTTTAATATTAAATTTTATTTATAGAACTAAGCTATCACTAATGTACACAGTACCTCTTTAGTGCTAGGATTTAATGAAGAAGGTCTAATTAAAACTAACCTTATCATTCATTTCACTTCCCTCCAGATACCTTCTACTACTGTCACACTAATTTAGAAAAGAGACCATCTAATTGGTTTATTGCCCCCATATACATTAACAAATCAGTTCTAACTGATTTGCCTTCAACAATATCTGTGAACTCACTTAACATAATCATAAGTCTTCCTCTAGCTGACCTTAATTATTCCATACTGAATTTCTGTTGGCTAAGAATGAACCATTAATAACCTCTTCCTCCTATTTTTTGGTTTTCCCCAATAGGTGGATCCTGATCTACTGCCAGACCTAGTTCTTCTTTCCTGAAATCAAGTATATTTATGAAGTATAACCATAAGCTAAGAATATTAGTTCCACAAGTTATGCACAAAGGTTTCATAACTCTAGAATATCACTTTATCCGTGTATTAGTTTATACTTTCTAGAGAATTTTTCCATTTTTATTTCACAAGAAACATCATCAAATATATTTCAAACTATTGAGAGGCTAGTTCTACTGCAAGCTTCAAATTTCTTTCTTTCAGAGCAAGAAAGTTTGACATTAAAAATAAAGAAATAGCACTCTGATGATGCAGTCTTTATTTTCTTGTGCCATAATAATTCTTTTCTATATCAGAGTTGAATGATATTCAAATTTTCCTTAGATCTAACACAGAGTACTATAAAACATTTTATTCTCTGAAATTTTGCCTCTTCAGAGTAACTTAAAAGAATTCTTCCCAAACAGAAGTTCAAAACAGTAAAATCTTGAATGGGCTTTTGAGATTTGCAAATGTAATAATCACTTGCAATTATTATCATCAATAACACATCCTTAAGATGAGATGTCCTTCAAGAATGCATTAGGTGCCCCTACCAAGACACTGAGTTGTGGGCAATAAGTTATTTTAATATACTTAACTTCACTACCTTTCCATAAGTAATTAAATCACTACTGAGATGTAAACTAAACACTTGGTTCTCAGGATCATCACTAAAAATTTCAAATCAAAAGTTACACTTAGGAAATCCACAACCATTATTTTGTATAAATATAGATGAATACTACTCTATGGCATTATCCATAACTTTGAATACAGGCTTTATCTGCCTAAAATAGGTTTATAAAGATACCTACTATATCACCTCAGATCAATATGAAATTTAGTAACAATGGTCTCCTAATTCTCTGGTCTCTAAGTGACCTACATAAAAGCAAACTATGAACCTCTTCCAACAACCATAGCCTCTACACTTTTCAATCGATCCCATGTGAGACTGCCAAGATACTACTTATTCTATGAAATGTCTTAATCCTCCTGATTAAGAAAACTGGAACTAATGATCTTCATTAAGAATTTTAACTCTGGGTCCTTGGGGTCCTTTCTCTTTTTTATTTTATTTTATTATTATTATTTTTTTTTTTTTGCTAGCTCTTAACGTTGAGGAAATCATGTTTTATCTGTTTTTTCTTTTTTTTTTTTAAATATCAGGGTCATTAAACAACATAATGCCTAAGATTTATGGCTGTTTTGTACAATATACATATATACAACCAGAAAAATTTAAATCAGGAATTATGTTGCCTATTTATTTAATACTTCCTGGCAATGTAGATACCCAAATTCTATCATGAAATGCAACTGAAATTGCCAAACTCCCTGGAGAAGAATGTTTCTCTAAGGATTCTAGGAAAGGTATCACTCCCTCTTTTTTTTTTTCCAGATCATTATTGAAGTATAATTGCTTTACACTGTCGTGTCAGTTTCTGCTGTACAACAAAGTGAATCAGTTGTATTTATACATATATCCCCATATCCCCTCCCTCTTGAGCCTCCCTCCCACCCTCCCTATCCCACCCCTCTAGGTCATCACCAATCATAAAGTTGATCTCCCTGTGCTATGCAGCAGCTTCCCACTAGCTATCTATTTTATATTTGGTAGTGTATATATATATCAATGCTACTCTCTCACTTCATCCCAGCTTCCCCTTCCTACCCCCCCCCCCACACCCCCACCATGTCAAGTCCATTCTCTATATTTGCATCTTTATTCTTGCCCTGCCACTGGGTTCATCAGTACCATTTTTTTAAGTTTCATATATGTGCGTTAGCAATTTGTTTTTCTCTTTCTGGCTTACTTCACTCTGTATGACAGACTCTAACGTACTTCTTAAGAAACAAAAAACATCCTAAGCAGCCATCCATTCCCCAGTCACCCATCTTAGCAACCAAGTGTAGAATCTGGCTCCTCGCCACTAGAGGGGGGTGTTTCTTCTATTGGTTTCTCTTTCCCCTAATTTGGCTTACCAGATCTTCTGGTTGAACTAGAAATAAGCCTCAAGATCAACATCCTGACCTTTATTTCCCCTTCATACTGTGTGGCCCTTTCTTTTTATTTCAGGCTATAAGCTACCACTAAAATATCAATTTCAAAACCTGTATAATTATGTCCCACATCATATTTCATTGCCTTTTTACAAACAGACTAACAAGCTACACAGAGCTGATTCTAGAGACTTTGACATGAGTTCATCTGAAAAAAATCAGAAAATCTAACCAAGCTTGCTTATTCTTTTTTAGGAATAAGTTTTCTTTTTCATTAACCATGTTCACATTTCATTTGAATCACAATAAAACTACAGAAAAAAACTGAACAATTAGTAACAAATTCCAAAGAAGAAACTCAATGTCTTTAAGTGACCTGCCTAAGATCTCAGGTAGCAAACAGTGAAGCCATAATGAAGACCCAAGTGCCCCGACCCCTAGACATTTCTCGTGCTACTTGTTCTATCCCATGGGTAAAAGGCACTAGATGAGAAAATGGAATGAGGACTGACCTACTCTTACTTTTTGCCATACCAATCTAGAGCAAACAGCTGTGTGACTACTTAACTCACTATTACTTCTGGCAAAGATTATATATATATCTTAGACTAGCCCCCACCAGCCATAAAGTCACAAAGTGAGACAGGAGTAGGTGAGAGAGATAAAGGAAAAGAGAGGCTCAGGGGAGAAGGAAGAGAGAAAAATAAATCTATTAAACAATCTTGAAGCCAGGCATAAGATGCAAAGTATGCAAGAACAGGGACCAAGATGCATCAAGAAATCAGAATCAGAATCAGGAAAAGAACAAATGAATGGTAAAAAGAAGCAGTCACAGCACCAGATATTCAAATGATCCAAAAGGCTCCAGAAGAGATGATGGGTGCTGGCTGGTTCCTTGCTGCTTTCTGTAAAGATTCCTGGTCTAAGGCAGAGCTCCTCAGAGAAGACTGAGACAAAAACTGGCCAGTTAAAATCTGTACTCACTTTCTGATGCCATAAAATGGGGGAGGGAAGAGCCCCAATAAAAGGAAATCTATCAAAATAAAATCAAAACCATCTGACGTGAATCTGCTTGCGACAAAGTGAGTATACCACTCAGAATGCTTTTGGCTGCAAGTGACAAAATCCCAGAGCACATTGGCTCACACAATAAGGAACTGTATTATCTCACAGAACTGGAAGATCAGAGGTAAGGCAGACCAAGTACAATACAATCAGCAGTTCAGTAAGGTCATCAAGTGCTCAGGTTTCCTCTCTCTGTTCTGCCATCTTCTAGATCAGCTTCCTCCAAAGCTAGTTTCTCTCATTACCCTAAGATGTCTTGAGCAGTTCTAGCCATCATATTCAGACATAATAGCATCAGAGGAAGAAGAGGCACCATCTCTTTCTTTTATCTCTTTTTAGGGTCAAGAAACCCTTTCCCAGAAGCACCCCGGCCCTTCTTCAGACTTTCTTTCCCACCTCATTGACGAAAACAGGCTACAGGCCGTTTGGAACCCTTCTTTAGCAGAAGAAATGAGATTAACCATGACTGCTTACACTAATCACCTAGGGTGGAATGAATGCTGGGTAGTCAATCACCATGACCATGGGCAAATTATAATGATGAGCATTACTGTGACATTGTTCTCACTCCATAACAAACATATAATTTATTATGTTGCTTCTAAGATCTTAACGATGAGGCATGTGCTTTGCCTGAAATTCAGATAATCACTCTTTGCTCACATTCCACATTTGTCACCATAAACTTTTTAATCAGTTACAAAACATTTTATTATAATTATCTTGGTCAATCCACTCTTTAAAAAAAAAAAAACTTTAATGCAATATTTCAGAGCAAGAATGGTAAACAGGTTTGTCACAGCAACACCATATAGGTTACAGCTACCTAGAATCCCATTTCAAGAAAGATCCAAAGCTGAGTTTGGATCCAATGAGTAATAGTGCTATGACTGATTAGTGATGTCTACCATGTACTCAGGTTTGGGCACAACACATAGCACAAATCTGCCAACCCTGATTTAGAGAAAACCTATTTAAATAATTTCCCTCCAATGATAATGGATCTCTCTGCCTTATTTTTATTTTAGTCGGGACCCAATCTAATTTCTACCCTCTCTTTACTATTCCCATCTAATTTACATATATATGCACATAATATACATCAAGCGTAATCTCCAAAAATTATTTTATAGAAAATCAGAGAGTTCCACAGGGACCCTTTTGTAAATACATAGAAAGGATTGGCAGAATGGCTTAATTTACAAACTGTCTCACTTAAAGAAAGCAGGGAGGTCTTTGAGGCCCAGGCTAGCTGTGGACCTCAGCAGGCTTCAGGGACAGAAAGAAAAAGAGAATGGCAATCTATTTCCAATTAAGGTGGACTGGCCCACAGCTGCAGGTGAAAAGGCAAAAAGGAACCAAAGCCTAAACCTGGACAAAGGTGACTAACCAATAATTGGAGAATGCTTAAATAATGGCAGCTTACAAACAGTATGTACAATTTATGTGTATAAAATGCATTTGAAAAGATAGGAAAGGACAACAGTGGTTACTCTTGGGTAAGTTAATTTATGGCTTTTTTTTTCCTTTTGTCCTTCTACTCCCTATCTACATTTTTCTGAGTGTCCTGTACAGCACATGGACTGCCTTTTTAATGAGGGGAAAAAATAATAAAGGAAACATGTTTTTATCTTATCAAAGTTTTGGTTGTTCCAATTAACCTCTTATTGCCTTGTCGTTAAGATCAAGCTTGTCCAACTATACTTATTGGGCAGCTAGGTTGTTTTAACCTTTGGTGCCACAAGCAACAAAGTGCTGATGTAGCTGAAAATTAATGTTAAATATAAAAGAAGAAAAATTAGGAAAACCTCTAGAAAAGGGACCAAAAGTGTTTAAACACCCCATAATACACTAAAAGTACCACTACTAAAAATTAATAACTTAGGATATTCACTTTCTACCAAATAACTGTTTCAACCAAATTGTCCAGTTGACCACTTTGCTTTCAACTAAACTGTATTTGGACAAAATTGATTTTGGCCAAAATAACTTTAAGTCAAATTGGTATTGGCCACCAGCACCGGGGAAAGTCTGAAGGCAGAGATAAGAAATAGCTCCCCTCACCCGAAAGGTTCAATAACAAAGAACAGACAAGCCTGAAAGAGAAACATCACCTGGGGCAATGGTTCAAAGTGGAAGGAAGTGTTTATCAAGGAGCTATAAAACTAGCCCAAGTAGCTCAGAAAGTGCTAGAAGGGGCATCAAGTAAATTCAGTTTCAGCTGCCTGCTTGGACACTCTCCCTGGGTAGAACAATGCTGGGTTTTCCCTAGGTTCCCTAGATGAAAAAAAATTTAATCTGTTTGGGGTTCAAATTGAGGATGCATGTTCCCCAAATCATTCATCCACAATCACTTTCCCCGTAATAGAGGTTCTGTAGCTGGCCACTGCATGAAGGGGAATCCAAACCACTTCCTGGGCATATTATGGTTCCCCATCCCAAAGTATGTAGGGTAATATCCCTTACTGTCAGACAAAGCAGAGGTTGCAGATGATGTGAGTTTACATGGAAAGAAGCAATCTGAACTGGATTGCCTCAGGAGTAGAAGACCCAGGTAGTGGGTTTCAGCTTCTGGAATAGCTGGTTAGCATGGCTAGAGAGAGCCAGAAGACATTTCTGGTTTGAACAGTCTTTGAAGGAACCTGATTATAGTTAAGATTTTTTTTTTTAATTTTATTTATTTATTTATTATTTTTGAGGGGGTACACCAATTTTTTAGCCCATTTGCTTGAAGGAAAATCCTGGAGAGCTCCCTGAGCAGCCTGTATTCATTCAAATATTAACTGGCTGCAAAGGCTGTTGGCGTTGCTGAGGTAAGCAGAGAGGTAGCAGGGTAGATGGCAAAGACATCTTTGCCATTAACGAAGGCACTCTATAGGAAGGCAAACAGAGAACTGCATTTATAGTCAGTCACAGCAAAGTAGGTGTGAAAAAACAAGGTAGATGAATCAATTTGTTTCTAGTAAGAAGCAAAACAATGTAGAGAGGGACTATTCACAAATGGTGTTGGGGCAACTGAGTAGCCATTTGGAAAAAAATTAATTTGGACCTATCTCTCATGCCATACACTAAGAAAAATGCATCAAAAAACCTAAGTGTAAAACAGAAGCCATAAGAATAGTAGTAGAAGACAATATGAAAGAATTCTTTTATAACCTTGTAGTGGGGCAGGCTTTTCTAACTATTGACACAAAACCCGGAAGTCGTAAAGCAGAAGATTGACAAATTCAACTACATTTTAAGAAAAATCTACGTGGCAAAAACACCACAAAGACAAAGGACAAATGACAAACTGGGGGTGGGGGATGTTGCAACTCATTTTACAAAGGGCAGACTTCCATATTCTAAACATCAGCTACAAGCTGATTTTCAAATCACCACACCTCAAAAAAAATAGGCAACGACTATAAGAGATACATCACAGAAAAGGAAACACAAATGGCTTTTAAACATATAAAAAAATATTCAAACTCACTCATAAAAAGAAATAAAAATTAAAATTACACTAAGATAAAAATTTTCACCTATCAGATTGGAAAAAATCCAGAAGTTCAATGACATTTTGTTGGCAAAACTACCCAATAACACATGGGTAGTCAGGCACTCTTCTACATTTCTGCTGGGGGTATAAATGTATAGACTCTATGACAGGCAATTTAGTAGTACCTCTAAAACTACTATGAGATACACTCTTTGACCAGCAATTCCGTATTTAGGAATTTATGCTACAAATATATTTGCATAACTGTGAAAAAATCTATGTAATAAAAGTATTTATTGCAGCATTGTTGCTAATAGCAAAACATTGAAAATTTCCCAAATGTCTATCAGTATGATTAATGATGCTATATCCACACAATGATGTGGAAGAGACATCCAACACATATTGTTAAAGTGAAACATACCTGGAACTGCCCTGGTGGCGCAGTGGTTAAGAATCCACCTGCCAGTGCAGGGTACACGGGTTCAATTCCTGGGCCGGGAAGATCCCACATGCCACAGAGCAACTAAGCCCATGCACCACAACTGCTAAGCCTGTGCTCTAGAGCCCTCAAGCCACAACTATTGAGCCCCCGTGCCACAACTACTGAAGCCTGCACGCCTAGAGCCCGTGCTCTGCAACAAGAGAAGCCACCACAATGAGAAGTCCACACACCACAACAAAGAGTAGCACCCACTCACCACAACTAGAGAAAGCCTGCGCACAGTAATGAAGACCCAATGCAGCCAATAAATAAATAAATAATTTTTTTTAGGTGAAATATATCTCATATATTTTTCCACTATTATGGAAAGAACACCAAGATACACTACTGAGTGAAAAAGGCAGAATAATATGCACAAGCTTCCATTCGTATAAGAAAGGAAAGGAAAACAGAATTTATATTTGCATTGGTTTGGATATGCATTTTAAAACTCTGGAAGGATAGCAATTGAGTAGACACTGGACAGGACTGGAAGAGAAACTTTTTTTTTTAAAACATTTTATTTGAATCATGTGACTGCATTACCTTTTCAAAAGTTAAATCTTAAAATTTAATATATGAAATGTTTAGAAAATATAATTTGAGCTCCTAGATAATATTCTAAATTTGCACCCCTCAGTCTATGGGTCATAGATTGTAGACAAGTGACAGAGGCCTTGAACTGCAAGTGAGGGTTACAGTAGGAAATCTGATGACTAGAAGTGAACTCACCAATGAACAGGTTATATAAACCCAGGGCAGAGACAGTAAAGAAAAGAGGGAAAGACATCACCTTGTGAAAGTATTGGAGCAGAAGTGCCATATCAAAATAAAGAGATAGGGCTTCCTAGGTAGCACAGTGGTTAAGAATCCACCTGCCAATGCAGGGGACATGAGTTCGATCCCTGCTCCAGGAAGATCCCACATGAGGGATCTAAGTAACTAAGCCCGTGCACCACAACTATTGAGCCCATGTGCTGCACCTACTGAAGCCCACGCGCCTAGAGCCCATGCTCCACAAGAGAAGCCACGGCAATGAGGAGCCCACGCACCACAACAAAGAGTAGCCCCCACTTGCCGCAACTAAAGAAAGCCCACGCACAGCAAAAGGAGACCCAACACAGCCAATAAAATAAATAAATTTATTAAAAAAGAAAAAAAAAGGGAGAGAGAGAGATAAGCCAGAGATTAATTCTTGAGGAGATTTAGGATCAAAAGGTGATGTAATTTCTTAGGATACTTGAATTTGTTAGTTCAAACACAGATGTCACAGAGCACTGTGACTTAGGGGTACTGCCCTCAATGTGAACAACTAGATGTGTCTGGTCTAGCCGCAATGGAGGGCCAGGCAGAGCAGAAGCAGCAGCACAGTGATGTACAGCAGGCCTTCTCATGCTGAACCTGAGTGAAACTCTCTCAGAAAAGTTAATAAGGCCACAAGGCACGAGGCTGGTTACAATAAAGAAAACAATATTTTGAATAAAGCTTCTTGAAAACCACTTTCATTTATTCATCAAATGTTTACAGAGCACCTATTCTGTGCCAAGAACTGTTCCACGGGCTCAAAAAATTCATTCCCCCAAAATAAATACGTCCAAGGTAATTTAAACACACACACAAAAAGGCATTTTAAAAGATTTTGAGGGGTTCCATGGTGGCACAGTGGTTAAGAATCCACCTGCCAATGCAGGGGACACGGGTTTGAGCCCTGGTCCAGGAAGATCCCATATGCCTTGGAGTTACTGAGCCCGTGTGCCACAACTACTGAAGCCCGCATGCCTAGAGCCCGTGCTCGTCAACAAGAGAAATCACCACAATGAGAAGCCCAGGCACCGCAACAAAGAATAGCCCCTGCTCTCTGCAACGAGAGAAAGTCTGCACAGCAACCAAGACCCAACACAGCCAACAAATAAATAAATAAATAAATAAATTTATTTTTTAAAAAAAGATTTTGAGATAAATAGAAGCTTCTCACAAAAAATTTAAATATGAAAAAGTTGCTAAAAAGTTAACTGACAACTCTAAAGTGCTATGAAACTATGGTAAATGGATTTCAAGCTGTATCCAGGTTATCCTATTGTTTTTAAAAAAGCAAAATTAATGACGTGTATTTAAAATACATTTTCAGAAATTGGAAATAATGAGGAATTTTACTGAACTTAAAAAGTAATGGGACTTCCCTGGTGACGCAGTGGATAAGCCTCTGAGCTTCCAATGCAGGGGGCCTGGGTACAACCCCTAGTCAGGGAACTAGATCCCACATGCATGTGGTAACTAAGAGTTTGCATGCCACAACTAAGAGTTTGCATGCCACAACTAAGAAGCTCACCTGCCGCAGCTAAGACCCAGAGCAACCAAACACATAATTTTTTTTTAAGTCTTAAAAAAAGGTATCAATATAAATCTTTAAAATATGGCTTTCTAATCTCACCACTACAATTGATAAAACAGGAAAATATAACTGGAAAAGGGAACTAATTCAGAACAGATGTCAAGGAAGAATTTTTCCAGTAGTGAACTATAAACATAAGGAACAAATAAGGAAAAATGTATTATGGTAAAAAATTAGAATCAGGTACTAATTACAGTATCTAAGTAGGAAACCAGATACCTAAATATGTAGAAGAGGCATTCAAAAAGTAGCCCTAAATTAATGGACAAAGCATGTTTTTACTATCTAAACCTAACTCAGATAATACATAAACCTGCCATGTGTTAAAATTCACATATTTCCCAATGCCTATAAAGTCAGCTCTTATTTATCCATAAAAATGTATCCAACAGAAAACCTAGTTTCCAAACAGAATTTATTGTATTCTTCCTGCTTGATTTGCTAACATTTTTCCAACACAATAACTACTTGATACTTTCTTTCTGACCTGCCGTCTCAAGATTTCACTTTCTCTATTTACACTCTAAAAGGAAATGTAAAGACTTACAAGCCCACCATCACCAGTCCTTCTCTAGGAAAAAGCAAAAAGGACAGCTCTGCCTGCCTCAGCTGCTACATTTAAGAAGAAATGATTTTATGCTTAGCATGCAGTGAGAATCAGAAAGGAACAGGAGGAGCAAACAACAGTACCCATTCCAATGAAAGTTTATTAATTTGTATGAAGTCAGTTTGTGACTCATCCATATTCAAATGAATGAACAAAAACAAATTCCAAAACTAAATATAAAATGACTTTTGGACTATTCAGGTTTCTGCTTGTTGCCACTTTATGGACAAGACAAGGCTGTGATGCTGGCAGTACATTAACTCTCTCAGGTCAGCAAGATCCCACTCAATGCTACAGTTATTTACCATGCAGGGCAAAGAAGTTTAATATAATATTACTGCTAATACTACTACTATTTGTATAGTACACAGAAGAGTTACTGAGCCTCCTGACTACAGCAACCAGTAGTGACAGGAGATCAGGCCAGGGCTGACTCATGATTTACAATGCTTAACCCTTGAAAAGCATTCAACTTTAGAACCTGAAAGGTCCTTAAAGATCATGCAGTGAGCCCAACATTATCATTTTACAGATGATGATATTTAGGCCCCCCAAAATGTTAATGAACTTACCCAAGGCTGGGCAGCTTCATGGCAGCAAAACAGTCCCAGGCTCTGAGAAGCAACCTAGTGCTTTCTGTAAAATACAGCGTCCCACTCTTCAGCATGCTGAAGGAAATGACCTTGTACACGTGAGGCAATCTTTTTTTTTTTTCTTTTTTCTTTTTTTTTCAATGTTGGGTGATAGGAAAGGGCAATGTACTGATATGTGGAGAGAGAGTTACTTCATCCATCAACCCTAGCTAAAATGCAGATCTTATTTCATAGGCATAAATAATATCCTGAATTTATTTCTCACACATGAGTAATAACGTTTCTCCCCCAAATTACTGTGGCCTTCCAGAGTTTACCAGCGACTGGGGAAAACATGACTAAGAAATAAACTATCTTTTTTACCCGATCGCAAACCTGTCCTGTCATTTACTAATGGACAGAAAAATATTATTTAATGAGATTTAAAAATAATATTAGCACTTATACTACTAAGTAATCTTTCCATCTCTGGTTTTTACTCTTTTCTAAAATTTTCTATAACGTAGAAAGTCTTTCCTGATCTATTACTTTTTCCTTGTTAAATACTAAAATTCTAATTCACATGAGCATCTTCCTAAAACCTCTGAGAAATCATAATTCCAAAATCTCTTTGCCTTTTTACTTCTGCATATATGTAGTGTCATACAAATCTATTTAAGTATATTTTAGGAAAGATAAGAAATTCAAGAATTTTTATGTTTAATGGGTTATACACAGGTGCCATGTCTCTCAATTCTCTAAACCTTAAGAAATTTTTCCCAAAGAAATTGATATTAACATTTCCTAGCCTACAGCATCCCATTCTTCACTGAGAGGAAGCAGCATGAGAGAACATACAGAGAGGGAAAGATGGTAGAAGAGTCAAACCAAAAGTCTGTCAGGAAAAAAATCATAGCAAATCTTCCTACGCAGATATAATAGGTACAAGTCAAGCTGCAATTTCCTTGTATCACTATGAAGCTGACTGGGCTTGTGGTGGGCACCTTAACAAGGTATACTCAGTCAGGAGTGTTATCAGTTGGGGTAAAGAAAAACAACTAATGTATGATATCATTTTGTCCATTCATGCCAAGAATATCCTAATCCATATAACTGGTTACTTATATTATGGCTGCTCTCTATTCATATTCAAATTTAGATGAGGGGTGGTGGGGGGGATATTTACTACCTCTGTTAAACAGGTGCCAC
Source organism: Hippopotamus amphibius kiboko (assembly GCF_030028045.1). Taxonomy (NCBI): domain Eukaryota; kingdom Metazoa; phylum Chordata; class Mammalia; order Artiodactyla; family Hippopotamidae; genus Hippopotamus; species Hippopotamus amphibius. The sequence goes on along the minus strand of NC_080187.1, from coordinate 33,362,000 downwards.
AGAAATTTCAAAGATATGTGAGGCATGATTTTGAAGCTTATAGTTTGACAGGGGAATAAGCTGTGGATACAAGAGCACAAAAAGAAGGCAGTAAAATAAATTTTGTGAAAGACTAAAGCACAATCTGAGTTCATTTCTTGAGCTAGTTTTAGAGGAAGGGTAAGATTTTAAAAAGCAGAGAAGAAAAGGCAGCAGGGAATGCCATAAAAAGGAAAACTATGAACAAATGTGGGAGGGTAAAAGGATGTCTGAAGAACAGTGAGGATACCAGTTTGACTAACACAGGAAAATTCTATGGAAATAGAGGTCAGGTTGTGGAGGCTTTGAGGTTTTATTTTGGAGACAACATCCAGCTGCTGAGGACTTCTGAGACCAAGAATGATATAACAAAAGCCATATTTTAGGAAGAATAATCTGGCAGTGATAGAACTGATAGGGAAGGGATGGTACCCAGGTAGGTCAGACAGAAAACTACTACAACTGTCCCATGTTCCTGAGCCCAGTAATTTAAGTATATAATCAATGTCAGCCCAAGCTACCAAATTTTATATACAAATCTTAAATGTAGTATAGAACTTCTATAGTGATTCAGGAAAACATGAATTTACACACGAGTCTTTTAATTTCCCCTCCTATCTTCACCTTAGGTAACAACATCTGGCTTGGGATTTTTATTTCACCTTTCCTCACCCAATTTCTGTATCAATAAGACTTGACATCATTCTTTACATATTAGCAAAATCAACAAGACTTACACATCACTGCTTAATCAGAAGTGCATTTAAAGCAATTTTAAATCCCATTTTGTTAAAGCAAATGCTTTATATCACACACAATAGATTTCCCCCAAGTTTCATATTTTATTTTCCAAGAAAAGAGCCTTTTCTTTCTTGCAGACAGACTACACCTACAAAACCAAAACAAAATGAAAGGTAATTATCCAGTGAATCTGTAATAGTTACTTCATAGAAAAAGTTTTTAACAGATTGGCTGCTATAAGTATCATGAAAGCAGAAACTAACTGCTTTCTTTGCTTTGGGTGTAAACTAGGCCACAAATGAATGTCGCTCTTCTAGAAAAAGGACCAAACCAGGTTCACTTTTCAACATTTCACAGATTAAGATAGTCTTATTCTACTTTGATTTCCCAAAAGAATAGATTTAATTGCAAAATATTGTTTCATGTAATAAGTCATCAAAAAGCTATTTTATATTACTGAAATGGTCATATTACATAAGCCTTAAAGAAAATTATGCCTGATTTTTAGAAAATCAGACTTTTGAAACTGTATAGAACAAAAGATATTAATTTGAAAAAGAGAACGATTCACTTGGTTTGAGGTCACCTAAAGAATTGCATATGACTAGGGCCCTAGGTTTAAGCAGAGGATGGTGTCCCAGTTTTTAAGAGAGCCATGTCTCTGCTTCCATGACTTTCCATTTGAGTGCAAAAATGTTGCCACTTATCAGTGACCACTGGAACCTCTCCAACAGCTTCCTACCCAGAGGAGCACTAAGCCAGCTGATTGGTTCAGCGCAATCAGACAACTGCCCTCAGCCTCACAGCAGTCAAGGAACAAGGATTGGTGAGCCAATACTTGATACTCGGGAAGAAAAGGACGTAAAAGGCAGAGAAGGGGGAAAAGGGGCGAGGGAAGCACATAATTAACCAACATAAACGTCCAGAAAGTCACATGCACTCAAAGAGTCAAAGAGAGAAATGCTTTAAAGACCTGGAGATATTCAGCCAGGGATGGAATCTGTTTTTTTAATTGAAGATATTGATAAATAAGGATACCAGTTTGAAACTGTCACTGAGGAAACCCAATTCATAAGAACAAACTTGGCTAGAAGCTTTATAAGTACCCTGAGTGGGCAACGATCTTTTACATATTAACACTGAGAAAATGTAGTTTACTCAACAAATTCATTGAAAGATGTCCTGTTTCCTAATAACTGTTCTTTTAAGTGATTCCAGCTCTGCACGCGATTTCAAATTGAAGGGGGAATGGGTGCGGTGCAGAACACATGAAATTTTTACAGCATGGAAATAAAAGTATTTTTAAACTTTCTTGGGGGTGAAAAGTTAGGCAAGAAGTAATACGTGGAAACTGTCAAGTGCTTCTCTACACACCCACCCACCAGATACCATCGCAGCCGGCTAGGGGAGTCTCCCTCTTCTTGCCTGACAGCTTCACTTTCTTTGAGGTCTGGAGCTGGTGATCACACTGGCCCGTCATGGTATTTTCAGTTAACAAAGCAGTTACTCAACAGGGGAAAAAGCCACAAAGGAGCAGAGCAGCTGCTGCTGCACCCGTGATGCAAGTGCAGGATGAGCCCCGGGCCGCCACCGCCGCCTCGGCTCCTCCGTGACGTCCAGGAGGGGTATCCCCGGCTCTCAGGAAGTGGCGGCCGCGGGCGGCTCCGCCCCCACGCGACTCCGGGCTGGCGGGGCCGCGGGGCGGCGGGACGGCCGGGCCTGCCAGCGGGCGGGGATCACCGTGCGACACCCGCGCACGCCCCTCGGGCCTCGCGCCCCGGGCCCTCCCCCGCCCCCCCCCCCCAGGGCGGGCTCGGCGCCCTGCCTCGCCCTCCGCTCCCGTCACGGCCCGCGCGCCCCTCTCTCTCCCACAGCTCACACCCACTCACCCCGACCCCCTGCGCCGAGCCCGGCCCAGCGTCGCCGGTCACCAGACGGGGTCGAGCCGAGTCCAAGATGGCGACTCCGCCCCCGCCCCCTCCGCACTCCCCGCGGGGTCAGGGCGCCCCCTCACGCGGCGCGCTCGCGCCCGAGGCCCAGCTAAAAATAGCCAGGCCCAACTATATTTGGTGCGGCCGGATCCCGGCGCGGCCGCGCGCACCCCGCCCCGCCCCGCCCCGCGCGCACCCGGCCCCGCCCCGCCCCGCCCCTCCCGGCGCTGCGCTGAATGGAGAAGGGGCGGGGGTGACCGAGGGGAACCTACTCTGCTATCTGCGGCGCGCGCCGGCGGCGGGGCCCAGCCAACCGCCGAATTTAGTAACAGCGCCTGCGTCAATCACGCGCCTCGCGTGCGTCAGCGCCGCGCGGCTCCAGGTCCTGCTACCCCCACCCTCTAGCCTTTGAATGGATGCGATGTAGCAGCGCCCTCCTTCCTTCCGAGACTGGATTGGAACCCGTGGCAGTGCAGAGGCTCTGTTCCTGTCCGCTGGGTCAACTTTCGTAGCACCCGTCCAGGTCTTCCCCACAGCACCCTGTCTGGAGTGGAAGTGGAGGCGAAGAAATATACCCAGAGCACACATATAATTTTAGTTTTGTTTTCAAGTTTCTTGTGGTAGCTTGAACCTTCGATTCTGAATTTTGTGCTCCGCCGCCCCCCCCCCCCCCACGCAGATTCTGACAGGTCAAAGACATAAATGCCACGTCTGATTCAAACGGACCACATGGGGACCACGTCTGTCTGCATTTTTTCACTCAAATATTTTCTCCTCCTCAAAAATTCATTTCTAAAAGAGGTTGCTTTCACCTAGCTGCAACCTTTAGAGCTAGGAGACTTTAACTCTGATAAAATTTTGTTTTTGTTTTCAGCAAGAAATTCACACTTAAATTCATCACTTCCAGGAAGAAATTGCTCTCCCTAACAGAATCGCCCAGGCTTTCAGCTCACCATTTCATAACAAATGTGTCCCAGGACACCAGAGCAAATCCCCTAGCGAGGGACTGACTAATAAATCCTGTTGATTGATTTCGAAATGTTTAACTTGGGAGATGGGAGGGGAGGCACATCTACAACCATCAAAAAGTGAAAGTGCGAGCTGAGAGTTCCATTTCTGACGAGAGGAGGGTGATTTGCAACAGTTAGACCCGCTCAGCTGTTCTACACGTGTGTGTTTTACACACATTAAGTAGTTTCTGATGCAGCGCGCGCGTGGATGATGGATGTACCCTTAGTTGGATTATAAAGTCCAGTTAGGAAACCTACACTTTAAGTATAAAGAAATAAAACCTTATCTTCCCAGAGCCATCAGTATCCCTGTGCGAAACGCACCCAGCAAATGACGGGAGGAGAGAGAGAGAGGGATTAGCCTAGGCGCACAGAGCCAGAGAGACGTAAACAGCTTTAGAACTGTTGCTTTGGGAAAGCGCAGCTGCACCTCAGGGAGTCTTCGGACCGGTGCCTGACTCCTGCACCGGCTGCCAGGTCACTCGGAGAAGCTGGCTGGCTGAGCCTTCCCTTTCGGAAGAGCTGTCCTCTCTCTTACCCCCTCGCCCTGGCTCCCAGCCTCGGGGCAGCCTCGGAGGCGCGCCAGCTGCACTCCTCCAACTCTACTCCACCCGAGCCTGACAGCTGGGCGGTCCCGCCTGACCCGCGGGCGGGCGGCTGCACCGTCTTACAGGCTCGCGCCCGGGCGGGCAGCGCGGTTGCAAAGGGGTTGGCAGCGCGGGTGCGAGAAGCCCCCGGGCCAGGACTGGCCGCACGGCGCAGTTTCCATTGTGCTGCCCGGCGAATGGCCGGGGAACACGCGAGCGCGCGCGCACACATGCACACACACCCCCTCCCTCGCACACGCAGAACCGGCTGGGCCAGGGGAGGGAGGAGGAGGGTGACGTAGCGTCCCATGGCGTCACATTGACGTCTCGCATTCCAGGCACTCTATGGAGAGGCCGCTAGGGCTCCTGTGGCATAAATGACGTGCCGAGAGAGCGAGCGAACGCGCAGCCGGGAGAGCGGAGTCTCCTGCCTCCCGCCCCCCACCCCTCCAGCTCCTGCTCCTCCTCCGCTCCCCACACATAGACAGGCTCACACCCGCTCCCTCACTCGCACACACAGACACACGCGCGCACACACGCTCCTCGCACTCCCGCGCGCTCACACCCCTCTCGCCCTGCGCCCTCGCGGGTGCAGCGCTGCGCGGCAGCCGGACGCCCCTCCCGGGCTCACTTTGCTACGCTGACAGCGCCGGCGGTGGCCGTGGAGGTGGGAACAGAAGCGGCATCCTACCCCCTGGTCGCGGCCCGAGCCAGGACGCCCGCGGAACCCCTCGGCGGCGCTCTCCCATGAGTCGGGATCGCAGCATCCCCTACCAACCGCCCACTGCCTCTGGGAGCCGCTGGACTTGTACACCGCAGCCCTTCCGGGACAGCAGCTGTGACTCCCCGCCAGGGCAGATTTCGGGACAGCTTTCTAGAAACTCGCTCTAAAGACGGAACCGCCACAGCACTCAAGTACGTATGAGATTCGCTCAGTTAATAGGGGGACTTGCTAAAAAGTTGGCGCGCCGGGAAGCTTAGCGTCTGAAATGGACAACTTCGAGTGTGGGGTTTTTTTCACCCTCGCCTCCTCGCTCCGGCTTTGATCGCGGAGTCGCCAGTGGGTTCTGATCTGAAACTTTTCCCCTGTAGCGGGCCTGCGGGGATCTCTGGAGCTTGTGGGATTCCTCTCCCTACCCGAAGAGGCGAAAAGCCTCTAACAAAGAGGAGGACCGGGATTTGTGCAGTAGCAGCTCCAGCGATGTAATTCAGGGTATTTCGGCTCTAGTTGTCATGGTAATGATGCTCTAGGCGGCGGCGGCGGCGGCGGCGGCAGCGGCAGGGAGTTGCAGCTCCGGTGATGAACGGCAGTAATTTTCCTGCCTTTTAACTAGGATTGAAAATAGGAGGTCCGGTGGGTCCAAGTTAATATACTTAACGGTGACTCCGAGATGGTTGACTGGGTGGAAGCTTGGGAGGGAAGGCGCCTGGGCAGCAGCGGCCGGAGTTTGCAGCGGCGCTCCGTGGATCTCAGGAAAGGGCGTAATTGTAGGAATGTGGTTTATTGTATTGAAATGAGCCTGGGGCTCCACCAGGCACGTCTGGCCGACGTCGCCTACTTGCCCGTTTACACTTTTCCCTTCGGAGGTAATCGGGTGTAATTGCCGACCCGAGAACCCCGACACGTGTGGGGACGGTGTCCCTCTCCTCCGGCCCCTGATTCGGTATGCGAAAGGCATGTTTTACTCTCAACTGACAGAACTCGCGCTTTTGGAGAAGTTGCTCGGAGTGTTTTACTCTTCATAGAAATGAAAGTTCTCGGTGGTGAGAGGGGAGCGGTCAAGCGAGCGCAGCCTGCGGAGACTGACTTCCAAAGGCACCTCTCGAACCTGTTGGAAGCTTGGGGCAGTCGTGAGGGAGAAAGCATTTGTCCCTTGATTCCAAAGAACGTTCTTGGAGATTGTCATTTATTGATTATGCCCACGGATTCACCAGAGGGAAGAGCTGCAAGGAGTTTGGTAATCAGAAATCTCGGGCTTTTATCCCAGAGCCCTAGGGTGCCCGGAGAGAGGTACAGGGCGCCGTTCAGTCAATTCATCGCGAATGCAATCCTGAATCTTCTTTTCCCACGACGGAGAGGTATTTCATAGAACTGAGTTGGAGGAAGGAAAAGCTGCCCAACGCGGCTACTGCTCACAGTGAATGAAGTTTGAGTTTATGCGAGTTCTCTTATCTGAACAAGATGCTCGTAATGTAAATATCGAAGACCCCTTAGGCCACAGCAGCCTCCACAACCGCTCCCTCCCCTCGCACCCCTCCCCCTTTCCCTGGGACCGTGCGCTCTCAGAAATTCTCCCCCGCGGTTTGTCTCCTCTCCCTTAGTCTTTCTGAGAATCTCTGTCTTTCCCTTTCTGTCGGTCTCTCCTCCACTCCTCCTGCCCCCGCTCAACCTCCGCCCCCGCTCCCCAGGGTTGGAAACTCCGTGGAGGAGCCCGGGTCACAATGGTGCGTTTCACGGTTTCCTTCACACGCTTCACCACGGGGAGGGGAACACGGGGGTGTTCCTTTCGTCTGCCCACGAGAAAGAAAAGGGCTTTGACAGAGGTAGTTATTTCTTCCTAATTTACAACCCCGAGGCTCCGTGCTCCCGGCCGCGGCGGCCGCGAGCAGGAGCGGAGCAACGTGTTTCCAGGCGCAGAGGCTTCGCCTAGGTAACCAAGCCGTTTCGGAGCGGGGGCGAGTGGGGGCGGGGGCGGGGGGCCAGAGAGAACCGAGGGGCGCTCGGCTCAGCGGTAGGAAATGTGGTGCGGCTCTCCCCCGCGAACGCTGGGCGCTGGAAAGGAGCCCCTTCCTTGGGGAGACGCTACCCTCGCCCACCCCACTCAGAGGCCGATCCTTGGAGATGCACTCCGCTTGAAAGGCCCCGAAGAAGGGCGGGAATGTGGGCACCTGGAGGAGGTGGTGGGAGGTTGCTGGAGACTCCCATTGAAGATGCTGGAGGGATGGGAAGCGCAAGCTACAGCTGTGGGAAGATCCGCCCATGTCTGCGCTAGGGCGAGCGCAAGCCTTCTGTAGTATCAGCTGGGGCTGGGGATGGGGGTGGCAAGGGAATCCCCCATTTCCTGGCCGTCGAGGGCTTCCCGGATCTGGGGGCTCCGATCCCCACTTCTTTCAAGCAAGCTCGGAGCGCAGGGGCGGCGGGAGACAAAACTTTCTCGACACCCGCGGCCAGTGCACATCCGAGGTTTTTGGGAATTTGGTAGTTTGGGTTTTTTGTTTTTTTTTTTCGGGTCCCCGTTCCCATCCCTTAAGCTGAGACTGGGTCCGGGCAAAGGGGGCGCTATAGGCCGGAGTTTGGGGCCGTCGGATCCTTCTCCGAGGCCCGCCGAGATGCGCTTCCAGCTACAAAGTTTTGCGCAGAGACGCTTGCACCAGAGCCGCTCCCGACGCCCTCCGGAATGTGCCCCCTCCGGGTCGCCGGATGGCCTCGAGTCACGAAGTCTCCCACCCTCTGGAATACCGCCCGCTGGGTGCAGGGGGCCTCCCTCCGCTCGCACCACCAGCCGCAGACGCCAACCGCCTTGTGCCTCGCTTCCAGCGCCGGCCTATTTCCACTATGCCCTTTTGTTTGCTTGACCCCTGGCCCCCAAACTCGCGGCTAATAGAAGCGAAGCTCCATTAGCATTTAGAATGAAAAGCACAGACTTTCTTAATTCCTCGGGGCATTCATGCATTCGTTCCGGACCCTGTGCATTTCCTATGCAACGTGTAAAATTTGTATTTGAGGGGTGGGGGCGGGTGAAGTTGGAAAATATTTTCCGCTCGTGCACACTCACCGACTCCGATTCGGGCGGAACTCTTTCCTCAAGTATTCTTCATTCTTCGGTTTTCCTGACATCGTTGGCTCGGAACCAACTGTGGGGGCAGATAGATTAATTTTGGGGCGACGACTGGCTGCGCGTTTTTTTAGCCTCGGTTAGGGAACCACAAAACCACGGTGAGCGCGGACAACCTTTCCTCGGCTCCCTCAAGGCGCTGTGATGCTTTTTGCCCAGGGACTCCGGTCAACTTAAGCACTGCTTTCTTACCCTTCTAATTCTTTGCAATTAGTGTAGCATTTCTAGAGATCCCCACAACCCCTACCCTTGTACGCCCAGTCCAGGCCGTGGTGACCCAGCATGGTCTCACTGTGACCTTTGTCCTCTCTCCTGGGTGCCCGCAGAGCCCACTGCGGAAGAGCGCAGCCCGGCAAGCCCCAGCCCTGAGACTGGACCCTCAGCTGAGCCGGGCAGCACCGCCGCCGCTTCGCCCCGCAGGACGTCCCCGCCTCCTCCACTCTCAGCCTCCGCTGGAGAGACCCCCAGCCCCACCATTCAGCGCGCAAGATATCCTCCAGGTAGGTCTGAAGGCACGACCCCTTATTCCTCCCGGGCTGGGAGACGTGAGCGGGGCAGCCAGCAAGCAAGCTGGTCGACTTGCCCAGCGCCAGGACAGTGAGTGACTGCTGGCCGCGAATTTCATGGCACAGGTGGCTTCCTTGCACACATCTCTGGATACCACACCCTGTTGCTACCTAGTGGAGCAGCCAGATTAAATTAAGCGTTGCATTTCTCAAAGATATTTTTCCTAAGAAAAATGCAAATACACCAATAGATTAGGATCTTTTTATACATTTTAATGTCTTCATATTTGCTCTCCTTTTAATGCTAATGCATTTAAGAGTTATGGGAGCATTTCGAACAATACAAAGCATTTTTGTTTGTATAAAACCCAAATCAGTTGGATGCAGACATTTGGATTACTGAGGCTCAGAGGGAAAGAGAGAGCTGAAAACCAAGGAGTAACTTTGAGTTGGGCAAAAGAAAGGATTGCAGGTTTTTGGCTTGTAACACCTCTTTACCAGGTGCCTAGCCATAGAGATGCAGATAAATACAACTCAGTCCCAGCAAGCTCATCTATCTGGAAACCTCAGAAAGACACAAAGAAGAGCAATAGACTGGCAAAGAAGAATGATAGAAAAGACTCATGGAGAAATCCAAGGGAGGAGAACAAATGAAACATCAGGCAGTGTTCTTTTAAATGAGTAGCCTTTCGTTTCACCCCAACAACTGGACAGCAGGATAAGTGCTCTTTTAACTTCAAACTAACAAGTGTTTGTAGGACCCTGCTTGGAAAATAAAGGCTTGAACTGGCCTCTCCTCATCACTGCTTTTTCCAACAGGCCCTCAACATCTTTTTTCAAGTCAAGATTTCATCCCATACATGTATGACTCAATCAGATTTGGAAATGTGGGTAAGACAAAGATGTCAAAGGAAATGTGAAGTATTCACTTTTCTATTAGTCACACCTTTTACACCATAGACTCCAAAGAGACGTTAAGCACGTGGTTTTCCTTTGGTTCAGAAAAACCAACCACCAGAAACTGCCCAGTTTACTATTTATATTTAGCCATAAAGAGAGGGAAATAATTAGATAAATCATCCACTAGATCCAATACTTCTGAGGGCTTTCTCGTCCAGTTCAACCTCTCTGAATAATAGTAAACACTTCAGATATCATTGCTTTGGGGGCTGAGAGAAACTAAACCTATTAAGAAACTGCTTTCTTTTCTAGGGGTGCTAATTCTTCTGTCATAAGAAAGTATGTCAATAACTACCTATTATGATAACTGTAAACTCTTGTCATAAAGCAGCCACTGATATATTTTATTACTTAGAATTGGGGCGGGGAATACACGCACATATATAGTGTATATGGCAGAGAGCAGGTTTGGTGGGTGTTGTGTTGCAGCTGCTGATCTTTTTCTCTGCAGATGGCGCAAACTCCCCCGAGTCCATTTCCTGGGCCTACGTTCCCACCTCACCACCTAGCTGGCTGAAATCATCAACAGGGGTCCAGTTTGAGCAGGCTGCTAGCCCTGTTTGGAGGAGTAGGGAGGGGGTGGGAGAAAGCAACCACAACGTGTGTGGGTAGCCTCAGTTGGCACTCATAAAATATGAGAATATCACTGGGCCAGTAAGTCCCATGTAGGACATCTTTTTTTTTTTTTTTCTTTTACTAACTCATAGGTTTACAAATCAAAGAGTGGGATTTGGGGGACCAGTGGTCTCTTCCCCTCAAAATAAACCAACATGGTATTCACTGGATTTCTTCTTGTCCTCCCAATTTGTGGCTGAGGTCACTCCATTTAATCTCTAGGGCTCAAAACCACTTTTAAAAACACAGCTGGGCTTATGAGGAAAGACATCAAAATTCCCAGATCTAGTGGAGGACAGGGCAAGGGAGGGAAGGTGGGCACAGAGGCCCCTAGGAGGCTGGGTGTGGGCAACCTGTGACCCCTTGGGCAGTTTGTCAGGGATTCAGCTTGCTTCCCAGGGAAAGAAGGGAGAGAGGAAGGGAGGGAAGGAGGGGATTTAACTCCATGCTACTAGAAGGTGGAAAGAATGTCACTTCCTCTGTATTTCCCATATTAGAGAGCAATGAATCCATTGCTATCTATTAGCTAGGAGTGCCAACTTGCTTCTGAGAGACAGTTTTTCCTCTCCCTTGCAGATATGCCCTGCGTGCAAGCCCAGTATAGCCCTTCGCCGCCAGGTTCCAGTTATGCAGCACAGACATATGGCTCGGAATACACCTCGGAGATCATGAATCCTGACTACGCCAAGCTGACCATGGACCTCGGCAGCACCGAGATCACGGCCACGGCTACCACGTCCCTGCCCAGCTTCAGTACCTTCATGGAGGGCTACTCGAGCAACTACGAACTCAAGCCGTCCTGCCTGTACCAAATGCAGCCGTCGGGGCCACGGCCGCTGATCAAGATGGAGGAGGACCGCGCCCACGGCTACCACCATCACCACCATGACCACCACCACCACCACCACCACCATCACCAGCAGCAGCAGCAGCAGCAGCAGCCGTCCATTCCTCCCGCCTCCGGCCCGGACGACGATGTGCTGCCCAGCACCTCCATGTACTTTAAGCAGTCCCCGCCGTCCACCCCCACCACGCCGGGTTTCCCCCCGCAACCGGGGGCGATGTGGGATGACACGCTGTCCGCGGCGCAGGGCTGCATCGCGCCGGGCCCGCTGCTCGACCCGCCGATGAAGGCGGTGCCCACGGTGGCCGGCGCGCGCTTTCCGCTCTTCCCCTTCAAGCCCTCGCCGCCGCACCCGCCCGCGCCCAGCCCCGCCGGCGGCCACCACCTCGGCTACGACCCGACGGCCGCCGCCGCGCTTAGCCTGCCGCTGGGAGCCGCGGCCGCCGCGAGCAGCCAGGCCGCCGCGCTCGAGGGCCACCCGTACGGGCTGCCGCTGGCCAAGAGAGCGGCCGCGCTGGCCTTCCCGCCGCTGGGCCTCACGGCCTCCCCCACTGCGTCCAGCCTGCTGGGCGAGAGCCCCAGCCTGCCGTCGCCGCCCAATAGGAGCTCGGCTTCGGGCGAAGGCACGTGCGCCGTGTGCGGGGACAATGCCGCCTGCCAGCACTACGGCGTGCGCACCTGCGAGGGCTGCAAGGGCTTCTTCAAGGTGAGCGCTCGCCTCCTCCGGCGCCCCCTCCCCTCCGCAGCCAGCCTCCCCAGCCACCCGCTCAAGTGAGCATCTTAGCGGACCCTTCCTGGTTTGAGAGGTGTAAGGGTTACACTGTGCGTTCCTGCAGCCTTTCCTAGCATCTTCACACCCACTTTCTTAGGGCTTTTTAACTTGACGTCCGTTGCAGGAGGCCGCCCCAGACGGGCTTGAGGGGGCTGTGAACTTCCTGACTTGGCGTTACCTTCTGCTCATTTTTCTCAAGAGAGCTTTCAGCAGATTCGCAAAGGGATCTATGACCTCAGAAATGCAAACACCTCATTGTGTTCCTCTTCTATCCATCCAAGATGTCTGAGGGAATAAAGCCTGTGTGCCAGGCCCTGGGTATTTGTATCTCATTTACTCCTCCTAGTAAGAGCTGGGACTCTAGAATCAGAACTGGGATTGAATTTTGGCCACCCACCAGCTATTTTTACTAACAGCCTCTTGAAGGTTTAAATTAATTATCCTTGTTTCATAGATGAGGAAATGGAGGCTCAGAGAGCTTATTCAACTGCCCCAGGACAAACACTCAGAGAGTGAAGTGGAGGCAGGATGCCAGCTCATGTCTGCATGACCCCAAAGTGCATGCCCTCTTCACAGCTCTCCAGCTGCAGAATAGACAGGGGCAGCTGGTGGATGCAGTTTGGGGCAGCCCCCTCTGTAGAAGGTAGAAGCTGGGGTCTCATCATTCTGCTACACTTCTGTACCACACACAGTGCGGAGTGTGGACACTCTTCATTATCTCATAGACCCAAAGGATAATTTTATAGTGGGAGGGTCTTCAGCTTCCCCCTTATTTTGCCCTTAAGGATATTGAAGGCTAGAGAGGTGATTTAGTGGCACATGGGGACAGTTCCAGCTGGTTTCTCCTGACTCAAGTTCAGTGCTCTTTTCACCACTCAAGGGGAAGAGGCCTTGCTCTCTTGCTGCTCTGCTTTTGCAATTGACTCCCAGACTTCTTCAGACACTTAATTCTGCGCCACCCTCCCCACTGCTCACTCCCCTGGCCATTATGTCAGGCATTTGCAAACCCACCAATGTTCTCTCAAATAATCATTTCCTAGCCTCTAGTGCTGGGCAGGGTGGAGGGAAGAGGAGAAGCTGGATGCTGATTGGGTAATGAAGATTTGGGAGGCCAATAGGGTATATCTGGGAGCATGCTGGAATTGGAGTCAGAACACTCAAATAGGATCTGTCACCTACCAATTTTATGATGTTGGGCATGACACTTCCTTCCAGGCCTCAGTTTCCCTATCAGGTGAATAAAATTCAGAGAAAGGCTGTGAGTATTAAATGAGATAAAACATTTATGAAAGTACTTTATAATCTTTAAAGGGCCATAAAACAATAGTTCATTAGAAATGAAAACTACAAAGCATTTATTAAAAATGCACGTGTGTGCATTGGTATACATACCAACAAGCAACAGTTATTTTTGACCTGGAGATAGGAATCATGTGATTAATTAAATTCTGCAGATAAATGAGAAATGGTGGGAAGATTTGACAATATAAGTGCCATACAGGAGGTATGCAGGATTATGACATTTTAAACGTAGAACTGTCAGGTTAGCCATTTTTTTTCTGTCTTAACTACTCAAGCTTTACTTTCAAGTAACTGCATTCCTTTAGTAGATTCAATTTTTACAGTATTTCAGTAGAAATGCTGAAAGGCAGTGAAAGGGGCAGCCGAAAAGGGGAAAAGAAAGAAAAACAATTAAGAGAAGTACAAGTAATCCACAAATATAATCATCCCTGAATAATTGAGAGTTGACCAAAATATAGGAGTGGTAATACATTCCTAGTCTAGAAATGTCAATTAAGTGTTCCCCAACAGCATCTTTTTTCTGCAGCAATACCTTGAAAACAAATCTATACTTGAAAGGGTGGGGGTAGGATAAGGGAGAACCAACCCACAGATCTGTTAATTAAGGGAATGGGAGCAGGTTTTACCCAGTGGCTTTCTACCATTAAATTGAATTCTTTAAAAATGTGACATGAAGTGCAGTTAATGATGGGAATTCAGTGATTGAACCATAACGATCTCTCCCTGTCCTTAAACTGTTGTGCAGGCACACACAAATGTGGGGAAGGTTTGAGGTTATTGGGAAAATGTATACCTGAAGCAAAATGCCACCAGCACTGAAATTGGTATATCCTTGAGGATGATGGCAAAAAATAGAGTTTTTTTTAATTACTTCACGTTCAATGAAAGAGAGCTTCATTCAGGAAACACAGGTTTCTTACCCTTATAAACTGATGCAAATTTAAATGCTGGAAACCTCAGAAGTATGTTTGTGTTTTGGGAATTTTGCATTTTAAACTAAAATCACCTGCTAAAGCAGGGAAAATGTATCTAACTTTAAGTTTTATATAAGCAGTTTAGAAATGATCTCTTAAAATGAAATTAAAAGGTGATAGAGTGAAAACTGATACAAGGGGGTTGAGAATTGCTGAAAATTAAAAAAGATAGAAAGTAAATCTATTTAGAATTTTAGACACAAAATAAATCACTAATCCCAAATTATCTGGGTTTCTTTTTTTTTTTTAGCAGCCCAGGCTTACCAAATAAATTCCAACTTTTTGCTCTATTTGGAGTTGAATAGATTCAGGTAATTTCTGAATGGGTGGTAAATACACATCTATTTGCACAAATGTTTTTAATTTTTTTTTTAAATCGAGCATTCTCATATTTGGAGCATAAAATATTCTTTATTATTTTTTCATGTTTCATTTTAAAATTATATGTGATTGTAAAGAATACAACATTATTTTATATCCAGGCCCAAGTTTTATAATGCATCTTTTACCATATGGCTATTTTGATGTCTATGTCAATAGTCATTTATGAAATAACCTATTAATGGGAATTTTCATTGAAAATATATGGCTCTCATATTCCTTCATCTCATTTTTTTTGTTTGTGTTTTTTTTTTTCTTAGATGTGATAGTGTTTTTTTAGTGTCCAATTTTATGATTTTGCTTTCAAAAATCATAAATGGCCAGTTTTACCATTCTTTTAAAAATAAAATATGCTACACAGGCTGATTTAGTGATTTTTTTTTTCGCATTAAAACATTATTTGCTATATGTTGTAACTAGGCAGGTCCTCATCTTTGCTTTTTATGATTTCATCTTTATTGGGGAACAAAGCCAGTTTCTGTGATATTTGACTTACAATAGTGATAGCCAGCAAAGTACATCCCAGATAATTTTGATTTTATTTTAATAAGGTCAGCAATAATCAGGGGAGTGGAACAAGTAGAAAATTGTTCCCAAAGGGATATTAAAAGTGAAGATAATCTAATCCTCCAAGGTATGATATGTTGACCTGGTAATTTCAGATATGATTTTATCATTCAGACTTGGGTGTCTCCTGAGACTTGCTTCAGAACAATCTGAGATGATTTTCATTGTCAGCAGCTAACACTAATAAAATTGTTTTTCCTGCAGGCTAGCGTGTTAGGAAATTAAATTTATCTAATTATACGAATTGCACTGTCGCTTTTCACATTGTAATTAAAATACATCTTGTCAGGTCCTACCTCTTTCCAGAAACTATTAGTTGACTATCTCTGTATTGTATTTCCTCAGAGAACAGTGCAGAAAAATGCAAAATATGTTTGCCTGGCAAATAAAAACTGCCCTGTAGACAAGAGACGTCGAAACAGATGTCAGTACTGTCGATTTCAGAAGTGTCTCAGTGTTGGAATGGTTAAAGAAGGTATGGATATAATGCTTTTTATCCAGCTTGCTTATAAATATTCTCAGATATCACTGAAAAAGTTAATATTTACATTTGGGATAGTGAATTTTCCAAGTTTCCCTTTCGTTTCAACATTTTATTTTTGTGGTGTATATTTACATTTAAAAATAGCTGAGGTCTACTTATTCTAATTCCTCAAAATCAATAGAGAGCTTGTGTACATATATCTTTGTTCTATTTGAGAAGGAGACTTTTAGGGCTAATTCATTACCAAATGTAAGTATGGGGTGGCTTTTATGCTGCTTGTTTCAACTCTCATTAAATCATTGTGTGGATATTACTCCAAACTTATTGCCACTTTTAAATGGTTGGTCTCAATAATGATTTGCTCAACTATAGAGTGTTTTGATTCCTTTTTGTGATTTATGGCCGTTCATGGATATCTTTGAAGACATTTTTTCTTTTTTTTCTCTTGGTATCAGTTGTCCGTACAGATAGTCTGAAAGGGAGGAGAGGTCGGCTGCCTTCCAAACCAAAGAGCCCGTTACAGCAGGAAGCCTCTCAGCCCTCTCCACCTTCTCCTCCGACCTGTATGATGAATGCCCTTGTCCGAGCTTTAACAGACTCAACGCCCAGAGATCTCGATTATTCCAGAGTAAGTTTTATGATGTCCTGCTTTTGAGTGAATGATCAGCTATTCATGATACTAGTAATAAGAGTGGATTGAATGACTTTGTGCCTGGCACTGCGCTTAACAATTTTCATACCTTTTCTCTATTTTTCACTTCACGAAGCAATTCCAGTGCATCCATTGCACCAAATAATTTTTGCCTTATTGAGTCTCTTAATGCCTTAACAAATGACCCTGACAGTGCTGCAGCTGTCATACCCATTGTTGCCGGATTCCTGAAGGTTGTGCCAATGAAAATCTGCACAGGTGAATTACAATTTGTACATTTCTTTCATGCTTTAGACAAAGTGACTACTCTTTTTTTCATATTGTGACCAAACCATCTGAGTAAGCTTCAACTTATCCTTAAACAGTTTACCCAATTGCACTGGCATTGATTGACCTACTGCTTATTCTGAGGGGTTAGACCATTGATGGAGAGAAGCAAACTCTGGCCTTGACATCAGGAGGTGTCGGGAGGACTGGGATGGAACGTTGCCTCTGCTGCTTCCTGCCTGTGTCACCTGGCTCCTGCTCTTGGCTTTCTCATCCTTGCAGTGGAGATGATTATAATATTTAACCTCAGAGGGATATTTTGAACATCAGTCACACAGAAATTACAGCTGAGAAAACATTTGAAAACTGCATATGATCACCAGTGTTGTTATTTGTCAACCAAAATATATCAACACTTTTATTTCATGTGAGATATAGTAAAATATCATCAGTTTGAACCCTGCAAATTCCCAGAAATTTGGATAACACAAAGAAGGACAATGAGAAAGGATTTTCTGAGCAAATGTATAAACATTACTGGAAGGCAGTTTTAAAAAAGACCTAGAAAAGCAAACTTCTAGTAAGACAGAGTCTCACCAAAGAAGAAAAGAAAGGAAAAAGGTCACAATTATTGAGCAATTTCTACATGCTAGACATTGTGGTACTTTGTCTCATCTAACCATTTAAAGAACCATGAACTGTAAGAATGGTTACGCCCACCCTAAGACAAGAAAACTTAGAAACAGTTTGCACACAGATGAGAGAGACACCAGTCCAGGGATCTGCAGTTGGTTGATTTGGCTTGGCAGCAACTACCAGATTGCCCTCTCCAGGTCCAATCAGTTATTTCAAACTTGTGGTTGAAGGGCTGGCCAACAGTGTGAGTGTGTCTGCTGTGTGCCCTCCTTTCAGGTTGCATGTTGACAAAAGTGAAGGGGTGATTGGTATATCTGCTGTGATCTTCTTTCCCTCAGGCCCTCCCTCATTTTAGGCTCTGAAGCCTCCTCTCCACACTTGAGCACAAGATTTCACATAAGAAGCATGGTAGATCCTTAGTATCAAAGGTTGAGGACTCTTATTCTGATTACAAGTAGCATCTCTTGACTGAAGTCAAGTCTCAGATAATAGTCCAACAGAATAATGCAGTGGTTAAGGGCTTAGACTTTGGAACCATGCAGACCTTGATTAAAATCCCAACACCATCATGTACTAGCTGGGTGACCTTTAGCAACTGAGTAAATCTTTTAATACCTCAGTTTCTTCATCTGTATTATGGAGTAATAATAATAATATCTGCTTCCTGGGGTTGTTTTTGTGAAGTTTAAATAAGATGATAATTGTCAAAGCTTTAGCATAGTGTCCTGTATGTTATCTCCTTGACCAAACCTTCTTATTCTATCATTTGTTGAATGTTCTAATGAGTAAACACTACATATGTCAGGTGCTATGTAGCAAAACCATTAAGGTAAATGTTATGATCTCTATTTCATAGATGAAGAGATTAAAACTGAGAAAGGCTAAAGGGCTGACTTGCCCAAGGTCACATAGCTAACATATATCAGAGGTAGAATTAGAAGCCAAGTGGGCCCAATATAGCCCCCAAAGTCTGTGCTCTTAAAACCAAAATTCTTTGCCTCCCTGGTTTCAGTGAGAGTGGGTGATATAAAAGCATTTGGGAATAAAGACTTTTCCATGAACCAACTCTGGCCTTGCCTTATGCAATTCATCTGAATTAATGAAGCTTCTTGGCATTGCCTTCACTGAGGCTACAGCACGCAATCTGACATTGTTCTGGGGCATTTAAAATCACTATTCATTGCCAGTCCAGAGAATTTAGTCCACAAAGTGATTTGGGGGGGTGCCCCCAAATTATCCAATTATTGGTCTACATGGCCTAGTTAGTTATTCAGTGGCAAACCCTGCCCCGTACTTTGAGTTGTCCCAGCTGGGAACTGTCTTCACAATGAAAAATCAATCCACCGTGTTTGCTTGCTTCTGCACCATTCGGTGTGTTAGACTAGGGTCATCATCCTCATCAACAAACATTTATCCAATTTAATTGTTAGCTTTGTCCAAAATAGCAGATTGATCATGCCAGAGTCTGGGTCACAGTGATACTACCTTTGGGCCTGGCTTAATTTTGTAAAGCGTATTTATTTTAATTGCATTGTTTTGGAATCAGGTTGAACCTCATAGCTTGGATTCTCCTGCTTTTAGATAGCTTTACAAAATTATCAAAAATTGGACCCAAATCAATTAAATTAAAAGTCTTTTTAAAAAAATACAGTGAGTTTTCATCAAAAACTTGGATGAAGACAGAGAAGGCATGCTGATCACATTTGCAGATGACAGAAAGCTGGGAGGGATCGCTAATATGATGGATGTCAGTATCAACATTCAGAGTGATTTCGACAGGCTGGAACAGGATGGGCTGAAACCATCATGAAGAAAGTTCACAAAAATAAATGTGAAGCTCAGCATTTAGAATTTTTTAAAAATGGGAGAGCCTTGGTCTGTCAGTGGTTCATGTTAAGATCTCAGAAGTTTATTCCATACACACTCAATAAGAACCAACAATGCGTTTGTGTGGTGGAAGGGAGGGATGCTAAATTAGCTTAGGCCTCAACAGTAGAAGCGTGGAACCAAAACCAAGTTGATGGTGTCCACGGACTCTGTCCTGTCAGTGCATACTTCAAATGTGGAGTTCAGTTCCAAGCTGGGATTTAAGAGGGATGTGGATACACTGTCTCTGGAAACTTGAAAGGGATGGCCGGAGGAAATGGAAATATGTAGACAGAAAGGGAAAAGATTTGGCAGGATTAGGTCACACTTTTGCCCTGTCACCAAGAGGACTGTTACTCCCAAGGGCAGATCTAGAGGGTGAAGGAGGGGGGGGCCCTTCCAGCTCACTCTGAGGACAAGGAAGGGCTCTCTTGGCTTCAAGAGCTGCTGTGGAAGTGTGAGTTCATCAACACAAGAAGAAACGAAGGAGAACACATAACAGGGTTCCTCACAAGGAGGGAGGTTATTTTTTGGCTGATGTTAAGTTCCTTCCGATTCTAAGATTTTATGATTATAGGGTTTACCTTATTGTCCCTAAATGCAAGAATATATATACATATAAGAATATGTGTTGTTAAGTGACATTACTTCACAAGGTTAAATTTGCTTTGTTTTCTAAAAAAAAAAAAAAAAGTATAATGAATGAAGCGAAATGAATTTATTGAATGCATACTTTGAGACAGGCACCATCACATACATTCTTACATAATTTCACTTAAAGCCCAGTTTGTGTGGTAAAATTTATGGTTTCAGTCATTTTTTTAATGTCATTCATTGAAATTCAATTTTCATATCACTTTCTCCTTAATATTTTTTATTTATGAATTCATGGAACTGGAGGTGATCTTGAGATCATCTAATCCAATACCCATATTTCAGAAGAGTAAATAAAGGCTTGAAAAGGTTAAGTGGCTTGCCTAAGGTCAGCAGCAGAGCTAGGGTTAGACCCAAATCTCATCACTCAAGGTAATAGGTTTCCCTTTTACCATACTGCCACTTGTGTTTAATAGCAATGGACCGGTTTTTTTTTAATAGAAACTTTATTAGATTTTAAAAATTACAATAAGAGTATATATATATACCCCTTGGTTTTGAAAAAGGCAGACCATTTAGAAGTGAGTAAAGTGAAAAGTGAAAGTCTCTTCTTCGTTTACTCCTGCCTACTATACCTAAGTGGTATACATAATTTACTCCATTTTAAAGAAGAATATGCCGTCAGTTCTGAGCCAGACAGTTGACCAAAACAATGTATTAAAGATGCTGCCTTCCCCCAATGAATCAGAGAAATGAGAAAATGTGTGCCAGACTGGTGTATTCTAATCTTCCTGTACCAGCTTATGTGCCTTTAAGGTAGTAAGTGAGAAAGGGAGGTGGAGGAGGTGTTCCAAGTCACAGAGGGAAGAGTGTTTTCGAGGCCAGAAAGAGAGCTCCTCACTCTGTGAAGCATTCCTGGCTCTGGGACCTTCTCTTCTCCTTTGGGCCAAACTTCTCTCCTTCAAAAGTGAGCTCAGATCATTGTATATCAGTGCAGTCAAAACATGTCACATTTGATTTGTTTCTCCTCGAAATGTTGCTATTCTTTACCCCACAGTTGCTTTTAATTTAGCATTACAAGTATATATAGATACTGGGCTTGGCTTTAGAGCCTGCATAATTACTAATGAGAAAATATACTTCACATCCTCATTAGTTGGTCATTTCAAGTATTTTCCAGCAAACTAGGATGTTTTCTGGTAATGGGTGTCACTTAGTATAGGAATAGACTCCAAATACAAGAGATACTGTGCAGATAAAACTAGGCACCAGCAAGTAGCATTTAAATATGTTAACAAGATAGCCTAGGAAACAACGTGCCTGACACATGTTAGACCAACAAAGTAAACAGCCTGAAGATTCTGCGAAGAGAGTGCTTTCATGAAGCTACTCAGAAGACCCTCTCAAATTGCCACCAACTCACTAGATTATTTCAAGCCAGTCCTGCCCCTCTGTGGGCCTCAGTTTTCTCATCTGAATGGCCAGGAGATTGGACTAAATGCACTGCCATGATCCCGTCCAGCCTTCTCCTTCCCTGACCCTCTGACCACTATACCTGCTACAATTCCTCTATGGGTACAGGTCTGCATTTCCCAAAGTGTGATGCCCAGACTGCAGGTATCAGAAGGAGCCAGGGTGTTTGCTTAAAATGCAGATTCTCGGGGCCACACACAGGCCTACTGACTTGAAACTAGGGGCCAGGCGAAGGCAGGCAGGAACCTATATTTTTAAAGGGCCTTGGATGATTCTTTGGCACACTAAGGTTTGAAAACCGTTGATATAGTTTAACAAGAACAATTCAATTTTACCTCGAATCTCCTATTTCCCAACTTTCTTGGGGTTGAGAAGGAATGAGCAATAGAGATAAATTTCACAGAAAGTAATTGATTCATTTAACAATTCTTGCAGAGCAGTAGACACATTATTGAACAAGGTGCAGCTCCTGCCCTCATGGAGCTTACATGCCAGTGAAGGAGACAAAGTAAACAAATATGTAACTGCAGTGATGCCATTGATGGCAAGAGAGGAGGGTTTTTTGGTTTGGGTTTTGGTTTTTTAGAGAGGGGAGGCAGTTAGATCAGAAAGAAGAAATTTGGGACAAAATATACTCATTGCCAGTTTTTAAAAGTGTCACCTTTTAAAGTGTAAGAATCTAAGAATATGTATCCATAGTTTGACTCATAGAATGATAACATCTAAAATATAAATAAATATAAGGACCCAGGGAAAAGTAACATTCTAAGGGGAGATAAAATGTTTTTAGGACATTTTACATATTTAGCCTGGACTGACAGTGAGGTGGAGTAAATAGCAGATTC
Organism: Hippopotamus amphibius kiboko; assembly: GCF_030028045.1. Classification (NCBI taxonomy): domain Eukaryota; kingdom Metazoa; phylum Chordata; class Mammalia; order Artiodactyla; family Hippopotamidae; genus Hippopotamus; species Hippopotamus amphibius. The sequence continues at coordinate 33,340,139 of NC_080187.1, read as the reverse complement.
CACTCTGCTGTGAAAACATCACATGGCTAAATTTTAGGGCTGGTGTTCACCAACAGTCTCACATAATTCCCAAATAACTTATTTTAGGCCTAGGCTGTGGCTGAAATTCAACCTGTATAGCCATGGTATTGCCGTTTGAAATGTGGCAACTCGTTTTAGTTTAAATAATATTCATTGTTGTTTGCCGCTCTAGATTCTCAGTCTAAGTGCTTCGGAGAAATCTGCTTTGGACATTAGCTATCAGTAAATGCAATATTGTGTCTTTGACTCATGGTAAAACCTGATTATTGATGGATCAATTATCTGTATAGGCTGGAGTAAAAAGTTAGCATAAACAGGAAAAAAAGATTCATTTTTAAAGTCTTTATTTGGCTGTTTAGAATGATCAGTAAACAAATATTTCTAGATTTTCTTTGGTGAACCCCAAAGTAGCTTATCACAGAGACAGAGTGATGTAGGGGAGCACAGAAGCAGAGATGGGGGTCTGGTTCTTCCATCTCCATGTCCAGTATTCCTTGGTGAGGTGTTCATAAACTGCTAGTCCAGGCAGAGAAAGACTCTAATACATTTTGTGCTTTCTTTAAATCTTCTGTTCAGTAGAGGGGATACTTGATTTGTCTTTTCCCCCCAGCAGTTGACGCTGACCCTCCTGTCGCCTCCAAGTTACTGGTGGCTTCAGACTGAATCCCGTTTGGCTTCAGTATTCTGGAACATGAACCAGAATCCCTGCAGGTGAAGCCCAGAGGGTCTGGCTGGAGTCCGGCACACAGGGCCTGCTGGCTTTTCTCCTTGCTGGACGCCATCAGAGAAAACTGCATACACAGGCAGTAACTGCATTTCCCTGTGCACAGGATGCATGAAATGTGAGCCCAGCAGGGGCGGAGGCCTGCAGAGAACCCTGGGCAAAAGCTAAGTGCTTTGGAGGATTCTGAGCAAATATTGGAAGCAGGGAGATTATTGAGTTGTGAGCCATGATTTCAGGGACGTCAGTGGAGGAGGGAGCTGTTAGGTCCCATTCCTTGACATTCTTTTTCTCTCCATTTAACACATTATTTTAAAACAACAATGCTGAATCAGTATCAAATTCTAGGCAATACCATCATAGCTGCTGAGATTAGCAACATTTAGAATCATCAAATTCAAGAGCCATCACATGGAACATTCACCAGGATAAATGATGGTCTGGGCCATAAAACACACCTTAACACATTTAAAAGAATAGAAATCATACAGTGACAATCTCACAATGGAATTAAACTAGAAATCAATAACAGAAGACCATTCAGAGCTATTCTAGTCACTTCCTACTTCAGAGGCAGAAAGAGACCCAGAGAAATTAAATGCCTTGTCTAGGGCTGCACAGCAAGTCAGTGCCAGAGCCTGGAGGAGGCCCCCATGACCTGCTGCCTGATCCAACATTCTTTCCTCAATTCCTTATTACCTGGGAGTTTCACATGTAGTGCTGTCAGCTTTCTAAAGGTGGTGCTGCCCTGAATTTCATCCTGCCCCTGGAGAGCATGTGGAATTAGATTCATATAAGAGAAAGTTTAAAAACAAAATCTTTTTTTTCCCACTCTCCTCCAGTTAATAGTATGTGTGCTAAAAGGAGGTAGTAGGGAGTGTCTGTGACCCCAGGATTGTGCTGTCATCCTTGAATATCTGTGGGAAGGAGGACTGATTCCTTCTCCTGGACTTTGCTTCCGTGGTGCATTACAACACAGAACATCAAGGGCTTCATCGAATCCCTTGGGTGGATTACTGGGAACAGAGGAGCCAGGGCTTTGAACTGGACCTGATATTATGGGATCCCAGAAAGTCAGGGCTGAAAATTAGAAACCTTCCAATTCATTCCTTTCCCGCCTTTTATAAATATGGAAGCTGAGGACAATGATAACTCCAAGTATCAAAACTGTTATCAGTATCATCAGTGTCATCGTGTGTTAAACATGTTCTATGTGTCCTCCACATATATTGTCTCATTTAATCACCACAAAAAAAAAAATGTTGAGGAAGATATTATCCCCATTTTACAGATGAGAAAACTGAGGCTCAGAAAAGTGAAGTAATTTACCCCAGGTAACTATATCAGCAGAGCTACATTATTTCACAAATTACTGGCCTAGACAAACCTAGGATTAAAGTAGCTGGGCTCCTTGTCTGATGTTTCTTTTGTTATTTCATGATGCCTCTTGGGAAAACACAAAGGGGGAAAAAAAAAAGACCCCATGAAGACAAGTGCCTCATTTCCTCAGACCTGTGTGGTTCTGCAGTGAGCACCTGGGTGCTTATTGGCTGTTTGTCCTCCAGCCGAGTTTGGGCATTGTGGCAAATCTGGGCGCTCCCCCAACTGTTCTTTCATGGAACAATATTCAACAACTGTTTATTGGGGATCAGTTATGTGCTAGTCACTGTGTTGAAAAAATATGGGACCAAATGAAGACATACATGGAGAACTCCAATTAGAACAAAGCAAAATACTTCTTAAAACTATCCTACGGGGCACCAGCTAATAACATCAGACCTATTAACAGCCAGGAGGTGTAGCCCTGGAAATCACAGAGCCGTGCTTACGTCTTGGCTGTACCACTGTTGGTTGTGTAACTTGGGAAAGTCTACTAGCCTCTCTGAGCTTCTTTGAGCCTCAGTTTTCCTCATCTGTAAAATAAGGATTAAAACCCACGCCCCAGAGGATCAACTGAGAAAAGAGACACAAAAGCACACTCGCTGTGTTCGTGTGAAGGCAGTGACGTGCATATTTACATGAATGTTTTTGCACATCCTTAAGTCTCTGTGTTGTTGGCTGTCCCTTGATTGTTATCTTGCTGTATCAGTCTTCCTGCCTGAAGCAGGAAAGGTTTTCCTCCAATGATCCCAGCAAAACCCTGCGTCTACCAACATATCTGAAAGCTGGGTAGAGACTTTATCCCTTTTTGTACCTTTCTTCTCCTGGGACCCTCTAGATCGATGATGTCCAATAGAATGTTGTGCTTTCATGGAAATGTTCTACACCACCTGTGACTATTGAGCACTTGAGATATGGCTAGTGTGACTGAGGAACTGCACTTTAAATTTTATTTAATTTTCATTAATTTAAGTAGCCGCAAGTCCTGAGTCTGATGGCACACAGCTGCCTGGGCCTGCCAAGGACACACTCCTCCCCCACCCCTTGTTTGTTTTGTCTCTCAGAAATCCACCTACAGAAAGCATCTGTCTTCTTATAATGGTTAATTCCACACTTCTCAAACTTCATTGTGCATGAGAATTCATCTGGAGATCTTGGTAAAACAGTTTCTTGGGCCTACCCTCAGAGTTTCTGATTCTGTAGGTCTGGGGCAGAGCTGGAGAGTTTCATTTCTAACACATCCCCAGGTGTTGCCGATGCTGCTGGTCCAGGGACCACAGTTTGAGAGCCAGAGGTTAATTAAGCATCTTGTTTGGAGACAGCTGTGCCTTAGGGAATCTGTGGCTCCTGGAGGCTCATGCAGACACAACCCCCAGGGGGAATGGTTCGCAACACTGGCAGCCCTTTGGAATCACCTGGGGATCTTTTAAAATTCCTGATGACCAGTCCCGATCCCAGACCAGTTAAATTAGAATCTCTGTGGATATGACCCAGACATGAGTGTTTTTTAAAGCTCCGCAGATGATTGCAGTCAGGATTGAAAACCACTGCACTAATGGGACAAGCAAATTTCATTGCCTATTAAGTGGTAACAGAATCCACTCTATCTGTGTCACAGGGCTATTGTGAAAATCCGATGAGACTGTGAATGCAAAAAGCTTGTATAAACTGTGGGACCTAAAAATAAGGATGTAGGCATTGAAAATCTTGGAAGTGCCAATTTGCAAATGATGCTGTTATACCCCTGTTGGATTGCGATAACACTGCTATCTGTGGTTTGCATTCTAGTACTGTCCCACTGACCAGGTCGCTGCAGGCACAGATGCTGAGCACGTACAACAGTTCTACAACCTTCTAACAGCCTCCATTGACGTATCCAGAAGCTGGGCAGAAAAGATTCCCGGATTTACTGATCTCCCCAAAGAAGATCAGACATTACTTATAGAATCAGCCTTTTTGGAGCTGTTTGTTCTCAGACTTTCCATCAGGTAATTATTATTTTATCTTCCTCAGTCTACTCCTTCATTTGAAGAAGTTTGAAACCTGCTGTGTTTGTAATTGTCAGCAGCGAAAAGTTTGCTCAAGATGGACATGTAAAATATGACCAGGCATTAAAAAAGTGAGCAGTGGGTAGAGCCCTGGGCTGGTAGCCAGGACTCCTTGGTTCTAGTCTCAGTTTTAGTACAGGCATGCTGTAAGACCCTGAGCAGGTCACTTGCCTCACCAGGAATTTAGTTTCCTTCTTTGTAAAATGAGAAGTTTGGATTTGGTGATCTCTAAAGCCCCTTGCAGCTCCAACATTCTGTGATTCCAGGAATGTTCTCGGTGCATTAGGTATTTCCTGGGAGCAAGTATTTGCTTTGAACATTGCATTTACCTCCCAGGTTTCTATTTAACAAGTTACTGTTCTGATATACCAGATGGGGTGCTAAAGAGTTCCCACAGCTTCTCAACCCCCAGTGTTTACTCCAAGAGAATAGCTTCTGGATCAAAAGATTTGATCTTATCACACTCAGTGACACCAAACACAAAAAGGGACTGATTTTTCTAAAAGCTAGAACCTGGGATCTAAGCTTTGTGCATAAAGTCCATGTGTAGCATTTTAAATTCTATCTTCCTTGCTTCCTTTCAGTTATATATTTATAGGAGATGGTACCAACATTTTACCAGTATTATAGGAAAAATCATCACCTTTCCCCTCTTTCTCTTCCCTCCCTCCCCCTCCCCAGTTTCATACCATGTTACCAGAAACTCTCATTTGAAGTGCAAATTCCCATGCCTCATCCCCACCTATTTTGGTTTGGATCTACTTTGAAGGAAGTCCAGAAATCTGCATTTTTAATGCCCAGCATTAATTGCTCCAGCAATTCTAATGCCCGTGGTCCGAGGTCCGGGTTTTAAACCCTGAGACTGAACCATTCTATCCCCTGTGTACCTCTGTGGAGGGATCTGTGGGAGAGACAGAGGTGGAGTTACAACTAGACTGCCAATAATTGGCCTAATTACAGCCAATCCTGTGTGTGTAGGCGCCAAGCTGAGCCAGCACTGTGACTACCATCTATTAGGCAGGCAGCCAAGGATTAAATAGGTGATAAGCTCCATGAGGGCAGGCACCAGGTAGGCCCTATTCCCCAGGTGTTCTCCAGTGTCTGGCTAAGGAACCACGCAGGCCTTGTGTTCAGGAAATACTTGCTGAATGAATGAATGAATGAATAAAGCTATTTATCTAAAAATCAGTTAAAAGATGTTAACGCGTTACTGCAATAGGCAATAAGAGAGAGAAATACATGGCAAGAGATTTGAAAATTTAAAAAAAGTAAAGATTAAGGTAAGGTCCACCTAAAATTCAGAATTTAATTACACCTAACACTTGTCGGGCTCCTTTTGTATCCAGGCATTTTGCATAGACCTCCTTTATTTTATTTAATTCCCACATCATTCTTTGGATGTAGCAATAAGCATTCCTGTTTTATAGATAAGGGAAAAGGAAATTCAGAAAGATTAAAGGAGTGTCCAAGGCCCCACGGCAAAGTGGTGCTAATTATAAGTTCCAGGGCGCCTTTCATGAGAAAAGAATGGGACGACTGTGGACATAATGTAAACTATCAGGACAGATCGAGAAATAGCCCTCTACAGCCCCTCTCCGTTTAAAGCAGGGAACGTAATACAAAATAAGGACTCTTTTTACTTTAGACCATTGTTCAGTTTGTGATTGACTTCTGGCTCTTGCAGGGACTTGGTGTTTTTAGAGTCTGTACAATGGAATTGTAGTGTCTAGCCTCAGGCCTTATCAGTTTTTGACATTTAAGAAAACGAAAGAGAAGTCCTGGCAAAGGAGCACTGAAGGGAACAGTCTTGTGTTCACTGCAGAGAGAGACGGGGCACTGGGCTTCACTTCCACCATCCATGAGTCTCAGGGCAAGCCAGCAGCTGCTTGTAGCAATAAGAAACCAGACACCCTACCCCGAGCATCCCCAGGGCTGAGGCTCCCCAAGGAAGTCAGCAGGCAACTGGTGGTGGTTGTTTATCCCAGCAGCACAGTCTTGTTCACTGACAGCATCTGGGCAGGTTTCACAGCACCACGCTGGGTTTTGAACGCCGCCCCAAGGCTGCGTGGGTGCCTGTGTGTTGTGATGTTACTCCACTGGACAGACTGAACAGACCTATTTAATGTGTCTCCATCCCTCACCCCGCCGACCTTCTCTCGTAGGTCAAACACTGCTGAAGATAAATTTGTGTTCTGCAATGGACTTGTCCTGCATCGACTTCAGTGCCTTCGTGGATTTGGGGAGTGGCTCGACTCCATTAAAGACTTTTCCTTAAGTTTGCAGAGCCTGAACCTTGATATCCAAGCCTTAGCCTGCCTGTCAGCACTGAGCATGATCACAGGTAAGCACCCTGCCATGGCCTGAAGGGATCATGTCCCCCTCTCGCTCCTTTCTGGCTTATGGTGGATTCTGGCTTTGGCTGTCACACACAGGAAATTAGGAAAATGATTGCCAATTTGCTGAAATCTGCTACATTTACCCTAGTTTAAAACAAGAGACATACACTTGCAACTTATTGCCATGAACTTCCAGGAAAGAGGATTCCCAGTCTATTTGGTTATTGTCAACAAACCCAATATATGAAAATCTAGTTTTCCATAGGACCTCTGTGGGCAGGTGGACTCACTGCTTCAGGATTATTTTTACAGAGGGGTGGGGGTGGGGTTTGTTGAAAGAAGATTACCTTAACCAGCCTGTTCCTGTGGTGCAGAGGGGCGAGTCTTCCCTTCTCCCCAGTCCTTGGCCAATAACCCAAAGTAAAACTAAAGAACTGCACACACATAAAACACACCTTTATTTATTTACAACTTTATTGGCAGAGGACTGAGGAAAATGGATATTCATATAAAGCAAAAGTGGTTCAACTCAACAACTTTTCAGGGTTAAAACCAGAAGCCTAAAACATATTCAACTATTATGTGATGCCTTACTCCCCCTACATGTCTCTCCCCCTCCCTCTTTCGGGAGATAAAGGATTCCTAGGCAGAATGAGAGAGAAAGAGAAAGTAAAAGAAAGGCATAATGAGTAAGAGAGGGGATACCATCTCTCTGTGGCTGCTCCAGGCCACAGGCCCCAGCTCCCCTTTGCCCCCTTACACTTTCAGAGTTTTCTCTTCAGTCTCATCCTTTTTGATCAAACTGGGGCCTAGTGAGACAGTAACAGTAGATGGAGGCTCCAGAAGAGGCTAGCCAGACCAGAGGTTCACCTCCCATCCTTTTCATCAGACCCAAGTACAAGCTAGGCCATTGTGGACTGAGGATTAAGTTTCAGATTCTTGATACGCTCTTGGCTGTGGAAAACATGTTTTTCAGGCAGTGTGATGAGTTTCACAGAGGACCAAATGCATCCTGTGGCACAGATGGGCCCTTCTTTTTGATGCATTGTTTACATGCACCTTCTTGGGACATCTCCTGTTAGCTAAAGTGAGATGTGTCTGAGTACCTTAAGAGGCTAAGCTGGTTCATCATTTAATGGTTTCTTGGCCTTACATGAAGGCCAAGAAGAGTAAAGACATGTGCTGTGGGAAGAATAGGACACTAACATGTTCCCTCAGTATTCCAAGTGGAACCTGACTCCTCCTGGTCTTTGGTCTTGGATGAGAAACTCCCTTCTTTTGTGGCTGCTGCCAGAGACTTCCAAAGGAGCCATTAACAACAAAAAGAAACACAGTCTCCAAGAGTATGGATTTGATTAAGGGGGCTTTCAAATGGCATATGTAAGGGAGCACCTGAAGAAAGTAAACCCATTTAAGACACAAACATATTACTCCAGCAGGACTGGAATGAAATTGGTTTAACTGCTACCTTTGAACTAAAGCTCTTCAGTTCAATTTTAAAACCATTCAGCTCTTCCTAGGACAGTTAAACTTTCAAAACTAGAAAGTGTGAAACTTAGTTACTTTAGAAAAACAGACACAAAAACTAGAGCCAGCGTTTGCTTTCAGTAAATAAAGCCAGTACACTGCCACGTACGTCTCTTATGGAAATGGGTCTTGAGTCTAGTTAATCGACAAATATTCCCTGATCTAGGCACTCTGCTGGAAGTCAGTGGGCTTTCAGAGATGATGACACACATCCCTGGAGGAAATAGAAAATGCAAAAGAATCCATGTGATACAAGGTGCTGAGTGCTACGGTGGGGATGTGAGAGTGGGTACAAAGTGCTCAGAGACCCATGATGGGGGGTGGTCTTCTCAAGAGAGGTGGCGTAAAAGAATCTGAAAAAGAGTGGATGTGTGTAAATGTATAACCAGTTCACCTTGCTGTACCCCTGAAACTAACACAGCACTGTAAATCAACTATACTCCAGTAAAAAAAAAAAAAAAGTAAATGTCTAAACCAGAAAAAGAAAAATTAGGTAACATGGGCTGGCCTTTGATAAAAGCACAGAATGTCTCCAGGCTGAAATGGAAACAGTGAGAATTCTAGGCATAAAGAAAATTTTGCTAATAAAGCCATTGAAAATATGGCTGTCATGTTTCAGGAAGGAAATGTCTAAAAAAATAGAGTGATGGGAAATGAGACTGGTGTGATAGGTTAGGGTGGGGCAGGGCATGAAGAACCTTTCATATTTAGGTGAGAAGGTTGGGGTTTATCTTGAGAGCAGTGGGGATCCACAGAAAGTTTTGACCAGATGAGCATCATGGCCAGGCTTGCATTTTAGAAAGGTCTACCCTGACAGCTGGTTTGAGCACAGATTTTTTTTTTTTTTTTTTTTACTGCTGCTAATTTTTATTTATTTTTTTAATTTTTTTAAATTTTTTTGGGGGTACACCAGGTTCAATCATCTGTTTTTATACACATATCCCCATATTCCCTCCCTTCCTTGACTCCCCCCACCTCGAGTCCCCCCCACCCTCCCCGCCCCAGTCCTCTAAGGCATCTTCCATCCTCGAGTTGGACTCCCTTTGTTATACAACAACTTCCCACTGACTATTTTACAGTTGGTAGTACATATATGTCTGTGCTACTCTCTCGCTTCGTCTCAGTTTCCCCTTCACCCCCCGCCCCCTCCCATACCTCGAGTTCTCCAGTCCATTCTCTGTATCTGCATCCTTGTTCTTGTCACTGAGTTAATCAGTACCATTTTTAGATTCCGTATATGTGAGTTAGAGGCTAAGGGAAAAGGTCAGTCCAGGTGTGAGAGTTTTGGCTTAAGAGGGGGGCCCGAGGCCTACATCTTTTTTTGTTTTACCCTTTAGGTAGAAATTAATAGACAACAATGAGGTTATGGCATGTGAGTTGCAGGCAGTCCCAACCTAGAGAGATTGGCAATTCAGTGCCGAGAATACATACTAGAAATGAGGAGGAGGTGGTGCTGGTCCTGTATCTGCCTCCAGTTTGCTGTGTGTCTGGCAGTTATAGCTGCTCAGCCACTGCCTTTTTATGTAGAAACTTGCTCAGGGAGGAGGCAGTTTCACATGGCAGAAACTGCAAGGATTTTGGAGACCACCACCCCCAGATTTGAATCTGGGATCATGTTTTTAATAAGTATGTACTATTGGGAAATGCATTTCTCTGAAGTTCAGTTTCCCCGTCTGTAAAATGGGGATAATAATATCTATTCCCTCATGTGGCAGTAAGGATTACAGAAAATTAGGTTTGTGATGTAGCCAACTGGATTCAGAATAGGCACTCTATCCACTTATGTTCCATCCTGGAGAGATGTTGACAGGGACTCCCTCAAATTAGGCACACACCTGCCCCTTCCACAAACCCTAGGCAGTCCAAAATCAGACTCAGTGGTGGCCTTAGAAGGCAGTGTGTTTGGTGAATATCTCCTTGAGTGCTTGAGAGAGGCTCAAAGAAGGACAAAGATATTAAAGGAATTCGACTGCACTTACAGGGCACTCACAATGGGCCCGGTCCTTGACGGGGTGGTTCCAGATCCTGCGAGCAGTCCTGCAGCCTGTGCAAAGTCTTGCAGACTGTGTACAGCCAGGTGCCTTGGGTGCTGTGGTTATAATACACAAGAAAAATAAGCCCTCTTTTCTCATTTCTGGATCTCGCAGAACTCTCTTTGTGATTTGCTGTTTGGGAGGGGGTTTGAGATGTGTGAAAGCATCAGGAAATGGCAGCAAAGGCAGTGCCCAGGCAGCAGCAGTGCACATTGTTATGGATGTTAATTTTCATTTGATTATGGGCTTCCCTGAAATCTTGACTTCTAAATAAGCTCCATTGATCGCAAAGGGTGTTGGTGGAATATCAGTTGGGCTATGGCAGCAAAAAATTCATCCCAAAATTGGCTGCTCCAAGCTACACAGAACTCATAAAAGGGAAATGGGGTCTTAGAAATTTAACCAGTCTTGCTTCCAGGAAAGTTATTAAGAACCTGGACAATATCGGTAGTTTGTACAGACATGACTTTTTTCCTAATTCTTTATTTTTTCTTCTTCCTCCACCTTTCTGTGTACCCTTTTGAAAAACTAGGTGGCGAGGTGGGGCAGGAAATGGTTTCTTTCAGATCGCTCTCCTTTCGCACGGTAAAAGGGAGTTCCCCACAGTTGTGGTTGTCAAATGTTTTTGGGTCCCCAGTTCACTGACCCTCACTGTTCCTTTTTCCAGTGCCCTTTCCCAATAGAAAGTTAGTGTGAAATTACCATTTTATAAGTATCCATTCCCTAAATAAATATTGAGGACCTGCTATATGTGGGGCACGGTGGCAGTCCCTAGGGGTGCAAAGGTGAGCCATGTGTGAATTCTGCTATCAGAAAGTGTATGGTCTGCTAGGAAGCCATATGTGATGATGATGTGATGAACTCAGTGTGCGGCGGTGAGTGCTCAGGTCCTTAAAAGGATTGGATTCTGTGCAGGGGAAGTTCAGATTACTGCTAGCACTTTGCAGGTGAAGAAAGGTGGAGGTGCTGGTCACGAATGGGTTCCCAAGGAGGTGGCATGGAGAAATGAGATCATTTAGGGGAAGGACATTCCAGATCACGGATGCAGCATAGCAAGGGCATGGCAGTGGAACACTTCAGCACATTTTGGGGGAAAGCAGGTATTGTGAAGTTTCATTATACATGTTTTAAATCCTATATATAATCTCAGTGGAAAGAACAGAAAAATTAAAAGAGTAGAATGACTCTGCCCTAGGATAAGCATGAGAGAGAAGACGTGAATCCACTGTAGGTCATAGTCTCTCTGTTTCTGGTGATGAGAGCTGAGAGCACATCCTGCATTTTGGGGAAACAAAGAATTTTCAGGGAAAAATATTGATTGTATATAATATTTATCTTATGGCCTAGGATTATGACCTAACCTTGCAGTAAAATGCATTTCCCATATAGTAAACAAGGAAATAAGATTGGAAAGGCAGTTTGGGACTGGATGGTGGAGGGAATCTTGAGTGCCCAAATGCCATTTTGTAATACACTATGCTAAAAGAGTGTTTCCCGTGTCTTTCTTTCCCTACTCATGTCTTCCGTCAGGTATAAACTGCTCTTTTCTTTCTGTAGTTTTTCCCCTTGTCTTACTGGAACGTGAATTCTGAGATGGAGGAGGGGGCAGTAAGCAAGGAAACAGTGACATGGCAGAACTGGGCAGGTGGCTGATCCTGCCACACCCTCCACCACCTGTCTTCCCAGAGCTCCCCTGTTCACTCTAAGTGGTTACCTGGTTACTCTGTTTTTATATCACATGTAGCCATCAGCTACATTGCAAAGAAAACCAAGTGTAAAACTTGGCAGGGCCATATTGGTTTTTTTTAAAAGGTGGTAGGGAAGGGTTGTCATGGGATTTGGAGATTGGAAAGCCGAGTTCAAGTCTTCACCCTGCTTTCTTCCTAGCTGTGCAATTTTGGGTACGTTCCTTACCCTCTCTGAATCTCAGCTTTCTCCTTTTTCACAGGGATAATGATGTGTATTTGTAAGTTTCTTATAAAGATTGAATGAGCTAATGTGTACTTTGCAGAAAAAAATTAGACAAAGCTTTATTATTATTATCCTAAATGGTAGTTTTACTTCCAAGAAGCAGCAGCTGTTCTAAGAATCCATAAAAATGTTGATGCATCCCTGCAATTGTTTATGCACGTCACATTAAGCAATTTCTTTGTGTCTTTCTTTTCCAACTAGACCCAGGGTTTCTTAAGGGCAGGGAGAGTCTTACTCATCTTTATAATTACTTCAGCATTGAAAGGTGTCTGGCACAAGGCAAATGAATGGGTTAATTCTGAATAGCAGGAAGTTTCCCAAATTAGGAAAATCTGAATTATTTATTTTTAGCCCACCAACTTTGTTACTAGAAAACAGAATTCCCAAGAACTACCTTATTTCAATTTAGATTGAGTCGGTAATATTTATTGAGCATCTTCTATGTGCCAGGCATAAAATCCCTTATCCTCAAAGAGTGTGTGGTCTCGCTGGGGAGACAGACACCTGCTCTAGCAGATCAAAGACAGACCGAAAAGCACTATTACAGCCTGAGCACAACTTGCTGACCAACTTGTGGTTTCCTGATCAATATGGGCTCAGTGTCTCTCAGACTGCCCGTCAGTAAAGGATGTTATTATGACATGAAAAGTAGCAGTGAGAGGACTTCCCAGATGAAGAAGTAGAGCTCCGAGCAGGAAGTCCCCTTTGCTAGTTGGTGTTTGAATTACACACACGTCTCTCCCCAGGTGCTCTCTTCTCCTTCCCCTTTGGCTGGACCTGTATTATTATTGTTGCTGGGTTGGCCTGTGCCAAGACCTGCTCAAAATCAAAAGAAGTTGCTTTCCCTTATTGAGGCTCCTGATAGTATCATCACCCCTTTCCCCATCCCCTGATCCTTGCCATGAGGAAGAGGATCTGGCATTTCTTGTGTGGGCCTAAGAGGCAGAACTGGAAACTGTAGGAAGGCAAAATTTAGCTCAACGTAAGAAAACGTTTCTGAAAGACAGAACTGTTTGAAATTGGAATAAGCAGCTGTAGCCAGTGAGTTCCTCCCTTGGGGAGTGAGGTTTACAAACAGACTGAATGAACAGTAATTGTAGACGGGGTCAAGCATCTTATGGGGACTAGCATTGACTATAACAGAGCTTCTCCAGTTTTCACGTGCATGCAACTCACTGAACATCTTGTTAAACTGCAGATTCTGATTAGGTAGGTACTGGCAAGCCCTGAGAGTCTGCATTTCTAGCAAGCTCCCAGGTGATGCTGCTGCTGCTGATCTGGGGACCACACTTGAGTAGCAAGGGACGGGAGAACGTATTGGTAATGAGGATCCCATGAAATTAATAATAGCTACCATTTTAAAATACTCAGTGCCAGGCACTATGCCAAGGCCTCTACATGTGTTATTTGTTTAATGATATCTAGTAAATAGATGTGGATGTACCTGAGATCAATTACAGCAGAGATGGGAAGCAGCGAGACCCGTCAAAAGCTATTAAAACGATATAGGTAACAGATGCTGAAAACCTGGTCTGAGGCAGTGAAATTGAGAGACAATAGATGCAAGGAATATTGCAGAGATAATAAGCAAAGTTTTTGCAGTGGATTAAATATGATGAGTTGGGGGGAAGAAATTATTAGAGATGATTGTGAGAGTGGTGGGGAGGTTTGTGGGAATCATTAATACGCCAGCTCAGAAGCAGCTGACGTGAAGGAAAGTTGAAGGGAAAGTTGAGCTGGGGACATGGAAGACACTTGCTAATATTTTTTAAGTACTTACTGCATGCCAGGCATTGTTCCTCATACTTCACGTGTCTTAATTCATTTAATTCTCACAACAACTCATGAGACAGGTACCATTATTAGCTCTATTGTACAAATGTGGAAAGTCACCCAGCTAATAAGTGATAGAGCAAGGCTTTACATCCAGGAAATCTGGTTCCAAAGTTTCTGATGTGGTAGGTTTTAGAGTTTGTAAGTTCTTTCTTGTTGTTAGTGTCTTTATAACTCCCAACCTATATATTTATCTGAGCAACCCACCTGTTTAGTGTTCATTTGATATATTTTACAGGTCCTTGACCCGCCATCAACATATTCACTTAACAGATGTTTATTACCCATAGGTGTCTCCTATGTCACAGGCTTGGTGCTGGAGGTAACAGTGGTGAGCAAGTACAGTCCTTTCCCCCGTGGGGCTTACATTTAACGGAGGAGCCAGGCAATTGTCACATAAATATCTGATTTCGACCTGTTATATCCTTCAAAGGGAAAAAATAGAGAAGATGCCATAGAACATGATCTAGACTGGGAGTAAAAAGGGACGCTTCCTTGAAGAAGTACTTGGTCTGCAATCTAAAGGATGAATAGGTGTTAACTAGGGGAAACGGGAAGAACATAAGCACAGACCTAAGCAGCTTTATTATTTCTCCCAAGCAGTCCCTCCCCCTTCCTTTCTCCCTCTCTCGCGTGCTCTCTCTCTTTCCGCTTCCTTCCCTCTCTCTCCCTCCCTCCTGTCTCTCCTCATCTGCCCTGCCTGCCTTCCTCTTTCTCCTAGCAGAGATGTCTATGGCGTGGATAGCTAGAATGCACAGGAATCCAGCAGTGTCTTTACATGCTAACACCATGCAGGTTAGGAGTGCGATCTGTTGTCTCTCTGCTTTGTTCACTGCTCTAACCCCAGTGGCTATAACATTGCTTGGCACAGAATAGATACTCAAATATTTGTTGAAAGAAGCAATTAGTCAATTAGCTAATTAGGTACACAGAAAGTAGGAGGGAGTTACAGGGAGGCTGAGTTCATCTCAGGAAGAGGAGGAACATTCTAACAATGTCCCAGGCAATCAGGTATAATAGAAATATCTCTGGACTTGGCATGAAAGAAATTAGACACTTGTTAATTTTGACAGTGGGCAAATCACTTAACTCTCTGGGCCTTAGCCTTCTTATTCATTCAATAAAGACCATCTTTGTCCTGTCTAGGTCACAGGGTTATTGTGAGGGTGCCATAAAATAAGTAAAAAAAGTAATATAAAGTGCTAATAAATACATTTTTATTATCAGTGTGTAATAGTGAACTAGCAGTCCAGCTGGTGCCAGGTATTCTCTGTGATATCTCATAGTAGAGATTCTCGTCTTCAGAGAATGTTTGAACTAAATGACTCAAATTCTTTCCAGTTCCTATATTCTGTGGTTATGACCTATAAATCCATTATGTAACTATTTCTATAAGTTGTATTTTAAACTTCTGACTACGTAAAGCTCAGTTATACTGAAGTATTAGGTAAAAATGATGTAGATCAAAATGCAAGAAATACTGAAAAGCTTGTTTTATTCAATGGTGGACAAAGATCTTAAACTGAAATCTGTATGTAATTCTCTGGGGTGGGGGGCGGAATCCGAATGTCTGCTTTCCCCCAGAGTTTATGAACTCTCTGTATATCAGCTCTGCAGCCATGTTTACCAAGCTGCAAGAAGAAAGGGGGTCCCTTAAACTAAAATGTCAGTGATGGGGGTTTTAAGGAATTTCAAATTACGAGGAAGGTCCCAGACTCTTAGTGACTCCCTAGTGATTTGAAAATCTTGCAGACTGCTGGCAGTGGTTTGCCTGGAGACTGAATTTTATCTCAGCCCTTTTGAAAGAGTAAAGAAGCCACAAATCCAGTAGCTGTTCAAAACAACAAAGAAGGTGCCTTTGGCTTCTAACAGGAGTGTCTCTGAATTCCTCAAGGAATTCCAGGCCTAGGGTTGATCCAGCTGGCAGGAGGTATCGATCTCCACTTGAATTCACTGAATAAATAATGGTTGCCATAGTTATCGAGCAGTCACAACTGGTTGGAGAGCAGGGAAAACTCCGAGGCACCTTCTGTGAGTCTGGCCATGAGAAAGTCTGGTTACAAGGTTCCATAATCAACCCCCTCCTGACATCCAGCCCACACATTGCTCAGCTTCTTTATCCTGGTAATGAATATGGGATCTTGAATATAGTGCAAGACATGAGGCACGGAAAGGAAGGGAAAGCTTAAATCAATGGATTGGTATTTTATTCTGGGAAAAGCATCTCTCCCTGCATTATGAACCTAATTTGATACATTTCAGTATTTAATAGAATTTGCTATCAGTAAGATGATTGTTTGATCATATTATAGCAACTAGAGGGCTTCTCAAAGAACCAAATCTCAGTTTGTCCTATCTTAACATTGTTTATTATACCAACAGCATTAACCTGGATATTTTAAAAGAAAGGAGAAGAGTTATCTGACAGTCTCATGAATATTTTCACTTTTCTGTTTCCTTTCATCCTTCTCCATATGCAGAAATAATTTTTACATAGACGGAATCACAGCTTAGATACTATTTTATATTCTAGTCTTTAGTTAATGTGATATTATATACTTTGCCATTTGTCACTTCACAGCCTTCATATTTGTCCTTTTTGATATCTACAGAATCTTCCATTATGAGGACATACCATTTTTTTACTTAATGGTTCCCCTGTTCTTCTTCCCTGTATCTTTTTCCATTTTTTAAAAATAAGTAATGCTACCCCAGATGTCTTCATGCATACAATCTTATTCTTCTGTTCAATGTTTTCTTCAGATAAATTCCCAAGAGTGGGATTACTTGGTCAGAGACTACAAACATTTCATAGCTCTTGAAATTCACTTCCAAATTTACAGCCAGCTTTTTTGCTTTGGGGGAGGGGAATAAAACTTTAGGCGGAGCACCATTGCAGTTGAAGTTCACTCTTGGGTGCTCCTTCTGAGACTAAAACAAGGGGACTTGTATTTAGTAAAGATAAACTATAGAGGACAGGTTTGCACCTGGGCTGATTAGTTAACAGCTTCCTGGGGGAAAGCAAAACCCTGCAATGCAAATCTTGGGAGTCAGGGGGCTTTGTCGCCTTTGTTTGACCCTGCAGCTGCCAACCATTCGCCATGTGTTGGGTATTGTCTTAGGTGCTGACTGTACCATTCCTGTAGCATTCTGTAGTTGGCAGAACACTTTTATGTAGCATCATCTTAGCTGAACCTCACAATAACCCGTGGAGGTGGGTTTTATTATAATCACACTTTTTCTTTCAATTTATTGTGTAATATTTAAGAAACAGAAAAGAATGAAGACTACAACAAAGTCTTGTGTACCTACCACCCTGTAATCCCCATTTTTGTAGGAGAAATTGAGCCTTAGCGCAATTAGGTCACATGGTTAGTAAGTAACAGAACCAAAAATGGAGCCCGGGTCTGTCTGACTCCAAGTTCAATCACCTTTTCTCTATATTATGTCACATTGAGCTGAGAGGCCTGCAAGTTACAGCCCACTGAGATGCTGCTGGCAATTTCCACGGCTGTACTTAAATATACATATTATATATAAATGTACATCAGAGCTGGTAAGGGACCTTAGAGGTCATTAAATCCAATCTCCTCCTTTTCATAGGGGTCCTAGAGAGGAACGTACTCACCCCAGTCATACATAACTAGCCAAACTGAGGAAGCACACAGATCTCCTGGTTCCTGAGCCTCCTTTTTTTTAGGGCAAGAGAAAAAAAAAATGTCTAGATAGTTGCTTCATTTTTCCAATGATTTTGGAAATCAACTTTCCTAACAAGAATATTCCCAACTAAAAAAAAAATTAATGTAGGAAAAATTTTAAACTAATGCTTGATTTCCCATTGGATGGATATCTTCCATCTTTCAAGAATTATTATTTTACTTGTAAATATACTGAGAGATGAAAAGTTTGACCAAGATAACAGTGGCCAAGCTCCTCTCTCAGGAAAGAGACTCTGATATCTACATGCTGAAGGAGAGCAAATTGATTTGTACCAGATGTCAGGCTCCTTTCTGTTTACAAGGAGATGCAACATTTTCTGGAGCAAGAGGACAGAGTCTGCCTCAGAAGACTGGCTTCAAATCCTAGCTTTAGGGAGCTGCCTGATTGGGGAAAACCATTTAACCTTATATAAAAAAGTAAGAGATCATAATATTTAACATGGGGATAATTTATATATTATTTTATAAAATATAAGCTACTGGTGTTCATGTCTTGCCACATTATAAAGTGTTTGCACCACATCCTCGGGGCCTCCTCTCTTCTCTTTGACTTTTACATCTCCACAACAGAGAAAAGTGTATTTTGTACAGCGCCAGGTGTAGGTCAGTAGAAATATGGGCGGCGGGGGTGGGGGGGTGGGGTGGGGCAAAGGACAAGGAAAAGAAGATCTGGATTCTTCTCAGTGCTGGTTAGCATGAAAACACAAGAATGCACTTTGTATCAGGTCTTGCAGGCCAGCCTTTGCTTTAGCAAATGGAAATTACAGTCCCACTACCAAGCGAGTCTGGCGAGATGGGAACATTTTTTTATTTGCCTGGATGTGTTTCCGTGTCACTCTGAAAAAGAGTTGCTTTTGTAAGACCTCAGTCAGATAATGTATGCAAAATAGTAACCACCCTGTTATTCATTCATTGTGGCTCTGGGATGGGAACTGTGTGCTGCTTCTGCGTTATTCGCCCAAACTGGTCGTCCCAGAAACCCTGAATTGGGTATGATTATAATCTTCATTTTATAAGGAAACTGAGGCTCAGAAGTTAAGAGACTTACTCAAGGGGACACAGTGAGTAAGTGACAAGACTGAGATTCCATCCCAGGTGCTGTTTGATACCAAAGGCCATGAACTACCTCTAAGGGGGAGGGCACTTTGACTGTAAAATGCCATCCTAACTGGCAGCACAGGACACAGGCCTCTATTAGGGATTCAGGGTTTTTTTCAGATATAACTGCCTCCTGAATTTTTCTATCCTTTTGTATCCCTCTGCAGAACGACATGGGTTAAAAGAACCAAAGAGAGTGGAGGAGCTATGCAACAAGATCACAAGCAGCTTAAAAGAGCACCAGAGTAAGGGACAGGCTTTGGAGCCCACCGAGCCCAAGGTCCTGCGTGCCCTGGTGGAACTGCGAAAGATCTGCACCCTGGGCCTCCAGCGCATCTTCTACCTGAAGCTGGAAGACTTGGTGTCTCCACCTTCCATCATTGACAAGCTCTTCCTGGATACCCTGCCTTTCTGAGCAGGAGCAGCCTGAGCAGGGAGCTGCCTCATCTGCTAGCAGCCACTTGCTAAGCAGCAGAGGGTTGGGTCTGGACACCTACCATTTTCTGTCCTTCCTTAAGAGAAAAGTCAAGCTCCTGTAGACATGAAAGACTTTTTTTTTTTTTTTTTCTGGCACTTTTCCTTACTGCTGAAAGCCAGAAAACTTGCAGAGTATTGTGTTGGGGTTGTGTTTTATATTTAGGCTTTGGGGTTGGGGTGGGAGGGAGGGTATAGTTCATGAGGGTTTTCTAAGAAATTGCTAACAAAGCACTTTTGGACAATGCTATCCCAGCAGGAAAAAAAAAAAAGGATAATATAACTGTTTTAAAACTCTTTCTGGGGAATACAGTTATTGTTGGTTTGTATTTAAAAACAAGAACAGCCGAGGGTTGTTCGCCAGGATAGGATGTGTCTTGAGATTGATCCCTTTAGAATACACGTCTTGTATCAAGGGTACGTGTGTGGTGCAAACAAAGCAGAAATTCCCTCCTTTTAATTTTTCTTCCTTATTTTTTTTTAACAAATGGTGAAAGATGGAGGATTACCTACAAATCAGACATAGCAAAATGATAATGGCTGTTCGCTTCCATATACAAGTGCAATTTTTAAAGTGCTGTCTTACTAAGTCTTGTTTATTAACTCTCCTTTATTTTATATGGAAATAAAAAGGAGACAGTCATGTTAGCAAATGACACAGGCTAATTTTCCTAGCAGAGGCTTTGTCCGCCTGCCCCACAGAACCCTTCTGAAGTATATGGTCCATGCAAGATTTTAGGCCATTTCTTAATGGACCCAGATCCCTGCCCTGACTGTCCAACTGTCCTAAAGGGGGCTCAGATTGTAAGATGGATTGCATACAGCTTTTTTTTGTCATGTTCTATAAATCCAGCCAGAGTTCCCTAAACTTGCTTCAATTATAGAAACTGACTGACACATTCATTCAGAAGCCCCAGGAGCATTCAATGAGTTTCAAGTGTTTGAACCCTAGATGAGAGAACATGCAAATAAGTAGGAATGGATCATACAGGGTAAGCCCCAGGGATAATAAGGTTTTTAAAATATATATAATTTAATTTTTGTTATTGGTTAAGGAGACAATTTTGGAGAACAAGCAAGTCTTATAAAAAAAAAATAGTGTGAATGTAAGTACTAGAAAGGATTAGTGGGCTGCGTTTCAACATTCCGTGTTCGTACTCCCTTTTGTATGTTTATACTGTTAATGCCATATTATTATGAGATAATTTGTTGCATAGTGTCCTTATTTGTATAAACATTTGTATGCACGTTATATTGTAATAGCTTTGCCTGTATTTATTGCAAGACCACCAGCTCCTGGAAGCTGAGTTACAGAGTACTTAAATGGGGTGTTCACAGTGAACTTGGATACACCAATTAGAAATTAAATAAGCAAATATATATATAAATAGAGCAGGTTACATATCTATATTTATAATGTGTCTTTTTATTAACCATTTGTACAATAAATGTTACTTCCCATGCGGTTATTTTATGGTTCATTTGCAGTGACTTTTAAGGCAGTACTGTTTAGCACTTTGATATTAAAATTTTGCTTATGTTTTGCTAAATTAAAATAATGTTTGAAGATTTTTAGGTCTAAAAATCTTTATATTATATACTCTGTATCAAGTCAAAATATCTTTGGCCATTTTGCTAAGAAACAAATTTTGAATGTCAAACTGATGTCATAGTAGTTTTTGTTAGCTTTAAATCATTTTTGCTTTAGTCTTTTTAAAGGAAAAATAACAAAACTATGCTGTTTATATTGTCATTAAATTATACAGTCAAACAAATGCCAAATGAATTGCCTAATTGCTGCAAAGGATAGCCCAGATAACAAATCATATACGTTTTTTCCAAGAGTCATTCTGACATTTGATCATGTATTATGTTTGTGTGAGCTCTTGTGAGAGATTATTATTTTTATATTAAGATGATAGGATCTGGAATGTTAGGATCTTGGAATGTTAGACTTAGAAGGGGCCTGGCTTGTCAACTAGTCCGCCCCAACCCTGAAATTCATAGAGGAGAAAACTGGGGCCCAGCAAAAGGCAAAGAGTTACCCAAGGTCAAACAGCTGGTAATAGAATCAAGACTAGGACTTAGTTCTTCTTTCCGTGGTCTTTTTACTTAGTTTACTGCATCTATAGGAAAACAGGCTTTTAAAAATAACCACTAATATTTACATTTTACCATGAGTAAAGTAGTACTTTTGCAGTAATTTTTTGAGCTTATATGCAAACATAATAAACATTAGTAAATATCAGGAAAGTTAACATTTCATACAAGGTACCTTCAGAACAAATTCAAATTGAATTTGAGTAAGTTAGAAATACTGTGCGTGCACATAACCCTTGTGTGCACCGTTAGTCTTGGAAAGTTAATCCTTGTGTTTTGTCATGTCTGTAAAGGAAAAACAAAACAAAACAAGCAGAGCCCTAGAGAAATGCTGTCACTTTTTATTTTTACACCCATCAGATTTAAGAAAAAGACTTTTTAGCCGATATTGATTGGTTGGAAGGAATGAAGCAGGTTTTTAGTTCTATGTCCAGACACTAGTGCTGAAAATAAAGGTTATAGCCAGTGTTCTTCTGTCTTCCATAGTTATTACAAATGTGAGAGCCCCCCACCAAGTCATCTATCAATTCAACTCTCTTTTTTTTTCTTAACATTGACACACAAGTTTACACACAGTGGATGACCGCACTAGCTCAGAAGAGGACAGCAAGAATTAAAGCAGGTGATCCTTCCCTTGTGGGAGAGCTCTCTCAGTGCGAGCATGCCTTCTGTGGGCAGAAATCAGGAATCCACCAGCTGTTGATGGAGAGTGCCTTGCTTTCATTTCAGACAGCAGAGTTTTCCAAAGTTTCTCTGCTCCTCTAACAGCATTGCTCTTTAGTGTGTGTTAACCTGTGTTTGAAAGAAATGCTCTTGTACATTAACAATGTAAATTTAAATGATTAAATTAAATTACATTTTATCGATGGCTACTGGTGTGTTGAATAAGCACGCTTCATTTAACAGTATTTTCTAAATCATTTATGTAATGGTATTTGCTGTGAACTCTTAAACATGTCCCAAATATATTTTTTAGAAGGCATACTAATGCTGAAAAAATAATAGGCATTCTGAATTGGAAATATGTTAAACCTCACTGATTGGGAAGAAGGACATTCTCAATTCAATAACCATTTATTGACTACTTCCTGCAGGCAAAGCGCAGTTGGGTGCTTTGAGGAGATGCAAACATGCTCAGTGTATGAAGCCTTTGCTTTCAACTGTACATAACTTGAGTGGAGCTAACAGTTTGTTGCCTAAAAGTATCATTTAGGGTTATGAAGGATTTATTTCTACATCAGGATGATGGGATATCTGTTGTTTATGAACCAGAATTTACAAGAATCAGGGTTAGAGTTCTCAAAGATGGATTGGTACTCTCTGCCTTTTTGCTGAAGCCATTACTACTACCTTGCTTAGAAACCCCTCTGTGGGCAATGCAAATGCAACTTTCATTCAGCTCTACCCCAAACATATATTCCAAGTTAGTACAAATATGGTTTTTTGTGTGTGTGCACTGATAGCTCAAAAATAGAAATGTGGGAGCTTTCATGATTTTCTTCATTAGTTCATGCATAAAGTATTTTCTGTGACATATAAGTGCCATATGTGACCTAGGAGCCACACCTTTCTCCCTGCTTCTTGCCAGTGCCTTCATTTCCTCAACTATAAAATATAGTAAGAAGAGAATGAGAGAGATAGTGGAGCACCATCTTGCATATGAATTCAAATATAAGTGCTTGGCCCAAAGGAAAAAAGAGAGGGGAAGTGAGGCAGCTCCTTTTTCGGGGACTCTAGGGGCAAAAGTCTGGTTTGAAAGGGGAGGGAGGCAAGGAAGATCAGTTCTAGGTAAGGGACACACGCTTGTGGTTGAATTTACATAAGTTAAATGCACAAAGATCACACAAGAAGCTAATTATTGACAAAAAATTGTGGTAAAACACACATAAAACTTACCATTTTAATCATTTTTAAGTGTACAGTGATGTTAAGTACATTCATATTGTTTAAACAATCTCCAGAACTCTTTATTTTGCAAAACTGAAACTCTATTCCCATTAAACAATAGTTCCCCATTCCTTCCTCCCACAGCCCTGGTAAACAATATTCTTTTTGTCTCTATGAATTTGACTGCCCTAGGTACCTCGTATGAGTGGAATCATATGGTATTTGTCCTCTTGTGTCTGGCTTATTTCATCTAGTATAATGTTCTCATCCATGTTGTACCACATATCAGAATGTCCTTCTTTTTTAAGGCTAAATAATATTCCATGCCACATAATATACCACATCTTGTTTATCTATTCACGTGTCAGTGGACACTTGATTTGCTTCCCCCTTTTGGCTATTGTGAATAATGCTGGTATGAACATGGGTGTACAGACACTATCTTTTCAAGACTTCGCTTTAATCCTTTTGGCTAAATGTTTCCTTTGAGCTTAAGTATGATATAAATTATTTTCAAAGATGATCTTGATTATATGTGATTTTTTTGCCTTAGGCACTGATTTCAGACCCGCCCCATTTCTTTCTCTCAGGTAGCTCCATGAGCAAGCTGCTTATAAACCTTTGTTCTAGGACTAGGAGAAAAATGGGAAAGACTAAAATCAAACATGGAAAAGACTAAAATCTAAGAGCATTAAATGGTCCATCTTCTTGTCCGAATACTTTTCTTTGAAAAAGCCCATACTTTGCCCAAAAGGTTGAAAATCTCATCATGTTTCAAAGAGGGTTTTTGCACTTCCTATTATCTGACACCCCTCACCATGAACAAAATTCTTCAAACGATGTTTCAGAAAATTTTTCCTCATGGTCATCTCTGAGTTGCACTGTGACACTAACATAGACAATACTTTTTGTTGGTGTGTTCTGTTTGGTTAGTGTTGCAAGCACACTGTCATTCTTGTTTTTGTTTTATCTCTGCCCATTTCATGGCTCCAACAGGGAGCCCAAGGGTTGCTGGCCCCTTACCCAATTACCTGCTGTGATGCTGATCATCCTCCAGGCTGGGGCTCTAAGGGGATCTGAGTCGAGGAGAAGAGGAGACAACATTTATTAAACATCTACTATGCTTGCCGGATACTCCAGTAGATATGATCATCCATGATCACACTTAATGTTCACTACTTCTGAGAAGGTGTCATTATCCCCTGTTTGAAAATGGGGAAAGAGACTAGGGGAGATTGGGTACCTTGCCCAAGATCCCATGAGATTTGAACACATGTCAGTATGGCTCTGAAACCCCTGGCAGTCTTCCTGGTGCTTGGTGTTTAGACCCCTGCTCCTCTCCGGAGCAAAGAAAGCATTTACCCTCAGGTCTTCACTCATTAGCAAGTGGTAAGAAACTCTACCCAAGCAGCAGAGCTACTGGCCTATGCATTGACTCAACCTCAATTTCTCTTTCTGTCAAGTTTATCATCTGTCCTACTAATTCCTCAGATTCTTTGACTCAAGTCCCCCACTATCTTGTCTCCAGGTACTCTAACTTTGTCCCTCACCAGCCTTAGACCCACAGAGCCTTGTAATAATGAAGCTCTGCTCCACTTTTGGAATCGCTTTCTGGTTCTTTCCCCTCTAAACACAAATGTTCTCTATCCTCAGAGTGGACTTCAAACATTCAGCCCCTCACGACCCTTTCCTGACCCCAGCCAACTTCCCAATTTCAAGCTGATTTAAAACTTACACTCAGGCTCTGCAGTCAACAGCTTGAAGGTTGTCCTCCTTCAGATTCTACAACCACCTCTCCGTCCCCTTGTGACCACTTTCATTGTACCCGCAAAGACCAGCCTCATCATCCCCCAGAATCTGCTGGGGAGATGCTGAGCAACAGAAAGCACCAGGCAGTCCCTGACCATCTCAGAGCTCTTCTCTTCCCAGCAGCCTGTCCCTTGTTTTGCCCATTGAATCTATGTGTCTCCTAACACACTTTTTACCTTTTAGTCCCCCAGTTCTAATTTCTTCCCCCTGATCATTTCATCCTTGCACATTTTTTCCTGCCAGTTTCTAATAAATTGTTCAGAATTATACAAAGGTTTTTTTACGTATATATAAAAAAGACACATAAGTATACTATCCTAACATAGCTGCTTTCATATGTTTCATGGTGCAAACGTACATACTTAGGTTTTTCTTATTTATTTCTTTTTACTTAGAAAATAAAGAGTACTTCCTTATATATGTGCATTTTTGCTTCTTACAGTGCCAAGAGATTCTATGGGAAACTAAAGCAATATAAAATTGGAAGAATAAAACTCATTGAAAAGAAAAAAGTAAAATATTTCATATACACACAAAAATAAAACTGATTTAAATGCAAAAATAATTGAAAAGTGATGTGTACATTCAAAGCAATAATATAACAAACATCTACGAACTTAACCCAACTCTAGAACTTTGGAATCTCTATGCTTCCCTAATAGTATTCCCCCAACCCCCAAAAGCCTGAATTTTGGTTTATCATTGCATACATACACATTCCTAAACAATTTATTGTTTAGAGTTATACTTTTAAGAATTTATATTAGTTGTATCCTAAGGTATATATTCTGCAACTTGTTTTTCTCTTTGCTCAAAATTATATTTATCCTTCTATTGACAGATGAATGGATAAAGAAGTGTGAGATACACACACACACACACACACTGTAATATTACTCAGCCATAAAAAAGAATGAAATAATACCATTTGCCACAACATAGATGGATCACACTAAGCGAAGTAAGTCAAACCCAGGAAGACAAATATCATATGATATAATTTATATGTGGAATCTAAAAAAAGTGATACAGATGAACTTATTTACAAAACAAAAACAGACTCACATAGAAAAAAACTTATGGTTACCAAAGGGGAAAGGGTGGGGGAGGGATATATTAGGAGTTTGGGATTAGCAGATACAAACTACTGCATGTAAAATAGATAAACAACAAGGTGCTACTGTATAGCACAGGGAAATATTCAGTATACTGTAATAAACTACAATGGAAAAGAATCTCTATATGAATAACTGAATCACTTTGCTGTACACCAGAAACTAACATAACATAAATCAACTATTCTTCAATTTTAAAAAAATATACCTATAAATCAACTATTCTTCAATTAAAAAAAATATATATCTATCCATGATATCATATGGCTCTAATACATATTCACTGCTTTGTAGTACTTCTTTTAATACACTATAATTTCTTTATTCACTATCCTGTCAATGGTTCAGTTGTTTCCATATTCTTGCTTTTACAAGCTATAATATCAGGAACATTTTTGCACGTGTCTCCTGATAAACATAGGCAAGAATTTCTCTAGGCTAGTGGTTTTCAAAGTGTGGTCCTAGGACCAGCAGCAAACAGCATCACCTGGGAACTTGCTAGAAGTGCAAATTATCAGGTTCCACCCCAGACCTACTGAATCAGAAACTCTGGGGGTAGGACCCAGGAATGTGTGTTTTAACAAGCCCTCCAGGTGATTATGATGCATGCTAAAGTGTGAGAATCACTGCTCTGGGCTTACCAAGAAGTAGAATTGTGAGGTTATGAGGTAGGCAAATCTTCTCCTTTACTGGCTATGCCATTTCTTCAGCAGTAGTTGTACCAATTTACACTCTTAACAACAATGTTTGAGAGCTCCATCTGTTCTACATCTTCCCCAACACTTGGATTCATCAGGATTTTTTATTTTATAACTCAGCAGTTATAAGATGGCATCTTGTTGTGCTTTATGCAATTTTAAATAGAGCTGCCTATTACCTACAGGTCTTTGTGGGAACATGTTTCATTTTTCTGGAATAAATACTTAAGAGTGGAGTTGCTGGGTAGGTTTAACTTTATAAGAAACTGCCAAATCTTTTTAGAATAGAAATAGAATATTTAGCCGGGCACATGGCTGCTCAGGATAAACACATTTCTCAGACTTCCGTGCAGCTAGGGGTGGACTTGACACTGTGTTCCAGTCAATGGGATATAAGTGACAGCGTCATCTGGGTACCATGTCCTATATGCCACTCTCTCCTTCCAGATGGCATTTTGACAATGGCCTTCTAGAGACAACATTATTATTGTCTGGCCCCAGAAAGTGGCTTTATGCGTAGAAATTTCAACTCGGAGAAGAATCAAAAGTAGTATCATAAAAGGTGATATTTTAGGGTGACTTGTTCATTGGGCTGGTCCTGGAATATGTCTGATTGATATTGTAACCCACATGTTAGCCAGGGCCTCTTCTCCTTAGCATCTAGAAGGGATTGTTTTGAACTCCCTATTCCACAAATAATGAGGTCCAAAGACCTCCTCAAGATATCTGAAAATTCTGCCAATTTTTACATTAGCTCTGGCTTCAGGTTCCCACTTCTATTTGCTTAGCTCTGTTAAATGGACTGTCTTGCTGTACTGCTGGTGTCATCACTAGTTCTGGTGTTGCTCCAGAAGTAGAACTCACTTAGCTGTGGTTGAAGAGGAGCACACATTGACCCTTCAGAAAATATTGTGACTTGAATAGTTTAAATCTGAAAGGGCTGTAAATATAGTGGCACTGTAACTATCATGTCTACTATGGTAGGAAACTTGACTTGGCTCATGAAGCCATTGTGGAGGGTAGTTTTGGTAGAATCCTCCTTAGTGCCTAGCACCGTGCTTGTTCACCAGAAACCCTTAGAAATGCTCACCAAGTGAATTCAAGTTAGATCTTCACTGATGGAGGTGGGCAATGGAAACCATATCAAAGAGACGGACTATGCCGATTTTCAAAAATGGTATCTAGAGCCAAAGTGTCGTTTCATATTTTTCTGAACTTCAATGCCACAGAGAGAGAGAGAGAGAGGAAATCAACACAACCCCAAGGAAGGTTTGTTTTTTCCCTTCGCTTTAGAAAGCAGCTGTCAGTTTAACTTATCCCCAAACACTGTCAGTGATGAGCATGACTGGCAATGCGTCTTATCTGTAATTAGAGAGATTGCATTAAACACTATTATTTGCAGACACACATTGAATTAACCCTAATCGAGGCTAGCAAATAGTAGAGCCTGCCTATTTTTCACCTCAAAATTTTTAGAAAATTGTGACAGTTGACACACGAGGCACAATGCTGACAAGATTTCTTTCCATCAAATGCCAGACAGTAATTGTAATTGCCTTTAAAAATGTTTTAAGCAGTTCCGTTAGTAAATCAGAAATTGCCACAAATCATGCTGATAGTTTCTAAACATGGAGGTTGTTGACTGTGCATTCCAATATGAGTTTAATGAATTGATTTTCTAAGGAATTTAACTTTGCATCTGTTTTCAGGTGTACTTAATTCACTCTGATTAATGTGATTAGCATAGATATCAGTGGATTATACATGATGCCCTCTATTTATTCACTTACTTTTAATCTGCCACACTGTCCATTGGGAAATTATATAAGTGTTTTTTAAAGGGAAACATCTTGCTCACGGCTCTGATCACATTGGATTTCTGCAAAGCAGAATCCTGGTAGGAATTCATTGATTATTCAGAGGCTGTGCAGCAATTGTACTTTTGTTTGAGGGACCTATTAAAGTTTACATAGTTCCGAGCTTATAATCCAGAGGGGAAGATGAGACAAACATTCCGATGCAAGTCACTCACAAGGAAGAATGGCTGTCCTCAGATTCTTCTTTTTTTGAGTACTTCTCCCCTAGTCCCTTTCAATAATGTTGTTACTTAAGGTATGTCAATGGCCCTCCTCGTCTCCAATGCTTCCCACTATCCTGGACACTCTTTCTCGTGGCTTCAACTACCACTCTCTAATCTGTATCTAACTCGGTCCTTTCAGAGGGCTCCAGATTTCTTCACCTGGATATTCCATGGGTACTCCAAATTTAATGTACCAAATCCCAATCTCCATCCAAATGTGCCCCTCCCAATCTCCGTAAATGGCTCCTCCATCTACCCAATCATCCAAGCTATGCTATTATTGTGGGTCTCAGGATAAGAAGAAATTCATTTATTCCCCGTCGTTCTGAAAATTTAACATTCATTTTAACGTTCGTTGGAATCATCTGGAAAGCTAATTAAAGCACAGTTTCCTGAGACTCATGCCCAGAAATCTAATTCGGTGGTCTGGAATGGGATCCATGAATTTGCATTTCTAACAAGCTCACAGGTGACAGCAATGCTATGGGGCCAGGGGCTACAGTTTGAGAACCATTGCCCTAGATAATGGAAATAACATAGACATATTTCCATGAGCCATCAGATCCCTACTCGGGGAGCAATCATTGCCAGAGAATGAAGGCCCAGGAAGCAAATTTCCTCTGGAGAAAGCATCTCTGCATCAACCAGTAGGATGAATTAATGAAAAGGCATGTGATTTAATTATTCCTTCATCCATCAACTATGTATAAGTGCCTTCTCTCTGCAAGGTACAGTGCAAGGCACTGAGCTATGCTCTGAGATACAGGTGAACTCAGGCACTCCGCTGAGACTTAGATAATCTGTAAAATCTGTACGGACTTTATGAGAGATATCAAATAGAGGACTATAGGAAGTGCCTAAATCAGTGCCTGGCACACCGATTCTCAAAAAGGATACTGAGTAATTAGTAATTAGTTCTTATTTTTTAATGTGATAATTAGCCACTCTAAAGTGCAATACAAATGCTAGCCATAATTATTTTCAGCATTACTTCATAGACCCCTCAATGAGTTTACCCAGGTAGTTTTTGATTAAAAAAGAATATTGGTTTATTTATTTATGTGTATCCACATAGAAAGAAGTTCTGGAAAGATATGTAACAAATTGTTAGTAGTATTTATTTCTCTGTGGAATAATTATGGTTTATCTGCAAAGATTAATCTATATTTTTTAGATTTTTTTAAACTTCTTTCTCTTTTTCTTGCTTTTTAAAATTGAAGTACAGTTGATTTACAATATTGTATTAGCTTAGGGGTACAACTTAGTGATTCAATATTTTTATAGATTATACTCCATATAAAGTTATTATAAAATACAGGCTATACTCCCTGTGCTGTACATTACATCCTGGTGTCTTATTTATTTTTTACCTAGTAGTTTATACTGCTTAGCACCCTTCCCCTATCTTGCGCCTCCGCACACACCTCTCCCCACTGATAGCCACTGGTTTATCCTCTGTAACTATGAGTCTGTTTCTGTATTGTTCTTATCTGTTCATTTGTTTTAATTTTCAGACTCCACATATAAGTGAAAACATAAAGTATTTGTCTTGGATTTATTTCACTAAGCATAATACCCTCAGGACCATCCATGTTGCTGCAAATGGCAAAATTTAATCCTTTTTTTATGGCTAATATTCCACTTAGCCATTAAATGGAATGGTACGGATTTGTCCACTCACTTGTTGATGAAAACTTGGCTATTGTAAATGATGCTGCAATGAACACAGTGAACACTGGGGTGCATATATCTTTTTGAATTTATGTTTTTCTTTTCTTCAGACATATACCCAGTAGTGGAATTGCTGGGTCATATGGCAGTTCTATTTTTAATTTATTGAAGAACCTCTATACTGTTTTCCATAGTGGTTATACCAATTTACATTTCCACCAACAGTATACTAGGGTTTCCTTTCTCCACATTCTCACCAACACTTGTCATTTGTTGTCTTTTTGATAATAGCAGTTCTGACATGTGTGAAGTGATAGCTCATTGTGATTTTGATTTGCATTTCCCTGATGATTAGTGATGTCAGGCATCTTTTCATGTACGTGTCGGCCATCTGTGCAACTCCTTTGGAAAAATGCCTAGTCAGGCCCCCTGAAAATTTTTATCAGCTTGTTTGTTTGTTTTTTGAGAGTTGTATGAGCTTGGTACAAGTTTTGGACATTAACCCTTTATCAGACATATCATTTGCAAACGTCTTCTCCCATTGTCTTTTCATTTTGTCAATGGTTTCCTTTGCTGTGCAACAGCTTTTAAGTCCCATTTATTTATTTTTGCTTTTGTTTCCCTTGCCTGAGGAGACAGATCCAAAAAGATATTGCTAAGACTAATGTCAAAGTGTATACTGCCTATGTTTTCTTCTAAGAGTTTTATGGTTTCTAGGCTTACATTTGGGTCTTTAGTTCATTTTGAGTTTATTTTTGTAGACAGTATGAGAAAATGTTCTAATTTCATTCTTTTCCATGTAGCTGTCCAGTTTTCCCAATACCACTTATTGAAGAGACTGTCTTTTCCCCACTGTATATTCTTGTCTCCTATGTCATAGGTTAATTGACCATAGGTACACAGGTTTATTTCTGGGCTCTCTCATCTGTTCCAAGGATCTATGTGCCTGTTTTTGTGC
Source organism: Hippopotamus amphibius kiboko (assembly GCF_030028045.1). Classification (NCBI taxonomy): domain Eukaryota; kingdom Metazoa; phylum Chordata; class Mammalia; order Artiodactyla; family Hippopotamidae; genus Hippopotamus; species Hippopotamus amphibius. The sequence goes on along the minus strand of NC_080187.1, from coordinate 33,308,660 downwards.
TAACATGATGCTGTTTTGAATGCTACTGTTAGTATGTTTGATGTTGTCCCAGAGGGACTCATTTTTTAAAATTTGTTTTTCTTTTTGCTGTTACAACTGGGTAATTTCCACTATTCTCTCCTCCAGATCGCTTATGCATTCTTCTGTATCACCTAAGCTGCTGCTAATTCCTTCTAGCATATTTTTCATTTCAGTTATTGTATTCAGCCTCTTACTGGTTCTTTTTTATATTTGCTAGTACTTGAATTTCTCACTGTGTTCATCTATTTTTTTCCCCAAGTTCAGTTAGCATTCTTATTACTATTGCTTTGAACTCTTTATCAGGTAAATTATTGGTCTCTGTTTCATTAGGGTTTTTTCAAGGACTTTATCTTGGTCTTTTGTTTGAAACATCTGCCCCTGTTTTCTCACTTTGTTTACCTTTCTCTGTTTGTCTCTATGAAATTAGGTGAAACAGTTACCTATTCTTGTCTTGAAGGCATGTCCTTGTGTGGGAGTGTCCCTATGCAGTCTGTGTGTCTCCAGTGGCTTTAGTGGGAGAGCTGGGTCTGAAGTAAGCATGGGCCATGTCTTCCCCCAGGTTGCACTGGCAGCCACCACCTTGGTGGGAAGTAGGGCTAGAGTCAGTGGGGCTAGATCCAGAGCTAGGTGCCAGCAGGAGTTTATCCTGGGCTCAAAGGCAGTCACTGCCCTATCATGGGTGGGGCTAAGGCCCAAGGGTTTGGATCAGGAGCCCTGAGGAAGCTGGGCATCTTCCCAGCGTAATGGAGTCTCTACCTTGGTTGGGAGCATGGTGAGAGCCCAAGGGCTTGGGGCTGCACTTCTGAGCTGGTTCCGCTTTTCCCCCAGTGTGTGGGTCTTGGTTAGAGGCCAGGTTAGAATCAGAGGCGTTGAAGCCGAAGGGGCTGGAGCCACACTACTGAGCTGGTTCTGCTCTATCCCCACTTTGAGCGCATGACGGCAGTGGCGGGCTGCAGCCTGGCTGGAGGCAGGCAGGGTCAGACCGAGCTGGGTCAGCTTCCTCCAAATTTGAGCACACTCACTGGCAACGGTGGCCTCAGCCTTAGCAGGGAGCAGTGGCGGAGCAGGAGCCTGGTGTTGGGTGGGGGGTGAGCTTGGGTGGCCTTGGCAGGCCCTCAGAACACCAGGGATTTTTCAATTTGCTGCCTCCACACTGGGACAGAGAACAAGCAAGTCTGTGCATGTGACCTTCAAGAGTGGAGCCTCGGTTTCTTACAGCCCTCCAGTAAGCTCCACAAGTTTTTTTGTTTTGTTTTGTTTTTGTTTTTGTTTTGTTTTGTTTTGTTTTTAAACAGAATGTTTTATTGACTTTACATCAGCTGGGAACAATCACCTGCCTTTATGCTTTATGATATTTCATCTCACTGGAAAAAAAGATAAATGTTACATCAGAGACTTTTCACTTTCATGTCTTCGCTGCCCTGGATTGAGAAAATGTTCAGTTCTTTCCTGCAATATGTGTTTCAGTATTACAACTCATCAACAAAAGGTGTATGCCCCAAATTTCCATTTGCTGCCATCGACTTCCGGCCAGAAACAAACTTCTTTGCAGCATTTATGATATCAGCATCAGCTACCAAGTCAATGTCCTGAAGGACTGTGGATGGCGGCACGTACAAACCAGCAGCTAGAGCCTGGGACCCAACTTCATCCAGGAAACCCTCAGAAGACTCCACTGACACTAGGTACCCAGCTTTCAGCTTGTTCTTGGCAGCTTGGACATCTGTATTAGAAAGGTTTCCTTGAGCAATTGTTTTTACTTGGTTATAGGCAGCCTTGATAACATCTCCAGCAGCTGCAGCCTGCGAGATAGTGTAAATCCCAAAGAGTCCAGAACCTGAGTAACTGGCATTAAAAGCGGAAACATCAAATGGCTGGTGAGTTCCCTTGGCAACAGCCTGGTATAGAGAGCTGGTGGCATTGCTGCCCCTCTTAACATGTGATCCAGCACCGAGGACATGCTGGAGAACACTAAATGCATTTGCTTCTGCACTTCCTGTGGCAGCACTTTCTGCTACAAGAGCAGCATGGACGAGACTGTCTCCATTCTGTTCTCGGATTTCACCTCCATGGTACTTGGCCTTCTCACCAGATAAACCAAGCCCACCCCTTATGTTGAGAAACTGTTCAGCAACTTGCTTTAAAACAGGATGACTCACGCCAAGTCCAATCAAAGCCATTCTTGCATTTGTAAAATGATTCCGTATGTATTCATGTAACTGATCTGGTGTCACTTTTCCAATCCTATAATCAGGACAATGTAAGGAATTAGCCAAGGCATTTCGGTAAGCTGCAGCATGCAAATTTTCAATGACATGAGCCTGTGGATTCTGAAAAGCCACAGCTTTGTCAATCCTTAGCTGAGACTGAAGGGCAGCTACCTCCCAGCAACGAAATTCTGGTGCTGTGGTGATGTTGAGCAGGAACTCCATTAGAATATCAACAACAACCCGCAGGCATTCCACAGTATAAGCCATGTTTTCCCTGGTCGAAGTCACACTTAATTTACCACCAACTGCTTCAATTCCACGGGTTATCTTGAAAGATGAAGCTCCTTTCGTAGTCAAACTGGATGCAAGATGAAGCGAATGAGAGGTTCCTAAATTGTTAGAGTCTTCATATCTGCTGCCTGCTTTAATGAACAAACCAATTCTTGATGCAGGAGAGCAGTTTTCGAGAGAAGCAATCACTAAACCATTTGGTAATTTGGTAAACTCAAGGTCCTGAGGATGTAGAGGCACTCCTGCAGGGGCAGCTGTGGCTTTAGCTTTGGGAGCAACTTTGAGGGAATAAAATCTCGAGAGGGACCCGGCCCTGGTTATCAGCTTCATGGCTCAAGACTGCTCTGACCCACGGCCACCACCGCCTTAGAGGAGAGCAAGATGGCCTTGTTTTTGTTTTTTAATTCTCCTTGCTTTTTTTTTTTTTTTAACATGGTAATACTATAATTTTAAAAAATATATTTATTTGGCTGTGCTGGGTCTTAGTTGCAGCATACGGGATCTTCCAACTTCGTTGTGGCATACGGGACCTTTAGTTGCTGCATGCATGTGGGATCTAACTCCCTGACCAGGGATGGAACCCAGGCCCCCTGCATTGGGAGCACGGAGTCTTAGCCACTGGATCACCAGGGAAGAACCCCCCACAGCTTTTCAAACCATCTCATCTTCCCACTGTTGGAGCCCAGGGCTGGGGTGCCTAATATGGGGCTCGAACCCCTCACTCCTTAGGGAGGACCCCCAAGCTTGTGATATCCGCATGTTGTTCTGGGTCACCCATTATGGATGCAGGTCCTGACTAGATCACTTCTCCCCTCCTACCAGACTCTGTATGGTCCTTTCTTTACAGCATCGGTGGCAAAAGAGTCGTTCTGCCAGTTTTCATGTCATTCTCAGTGAGAGTTGCTCTGTATGTAGTTGTAGTTTTGATGGGTTTGTTGTGGGGAGGTGAGCACAGGGTCCTCCTACTCCATCATCTTGATCCTGCATCTTGTGTTTTCTAGATTTTATTCCACAATCGTATTGGTGTAATAAGCATTTAGGAAAAGAGAGAAAGAAAGAATGAGTCCACACAGGTCCTAACAAGAACAGTTAAACCTGTGGAACCCCTCAGGCAATGTTTCCAATCTTGGCTGCATATTAGTGTCACCTGGGGAGTTTTTAAACCTCTAATGGCCTGGCTGCTCCCAAGACCAATTCAATATAAATCTCTGGGTCTAGAACCCAGGCTTCAGTAGTGTTTAAAGCTCCCCAGATATTTTCAATGTGTAGCCAAGCGGAGAACCACTGCCTCAGGACAACTCCTGCATTTTCTTGCTCTTGGTAAGTCCTGGGAGTCCTGGCTTATGGGGGGCTTCCTGAGTCCCTACAACCAAGCTCATCCCCAGGAGAGACATCAGTGTTCCTTGGCTCCCTATATAAACATAGTTTTATTCAGATTTCAGAATAATTTTGAAATGGATCAGGGCTAGAAATGACTTTGGCCACTGGATGAACATAGGGAGAAATAGTTGAAAGAAGATGTGAGTTAGAATATCTAGGTTCTTTGTGAGGTCTGTCATCCAACAGCTTTGTGATCTCGGAAAGGTTACTTTTCACCAAGCCTCAGGTTCCTCATGGCTCTGCCTCTCTGTGATGCTATTAGGATTAAGTGAACTAAAACACATGAAAAGAGTTTTATGAAATGTAAAGGACTATATAAGTATTATTATTTTTATTATCTTGTAACTAATAATATGAAGAATGTGCTCAGAGAAAGATGATATCTGAGGAAGACAAAAGAAAGGTTGAATTACCCTCCCATAGGAGACCCAGGCCTTTGGATGGACAGGCAGAACTAAGTTCAAAGTGAATTAAATAAGGGGCAAATCCCTGGACTGAAATGAAAAGCAACTTGACGTGCTAAACATGAAACACTTCTTTCTCAGAAATCCAGAGAAGAGACTCTGAGAAAGATCTTTCCTTTGCTTTTCTGATGGCTTCCAGGAATATATCCCAAAGTGGTGATGTCCTAGAATAAATAGGTTTTCTTCTCATAATTAAGCTAGAGGTTCTGGGAATGGGCTGAGCACAAGGCTGAATTCATTACTGAGATTGCTTGCAGTTTAACTTAAGTCCCAAGGAGGTGGTCCCTATGTGTCACCAAAAAAGAATCCTTGCATATAGCTTTTTAAATTGGTGGTGGTTTTCCAGTATCCCTGCATCTGGACAACAGCCTACTTATGTCTCTAGATTGACTTTTTCTTTTCCTCTGAAATTAATTTATTCTTTGAAAATAATAGGCCCTGGAAGGAATTTACTGCAGCACTGTCTGTGGGAGGAGCTCAGCATTGGATAGGCCCATCTGAGATATCATTTGACATGGGTCATGGTGAAGAAAGCTGAGAGCCCCTCAAGCATAGGGACCATGAATTTTTCATCTTTGTATGCCCTACATGTGCAGAGCCCATAAAAAGTACACAGTGAATCAATGCTCTGGAAGCATCTCCCCTAGGCACAGTTCCTAGCTCATGGTAGGAAATTAATAAATATTTGTACACAGAATAACATTGTCACCAGGTCTAGCACACAGACAATGTCCACTATCGTGCAAACATTTTCCCTTTTGTTCATCTTAGCCCACTATCAGCTGCAACTTCTCCCATAAAATGGAGATCTCTTGCCCCTCATTCTCAGGGTTAATATGGACCTACACTGAAGACAAACCATGGCATTTGTATGGTACATTATAGTTGTATTATTGAATTGGATCTTTGGAATTTTAGGAAGAATGTTGCAATAATCCAGGCAAAAGCTAAAGGAAACCTAAGCAAGGAGAGTGACATGTTTCTGGCTTGGTTTCTGAGTGGATGATGGTGCTATTCACTGAGTTATGAAGGGATATACTTTTGAGGAGAAATAGGGCACAATTAGTTACGGACACACTGAGTTGTAGGTGCCTGTCTATCATCCAGGTGGTGGTATTTAGTAGACCATCAGATATGCAGATATGAAGCTCAGGAGACATCTGGATAGATATATTCTTGAGCAGTATCAGCATATAATAGTAATTGAAATCCAAGGGAAAAAGTGAGTGTAGGGAGAAGGACAATGAGAGCACTTTTGAGGGGAAGGATGTGACAGGCCTGTAGCAGAGGACTGGGGAGAAAGGTGAAAATGGACACAGTCAGTATGAAAGAAGAGAGGATAGTATGGAAGGGGACATGAGGTTAAGGGAGAGATTTTTAAAGCTTGGAAAGATATGTTTAAATGCTAATGGGAAAGGACAAGATGGACCTGCTAGGCATCTCCGTATCTGTTCATCACCACATCTGACCACAATAACCCTCAGAAAGGGTTCACTTCAGGCTTTCAAACCTTACACGAGTTCCTCTCTTGGCCAACTCACACAAAAAAGTGGAATTCTAGGAAATGAAGTTCTCAGTTTATCCAAGGTGACATATCACAATCGAGCATAGTACATCCCTTGTCAACTTGGTGTCTGCACACACTTCTTTAACTATACTTAATTTCCAAATAAAACCATCAACAAGACCATGCTTTTGTATAACATGATTAAACTATTTTTCACACAACTGAGAACATGCTAAACATCTCCTAATAAAAAGATACACAAAGTCTGCTTCACCTATCCCGAAGAGCAAAGTTTTGCCATCCATCGGGCACTAAACTGAATCTTCAAAGAGCTATTGCATAATTCAGTCAGGCAAGCTGTTTCCAGGTGATGGGAAAGAGTAGTATTGCACTCGTTCTCTGTAAAATGAGTTCCCTGGTCAGAAATAAGGCTCTGTGGGATACCATGATGGTGCATAGGGCATTCTGTAAGTCCACACATAGATGGGTGTTTTTGGAAGAATCACTGAGGAGGGGAAAGCAAATCCATACTTAAAATAAATATCTATTCTAGTAAGAACAATGCACTTTCCCTTCTATGGTGGAAATGGCTCAATATACTCAGCCTGATGCCAGGTGACCTGAGAAATAGTGCCATATCTTTGATTGGGGTTGGTCTTTGCTGCTGGCAGTTAGGGACTCAGTAGTGGAGGTAATCAGACTGGCTTTTTAACCAGCAACATGGACAACCTTTATCCCTGAAGCCATGGCCACTTTACTTATGAATGCCTTGAGCAAGGACAGGAATGACTGGGGAAAGAGGCTGACCAACATCCACAAAACAGGTCATCTTGTCTACCTGATTAAGATCTTGCTCTTTGGTTAGCATTCACCTGGGACACAAATATCATATTCTGTGCTCTTTCAAAGAGGTCTATCCTCACACCTCTTCTCCAGAACTCACTGCCTCCCATTCTCGAATCATCTTCCTTCTAATCCAAACTCTTAGTGATTTGCTTATTAATTAATGTAGAGCAATACCTTTGTTTATCTCTCCTTCCAGGCAAATCAACCAACCAGGTGTACTGCTTGGAGTTTTGCCCACTGGGAAGATTTCTCTTCAACACTGTCCTTCATAGTCACACCTGAGTGGAACTATAGTGCTGTAGGCATCCAGTTTCAACTTCTGCCAGTATTTTTGGTGATGATTTGGAAAGAGAGGCTGAAGAGGGGTGTGAGCTTAGAGAATCATTCCTGAGGGAGGGGAAAGAATTTTGAAGAGAAAAGAAAGCTGCTGTCCACAACGGAAAATTGGAGAAATAACAGAGATATTTAACAGATTTTATTAATGTGTAAAATATAATTTTGCAATATAGAACCTCTTCCCCTAATCTCATGGGATTTTCAGTAAAATGTCTATTTCTCATCCATGCATGGAAGAGGTGGACCTACAGTGGGAAAACATCAAAATGCTGAGTGCAGTCTCAATAGTAGGCCTGGAGCAAGAGCTATAGCTGCTCCCAGGAAGCCTGCTACACCCGTTATATTGGCGAAAACCGATGCAAAGCACTGTTGTTAAATTGCTGTGAGCAGCTTCTGCCCTGCAAGAATACACTTTGAGGCAGATTGTCCTTTGTTTCAGGAGGCTAAAGCCCTGAACTGGCCGTTTAGTCACCCAAATATAAAACAAGTTTCTACCTGTTGTTCTTAGGAAGATCTGTGATGTAACCTGAATGCAGATATTTAGCCTAAAAAGCTAAATAACTGTGATATAATATAAATTGTCCTGGCTAGGTTTTAGCAGCCAAAATTATGCATTTACAGATTTTGTTGCTTCTTTTGGGAGAAACGTTTATTTTCTCTGTAGAGAATTAAACTGGATGTTCTTCACCTAGAAGCGGTTGCTTACTCCTATAGAGGTATCTGTGCCCTTATGTGCAGAAATAGGAAGCTGTGAGGAAGGGAAAGGAAGGAAGGACACATAAGTAAGATCTTCACCTGACCCTGGGATTGTCTTTAAAAGTGGGGCTTGGTTTGATGCACAGAAGCTGTTTTATGTCCTGTACATGGGACATGAAGCTAAGAGCATGGGCTCTGGGGTTAGACCACCTTCATCTGAATCCCCCTCTACTATTTACAGGGTGTCTCACCTTGAGCAAATTACCTAACTTCTCTGTTCTTCACTTTCCTTATTTTAAAATTGGAGGGATGATAGTTATTACACTATAAGGTTGTTTAGAGGATTGAAATGAGTATATAGAGAGTTTAGTACAATGCTTGGCGCACAGTAATATCTCAATAAACTTTAGAATAATCAAGAAAACGCTGATATTGGGCTATCAATGTTATAATTGTTTTGTAGGAACCAGTAGGTGAGGCCACATTCTTTTGGGTAGGGTGGATTCTCTTCTGAAAAGGTAAAATTCCAACTGGCATTCATCCCAAGAAGATGTGGATTCCAGGAGCAGATGATGGAATGAGAAACCAAGGAGAGATAACATAAGAAATGGGCCAGAAATGAGGGAGACAAATATTTACAATGAAGTCCTAAATCTTCTGGGGAAATGGAGCAACAGTCTCTGAAATTGATGGTGGGGCTTCTGGGATGCCAGAAGTAAGACCCCTGAAAACAGAAGAAATGAAGGCTGCTCAAACTCTGGTCAAGGAAGATGCTTCAAGATGATAAGAAACTTACGTATGAGATAAAGGGGAGTTGGGATCTGCTCCCATCCTGGGGTACCTGCACACAACTTGTGAGGAAAACTTGGTCCGGGAAGATCCCACATGCTGTGGAGCAACTAAGCCGGTGAGCCACAACTACTGAGCCTGCGCTCAGAGTCTGCAAGTCACAACTATTGAGCCCACGTGCTGCAACTACTGAAGCCCGCACACCTAGAGCCCGTGCTCTGTGACAAGTCACCGCAATGAGAAGCCCGCACACCACAACAAAGCATAGCCCCCACTCGCCGCAACTAGAGAAAGCCTGTGAGCAGCAGTGAAGACCCAACGCAGCCAATCAAAATAAATACATAATAAATAAATGCATAAAAAAAAAAGAATGGAAAAGTTGGCTGCATGATATGTTATCATCTGGAAGGAAAAATCTGGTCCAACACTGTGAGTGAGAAGAATAGGGACAAACATTATTATGGAAAAGTAGGAGCAACAGAAGCAAATCCTGCCTGGAGGAGCAATGGGGAAGAATCACCGCAGGAGGAAGAATGGGGAGAAACGGCAGACCAGTGAAGGCCATGAAAGGAAAGAACGGTTTCCGTGAAACATAAATAAATCCGGGGCAAATTTAGGCAATCTTAATTTACAAAGAGTATAAGTCAAATGCCCCCTCGCATTTTAAATTAGGGGGAACATTAACTGAGAGAAATCGTTGTTAATGTGATTAACACTAAGTATTCTGTCATATTCGGGAGTGACAGCGCCAGTGGGGACCATCCTTCTAAGAGATGGTGACATCTCAGAACTACATAGTAATTTACTGTTAGTGCTTCTTACAAATTTGTTCTAACAGGTATACTACATTCATTTCTTAAATGATTATATGATATTAAATTAGGAATTTTTCAATGTTATATCTTTTATTTATTATGTTAAGCATCCAGTATCCTAATTTGTGTTATCTCTGAATCTAGGTTATACTTCCAGCGTTTGTCAAACTATTTAGGCATCACTACCCAGAACATTTTAGCACCAGGTGGCAGCAAAATCTGAGAGCTGAGATAAAATTCTTGGCAGGAAGGTAAACAATTAAGAATTTGCCTCAAACCTCAGGATGGTTAATAAGGAGTAACAAATGTATTACTTCCCCCACTCCCCTGTTTCTGTTTAGATCTCTTTCTGTCTCTTTCTCATTTTAGTGAGTGATTATCCAAATTGTGCACACACCCTCCCCCTGTCCCCCATACACGCATATGTACTCTCCACGACACAGAGAAAACAGCCAGTCAGCCAGCCAAGTGGACTGTGCTGGGAATTAGCTTCAGAAGGGCAAGAACTAGGATAGCCCAGAGCATAGAAAGCCAGCAGAATAAACCAAATTGGAATCTGTTAGGAAAATCTAGGGTCTAAAGGAACAGAGACCAAGCTCAAACCCCAATTCCAAAAGGCCAGAAGCAGAACCCGTCAGGTAGTTGAATAAAACAAACAGGAGATGTAAAGCAAGAGCAGGTAAGAAACTTAACAGTAACTCAACTTTAGAGGTCAGTGAGGGCAAGTGCTTGGTTATTTTGAGATGACCTAAAGAGACAGAGAAGAAACTAGAGTCATGCTCTCTTCTTCAATGTATCCAAGTGCTAATGACATCACCTCTGCAAGATTCTGCACTCTCTATGAACTGGCCAAAGTACAGAATTCTGGGATCTTTTTTCAGTTTTACCCTATACTTGCTGGATGATCCAGACTGGCGTTTTCCAAGCCTGAGGTGACCCCATCATCAAATGAGCGTTAGTGCTAATCTAGTCTTGCCAGAAGAGATGGTAGTGATTTGGGATGGCAGCTCCAATTTGCTCTTATTTAAGAAGCACTGCCTTAGTCACTTCAGATTTTATCTGGCTAGGGCCTGGTACTTAAGCTGTCAAACCAGATAGAAATGCAGACTTCTTACACACAAATACAAAATCACTTTAAGGTCCATTAAACAGATTTCTTAGTTGGAGGGTAACTCAAAATTGTCAAGCAACTTTCCTGTGCTTCCTTAATCATGATAAATTTCCAAATTGTATTTTTCAATAATTATATTTTGCAAACATTTTTAAAAAATGGATGTTAGAGCTTTTAGGCATTTTTGATCCTTTTTCCTGCTTGTTGAAAAGGCCCACAGTTCAGTCCCTGGAACAGGTATCAAACTCTCATCAATGTTCATCAAACTCCCATCATCATCTGAAGAATCTCTAAAAGGTTTGGAAGAGACTCTATTGTAATCTTTCTTTATTTCTGAAGCTTCTCACACAATTGCGTGGCTGTAAAAATAGATTTTCACATCATAAGTCTAAAGAAAAAAACAAGTGTCTTTCTTCCATGGTGCATTTCAGAAGATTAACAGGTGTTAACAGATGGGAGGGTTCCTGCTTTTGTTCTTAAGAATAAAAGATCTATCATGTTCAGTAATTGTCTCTTAAGAAGTAGCTGTGCTCATTTCTGGCTTTGCAAACCAAGAGGTGGACTGTCTTTACGGAGCAGGTGTTTGTGGACAACTAGCAACAAGAAGGAATCAAAGTGCCCCGTGGTGAAGAGTTGCCAGGTGCCTGAGGAGGCCGCAAAGTGGCAGTACCTCCACGTTCCAGGGTTACACCTCTGATTTTGCAGCATAGTAACAGTGGGCTTCTGTCTCTTTCTCTCTCTCTCCCTCCCCCACTCCGCCTCTCTCAGGTGAATACTTACTAACAAACTCTGAAATGTAAACCGGGAAGCTTGCTTATTATAACTACGAACTTGGATCCTCTGATTTCTACCTGTGATCTATAGACAAATCTACACAGAAGGCCAAATTATTATCAAAAGTCTGCTATAATGTGTATAAAAACAGATGATTGAACTTGGTGTACCCCCTCAAAATAACAAGTAAATAAATAAAATTAAATTTTAAAAAAAGTCTGCTATACATACGCATAGATGCAGAATAAGGGGAATTAGTGCATGATTCAAATCTTTAATAGCGTTAACTTTGACAAAGCCCAAGGCACTTGTCTCCACAAGGAATAAGACAGATCAAATCCCTCACTTGTTTCTTTACCTGAATTTGATCTAATAGCTTTTCTAGTTCTGACATTTTATATTCAATTTCAACTTGATTTCCATTTTCTTCTGGTGCAAATGGAAGCATAATAGGAAAACAGTCAAGACAAACCACAGTAGTAGAGGACTGTGGCTTGAGATATGTGAGGAGAAAGAAAAGGTGCTCTAAGTACTGTACATGACTACAAATCTCTAGACCTAGATAAATTCTGTTCCATAATGTACAAGAAACACAGACACTGTTTATCATCCTCTAAGACATTTTGAGACATCATAGAGATGAGAAGAGGTGCTTAAACACTAGAAATAAGCATATGTTCTGACTTTCTAAATAGAGAAATTATTTGAGCCTGCAAAGACAGGAAAAGTAAGTCTGACGCAAACCTCTGGAAAAATTCAGGCAGATTATTGAACATAGAAAAGAATGCAGTGATCACCAGGAAGCAACATGAGTTCACTGCAAATGCATCAGCCATTCAACCAGTTCATCATTTACATTCTAGGCTATGTTATTAGTAGATAGATTTACTTATTGATTTATCAGTTTTAAGATAAACACAAATTTAAATCATAAAGTCAACTTTAATTTTCTTTCTATGTTCCAAGTCAGTTCATGTAGCAGCAATTATTTGTTCATCAGAAGTCTGCGTAAAATTCAGTAGTGAGTCCATCCTGACCATGTGCTCATTCTACCTCCTGCAGTCACCCTAAAGGCAATGTTTTAGTTCTAATTTTATATTGCATTCATTTGGAACATCTCTAATTCCACTTTCAGAATTCTCTTCTGAAGTTTACTTTCTGTCTTTACAGGTAGAAACTCATTGCCCTTTGGAGAATGGATTTTTAACTTTTTCAGAAAATAGCCAAGTCTATTAGAAACAGAAAAGGATGAACTTTGATCACCTAGTCAATTCAATGAGGTGGCAAGGAAGTGAGGAAGGAAAAGATTGAGGGTCTACACATAAACCAAGGAAACATTTAGTTGAGGGTCTTATAAATTGGCTCTGAAAGCAATCTCTAAACGGGTTTTTGTTTATTTGTTTTTTAAGAAATTTTATTGAGATGTAATTGACATACAATAAACTGCATATATTTAAAGTGTACAATTTGATTTTTTTATTAGCAATGTATATATGGCAATCCCGATCTCCTGATTCAACCCCCCCAACCGCCGCCCCCACCCTCCCCCCTCCGTTTTCACCACTTGGTGTCCATGTGTTTGTTCTCTACATCTAAAGAGAGATTTTTTTAATGGAGGAAAATGTCCTTAATACTTCCAAATTTTTAAAGATGGTCTTGCTTTTGAGTGTTTAAAAATGCAAGTTTAAAATGATAAGGGAGATTGAATGTAGGAAGACATACAGGCTTTTCTGTATCCTCCTTTCTTCTGATCTAGCAATGTAATTCTAGCATTACAAATACCTTTTAGTAACAGAACAGGTTTCATTCCATGTCAAACGCATTTTTATATGTATGTTTTTTTAATCGGGATGAAAGATTTTATCTTCTAATGTTCTGATAGGCTATAAATCTTAGCTCTTTTATTTAAACTTAAATAGAATTTTTTAAACACACAGGAACAAACATTTAGGTAGTCTTAAGTTTGTATCTTAAATTCTTTTGAAAACAAAATTCAAGCTTTAAATGCAAAAGTATTCAGTTACCAATAGATTCACATTATGTTCAAGTGCTATGTTACACAGGACTTCAACCAAATTTTAAAAGTTAGGAGATCAGCAGTAGAACCAGAAAGTAACGTTTGTAATGTTATTTTTCCAATCTGTCTGATCCATGCAAATTTCCCCAGGGGACATTTCAAATACTCTTCACCAGAAGTTAATTGAATAAGAAATTTAAAAATAAGAACTGATATTTATCTATTTATAACTTACCCTTATACCAGAAAGGATTGAAGATGATTTACAGAACTATATATAATTCAATTAAAAATTTATATTTTTTAAATTTATTCTTTATTGAAATATAGTCAATGTATAATGTGCCAATCTCTGCTGTACGGTAAAGTGACTCTGTTTTACACTAATAAACATTCTTTTTTTTAATATTCTTTTCCGTTATGGTTTATCCCAGGAGATTGGATATAATTCCCTGTGCTATACAGTAGGACACTGTTGTTTATCCATTCTAAATTCAACAAAAACAATTTTTTTAAGCAAGAGAAGGAATAAAAAGAAAATGAATGTGGGAGAAGTAGGAAAGGACTGAAGTGAATATTCACATTCATGATTTGAAGTCTGATACACTTGCTAAATGTGACAGGCTTTTTAACAGCAGTTGCAAAGAAGGAAACAATCAGTTCCATGATTCATAAAGTCAGGGGGGCAGGGGGGAGGTCTATTTAGAGGGGGACAACATTCTAGATTCTGAAGCCTGAGGGAGGAGGAGCTCAATCATCTGCTAACCAAAAATATTTCCTGATGATTGAAAGCTGAACTGAGTATTTTGTCAGGAGTACCCGAAATGCAATTCACACCATGTCACTCCTCTGCTCGAAAAAGCTCAGGGGCTCTCCATTGCCTATAAATTAACTATAAATGTCTTAATCTAATATTTGAGGCCAAATAGCAAAATCAAATCAAGGTGACCTCTCTGAAGGTAGACAACATTTCTTATTCAATATTCTGTTAAGCAACATTGTCACAGGTCTTTATGACAGAGTGGGTATCAACAGACACTCAAGATGTTATATCGAGGAACTCTAAACCAGCTGGCAGAAACCTCTCCAACCCTCATTTCTCTACTTGTAAGGTCTTCCTCTGACAGTTTTTCCTGTTGAATGCTGACCAATATCCTCAAAGTCAATAATAATGATAACGTCTCCATCACCAGTCACAGCTACAGTAACATCCCTTTGAATTTGTATAGTGCTCTAAAATTAACAAAGTGCAGATGCAAAAATTTAAAAAGTATTCTCACAACCAGCTTGCTTTTTGGTTTGAGTAGGGATCATGGTCCTTCCAACAATGCAGAAACTAAGTCTTGTAGAAGGTATGTCTGTATTAAGTGGTGGATGCCATTTCCTCCTGATTTCCACAACAGGATGTGGTCTCTTCCTCCCCTTCAAACCCTTGTGGCATTTGGTTTGCACATGTCTTATGACAATAATATATTTTATATAGTGTGTTACAGTTTGCAAAACACTTTCTCATTCTAAATACCTGGGGTTTTTTTCATTCTCACAACAACCGCATTTAAAGAAAAAATAATCCTCTTTACCTTGAGTGCCCTGCTGCTCTTTCCATGCTCTCTAAAAATGTAAAAAGTGACAGCTACTCAGTATAGTAACACTGCGCATTACCACCACCACACGCATTTTATCATCCTCCAATGGAAACTAACATTTTCTCAGCTTCCTATTTTCTGCCAGATGCTGGGATAAGTTTTTTAGAAGTGATACAATCGGCCTTCCATATCCTCAGGTTCTGCATTCAAAGATTCAACCAACTCCAGATTGAAAATATTTGAAAAAAAATTTCAGAAAATTCCAAAAAACAAAACTTGAATTTGCTGCACACTGGCAACTATTTACATAGTATTTACATTTGTATGTTAAACTATTTGCATATCATTTGCATTTATGCCATTTTATATAAGGGACTTGAGCATCCTTGATTTTAGTATTCAGGGGGGTCCTGGAACAAATCCCCCTCAGATTCCAAGAGAGGACTTCACAGCTTCAATTTACATCTTCTTGATTCCCTGCCTCCCAAAAAAATGCAGCCAAAATCTAGAAATAAAATATGTACTGTCCTTGTCTGTGGATACTCCAATAAGGAAAAAGAACAGGGTGGCAATGCTGAAAAGGAACTGACACTCTTTCTGCAAACTCTGCTGCAGTGATTGATTTAGGGACCAATTCTGGGTGGATTTCAGATGGATGGCATAACACATTGGGTGGATCAAGGCTATGATGACAAGAGCTGCCACTTAAGGGAATTTCCAATGAAGACTGTCATCAGGTAGGAAAAGACTCCAGCAGAGGTATTTCGATGAGGAGGGTCTTCATTCTTCATCTTGGTTCAGAGTGACAGTTCCAAGCCAGAAGAAGGCTGGGGAGCAGAAGCAAGATGGAGACCACCACCAGCAATCTCCTGGGAGGACAGGAAAACCCCTGCGCCAAGATGTGGCATTACCCAATTCCAGGGCGCGCTCTTCACATGGAATACAATGTGCATGGTGCCCTTGGAGTTGTGGAACGTGGGATCCTCCCCACAGTGTCTGGCTCTGTCCTCCCCATTTCACTGACTGAAGGCTGGGGCGGGGGCCGGTATCCATACTGGGGCCTGTCAAGTGAACTGGGAACTCTCAAGCTTTCTAACTCATCTGATGGTTTGGTGCCTGGCATTTTGATTTCAGTTCAATGGGATTGTCTAGACAAGCTGATCAGGACTTGAAGGCAAGTATCATGTCCAATGTGTGACTCCTCCTACAGAAATTCAGGCTCCTTGTGGCAAAGATTTCTCTGGGAAAAAGGTCAATTCCTTTAGTTAAGTTTTTTTCTGGGAAAAGCATCACCATTTGAGAAAAATGAATTAGAAATTATTCTCATTCACATATGGGACATAGTAACTATTTCTCACCTGCCCTTTAAGTCCATGGTTCTCAAAACCCACCACACTTAAGAATTATCCAGAGAACTTTAAAAAACTATTGATGGCAGGTTTCCACTTCAGCCCAATTAAACCAGAAACTCTGAAGGTGGGGCCCATCAATTATATTTTTTAAAGATCCCTAAGTGACTTTGTTGTGTGCCTCAGGTGGTTTTCTTATTCTTCCTCTGATCTCACACTCAATAACAAACTGAGCTTTATGGAGGTTTGCCCAGCTGAGGGCACTTGATTGTGAAACTGGAGAAGACCAATGAGATCACTAAGGTGATGAGACAAACATGTCATTTAAAACAAATAATTATCAAACGCCACATTCCAGGGCATGTGCTGGGAACACACAATAAATAACACAATGTGCTTGCCCTCAATAAGTTTCTCCTCTAGCTGGAAAGACAGATATGTGAACGGCTATACTGCAGAGTAAAATTAAATCAAGGTACTGTGGGAACAGGTGGGGAGAATAAGGGACGGTTTCTGGGGAGAGAAGAGATTTGAGGTGGGTCTTCAGGGAGAAGTAAATTTTGATCAGTGGAAAGGAAGCAGAAAACATTCCAAAGAAAAGAATAGCTGAGCAAAGCCATAGAAGGAAGAAAGTGGATGGGATATTAAGAAATTAGAGGAACCTGGTAGAGCTTCAGAAAATGGTGGGCTATGAAGCTGGAAATTTAAATGAAAACTTGGAGAGTCTCAGAAGCCCCCATAAGAAGTTTTGTGTGAGTCTGTATAATATGCGTTTTAGAAGGAAGGGGCCACAGCAAAGGTTTAAAACTAACTAATGCCGTGACCAGATCTGAAACAAATAGGGACATGATCAACATGAACTTTGGTAAATACATCTGTGGTGGTTAATCATCCTACCCTCTGGCAACCTTCTCCCTGCTTATCTGCCCACTCGGGGGACCTGAACACAGCTTTGTTTCATTCTTTGTGCCTTTTACATACGTTCTCTCGGTTCAGAATGCTCTATCCTCCCTTCTTTAATAATTCCTACGTATTGGCCAAACTCTGAAGTCACCTTCTCTGTGCTTCTTTCTATAGCACTTGTGTAGGGATAGCTAAATAGCGCTTGTTAATTGTATCGTGTTTATTGACATGTGTTTCTTTCCCTCCAGACTGTGAGCTCCTAGAAGACAGAAATGAGATCTTTTAAACTTTCAATCATCAGGACTCAGCACAGTGGCTGGCATATTGGCTGTGCAGACTGACATTGAATGAATGGGAAAGCACTTACCAGGTGTTAGAAAGATTCAAACACCAATTATGTCCTGTAATGGTTAAGTACAGGGATTCAGGACATTTTATTCCATATTTAAAACCATTTGCTCAGGCTTGAAACATTTATTGTCTGAAGCGTTCACTTGTATAAGCAAAGTGACAGTTCCTGAACCTCTCACTTTATTACCATGGAGCAAGCAGTATTTCTTTCTTTAGTAATAATCTGCCAAAGAAATATTACAGTTACTGTGTCTTTGGCTAGAAGAAATATAAACACCATTCAAAAAGCTCCTGTAATCCATTGAGGCCTACAGAAGGGAAAAAAGTCCCCTAAAGTGTGTGACAATGAGATGTGGGCACTTGCTGGGCTTAGAAGACAGAGGGTGGGACTCTTTGTGAATTTTGTTGATTTCCAATCCCTTAAATGTATTTCACTAGTCTGAGGATTAAGAGGTTTACTGGTGAGAGTGTCAGTTTTCAAAGGATTGAGGATAGATTCTCTAATCCTGTAAAAGAGAGCCCCAGCAGCTTCTCCAACAGGAATCTAGAAATATTTGGTATCTTGGAAATCATTTTGCTCTATTGTTATATTCTCTTAGTTCTTCTATGACAATCCTGCTGCCCCTGAAAGAAATGGCAACTTTCATGAACTTAATTTTTGCACTGTTGCTCCTGTATTCTATTTGTAAGGCACTTTATTTTCCCCTGCACTTGTATCAGGCTTTGCCTCATGTATTTTGGTGCTCTGTTGTTAGGTGCGTACACATTAAGGATTCTTACGTCTTCTTGGAGAATTAACCCCTTTATCATTAGGTAAAGTTTCCCTCTTCGTTCCTGATAGTTTTCCTTGTTCTGAAGGCTGCTTTGTCTGAAATTAATATAGCTACTCTTGATTAGCGTTAGAGTGGTGTATCTTTCTCCATTCCACTACTTTTAACCTTTCTGTGTCTTTATTATTTGAAGTGGGTTTCTTGCAGAAAACATATAGCTGGTTCATGATTTTGTTCACTCAGACAATCAGCTGACAAAAATGTGGTGTATTCAGAGCATTCATATTTAAAGTGGTTATTAATATAGTTGTTTTAATATTTACCATGTTTATAACTGTCTTCTATTTGTACTTCTCTCCTGTCCCCTTTTTGCCCTCTCTGGTATATCAATTATACTTCTTTTTAAACTTTTTTTTTAGTAATTTCTCTAGAGTTTATAACAAATATTTACAACTAATTTAAGCCCCTTTCAAATTACACTTAACAACTTTATGGGTAGTTCAGTTACCTTAAAAAACGTTTTCCCAGTTCTCCTCCCTCCTATTCCTTAAAACATTGCTACCATTTATTTTACCCAATATATTGTTACTATTATAACTTTGAATAGTTATCTATTAGATCAAGTAAGAAGAAAAATAAAAGTTTTTATTTTAAATTTCTTTTTTCTTCTGGGTTCATCCTTCTTTTATATATCCAAATTTACAATCTATTACATTTTATTCCTCCCTGGAAGAATTTCTTTTAACCTTTTTTTTTTTAAAAAATTATATATTTATTTACTTATTGGCTACATTGGGTCTCCATTGCTGTGCACAGGCTTTCTCTAGTTGCGGAGAACAGGGCCTACTCTTTGTTGCACTGCGTGGGATTCTCATTGTGGTGGCTTCTCTTGTTGAGGAGCACAGGCTCGAGGCGCAAGGGCTTCAGTAGTTGTGGCACGTGGGCTCAGTAGCTGTGGTTTGCAGGCTCTAGAGCGCAGACTCAGCAGTTGTGGTACACGGGCTTAGTTGCTCTGCAGCATGTGGGAACTTCCCAGACCAGGGCTTGAACCTATGTCCCCTGCATTGGCAGGTGGAGTCTTAACCACTGCATCACCAGAGAAGTCCCTCTTTTAACATTTCCTGCAGAGCAGGTCTGCTGGAGATGAATTCTCTCACTTTTTTTTTGTTTTGGTCATCTGAGAAAGGATTTATCCTTTCGTTGTAAAGGATGTTTGCTGAATATCAAATTCTAGGTTTGTGTTTGTTTGTTTTCCCCAACACTTAAAATATTTCACTCCACTCTTCTCTTTCTTGCATGGTTTCTGATGAGAATTCTGATGTAATTCTTATCCTTGTTCCTCCATAGGTAAGATGTTTTTTCCTCTGATTTCTTTCAATGTTTTCTCATTGTTTTTGGTTTTTTCAGTTTGAGTATGATATACCTAGGTGTAGTATTTTTTTTTTTGCATTTATCTTGCTTGGTTTCCTGTGAGCTTCCTGCATCTGTGTTTTGATATCCATCATTAATTTTGGAAAATTCTCATCCATTATTTTTTAAGCTCTTTATTGGAGTGTAATTGCTTTACACTGTTGTGCCAGTTTCTGCTGTACAACAAAGTGAATCCGCTGTATTTATATATATATCCTCATACCCCTCCCTCCCATGGCTCCTTTGCACCCTCCCTATCCCACTCCTCTAAGTCATCACCAATCATTGAGTTGGTCTCCTTGTGTTAAGCAGGAGCTTCCCTGCATAAAATAGATAGCAGCTTCCCACGAGCTATTTTACATTTGGTAGCATATATCTGTCAATGCTACTCTCTCACTTCACCCCAGCTTCCCCTTCACCCCCCACCTCATGTCCTCGTCCATTTTTACTTCAAATATTTCTTCTGCTCCATTCTCTTTCACCTCTCCTTCTAGTATGCCAATTATGTATATGTTACATCGTTTGAAATGGTCCCATAATTCTTAGGTATTCTGCTCTTTTTTTTTTTCTCTTTTTTTTCCCTTTGCATTTTAGTTTGAGGAGTTCCTATTGCTATATCTTCACACTCACTGATTCTTTCCTTGGGACCATGTCCAGTCTACTGAAAAGCCCATGAAAGGCATTCTTCATCGTCATTAGAGTGTTTTTCATTCTTGGCATTTCCTTTTGATTCTTTCTTAGAGTTTCCATCTCTCTGCTTCCATTACCCATCTGTTCTTGTATGTTGTCAATTTTTTCCTTCAGAATCCTTACCATATTAGTCACAGTTACTTTAAATTCCCTATCTAATAATTACAAAATCTATGTCATATCTGAGTCTGGTTCTGATCCTTGCTTTATTTCTTTAGACAGTGCCTTTTCTTGCCTGTTAATAGGACTTGTAATTTTTTGTTGAAAGCCAAACATGTTGTATTAGGTAGTGGGAACTGAAGTGAACAGGCTTTTGGTGAGAGGTTTTATGTTAATCTGGCCAGGAGCTGGGCTGGGTTTAATGTTTGCTATACCAGTAGGTATAAGAGGCTTCAATTTCCTCCAGTGTCCTTGTTGTCTGGATTTTCCTAAAAACTCCTTATATAGAAACTGCACTTTGCACTTCTTTCAGCTCTAATCCGCTGTTATTATTCTGGAGACCTGTAGATGTGGTGGTAAGGTAGAGAGGAAGTGGAAGCATTCAATAATTATGATTTACCTATGATTAACTTTCAGTCTTTTAGTGGTCTTGTGTCCTGGGCTTTGACCTTCACAACTGTTTCTCAGCCCCTTCCCTGCCTTAGGAAAGAGAGGAAGGCTAGAAGGGGCTGGAGTTGGGTAATGCAAACTTCTCTCAGCAACACCCCCCCATCACCACCATAAGTCTCTGGGTATGTAGGCCTTTGTTATAGAGAAGGATCCATATATTTCAAAATAGTTTATTTTCCCCTCCTCTGCCAGAAACATGAGGTTTTTTTCTTGGCTCTTCACCGTGAGAACCTGGTGAGCTTCCTGGAGGTAAAACTCATGAATGTATGGGGTTCCCCGCTATGACTGCAGGCCCCAAGAGTTTCTCACTATCATACTAGTTCACACTGCACCTCCAAGGATTTGCCAAAGTTATCATGTAAATGTTTCCACCAGCTTAAGGTTCCAGGGATGTCTGTTTCAGGTAAACTAATCTCAGTTGTGAGTCTCTGTATTTGCCATCTCTCCAAATTTTGGTGGGGGAGGGGCAGTTTGCCCTGAACCTCAATTTGCTTATGAGTTCAAGGAAGGTAATTTACTTTAAGTTTATTCATCTTTTTTCTTGTTGTAAGGATGGGAGTGATAAACTTCAAATTCTTTACATGTCAGAGCTGAAACTGTAAGCCCTCAGAACTTTGTAAAAACAAATTTAAATAGCACTTTGTCATTTACTCAATTATTCATTTATTACAGGTACAAGGTATTGAACTAGAATCTACAGGTGGACACTGAGATCAGCAAACAGGGAACCGGTCCTCAGGGAGTTTATATTCCAACATAGGTTGGTACAAGACAGCTTCTCAATCCCTGTGCTTGAATGTGTCATAGGTGTGTGGAGGGGTTAACTTCCCAGCTCCCAGTGCAGCTGAGCCAGTGGCAGAGGCTGAGAGCAGCTTTCTGCCTCAATTTTGCTTTATAAATATCATTTTCTATTTGTGTCATGACAGGGAAAAGGGTGAAAAACACTGGAGGTGGCAACAAGACACACCAAATTACTATAATAAAATGCAGACAGTGATGCATCAAAAAAAAGATCAGATTTATTAAGGTGGGTGTTTAGAGGAGGGAGGCCTTAAATCTAGAAATTCTAGAAAAGTTAGGAGAGGTCGCATTTGGAGTGAACATGGGCAGATAAGTAGGATTTGGATGTGCAGAGATAGAGGGGCAGTTGGTGGAGAATATTCCAGGTGAAAGGCACAGGTAGGATTGGGAAAAGGACTGGGATGAGGAATACTGAGTTTAATTTGGTTAGAGCAGAGAATGAGTGAAGAGGAGTAATGGGAGATAAAGTCAGAGAGCAAGGTTGGGTGCATATGGAGTATCTATCAACTTGCACGTTTGTATATTTATCACGTGATATTAATTGATATTCATGACAATAACTAAGTTACTACAAAATTCAAGGTGCCTTGTAAACTGCCAGAGTTTAAATAACATTTAGTAAGATTCTAATGCTAAGTAAATTTACTGTGTTTTAGTTGCAAGCGTAGTAAAAAGTTGCATCCTTTGAAGGTGAGTTGGATGGTAAGGGGTATGGGTATGAATTAAAGTCACCAATAAAGCAGAAGTTATGATGTTAAAACTACTCCTCAAAATTGTTTAACTTGCCTGTAAGGTCCTTTAGGCATGGTTTTATAAGTACTGCCTTGTGCAATAATTGTTGGGAGCACTAAGTTCTGAGAATAATTAAGATACTTAAAAGAACAAAAAGGTGGGGAAAGAGTCTTTAGACAGATGTCTGGGCATTTAAGCTATTCTACGTGTTAAATGATTATCAAATTCCTAAGTAGTGAATGGTTCATAAGTGGAGAATTATTCTAGTGTTATTGTTTGCCTGCAGAGTTCACCCCTTTCAGTTTGATGTACGGCGTCTATAATCCTAATATATACGGATAGATTGTTTGGTAATGGTGTGTGTGTGTGTGTGGCGGGGGAGGCGGGGGGCGGCTAAAGCAGATAGTCAAAAGGTTTAAGCACTAAAGCCAGTGAACACTATGTATAAGTTTAAAATGTTATCATAAGAGAATAGAAACAAATGGAATTTTGTGTTTATAACAGAACTCTCTTGATTGAAAGTAGCAGTTCACCTGAGCTAGTTTAAGCAATTAAAGAAAAAGCAAGAAAGAAAAAGCAGAGGTGAGAGCTGGGGTGGGGTGGGGGATTAGGAGGCTTTGGGGTTTAACCAGATCTAAGTGTTGGGGTTAAGCTAAGCCTCAGGAGTGAGCTGGAACCCGGAATTTGAATGGGCTGCAAACTCTGTTTCTTTTTTGTGCATCTAATCATTCTCACCTACCTCTCTATCTCTTTGGTGGCTTTTATTTTATATCCTAGGGGTTGAAGCTCTCTAACAAGGGTAGGGATTACTGCTGCTGATTCACCACTATTTCAGAGAGAGGTACTAGAAGAAATGCTATTAAGGAAGTATCTATTCCTTGTCTACTAAGAAGTTTTATTTATTTTAAATCAAGAATTGCTAGCTCTTTGTTTTCCTTTTTTTTTATTATGGTATAACTCACACAAAGTATATACACAAATCTTAGGTGTACAGCTTGATGAATTTTCACATATAGTAATCACAACAGATCAATATATAGAACCTTTCCAGCACCCCAGAAAGCTACTTATACTCTCTCCCAGTTAATCCCACGCTACAAGTAACCACTATTATCACTTTATTTTTAACATTTCTTCATCTCAGTTCACAAGATGGTTGGAATGTTAGAATGCACAAAGAAACAGAATGCATACAGAACTGCAGCAGATTTTTCAATAGTTCATGGCCAGAGAAAGAACTTAGTGAAGGTAATTTGAATATGTCCTACAGTAAAAAAACAAACAAACAACGAAAAAACCCTTTTTTAACAACATGACCTCAGATATACATACAATCATCTCTCCATAATTTAAAGTGGGATCTATGATCAGCGTGGCTTCCTCTGATTCACCAGTCTATGGAGTCAAAAACATACCCACCAGCAGCTCTGCTGTGAGCATCTTCTCCATTCAAGAGACAAGCCACATTAAAGCTAGAATCCTAGTCCCAATCTCAGATTCCTGGAACAGGCATCTTGTTGTTCCAGCTTGGGTCGGGGGTCTGCTCCTGGACCAATTCACTATGGTCAGGAGCATGGGTTCATGTCTGTATAAAATGGCTGCCAGAGGCTCATAACTGATAGCATGCAGATCTGGTGGGGAGAAGTAGTTCCCAGAAAAGGAATGGGCTAGGAAGATAACCTAGGAGGTCTGTATTATTGTGCCAAATCTGAATTTGATTCTCAGGTTCTCCATATACTTGCTCTATGATACTGGAAAAACTATGTCTTAATTCACATAATGAATATATATTGTTTCCTTAGTCCGTTCCAAGAACTGTGCTAGGTTCTAAGCAAAGGATAATATACACCTTTCCTCAGGAAACAGCCTTATTCAGGTATGATTGACATACCATAAACAATATATATTTAAAGTGTACAATTTGGTGGGTCAACATATGTATACACCCACGCAACCAGTACTGCAAGCAAGATAATGAGCATATCCATCAACCCCAGAGTCTCCTCCTGCCTCTTAGAAATCCCTCCCATCACCCCCACCCCATTTAGCTATTATTCTTAATTCTTCAAATAGCTCCCATAATTCCTTACAAACACAAATTAGATTCTGCTACTTGAAAGTGATCTTTTCTCCCATTATCATTTTACATAGGTGATTGTTGTTTAGGAAAGCTATTTCTCTAGCCACTTTACTGAAATTGTTTCAATTCATTCCTTGGGCTTTCCAAGTAAGCAATGATAATATCTAAAAGAACATTTTTCTTTTTTTCCCATTGATTTATTTATTTCTGTTTTGTTTTGTTTGGCCTTCCTGGTTCAGTTAGGACCTCAGGAAAATGTTGGCTACTAGCAGCAGGCCTGCTCCTAACAACTTCAGGGCCCAGCCAAGAGTACAAAAAGAGGTCCATGAACCATATGTCTAAATATTTAAAGATTATACACCAAGTTAACAAACTGTTTGATTAAAAACTTCTATCCAGCTACCCCGACACACCTAACTTATAGCAAACACACATATAGTAACCCAGAAGGCTAGGTTCAAATTTAGAATCCTTGAGTGTCACATCTTCCTAGTGTACTTGAGGTAGCTTTTTCAGAACTTAACTCGAATGACCTTTATTTCAAAAGCTCTTGTATAAAAAAACACTTTCCCATGGTGTTGTCTAATATCTTAATTTTTCTCCTTAGAATTAAAATCTTATAAGCACTTCATTCCTACAGTAAAAAAAAAAAAAAATCAGCATTCATCATACCCACAAAGAGAATCCAAAATGCTTAGCAGATTTTATGCTTTATTTTAGAAATTGCCTGTCAGAGCAATTCTTACAGACTCCTAATATTCATTGGTTCACAATTTCTACCTCTACTTCCACTTCACTGGAAGACCCTAAGAGCTGTTTCCTTAGCTATGGCT
This sequence comes from Hippopotamus amphibius kiboko, assembly GCF_030028045.1. NCBI lineage: Eukaryota > Metazoa > Chordata > Mammalia > Artiodactyla > Hippopotamidae > Hippopotamus > Hippopotamus amphibius. Next base: position 33,283,289 of record NC_080187.1, on the reverse strand, counting down.
TGAACATCGTTATGACTTCTGAAGACAATATCATTAGTGGATATACTGTGAGCAAGTCATCTGAATATTCACAAACGCATATTTAAAAGGCTGGATCTGGAAGTCAGGCCATCCAGTGAAGAGCACCTGTGACCTGGACAGGGCTTCAAAGCTAACCATCTGCTTGTTCATTGGTAGCAGCTGGTATAACTGGAAAAACTTGAGAAGGAAATCAGGAAACCTAGTTGAAGTTCCAACTCTGTCACTAACTGACTAAACTGGAGTGAGTCACTAGAATCTCTTTGTTGAGACTCAGTGCCATTATCTATAAAATTGGGATGACACTGGCATTAAGAGCTCAACCCGTTTTTTTGGGAAAAAGCACAACTTGTCTGAGCTTCAGTTTCTGCGCCTGGTACAGTTCAGACTTGAGCCCTGTCCACCTCAGAGGGTTTGGGGCGGGGGTGGGGGCGGGGGCGGTGGCTGTGGAGGCAGAAGGTACAACTCTGCGAGCTTCAGTTTCTACATGTGTAAATAGGTCAGAACACCCAACCAGCCCACCAATAAAATTCCTAGAACAGAGGAAAATGGACAGAAAAAAATCGCTAAATGTAGAGGGCTATACAGATGTGAATTGTCTTACACTTAAAACACAACAAACAGACTTAAAAAGCATTTGTGCGTCCCCTCCGTCCTTGCTCCAGTGTTACAACCCCACAACATAAACCCAGACCACTTTGTAAGACCGCCCAGAGTGGATACACCCGACCGCCGGGCGGCTCCCCGAGAGGCCGCGACAGGACGGGAGGGGGCGTGGCGCAGCCCAGCCGGCCTATCGCGACGTCCCGCCCCGTCGCGCCCGCGCTTGCGTCGTGCGTACCTACGGGCCTGGAGCGCCCCGGCGGGAGGTAAGGGGCTCGCGAGAGGCTGCCTCGGGGGCGTAAGGCCAGGCCCGGCCGGGTGCTAGCCCGGCGCGCGGGTGGGGCGCCCCGCAGGAAGCAGGGCATCAGGTCGGAAGTGCGAGCGAGGTGGGGACTCCTCCCAGTTTCAAGAAGTGGCGGTTTCGGTTTTGGAGGTGCTATTCGAAGTGGGTATAGGGAGGCGGCCGACCGGGCGAGCTTGACGGCCTGCTGGGGTCTTGGGGTGAAAAAGTTTCCTTCGTCTGCCCTCCCCGTGACGCACTGTGGGTCCTAGGTCGTCAGGGGCGCCGGCGTCTCAGTTCGGAGAGGGGCCCGCGCACCCGTTCCGGGGCGGGGGTGGAGGGAGGCGGCGTTTGGTTTCTGTGGTCCAGGTGCGGAGTGGGTGACCGGGCGAGGGATGACGCGAGGCTCGAGGGTAGTGAGGGGAGGTCCTGGGGCGCGAGGTGGGAGCCGCCTGTCATCCAGACCAGGCGGGGGTGGGGTTCGCAGAAGGCCCCACATCTAAGTACCCCCTTTTTAAAATTCGGAATCGGAGGCTGAGAGAGCTACCATACGGTAGGAAGGTAGGTCCGAGGGCCTTGACTTTTCTTTCCAAATTCAGTACCCCGTCCCCCAATCAGAAACGCGGGGCGGTGTGCCTGAGGGGATTCGGTGCCACCAGTGTGGGGAAACGTGGGAATGTGTTCGTCACTTTTTTTGGAAGGGGGAGTTGCCAGCGATATTGGACTTTTCCTGAGATATGGGGCTTTTCACTTATAAATAACCTTAAGTAGTTTGGTTAACTTCCTCGTACTTTTTCCTTATTGGTAACGTGAACTGTAGTATGGTACTCAGATGGTAATAGTTGTAAGCACTAAAGATAAAGTTTGTAAAGCACCTGGCACCACCCCCGCCCCCCCACCTCCCCTCCGCAAGTGTTAGTGCAGTGAATATGATTGCAATTCTTTGACCTCAAAATATTTGACCTGTCTTATGTGAAACATCGGTTCACACGTTATTTGAAAGGACTTTTTATTTTGAAGTAATTTTAGAGTTACAGAAAAATTACAAAAGTAATACAGCGTTCTCTACAGTTTCCTTTAAGGTTAACATCTTATATTACTATAACACAATTATCAAAAGTAAGAAATTCCTTTTTCTTATACAAGAAGTTGTAAAACTTGGATACAACACTTAACTAAATCACCAACTTTCTTCAGATTTCATCATTTTTTATGCTAAAGCCCGTTTTCTGCTCCAGGATCCAATCTAAGATCCCACGTTGCATTTAGTTGTCATGGCTCCTTAGTCTTCTCCAGTCTGTGACAGCTCCTAAGTCTGTTCCTGTCTTTCATGACAGTTCACTTTTGAAGAGTCCTCGTCAGTTATTTTGTAGAGTGTCCTTCAGTTGGGTTTTGTCTGATGTTTGCGCAAGGTTAGTTAAGGTTGTGTATTTTTGTTGATACACAGAAGTGTGTATGCCCTTTATGCCCTTCTCGGTAGTCCATCATAATGAGGGGGTGCATGATATGACACATTGCTTTTGATATTGCTCTTGATCACTTGGTTAAGGTGATATCTGCTGGGATTCTCTAATGTAGTGTAACTATTTTTCCCTTTGTAATTAATCAGTATCTTGGGGGAGAACTTTTAAACAATGTAAATATGCTGTTTCTCCTCAAACTTTAATTCGCTGATTTGAGCATCCATTAATGGATCTTGCCTTCAGTAATTATTACTGTGATGTTCTAATGGTGGTTTTCTGTTTCCCTCATTCCTTCTTAATTTATTAATCAGAGTTTTTCTGTAAGGAAGAGCTGCCCCTTCATCCCATTTATTTATTTATTAATTTTTTGTATCAGTGTGGACTCATTTTTTATTGGTTATTTTCCTACACTTTTGTAATTTATTTTCTCTCTCAAATTGTTCCAGCTTTGTCTGTTGGAAGTTTTCTCAAGTTGCTTCCTGTGCCCTTTTGATGGGCCCTCATCCTTTTTTTTTTTTTTAGAAGTTTTATTGAGATACAGTTAATAGATAATAAACTGCGTATATTTAGAGTGTATAATTTGGTATCCCAGTCTCCCAATTCATTCCCCCCCAACCCTCCCCGCTTTCCCCACTTGGTGTCCATATGTTTGTTCTCTATATCTGTGTCTCTATTTCTGCCTTGCAAACCAGTTGATTTGTACTCTTTTTCTATAGTCCACATATATGTGTTAATATACAATATTTGTTTTTCTCTTTGTGACTCATTTCACTGTGTATGACAGTCTCTGGTCCATCCATGTCTCTGCAAATGTCCCAGTTTGTCTACTAACTTTGGGTTTTGTTTGCTCTGCTTTCTCTGGTTTCTTTAGGTGTAAGGTTAGATTGTTTATTTGGGATTTTTCTTGTTTCTTGAGGTAGAATTGTATTGCTATAAACTTCCTTCTTAGAACTGCCTTTGCTGCATCCCATAGGTTTTGGATCGGTGTGTTTTCATTGTCATTTGTCTCTAGGTATTTTTTGATTTCCTCTTTGATTTCTTCAGTGATCTCTTGGTTATTTAGTAGCATATTGTTTAGCCTCCATGTGTTTGTGTTTTTTAGTTTTTTTTCCCAGTAATTGATTTCAAATCACATAGTGTTGTGGTCGGAGAAGATGCTTGATACGATTTCAGTTTTCTTGAATTTACCAACTCTTGATTTATGACCCAAAATGTGATCTATCCTGGAGAATGTTCCATGTGCACTTGAGAAGAATGTGTAATCTGCTGTTTTTGGATGTAATGTCCTATAGATATCTATTAAATCTAGCTGATTTATTGTGTCATTTAAAGCTTGTGTTTCCTTATTAATTTTCTGTGTGGATGATCTGTCCATTGGTGTAAGTGGGGTGTTAAAGTCCCCACTATTATTGTGTTACTGTCAATTTCCTCTTTCATAGTTGTTAGCATTTGCCTTATGTATTGAGGTGCTCCTATATTGGGTGCATATATATTTATAATTATCTCCTCATCTAGGATTGATCCCTTGATCTTTATGTAAAGTCCTTTCTTGTCTCTTGTAACATTTTTTATTTTAAAGTCTATTTTATCTGATATGAGTATCACTACTCCAGCTTTCTTTTGATTTCCATTTGCATGGAATCTCTTTTTCCATCCCCTGACTTTCAGTCTGTATCTGACCCTATGTCTGAAGTCAGTCTCTTGTAGACAGCATGTATATGGGTCTTGTTTTTGTATCCATTCATCCAGTCTTTGTCTTTTGGTTGGTGCATTTAGTCCATTTATATTCAGGGTAATTATCAATATGTATGTTTCTTCTCTTTCATCACTTGAAATATATCATGCCACTCCCTTCTGGCTTGCAGAGTTTCTGCTGAGAAAGCAGCTGTTAACCTTATGGGAGTTTCCTTGTATGTTATTTGTCTTTTTTCCCTTGTTGCTTTTAAAAACTTTTCTCTGTCTTTAATTTTTGTCAATTTGACTACTATATGTCTTGGCATGTTTCTCCTTGGGTTTATCCTGCCTGGGACTCTCTGCACTTCCTGGACTTGGGTAGCTATTTCCTTTCCCATGTTAGGGAAGTTTTCATCTATAATCTCTTCCAGTATTTTCTCAGGTCCTTTCTCTCTCTCTTCTCCTTCTGGGACCCCTATAATGTGAATGTTGGTGCATTTAACATTGTCCCAGAGGTCTCTTAGGCTGCCTTTAGTTCTTTTCATTCTTTTTTCTTTATTCTTTTCCGCATCTGTGATTGTCACCATTCTGTCTTCCAGGTCACTTGTGTGCCCTTCTGCCTCAGTTAATCTGCTATTGGTTCCTTCTAGTGTATTTTTCATTTCAGTTATTTTGTTGCATATCTCTGTTTGCTCTTTAGTTCTTCTAGGTCTTTGGTAAATTTTCAGTCTTTGCATCCAGTCTTTTTTCAAAGTCCTGGATCATCTTCACCATCATTATTCTGAATTCTTTTTCTGGAAAGGTGCCTATCTCCTCTTCATTTAGTTGTTTTTCTGGGGTTTTATCCTGCCCCTTCATCTGGTACAAGGTCCTCTGCTTTTTCATTTTCTTTCTCTATCTCTCTGGCTGTGATTTTCAGTTCCACAAGATGAAATACTGCTGATACTGCTTGATACTGCTGCCTGCCCTCTTCTTTATATCTTTATTTTAAAATGTATCTATTTTAATTTTGTTTTTAGATTATTATCTCTGGTCCCTCAGCTATGAATTTTCCCATTTTGTTGGGTCTGTGAACCAACTGTTTTGGCAGTGAACTTCCCTGTGCATCTCTAATTCCCACTAACCACTTTAGCTGTAAGTCTGTTTTTGGTGTCTGAAGATTTTCCTTTTTTTGCTTTCAAGCTTAGATCAAATGTAAAGACCAAGTTACTGGTAGATGAGATAATCTGTATAACTAACACTTCAAGATTTTCAACTGTGAAAGAGAGGAACAGCATTATTTAGATTAATAGTTCTTAATGTTTCTGGAGTGGTCAAGCTTTTTGATAATTCATCAAATCAGTGCACTCTTGTCTTCTGAAATAATTCAAAAATACATTCATAATTTTTTGTAAATATTCAAGGACTCCTCAAAGTCCTGAACCCCTATCTCTATGGACCCCATTCTAAGATACCATAAGCCAGTGGAATTAACAGTCAGGGAGAGGTTGTGGCTAATTAGATGCCATGAAAATATGATACGCAGGTGTGGTTTTCAAGCTTGCTTAAGCAGTGGAGCCCTTTATTTACATAAGGGCTAATAAGTTCAAATTTATGAAGTAGATGTGAGTAAATTTTCACCAGCTGAAGCAGGTGTGGAGTCCTGGAACCTGCTCACTTGACAGCCTTTACCATCACCTACTCTGACCCCAAAGACATAACCCCGGACTCTCTGGAGCACTGGTTAAAAAAAAACAACAAAAAACTACTGGTGAATTAGAGCGTTTGATTGTACTCTCAGGAACACTGGGTTCTTATTCCACCTCTGTCACTGGTTACTTTGGTTGATCATAAGCGATGCTAATCACATTGTAAGAAAGGGAAGAGGCAATTTAAAGGACATCAATGAGAACAGTTGCATTTTACAATATATTTGAAGTATATAATTACATATGTTATATTAGAAGTAGAGTTTGATACAGCAGAAATGTTAAGAATGACATTTTTCTTCCAATTTTGCCATGACACGTTTTTAGAAAATATTATTCACTGTCCAGGATATGCTGGAAAATGAAGACTTGAACAGTATACTTCTGGTTTTTCGAAAAAAGTTATTTAAATATATGCATACGTATATACACCCTTAAATTAAAAAGACCTGGAAAGACATACATCAAAATGGGAGGGGGGGAAAATGGGAAGAGTAGTTAACTGTAGGTGAGGAGATGATTGTTGATTTTATTTTATTCTCTTTTTCCTATTTTCTAAACATTCTAAAGTGGATATACATTACTTTTGTAGAGAGAAAAAGATTTTAAAATAAAAGCTTTGTTAAAAAACTAGTCACTCGAATTTAGCATTGAGTACATATTTAGAATATATTATAAAGATACCTAATTATTGGCTTTTAAAAATAATGGAAATTGATTTTTAAAATTCTTAAATAAATGTTTCCCTTTTAGGTTTTTCTACATGAGTGGAGAAGATAGTTGTTGCAAGTAGAAGAGACACAACATTTTTTTAGGATGTCTGAAGATGAAGAAAAAGTGAAATTACGCCGTCTTGAACCAGCTATCCAGAAATTTACCAAGATAGTAATCCCAACAGACCTGGAGAGGTTAAGAAAGCACCAGATAAATATTGAGAAGGTGAGTTTTTTCATTTTCTTTCTTTTTTTTCCAGTTTTTCTCTTTTTCTACCACAGGAAACAGTTACATATTCTGATTTATATTTGTTGTGCATTTCACCTACATTGAGAATATCGGATAAGAGGCTTTGCTAAAACACCTAGCTCCTTTTGATTTAACATTATTCATTTTTTCATCTGGTTTTTCTGTTCTACATATACTCCTCTTATATTATTGCTTTTTAAGAAAGCGATACAGGAATATATTCTGTGCCTTTTCAGTTGTACATAGTGACTAATTAAGCAGTTAATAATTAAAATACAAACTGATAATTGGCTAGAATGTGAAGGTGGTGGACTTTGGCTAAAGGGCTTGCCTTAATTTCACTCACCCTATGGCAAGTTTTCTGAACTGTATGTGTTCATCAGTAACTCCTGTCCTCTTCAGGTGCACATAGATTAAAGAGGTAAATCATTGTTTGATATGAGGAAATTTCTCAACTTCACTGCTTCTCTTTGAGGAAAGCCCAAAGCCCAAATATTAGCTAGAGGTCAGTTTAGGAGATAGGTAGAGGGAAGAACTAGTCTCAGTGACTATGGTGGAAGTTGCATAGAACCTGGTCTGGCTAGGGTCTGATGGGAATGGTTGTGGAATTTATGGGAACATCAAGTTTACTGAGTACTGAGCATTGATTTGGCAGGTTTTGTTGTCTTTATTTGCTGCAGGACAGATCAGTAGTGCTTAATCCTTCAGAAAAACCTCCCCCAGCTGTGTTGCCCTTCATTAATTTGGGGAGGGGGCGGTATGTGAAAGTGGTTGTTAACCCTTTCAGTGTAAACAATATTTATCACCATCAACTGCATACCTTATACAAGTAAGAAGAGTGTCAGTTTTATTTCCCATAGATACCAGCTGTCTTCCTAGTACTTGTCTTTTGTAAAAGTGTAGGACATAAGTGCCAAGAAAAATAAGATGAAAATTTCAGTGCGGATATGAATAGAATTCAAGATTAATATTTTGTCATCTTTTAATTTCTTTATCCATAAGCAATAAGTGCTATGACTTTTAAGGCTGGAGGAGTTGTCTGGTAAACTGGTTATTCTTGTCATGAGCAGAAACAAAGTGTTCCCATGCTTCGATTGATAAGGAGGGCCTATTCTTCTATCACTGTAACAATATAGAAATGGGGTTGTTTACTTTTGATTGATCATATCCAGGTGGGAGGTTTGATAAGGTGTGTTTCAAAGTCCTGAGCTTATGTTGAAGTGCTCAGTTACAAAGATGATAAGAATTTGGCAAATGAATTGATTCTGAAAGGAAGAAATAGGTTGAAAATGGTCTATTAAGGCTCTTTTATTGTCCTATTTTACCTTTGGCATTTTCCATTTGGTAAATTTCCCTTTCCTTGTAGTCTATACGAATGTGCCTGCTGTCATTACCCTCAGATCCTAGCCACATGTACCACCCAGCCATCAATGGAAAGCCCAGAACCATGGGAGAAAGGTGGGTGGGGATAGAAACACGTCTATTACTGATTTAATTAGCTGTGCCAGACTTCAGAAGAAAATTATTCCAGAGTTATATAGATCTTTTTATGCTGGAACATTTTTCCTTTAGCATTTTCTGAAATTTTTACTTATTGAGAAATTTTTAGACAATATCAGAATAATAATAATTTACAACATAGGTGATGCTGTCTGAAGCTAAGCAGTTAAACTTATACTGAGCTATTTTTTATTCCATAATCTTGATCATTCTGTCTCTAGGATTTCTAGTTTAGCTATGAAAGTGGTTTTTTAAAATCTATATAAGATTGAATAGCATATTTTAATAGTTTATGGCAGTGTTAAAACATTTAAAAGCTGCAGTGTTCACTGTGGACAAAAGAGTTAAGAACTAAGTTTAGATTCCAGGTGTCTAACAGTGCCTCATTTTCAAACAGGCATATTCTTCCTGGGGGAGGGGTGTAGAAAGATAAAATATTTATTATGTTAGCCATCAGTCATCCAATATGAATTTAAAAGAAGAAAGTCATACTGAAGGGAAATTGAAGGTAAGCCTTAGTGGAGTGATTCTGCAACATCTGAAAACAATGAGAGCAGTGTGCTGTGGACACCTGGGACTATATTCCATAGGTCCTTCAGCATTACATTTTATTACACATGATAGACTTGATTAGAATGTAATCCTGAAATTTGAAGTGTTAGCCTTCAGCTTTCTTGGCTAATATAAAATAGACTTAAGCATAGTTAGTGGGAACAGCAAGATAATAAGCTTGCAATATAATGTTCTTTGTTTCATTTTATAGGGGTTTCGGGGAAAACTTATTGTGTAACATGTACTGTATTCGTTAGTATATGCAAATGGCAGAAACCCCCAAAATGCTGTATTAAATGCAATAGTGGTTTTTTGGTTCTGCTTCTGTTTTTAATTTCATAGTTTTGGAGGTGGTCTAGGACTCCAGTGGTAGCTCAACAGTCATTAAAGACCCAGGCTGTTTTCATCTTGCTTTTCAATCCTCAGCTTATTTCTATCTTGCATGTAAAACAGCAGTTCTAGCTCTAGCTATCACATCCACATTCCAGTTAAGATGGAACAACCAGAATCCTGTTTTTTCTGAATATGTTGCTGTTTTTTCTCTCAATTCTCTTTCTCTTTTTTTTCTTTTAAAGAGAATCCTCCTGTTCTTGTTTTATGGATGCAGTATCATATCATCTATTGTGGGATTATTTTTTTTTTAAGCTTTCTTCTGCTTCCTTTTCTTTTTTTTCTCCTTCCCTCCCTCTCTCCCTTCCTCTCTCCTTCTCTCCCTTCTTCCCTCCTTTCCTTCTTTTCCTTCTTTTTTAACTTCTTCTATTCTCGTTTCTTTTTTCCTTTTCTTAAATGTATTTTTCTCTCTCGTTCTCTCTCTCCTTTTCTTCCTCCCTCCTCTCTCCCTTTCTTCCTCTCCTTTCTTCCTGTCTTTGTGTCAGTCTACAGTATTTTAGGCTTTCCTTGGCTAGCTGTCGATATTTAAGAGTGCTAATTGGAAGGTAGGGTGTGTGTGTTTGTGTGTGTGTGTGTGTGAATGAGAGAGAGAGAGAGAATGGGTTAGCAGGGTGGTAGTAGGGGCCTTATTACCTGGAGAGCTGAACAGAGAAGGATCTGTTTTTATGGGAAACTACCAGATACTCTCCTGGAATGTTGTCTTGTGTGGTGACAGAGGCACTCCAGTTGCTTGGGCCTGTGGAGAAGGCGTCTGATAGACTACCAGTTCCTTACATAAACTTTCAGCCAATCTTTCTGTTTTTAGCCTCACCATACACATTCTTCTGGTTACCGGGTAGCTGGTACCTCTGTTTACTGAGTCTTTCTGGAGTAGTGCTGTGCCTTTGGCTTGCTTCTCACTGCCTTTCTCTTCCACCATCCACCCCTTCTGCAGCCCAAGGTTTCAGCTTTCTGTGAGCTACTGAGTCAGCTGCAGCATGTCTGCACTCTTTACAGCTTCCAAAATTTGTTAAAATTTCTTGTCAATTGATATCTTCTGTTATATTATCATTATTCTTGTGAATTTCTGCCTTTTAAAGTTCTTTACTGTCATTTTAGTTGAGCTTGGAAAAGAGCAAAGATGAATGTTTGTGTTCAATCTGCCAGGTTTAATGAGAAGGGAACTTATTACAGGGTAAAAATATATGTTAGCTTTTCATAAGTGTTGGTGTTTGCTGTTTCTGATATTGTTAGCAATGAAAATTATGTAAAAAATTAAGTTTCTAATCTGCAAGAAGTTTATAGCCCAGGTAAGGAATTAAGATAGGAAATATTCAGATATAATAAGAGGCAACATATAATTAGGTGTGAAAGAGTGGCATGGACTGTTTAGGCAGTATGGAGCCTGAACTGTGTGGTACAAAATCAGATATAATCAATCTTATTAATTTGTTATTTATTGATTGTGTTTCATTTATTTGTTTTTTGAAATTTGTGATTACAGCAAAAACCTTTCTTCCCATTTCTGTGTTTAGTCTGAGAATGTTTATTTCAATCTTACAATCACACTGTCCCTCATTCTTTTTTTCTGATAGACCCCTGATTCAGTTTGCTTTCTCCTGTGTTACAGGATAGGAAAGCCTCAGCACAGGTGGTGAATGATAATGGGTCTAATGGTGGTAATTCCATTCTTGTCAGTGTTTGGTTAGCAGTGAACAATAGACATATCCTATAGTTCTGGCTAATGAGACTTGAGGGAAAGCCTGTTTGGGATATGGAAACTTCTGGAAAAGACTTTCCTACTGTTATAAAGATATGGGAGGAAACGGTTCTCCTGATCTTATGTCTCCCTGTTGTATCTGGAACTATAGCCAGGAGGGCACAAGTCTGAGAATGAAAACTCTCTGTTGAAGGTAGTAAAGCAGATAGAGCTTGGGTGCTTGACAACTTTGTAAGCTTCTGAACTAAACTACCCTTGAATTTATCATCCCACTTCTAGCCTGCTGTTTATGGGAGATAATAAATATCTTTACTATTAAAGTCATTTTTTTAACTTCGAATTTTCTCTTATTTGCAACCAAAAGCATCGTAATTGCTTCAAGTTACAGCACTGCTTTAACCTATCTCTTTAGTGTTGCTGTGCAAATAGACAATACAGAAAGTGACATTTTGTAAAAACAGTGCATTTTAGAAATGTTTGTCAGTGGTCCCACAACTTAACTAAATTTTTAAGGGGTTATTTCATGTAATGTTCCCCCACACACACACATAAATTAAATAATTTAGTTTTTTCTCCTCTGCAAGTATTTGGAATAATAGACTTTAATATTGTAACCTAATTTAGGTGTAACATTGTGTAGCAAGCATAGAATGTCTGAACTGTTTTATTCCTTATTTTTCTTTGGGTTTTATTGTTATAAGATATAAGGTCATCTATTCAGTCTTCCTCTAAGACACAGATTTCTTATACAACTTACTTGACAAGTGAGCAAATAATAATAGTAAAATAGTAGCTATTGTGTTTATTTGTTGAGTGCTGTGGAAGGTTTATATATATATGTGTATCATACCATTTAATCCTCATAACATCCTTATAGGTTAACCTTATTATTGTCTTCCTTCTTTAGGTGGGGAAGCAGTCTTGGAGTGGTTAAATTACTTTCTTGAGATTACTATGCTGCTAAATATATTAATCTTCTAATGTTGTGCTTGAAACATAGTGTACTCTAAGTTTGTTCTTACTCTTTCTTGGTTTTTGTTTTCCTCTTAGGCATGTTTATTGTGGACTGTTCTATTTTACAGTCATTTTCCTCAGTGAAGATGGAAAAAATAGAGTTGAATACTTTGGCTATCCTTCTTTTATTAGCAATATCCACTCCATTTGTTCACCTTTCAAACTTTGTTTTTTTTGTTCAAATCCCAACTGAGTTACGTCTTATGGAACATGTCCTGGTTAATTCCATCCTGGGTCAGATATAAATACACCATCCTCACACAGCACTGTGCAGTAGACCCTGAGGTTCACCACCATTTTAACCATTCATGGGAAAGCTGCAGATGACCATGATTGATCTTTAGAGAGTTGTAAAGGTAACATTAAAATCTTTTTCATAGAGTTATTCTGAGCATTGAGATATTATGTGAAGAACCATTGAATGCAAGGTTGATATTTGGAATTGAGTTACTTAACAAGTAAGCTATGGTTCCCAGGTACTCAGCATTGGTGCTATCAGTTTGTAATCATTAGGAGATTCACAGCATTCCTGAGATCCTTTGTGTTTTGGGTTTTATATTTTTTATGTTTGTTATATATGGGTAGGCACAGTAAGGTGAATTACTTTTAGCTACACCGTAGATATTATTATTTATCTTCATTACATGAATAATCCTAAATTTATGGCTTATAATCATTGGGCTGTTAATATTATGTAGTTTTACTTTTGGGGTCTGATATTTTCTCTTTCATTGAGTTTAATAAGGTAAATTTATTTGAATTGAATACTTATTGTCTATAATACTGATTATTATCCCACCTGATTAATCCCCCACAAAACCATCATCTTCCCTACAAAAAGTTCTGATCATTTTGGTTATTGAGATATCCTCTGATACCTGGCAAAAGAAGCCTTCATCTACTTTCTCTGCTTCTTTTCTCATCACTCTTCCCATCATACATTATACTACAAACCCATTGATCTTCAGTCCTTTGGATTCCACGTGTGACTTTACAACTCAGAGTATTCCCAGGTCTTTTTCTCTCCAATTGAAATATCTTTTTCCCTTACTATGCTTTGTAAATTCAAATAAATCTTTTAAGTGTCAGCACAAAGTTTAAAGTGCTTTTATACCCTAAACACCTAAATCCTGAACATTTTCTATGTTATATCATCATAAAATTCCCTGAACCTCTAGTGAATAATATTATATAATTTTAGAAAATTATTTTTAATAATTATGAGTAGCTTTCATGTTTTTATACTCTGCAATATGAAGCAGAATTATTATCATTGTTATTCAATTTTGAATCAAAATATTTCAGAAGATGAAATGACATAAAATGTAAGCTTACAAATATATAAAAGTTGATTAAATAAATGGTGGGGTGTTCTAGAGAAAACTTTTAGCCCAGGAACCACTCTTAGAATATTTGTTCTCCTTGCCCAGCAGGCAAAGCAAAACTGAGAAACCTGGGTGTCATTGCCAAAGAGCATGAAAGGATGTATGTTGGGAAGCCTGAAAACACCTGTGCAGAGGCGTTCATCACACCACGGTGTGAGTTCATAATCAGGGTTATCCAACAAGATAAAATAGAAAAGAGGGTAAAAAGAGACAATGTACTTTCCAGGATGAGAATGGTGAACACAGCTTTTGTCTCACCAGAATATGAGTGTATCATGGGAAAGTCTAGGGGAAAGGCTGTTTCTGTGAATGTTGGATTCTCTGCTTGTGCCTGTGCCAAAGGAGAACCATGGCGCCATAGGTAGACCATGAAGCCATAGCACGTCAACAAAGAACAACATGAATGCACGTAGTGAGACAATACATCTTTCTGAAATGACTGAAAAATAGTATTTGTGAATTTTTCCTGTAGTTGTTTTTCCTCTTTCTTGGTCCAGTTTATTCTTAGCAATTAAAGGTATTTATCAGAAGTTGCAGTATCCAGCGGAGGAAAGAGCAGAATCCAATGCACTTTGGGGCTGTCATTCTGAGTTCTACCCCCACCTTGAAATGTTGGGGCAAAGCTTAATGGCCTGGAAGCCACTAGAGAGCAAGTAGTGCTGAGAAAAATCCTTCTGCCCACTCTGTGAAGATAAAGGAAAAGTATATATCCAGCATTATCTAGAAAATATTTCCTTCCAGAGCTGCCTTTATCTTTAAAAGCCCTTTAGAGAGAAGCCCTAAGGAGAAGCCCTTGGCAAAGACAAGCTGTTTTATCAGATCTCTTGTCAGCTAACCTCCTCATCATTGCTATTCAGTCTCTTTGAATTGAGTCTTGGATATTTTCTATGTAGACAATCATGTGGAGGCAAGCTATTTTATTGCTTCCTTTCTAATCTTTGCCTGCCTGCTCACTTCCTTCCTGCCTCCTTCTCCTTCTTTTCTTTCTTTCCTTCTTCTTCTGTTTCCTCTCTTTTCCCTCTCCTCCCACTTCCCTTCCTTCCCTCCTTTCTCTCCTTTCCTTTCTTCCCTCACTTCCTTTCTTACCTTATTGTGGTGGCTGGGGCCTCCAGTGCAATGTTGAATAGGAATGGCAAGATCAGACATCCTTACCTTGTTCCTGGCATTAAGGAATGGTCTTTCACACTAAGCATAATGTTGACTGTAGGGTTGTTGTATATGCCTCTGTTAGGTTGAGGATTTAACTTCTCTTCTAAGTTTGATGCAAATTTTTATAATGAACTGATGTTTATCAAATGGTTGCCTTTTTTAAAATTTATTTTTGACTGCATTGGGTCTTTGTTGTGCGTGGACTTTTCTCTAGTTATGGTGAGTGGGGGCTACTCTTTGTTGTGGTGCACAGGCTTCTCAGTGTGGTGGCTTCTCTTGTTGCGGAGCACAGGCTCTAGGCGCACAGGCTCCAGTAGTTGCAGCACGCAGGCCCTGGAGAGTGCGGGCTTCAATAGTTGCGGTATGTGGGCTCAGTAGTTGTGGCTCTCGGGCTCTAGGGTGCAGGCTCGGTAGTTGTGGTGCACAGGCATGTGGGATCTTCCCAGACCAGGGATCAAACCCGTATCCCCTGCACTGGCAGGTGGATTCTTAACCACTGCACCACCAGGGAAGTCCCAAATGGTTGTCTTTAAATCTACCATCTCAGTCTTTTTATCTATTTGTCCCATCTATTCTCGGTCCCCCTTTTTCATCTTTTACCTTTTGGATTAATTGTGTATTTTTTAAGATTCCATTTTTTTCTCTTTTGTTGGCTTATTAATTATTCCTCTGTTTTTTTATTTTTATCTTTTAATGGTTCCTTTGCAGTACAGAGTATTCATCTTTAACTTATGACAGTTTACCTTCAATTAATGTGTTTATATATACATCACTTCATGTATATTATAAGAACCTTGTAACAACAAATCACTTTGATTTCCTCTTTTAGGGTCTTTGTAGTATTATTGTAATATATTTTGCTTCTGTGTAATATTGTTATTTTGTTTTAAACAGTGTTATCTTTCAAAGAGATTTTTAAAATAATAAAAAATTATTTTTTATATTTATCTATATATTTACCATTTTCAGTACTCTTACTTTTTTGTAGAACCAGGTTTCTGTCTGGTATTATTTTCCCATCAACCTGAAGGACTTCCTTTGACATTTCTTGTAGTACAGGTTTGCTGGTGATGAATGGGGCCTGCATTTTTGTGTCTGAAAAAAAAAAATCTTTATTTTGCCTTCACTTTTAAAAACTATTTTCTCTGGGTACAGAATTCTAGGTTGAGTCTTAGGTTGTTTCAGTACTTTCAAGAGGTGTTGCTCCAGTGTTTTCTGGCTTGCGTTGTTTCTCACAATAAGTCTTCTATCATCCTTATCTGTGTTCCTCTGTAGTTCACATATCTTTTTTTCTTCTTGCTGTTTTTAAGATTTTTCTATCACTTACTGTAAGTAATTTTATTATGATGTGCATTAGTATAGTTTTCTTCCTTTTTCTTATTTATGGTATTCCTTGAGTTCCTTGGAGCTGTGGGTTTATAGTTTTTTACCAAATTTGGAAAAGCTTTGGCCATTCATTTTTTTTCCTCCCTTATTGAGATATAACTGACATACAGCACTATGTAAGTTTAAGGTGTACAACATAATGATTTGATTTACATACATTATGAAATGGTTATCACAATAAAATAGTGAAGGTTGATCATCTCACATAGATACAAAATAAAAAATTTTTTTCCTTGTCATGAGATTTAAATTAGGATTTATTCTTTTAACAACTTTCATATATAACATACAGCAGTGTTAATTACATTAATCATGTTGTACATTACATCCCTAATACTTATTTATCTTATGACTGGAAGTTTTTACCTTTTGACCATAAACTGTGGTTCCTTCTTTATATCTTTAGTTGTAGAAAATCTCTTCTGCTAGTGTTTAAGTCATTCTCATCCATAATTGCTCTGAAAATAGTTGTAATTTTGGTGCACCTGTGGGAAAAGGTGAACTCGGGGTCTTCCTACTCCACATCTCAGCCACTATCTCATTAGTTTTTCAAATATTTTTTCTCTCTTTCGAGGAGTCCAGTTGCATACTTAAAATGTTGCTTTCAAATTTTGGCCTGTGACTCATTGGTGCTCTATTCATTTACTGTCCATCTTTTTTCTCTCTGTGTTTTATTTTGGATTGTTTCTATTTTATATCTTTAAATTTACTAATCTTTTCTTTGCATTATCTTAGCTGCAATTAAACCCATCCATTGCATTTTTCATTTCAGATACCTTTTTTAATTCTAGGAATTGAATTTTTTAAAGTATCTTCTGTGTCTCATTATGCTTGTGTTTTCTACTTTCTTAAATACATTGAATACATCATAATAACTTTTAATATCCTTGTCTATTAATTCCATTATCTCTATTGTATCTAAATCTGTTTCTATTGATTGGTTTTTGTCATTACAAATCATATTTTCCTGCTTTTTTTACATGCATAGTAATTGTTTATTGGATGCCAGACATTCTGAACTTGTTGGATACTGAATATTTTAAAATTCCTTTGAGTACTTTTGAGCTTTATTTATTCTGAGACACATTTAAGTTATTTGAGAACAGTTTGATCCTTTTGTGGCTCTTTTAAGCTTGCATAGGATCAGAACAGCCTTTATTCCAGACCTAATTTTTCTCCATACAGGACAGTACTGTGGAGTACTCTACCTGATGTCCAGTGTGTTAAGAGATTTTTCCACTCTGACTTGTGGTCACATAAACTGTTTCTGGCCTTGTGTGATTTGGGGGGATTAGTCTACCTAGTCTTTTCTGACTTCTGGTAGTTTCCTTATGTGCATGTGCTGATCTGTACTCAACTGAAGACTCAAAAGGAAAAACCTTGTGGATCTCTGGAGCTCTCTCTCAGTATAGTCCTCTCCTCTCATTGCAGTTGTGTCCTCACATGCAGCTTTTTCCTCTCTGATACTCTGCTCCATGAATTCTTGCAGCCCTGACCTCTCTGGATTCTCAACTGTTTCCTTAACATTAATTTTTCTTAAAATATCATGACAAATTAGTATTAAGTAATAAATTTTTAAGTGGCTTATTTTCAGACGTATATCTTTGGCTTACATGCTTTTCTTTTTATTAATATCGTAACACTATCTAAAAGAACATTTATACTGGCTCTGATGGCATCAATTCAATTTTTCTTAGAAGTGAAAGTAGTTTGATAGTGGTTTTTAAATTTATTTGATTGGGTAGTGATTTTAAGTTTATGTTTGGTAAATATATTTTCAATATAGTCTAGTTATTTTTAAGCTTAATGGCTATTGTTTAGTTCTTAGATGACATAAAAATATTCAGGAGTATCAAAAGAGTTTTTTGCTGCATTATTCACTACCAAATTTAAAGAATATGCAGAAGAGGGAATATAAAAATACCCTAGAAAAAATGTTAGTGCTATGCTTTTATAACCTGTTATGCCTTCCCTGGGTACATGGGGCATTTCCATGTTTCTGTGCTTTCAGAGTAGTGTGTGTGTTTGTGTGGTATACCAAAAACATGTTTAATGTCATTATTCACATCTGCTAACATCTTAATTATTTGAATTTTTTATTTCAACCAAAAATAGTGTGTGACTTTTGGTGTTGTTTATATTTTATGTAAGTATTCTGTCATAATGTTATCACATTTTCCTATCAAATGAAAAATTTTCCATTATCATGCTGTTAAGTTTCTTGGATGAAACTCTGAAAACTAAACATTACCTTGGTAAAAACTAAGATGTATATTAAGTGTTCATTTTCATTTTTATGTACTTTCTAGTCTGCAGTATCAATGTTACTTTTTCTCAAATCTGATTTTGAGATACGTGACTCTGTCATTGACAAACATTTCAAAGTATTCACATATAGTAAGAATATCTGATGAATGCTGTTAATCTTTTCATTTTTCACAGTCTTTTACAGTCTCACTCTTTTTTTTTCACCCCCAAAGAGTTTGCATTATAGACAAAATACATACTCTTTTTTGGTAAAATAAAGAGTATTTAGTTATTTTTGTTTGTCTTACCATTTGCCAGAATTTTGTGTGTAATGTTTTTGAAAACTTCCTATTTGTATGGTCTTTGTTAATTTCCATTACTAAGTCAGTAACTTTTTTAGTTGGTATGTTTAGGTTTGGGTGGGTGAGTGGGGATTTTTGTGGTAAACTGGGAATAATCACCTAGTGATAAAAAAAAAAATTCAGTACCTTTCCCTTTCTTTCATATAGTATCAGAGATGCAGAATCTGGGACAAGTTACATGAAGAGCATATCAATGCAGGACGTACAGTTCAGGTAAGGCTATTTTATTGTTTCAGATAGATCAATATGAAAAAGACGGACTTGAGGAAATTTTGCTGAAGTGAATACCCTTGAGCCTGTATCCTTTTGTGTGTATTTGTGACTGTTTCCTTAAGGATGCATTTTTATTTTTACTTTTTTAAATAAATTATGTGTGTATGTATGTATGTATTGGTTGCATTGGGTCTTCATTGCTGCACACAGGCTTTCTCTAGTTGTGGTATGTGGGCTTCTCATTGCAGTGGCTTGTCTTGTTGTGGAGCACAGGCTCTAGGCCCGTGGGCTTCAGTAGTTGCGGTACACAGGCTCAATAGTTGTGGCTCACAGGCCCTAGAGTGCAGGCTCAGTAGTTGTGACTCACGGGCTTTGTTGCTCTGTGGCATGTGGGATCTTCCTGGGGCAGGGCTGGAACCTGTGTCCCCTGCATTGGCAGGCGGATTCTTAAACACTGCACCACCTAAGAAGTCCCAAGGATCAATTTTTAGCAGGAGTTATTGAATCAGGTATCATACATTATTTTTAAGATTTTGATACATATTACCAAAATTTTCTTCAGAAATGATACATCAACTTACACTTTCACAGTGAATACATTTTACATTACCCATTCCTCAAAGTTTTGCTAATTAGTAGGTTAAAATAATGCTGCTTTGTTGTTTTAATCTGGATTTTTTCTTTTATTGTTTTGAAGGGTGGAAGTTTATTATATGCACCTTGGATAGTGATATTTTGTGTGTGAATTGCCTGTTCATGTCCCTTGCATGTATTATATTATGTTGTCTTTTGTCAGAGTTCCTTATAATTTTAAGATATTGGTCTTCTGTTTGTAAGATTGTTGCAATAATAGTGTTGCAAGTATT
Organism: Hippopotamus amphibius kiboko; assembly: GCF_030028045.1. NCBI lineage: Eukaryota > Metazoa > Chordata > Mammalia > Artiodactyla > Hippopotamidae > Hippopotamus > Hippopotamus amphibius. Next base: position 33,263,837 of record NC_080187.1, on the reverse strand, counting down.
TTTTACTAGTTATTGGCTTTTAAATAAATTTTAATTATTTAAAATTAATTTTTGAAAGTCATGTATTTACATAGTTAAAAGCCAAGTAAAATTAAAAATTATATAGTACCCTACCCTTTTCCATCTCCAAGTCCTACTTTTAAGAAACTGCTTTTAATCCTTTTGGCCATTTTCCCTGGTATTTAGCTGTTTATTCATAAATACCATGTGTAGCCTGCTATTTCTTAATCAGGTTTAGGCACAGTCTCTTCACTTCTTGCTATAGGAGGTACAGATCTAGCTTTCCAGCCTACTCTCCTACTTTCTTTCCCCCCATAAGTACATATATTATAATTTTTGGTTAAATTAGTGATCAATATCTCATTATTTTGATTATAAAGATATTGTTTCTTGCTAAGCCAAATAGTGACATACAGTACAGGTTTTTGCTTTTTCTTTAAAATTTCAGTTTTACTCTGACTTTTTAAATGTGTTTAGTGTTTTTTATTTTTAATTGAGATATTGTTGATGTACAATATTATGTAAGTTATAGGTGTACAACATAGTGATTCACAATTTTTAAAGGTTATACTCCATTTATAGTTATTATGAAATATTGACTGTATTCCATGTTATACAGGATATTTTTATCCTTGTAGCTTAGTTATTTTATACATAATAGTTTGTACCTCTTAGTCCCCTACCCCTGTTTTGCCGTACCTCCTTTCCCTCTGCCCAGTGGTAACCATCAGTTTGTTCTCTACATCTGTGAGTCTGTTTCCTTTTTGTTACATTGACTAATTTGTTTTATTTTTTTTTTTAGATTTCACATATAAGTGATATCATAAAGTATTTGCTTTCCTTTGTCTTTTGATTTATTTCATTCATACCCTCTAAGTATATCCATGTTATTGCAAACAGCAAAATTTTATTCTTTTTTTATGGCTGAATAGTATTCCAGTGTGTGTGCGTGTGTGTGTGTGTGTGTGTGTGTACACCACATCTTCTTTATCCATTCATCTGTTGATGGGTTGCTTCCATATCTTGGCTATTGTAAAAAAATGCTGCTATGAACCTTGGGTTGCATTTATCTTTTTGAATTAATGGAGTTTTTTGTTTTTGGGGGTTTTTTTGGTTTGTTTTTTTTTTTTTTTTGACGTATACCCAGGAGTGGAATTCCTGGGTGACATGATAGTTCTGTATTTAGTTTTTTGATACACCACTGTACAGTTTTCCACAGTGACCATGCCAGTTTACATTCTCACCAACAGTGTATGAGGGTTCCCTTTTCTCCACATCCTCAGCAACAGTTATTTGCGGTCTTTATGGTGATAGCCATTCTGACAGGTGTGAGGTGATATCTCATTGTAGTTTTAATTTGCGTTTCTCTGATGATTAACAGTGTTTAGCATCTTTTCATGTGCCTATTGGCCATCTCTGTGTCTTCTTTGGAAAAATGTTTATTTAGGTCTTCTGCCCATTTTTTAATTGAGTTGTTTCTTTTTTTTTGGGTGTTGAGTTGTATGAGTTGTTTATATATATTATGGATATAAACCCCATATTGGTCATATCATAGCAAATATTTTCTCCCATTCAGTAGGTTGGTTTTTTTTGTTTTGTTTTGTCAATGGTTTCTTTGTCTGTGCAAAAGCATTTAAGTTTAATTAGGCCCCATTTGTTTATTTTTTCTTTTATTTCCTTTTCTTTAGGAGATAGATCCAAAAAACTATTGCTGCCATTTATGTTGGAGTGTTCTGCCTATTTTTTTTTCTAGGAGCTTTATGGTTTCCAGTCTTACATTTAGGTCTTTAATCCATTTTGAGTTTATTTTTGTATATGATGTTAGACATGTTCTAATTGCATTCTTTTACATGTAGCTGTCCAGTTTTCCCAGCACCATGTATTGAAGAGACTGCTTTTCTCCATTGTATATTCTAACCTCTTTTGTTGTAGATTCATTGACCATGCATGTGTGGGTTTGTTTCTGGGCTCTCTGTTCTGTACCATTGATCTATATGTCTGTTTTTTTGTGCCAGTACCATACTGTTTTCATTAGTGTAGCTTTGTAGTATAGTCTGAAGTCAGGGAGCATGATTCTTCTAGCTGTTCTTTCTCAAGATTGTATTGGCTATTTGGGGTCTTTTGTGTTTCCATACAAATTTTAAATTATTTGTTCTAGTACTGTGAAAAATACCCTTTTTCCACAATTTTGATAGGGATTGCATTGAATCTGTAGATTGCCTTGGGTAGTATGATCATTTTAACAACATTAACTCTTCCAATCCATATACATGGTATATCTTTCCATCTGTTTGTGTCATCTTCAATTTCTTTCATTAGTGTCTTATAGTTTTCTGAGTACAGATCTTTTGCCTCCTTAGGTAGATTTATTCCTAGGTGTTTTATTCTTTTTGATGCAATGGTGAGTGGGATTGTTTGCTTAATTTCTCTTTCTGATAGTTTGTTGTCAGTATAGAGAAATGCAGCAGATTTCTGTATATTAATTTTGCATCCTGCAACTTTAACAAATTCATTGAGCTCTAGTAGTTTGCTGGTGGTGTGTTTAGGATTTTCTATGTATAGTATCATGTCACCTGCAAACAGTGACAGCTTTACTTCTTCCTTTCTATTTTGGATTCCTTTTATTTCTTTTTCTTGTCTGATTGCTGTGGCTAGGGCTACCAATACTATGTTGAATAAAAGTGCTAAGAGTGGACATCCTTGTCTTGTTCCTGACCTGATAGGAAATGCTTTCCTCTTTTTACTGTTAAGTATGATGTTAGCGCTCCTGTTGCTTCTTTTGGAGTCAGTACTTTTCTCATTTTTTAAAATTGCCTGGCTTTTTGTGTATTTTTAGTTATTTTTTTTTAAATGCTTCACATCTGTGCCACATGCTGTCAATATTTTTCATATGCTCAAATACATCACTTCCGTTATTTATCCTAAAGACTCCCTTCTGAAGCCCTTCTTCCTCCAGTTCCAATCTGGACTCACTTTCTAGGCTCGTCGCACAGCTATTGCTCTGGGACTTCCCTCAGCTGCTCCTGTGTTGGGTTCCTGTTTCTCCTGGATATCATGTCTTCCTCATTTTTAGCTTACTCCATTGTTTTGTTGGAATACATCTTTCAATAGCTCTCTAATAAGGGTACCTTAGAGCTAAATTTTTAATTTATTGTGTGTCTGATAAATACATTTATTCTCCCCTCACATGTGATTGCTAATTTCAGTAGGTATAGAGTTCTCTTTCAGTTTTGAAGGCTTTCTAGGCTTTCTAGCTTAGTGTTTCTCTTAAAAGAGCAGATATCATCTAATTTCCCAATCTTCATATAGGACCAGTTTTTTTTCCTCTTTATGAACTTTTGTGATCTGTTTATACTGGTGTTCTGAAATTTGACAATATTATGTGCTTTGTGTTGGATGCTTTCAATCTAAAAACTCATGGTGTTAGTTCTGGGAATTTTTCTTAAATTACTTATTTGATAATTTATTCCTCTGTGTTTTCTCTTGTTCTATTTTTTTTAAAAAAAATCCTTTTATTGCAAGGGTCAGCAAACTATAGCTCACACATCAAATCTTGCTTGCTGTCTGCTTTCATACTACAACAGCAGTGTTGAGTGGTTGCAACAAGAGATCATATGGCCTGCAAAGCCTAAACTATTTACTGTCTGGCCCGTTGCAGAAAAAGTTTGTTGATCCCTATTCTGTTGGATGGAGAACTCTTGGATTGCTTGTCTAATTTTATGTTCTATTTTATGAGAGATTTCCTCAGCTTTATTTTCAGGTCTTTCTACTAAATTCTTCATTCCTACTATTACAATGTTTATTTTCCAAGAGCTTTTCCTTTTCTTTTTATTTTTCGTAGCACTTTATCTCTGGACAGAACAGCTTTTCCTGCTTTTCTGAGGCACTGAAAAGCTGATTGCTTGTCTTCTGGTGGACTTCACCTAAAGGTTCTTTGGTAGGCTGTCATTTTCCTTGGAGCAAGTATCCTCCAAGTATCAGTATCTGGAGGTTGTTTTGGTTTAGTTTTCTAAAGAAGAATCCTCATTTCCCCCCTAGGGTAAGTAGGCACTTATTTCCTAATTATAGAAGCAGCTTAGGTGAAGGCTACTGTGTTTTTATTGTTCAGTACAGGCTTTCATATGAATCCCTTTTTTTTAGCCCTGTGCCGGTGTTTCTGAATCTAGGTCTGTTTCACCAAAAAATGCATCTCTGGTCCCCGTTCATTTCAAAAAGGTTACTATAGCTGCAGTATAGTGATAGAATGAAATGAATGCAAGAGATCATTTAGGAATGGTTATAGAGATGATGAAGATGGAGGAAAAAAAGACTGATTTGAGACTTAGGTGGAAATTTGACTTGCCTCTCTCTATATGTATTTTACTTCTTTCTACCTAGATTATAGCCCTAAAGATCAGGGACTATGTCTCCACTAATGGTGTATCTCACAGTACCAAGTGCTCAACAAGATTCAGAGTTTATTAAATGGTACTACACATGTTAATATTAGTGAGATTATTCTGACTTTCATTTCTTACCATCTTCACTATTTAACATGTCATTAAAAATCACATGATTTTCTTGAGATAGTGGAATGGTCAAAGTGTTTACTAACTTTTTAAAAACTTAATATATGTATTTACATTATTGATCACCATCTGGCACAAAAGCTGTATGTGTGCCATTAAAATAATGAGATTGAAACTATTGTTAGATGTAGGTATTTGCTTAGTTTTATTCATATCTGCCCTGAATTTTTTGTATAGGCTTGTTCTTTGCTAGTTTGCATAAAACTTACTTTTAGACAAACAGTTTCATGAAGTTACCATACATTTTCTAGATTTATCATTATTAGATTTGTTTAGTAAGGACTGTCTTTTTACTTTTGTTATAGTGTCTTCTTTGAAAAGGCATTCTTAATTGAAATGTGTCAGTATTTATCAGTCTAATTTATCAGTCTTTTCTCTTGTGGTCCATGCTTTTGGTATCTTGTTCAAGGAATGTTCTTTATTCTAAGATCAAGAAGATATTTCCTCATATTTTCTATTGAATATTTTAAATGTTTTGCTTTTAACATTTAAGTTGTTAATCCATCTGGTATTGATGGTACGAGGTAGGTATAAATAAAATTTCATTTTAGTCCATTTGGAAAACCAGTTGTCTCTCATTATTAACTGATTTCTGCAGTGTTATTTACATATCACAATTTCATATATGCATGAGTCTGTCTTTGGTCTTTCTCTTATGTTCCACTGGTCAGTTTGTCTATTACTCCATCAAGATCCACACTATGTTAATTAAGACAGTTTTGTGATAAGGGTTGATATCTAATAGGACATTACTGTTACCTTATATTCTTCCTTTTCAGGAGTGTTTTGGCTCTACTTGGCCATTTAGTCTTCCATATAAAAGCTGAAGTCTGCTTTTCAGAGTTCATACACAGTCTTGTTGGAAATTTGGGAATTGCATTAAATTTATCTGTCTGCTTACAAAAATGATATATTTACAATGTCCAGTTTTCCTATCTATGCGTATGGGATATTCTTGTACTTGTTTTTATCTTCTTTATTATTTGCATAACTTTATAGTTTTCTGTACACAAATTGTGGTAGATTGTACATTTTAAAGCTACCTGCAAAGTATCTTGCATCCTACGTGGTCTTCTATAGTATGACCTTGCTACTCCCCCAAACAGGTGGAGTCTTATTCCCCTCCCTTTGAATCTGAGTAGAGGCAGAATTAGTGCCACTAGACTTCTGAGGCTAGATCAGAAAAGGCCAGATAGCTCCCACTGGCTCTCTGAGGATGCTTGCACTGGGAGAACTTAGCCATCATGTGAAATGTCCAGATATCTGAAGAAACCCATATGGGAGATAGCCACAGCCACAGCTGAGCTCATAGAAATTTCCAGCCTTAAGTGCCAGCCACAGGAGCCATCTTGGACATCACTGCAGTTGAGCCTTCAGATGACTGTAGCTCCAGCCAACATCTGACTCATCCACAAGAGACCCCAAGTGAAAACTCCTCAGCTGACTTCCTAAATGTCCAGTCTACAAAATCATTAGCAACATTAAGCGATGGTTTTAGGCCTTTAAGTTTTGGAGGAATTTGTTTTGCAGCAACAGATGACTGGAATACAGGGCTTACACCTAACTTTGTTTATTTCAATCTGTTTTATTAATCTGTTCTTAAGTACTTTAGTGTGTGTGTATGTGTGTGTGTTGGGAGGTGTTAAATGTTGTCCTTCTAAATTATGTTTTCTAACTTGGTGGTGTATATAGAAATATAGTTAGTTTTCATATATAGATCTTATGGCCAATTATCTTTAAACTCTCTTATTATTTCCTAATAATTGGTCTAAATCCCTTTGGACTTTCTACTTATAGGATTTGGGGCGGGGGGAGGATATTTTTCTTCTCTTATAATATCACCCATTTTTTTCCTTTCTTATTTCAGTTCTTTATGGGTTGTTTTTTTTTTTCCAATCTGGTTCACTGGTTATTAGAAGAAACAGTTGGTTAATAAATAAACCTGTTCAAATTTAAAAAAGACCTTATAAATGACAACAGCTCCCTCTGCAAAGAAAATTCTTAATGCTATTTATGTTTTTTTTTTTCCTGAAAGTAAAATCTCATTCTGTGTTCCAGGCTGGTTGTAAGGATTGTTGACCATGTGTGCAGAGTACTTACACAGCCCCTCTCATACAGTAGGTATTCAGTAAATAAGAGGAATTGGACTAAGTTTGATTTGATACTCCCATTTTTAATGGTTAGATCAAGCTATAAAAAGATTCTTGGCTTTTTGTTAGTTTAATTTAAAACACATTATAATTGTATCACTCTTTACCATTTTGGTTGGCTTGTCATGCAAAAGTACAAAACATGTATGTAAAGAAACTCAGTGTTCCCTGCCCTTCTCCCCAAATACTTAACATGTAGTAATAATACTAGCTGATAATATAGGATTCTGTAAAATGTATCATGGTTTCTGCTTTGAAAAAACTTACCTAAATGGGAATTCATGAAATGTTAAATAAAGTATTTAAATTATAATTTAAAGCTTTAGTAAAAGAGGTAACGTAAGTCAGTATATGACTAATCGTCAAATATATTGTAGAGACCAGTAAGCGATAGAGTGCCAGCTATCTGGATGCTGGATAAGGGCAGTATTATCCTCACTTTTCAGATAAAAGAAGGGTGAAGAACAGAGAAACTTTGGTGTTTGTCTAAAGTACAAGGCCTTCATAAGTGGAAGGGCAGGGATCCAATCTGGAATTATTTTTACTATCAACTCAGGTGGATAGACAATCCAGGAATATTCTCAGGAATACATTACTTAATACCTATATAGTAGGTCTTCATCAGATATTTGTTGAGTAAATGAATGGAGGCCCCTTTCTCCTTTGGTTTTTATTCCTTTCGGTGGTTCACTTAATATTTTTTAAGCTATATATATTCTTCTTGGTGCCTTTTGATGTTGAAATAAGTGTGAAGTCATTACACTATTATTAATACCTTAGTGTAGTACTTAGGTAATACAAGCAAGGAATAGACCAGATTTGTTTTAATTAAATAGTTATGACTGTGGAGTCCTTAATAATAAGGTATATGACATCTAGATTGTGTTTACTCTAAGTTGTTTAAATGTTTACCAGTGGACTTGTGCTGTGTTTGTAAAGAAATCAGATTAATTATTATGATACTAAATGTTTTCTGCTGTGTACAATTTGCTCACAGAATTACATGTTGTAAAAACACATTAGAAATCCTTAAATCAATATTTAACAAAGGCAAATATATGCATAGCCTCTCTTCCTGTAATCATTAAATACATAATTGGCCATTTTTCAGAATTTTAATTAACTCAGAATAATTACCTTTTTTATAATTATCGGTATAGATAAGTATACATTTAAATATATCTTTTAATCTTTAGACAGAAATTTCAGGATATTTCTAGGAGGGAAAAAGTGATAACTAGTTATTAAATTAGTTACAAAACTAAAGAGAGATATCACTTTTACTTTACTGAAAGTTTGGCCATAGTTTGCAGTTTACTGCTTGCATACTCCAAAGCTTTTTAATTACTAAGTTGGTATACTTTTTTTTTAAAACTTTTTTTAAACTTACTTCCTTGATTATAGTGTCATTTATCAAACTTGATATTTTTGCAGATTTTCAGAACTTGGCATAATATCTGCCTTTCTGGCCTGATTATTAGAAGAACAGAAATAGTTGAACATTTACTACATCCTAGATACTGTTCTAGACACTGGAGCTATAGAAGAAAATTCTTTTCTCATTGAACTTTATATTCTGGGGGTGAGAGTGAAGAAAACAGACATATTTTTAAAATAAATAAATGTAAAATATTTAGATGGTTATAAGTACCTTGAAGTAAAAGCAAAGAATCACAGAAGGTGATGAGTGTTCTTTTATATAGGGTGGTTGTGGAAGGTTTCTGATGACATTTGAGCAGAGACCTGAAGGAAGTAAAGGGGTTAAACTATCGGGAATAAACTTTTCCAGGCAGAAGGGAAATCAAATGTGAAGACTCTGAGGTGAGAGGATGCGTGACATAGTCAGGGAGTAATAAGAAGGTCAGTGTGGCTGATGTGAGCTCTGGAGATGAGGTCAAAGAGATCAGCTGAGTCTTCTTACAGAAGGCCTTGCAGGATGTGGTAACTTAAAATTGGATAGAAGACCTTTGGAAGGTTCTGAGCAGATGATAACCTGGTATGATTTAAAAGATCACCTTGACTATTATGAAAAGGATAGATTCTAAGGGAGCAAGGATTGAAGCAAGAATACCAGTTAGGTGGCTAATATAGTAATCAGGATTCTATGGGTCTAGTGTTCAGAAAAATGCAGAAACATCCATGTACAGACAATTTTGTGTAGAACGTCAGGGACCTAGTATGTACATTTTTACCTACTCTCTGTAGCCCTGGGAAATGGTTCTGATCTTAAAAGCTTGACAGAGAAATAAGGAACTACCCTGACAACAACCTTAACATTGAAGTACCTTTTTGAAAAATTATACACACACACGCACACACACACACACTTCAAATGTACAAAAATGTGGGAAATAAAAATAACACTTTTGTAGTCATCACCCAACTTTATCAACTCAACATTTTGCCATAATTTCTTCCCCTTTTTTGGAAGAAGACTTTAGAAATACCACTGAAGTCCCTTGTGTACCCTTCGTTGATTCCATTTACTTTGTTCCTCTCTGCATCTGAAGGAGATCTTTTCCCTTGTTTTAAGTATTTATCATTTTTATGCATATAACTATATATAAATAATATATGATATTATTTAGCATTTTTCTTTCTGCTTTTTTCCAAACAGCTTTCTTGACATATAATAAAGTACACAATTTGATAGGTTTTGACATATGTATAAATCATGAGACCATCACCCCAATCAAGATAATGTGAATCCATCACCACAGTCAAGATAATGAATATATCCATTGCCCCCAAAAGTTTCCTTATACCCCTCTGTAACCCTCCTGGCTTCTCCCTCCCACATCGTCACACATGCACATACACCCCCACTACTGAAGCAACCACTGACCTGCTTTATGTCACTATGCATTAGTTTGAATTTTCTAGAATTTTATATAAATAGAATCATACACTATGTACTTCTTTTTTTGCCTGCTTTCTTTCACTCTGCATGTATATTTTAAGATTCATCTGCGTTGTAACGTGTATCAGTATTTCATGACTTTTTATTGTTGAGTAGATACTCTGTTGTATGGATATACTAGAGTTTGTTTATCCATTCATCTGTTGATGAACATTTGGGTATTTCCAGTTTGGGGCTACTACAATAAGACTACTATGAACATTTGAAAACAAGACTTTCTATGGACAAAAGGTTTCATTTCTTTTGGATAAATACTTATGAATGGAATAACTGGGTCATATTCTTTACCTTTTTTAACAACTGCCAAGCTGTTTCCCAAAATAATTGTACCATTTTATATTCCCACCAGTTCCTTCATATCCTTGCCAACACTTGATATGGTTAGCCTTTTTAATTTTAGCCATTCTAATAGGTCTGTAGTGGTATCTCATTGTAATTTTAATTTTCATTTCACTAATAATGTTCCTGTTTTATATTGAATTAATTTAGTATTTTAAATTCCGTTTTGTCTTCTTGTCTTGCTAGCTATAATCCTGTTATTTTAGTGGTTATTTTAGGGTTTATAGTATACCTCATTATAGTTTATGTTCAAGTGAGATTCTACTGTTTCAAATATATTTTAGAAATTTACAGTATACTTCTTTTTCTCCCCTCCTAGTCTTTATGCTATTGTTGTCATATATTTTACTTATACGTATGTTATATACTTCATAGTGTTTAAATAGTCAGTTATCTTTTTCAAGTGATTTAGATGTTAAGGTGGGAAATCTTACCTATTTACCTCTATCATTTCCATTTTTGGTATGCCTAATGCCTTTTTGTTAGCCCGTATTTCCATGTGGTATAATTTTCCTTTTGCCTGAAAGACTTCCTTTAACATTTCTTAGAGTGTAGTTCTGCTGTTGATAAATTCCTTTGTGTAGCTATCTGAAAAGCCTTCATCTGGCCTTTGTTTTCAAACGGAATTTTGCTGTATAGAGAATTCTGCATTGAGTTTTTTTCTTTTAGCACTTTAAAGATAGTGTTCAACTGTCTTTTCAGTTGCATTGTTTCCAGTGAAAAATCTGTTTTATTCTTATCTTTATTCCTCTGTATATAATATGTCTCTTTTCTCTGGGTACTTTTACAATTTTCTCTTTGTTGCTGGTTTTGAGCACTTTGATTATGATGGGGCTTAGTGGAGTTTTCTTCATGTTTCTTGTGCTTCGAATTTGTTGAGATTCTTGGATCTCTTGGTTTATAGTTTGTATCAAATTTGGAAATTTTTTGGCCATTATCTCTTCAAATATTTTTCTGTTCCCTCCTATCTCTGTTCTCCTTCAGGGACTCTAATTACATATATGCTATGCTATTTGAAGTTATCTCATAGCTTACTGATGCTCTTTTAAATGTTTTGGATTCTGTTTTCTCTGTGTGTTTCTCTGTATAGTTTCTATTTTTATGCCTTCATGTTCACTAGTCTTAGCAGCAGCCATGTCTAATCTACTGTTAATCCATTCAGCATATTTTTCATCTCATATTGTAATTTTCAACTCTAGAATTTTGATGTGGATTTATTTTAATATCTTCCATGTCTCTACTTAACTTTTTGAACATATGGAATACAATTATAATAGCTGTTTTAATATGCTTCTCTGATACTTCTAATGTCTGTGTCAATTCTGGGTCAGTTTCAGTTGATTATTTTCTTCATTAGTGGCCATATTTTCCTCTCTTTTTGTATGCCTGGTGGTCTTTGCTTGGGTTACCTCTCTGTGGCTGGGTGCTAGATATTTTTATATGCCTATAAATCTTCTTGAGCTTTGTTCTGGAATATAGTTAGCTACTTGTACACAATTGGATCCTTTTGGGCCTCACTTTTATGATTTATTAAGCTTGATTGGAGCAATGCTTGGTCTAGGGCTAATTATTTCCCCACTACTGAAGTAAAAACCTTTCTGAGTGCTCTGCCCAATGCCCTATGAATTAAGAGTTTTCCCAGTTTAGCTGGTGGGAACAGACACTGTTTACAGCTTTGAATGAGTGCTGGTCACTGTTCCCTCTAATCTTTTTGAGTGATTTTTTTCTCCAGCCTTGGATAGTTTCTTCACATACATGTTCTGATCAGTTCTTTGCCAAATACTTGAGGGTTACCCTTCTGCATATCTCCAGCATTCTCTTTCTGTACAGCTCTGTCCTCTCTAGTACTGTGTTCTACAAACTCTGCAGAAGCAGAAGTGTATCTATTACTATGTTTTGAAACTGCAAGTAGAATAGATTTAACAGTTTCATTCTCTGGGATAAGAAATCATTAGGAATAAGAAAGGTTTTGTGATCAGATTTTGAAACTAAATGAAAAAGTTGAAATTGTTACTACCATAATAATTCAATGAACAACATTAACTTGGCTTTTATACAAACTTGGTCAACCTAGTGTCTGTAGCAGTGGTGATGCAGGGCTTGTTGAGACAGATTTTTGGGACTCACCTTAAAGATTCTGATTTAGTAGATGTCAGACCACATTTGGAAAAATACTGCTCTACAGAGAGTCTATCCCACTTCCAAAGGTAGCATAAATACAAAGAAAGTCAGACATGAAACTGGTAGATGTAAAATGTGAATTTCATGATTTTACTAGGAGAAATACATAGTACTTGAGCTACTTTTTAATTTTAAAAAAAATTAAAGGGAGAAGCAATAGAAAAGAGAGGGAATGAGAAGGAGAAAGGGAGATGTGAGGATAGTAGACAAAAGTTAGGAAAAAAAGAAGAAAAGATTAGACAGAAGCAAGGCCAGATAGAGAATGGAAGAGGAGAAAGAAGAGTAGATTTCAAAATAAATGCTATTTAGGTTATTATGACTTTAGAGGAATTTAAACTTCAATTTTGCATTGAAATAGTCATGAACTGATTGATCAGGATTTAGGATTCCTCCCCCCTCCCCTTTTTTTAAAATAGGTATAGTACCTATGCCTATTACCTAGAACCTTGGGGAGGAAATTAAATCTAAGGCACCATCACTTGTAAGACACACCAGTATTTTGTGTACCTCTAAGAGAGAGAAGTGCTGCCAGTTAAGTGTAGCACAATGCTTTTTTTAACCATCTAGTTTAAGATACATTCCAATTTCAGAGATGTTAAAATGTGGGAAAGATGTTGTGTCCTAAAATTGATGAAATACAGTATTTAAAAATCTTCTACCTTTCTGCTCCACCTCTGTCTTTTCCTGATTTATTCTTTCTATTTAGCAAGCTTGTTTTTTCAATGTTATTCATCAGGAATGGCTCAGATCTCACCTCCTTCATGAAGCCTGTCTAGATCCCTACAGTAAGATGTTTCAGGTTTCCTTTGAGCATGCTTCTTATGCCCTTTTCAGTTTTGAATATTTCTTCTTAATGGAGAATCAAAAGCAAAATAGGAGTTAAATAGTGTTGCTTTCTCTGTATCATCTGCTAACATTATACCATCTGCCCCAAGCAGTAGGCCTAAACCTTCTTTCTTGTTCCTCTTGCTCTATGTGTATTTTTTAAATCTTTTTTATTGTTCTTAACATTTTTCGCCAGCCTCCGCTCATTCTGGGCTCTTACTTACGTGGTTCTCCTCATTTCACATCACTCTTTTGTATTCATCCTTGTTCACATGCCTTTCTTTTCACTCCTTAAAAAAAAAAAAGTATCTTAAAATTTTGAACTTATAGCACACCTTACCCAATCATATTGGATTTTTTAAGATGTCACTTTCTTTTCTTTCTTATTGGACTAACTTTTAACTTTTTTTTATAGTGTCAGAATTTTTTACTTTTTAGGAACTCTCTTTTAAAAATGGTTTTCCTTTTACAATATAATCTCTGCTATGGCATCATGCAAGTGTTTTCTCTAAACTTGACTTACTTCCCTAAAGTATCACTATTTCCAGTATTCCTTTCTGTAACTATTATGAACTCCAAGATGGCATGATTACTCTCTCATGGGTTTCTATTTTATGCTTGTATGTCAGAATTAATTCCAAAAAAAGTAGCTTCTTTCATTATTTCTTCCAACTAATGGAAGATGAAATGTTCATATGCTAGTGACTTGTATTATGCTTTCCTTGGTAAGAATTCTAGCTGGTTTCTTGTTAGTTGGAGATCCCTGTTGTTGGATTGCCACTTTGCCACTTTGTGGAAAATATTATAATTTTAATAAAACTAACTTTTTATTGCGATATATACATGCTATAAAAATTCATTAAGCATAAATATACAACTAAACAAATTATTATGCTGTGAACACTCATGTAACCACTACTCAGATCAAGAAATAGACAGTTACCAGCATCCTAGAATTTCCTCATAGCCTCTTCGCACTTATTAACACCTTTCTCCTTGCAAAAGTAGTCACTATCTTGATTTGTATGGTAACTACTACTTATTTCTTTTGTATGGTTTTACCATGTATGTGAAATCTAGAAAAATGGTGTAGATGATCTTATTTGCAAAGCAGAAATAGAGACACAGATGTAGAGAACATAGTGGCTGCACCAATTTACATTCCCACAAACAGTGCAGGAGTGTTCCCTTTCTCCACATCCTCTCCAGCATTTATTATTTGTAGACTTTTTGATGATGGTCATTCTGACTGATGTGAGGTGATAGCTCATTGTAGTTTTGACTTGTATTTCTCTAATAATTAGCTATGTTGAGCGTTTTTTTTTCATGTGCCTCTTGGCCATCTGCATGTCCTCTTTGGAGAAAGGTCTTTTTAAATCTTCTGCCCATTTTTTGATTGGGTTGTTTGGTTTTTTTGATATTGAATTGTATGAGCTGTTTGTATATTTTGGAAATTAACCCCTTGTTGGTTGCATCATTTGGAAACATTTTCTCCCAGTTCTTTTACATGTAGCTGTCCAATTTTCCCAGCACCACTTATTGAAGAGATTGTCTTTTCTCCATTGTATATTCTTGCCTCCTTTGCCATAGGTTAATTGACCATAGGCACATGGGTTTATTTCTGGCTTTTTATCCTGTTCCATTGAGCCATATTTCTGTTTTTGTGCCAGTACCATACTGTTTTGATTGCTGTAGCTTTGTAGTACATAGTCTGAAGTCAGGGAGCCTGATTCCTCGAGCTGCATTTTTCTATCTCAAGATTACTTTGGCTATTTGGGGTCTTCTGTGTTTCCATACACATTTAAAATTTCTTTGTTCTAGTTCTGTGAAAAGTGTCATTGATAATTTGATAGGGATTGCATTGAACCTGTAGATTGCCTTCAGTAGTACAGTCATTTTAACAATATTGATTCTTCCGATCCAAGAACATGGTATATGTTTTAAAATATTTTTTAAATTTGTTGAAACTTACTCTAAGACTCAGTATATAATTATTTCTTGTAAATGTTCTCTTGGGTTTTTTTTTAACATGTGTATTCTCAAATTGTTAGGGTACAGTGTTTTATACATTTCCTAGCACAAGTTTGTGTTAATATTATTGTTTAAATTCTCTATGCCTTACTTGCATCCTTTTGTCCATTTGTTCTATCAGTTACTGAAAGAGGTATTAAAGCCTTCTGTTATGACTGTGGATTTGTTTATTTCTCTTTGTAGTTCTGTCAATTTTTGCATTATATATAGTGACTATATTATTAGGTACACCCAACTTTAGACTCATAAATCCCTGGTGAAGATATTATTATTATAAAGCAATTTTCATTATTTCTAATAATGTGGCTTTAAGGTCTATTTTTTTGTGCTATTATTATTGCCACAGCAGGTTTTCTTTGGAGGTAAGATGTTAGATATACATAGTTTATTTTTTTATCCTTTTACTTTGAACCATCTGTCTTTATTTTTAGATCTATTTCTTTTCCAGTCTGCAAACCTTTATCTTTTAACTGAAACATTTATCCTGTTTATATTTAATGTAGTTGTTGATATATTTAGGTTTAAATCTTCCACTGTATTATGTGCTTCCTACTTCTTCTACATGTTCTTTGTTCCTTTTCATCTCATTTTCACTTTCTTTTGGACTGATTTTGTATTTTTTATTGATCCAGTTGTTCTGTTAGGTTTGAAATTATATCGTCTTTTACCAAAAATTACAACACATTCATAAACAATACAGATTATACGGGTACCTGGGAATATTTTAGTTCTGTGTGTGACCCCCAAAATTAAATGCTATTTTTATATATTTTAATTTTATATATAGATTTTATATATAGATTTTAAAACATTATTATTTTTGTATAGTTACTGGTCATCTGGATAAACCCACACTTTTACTATTTTTTTAAATGCTCCTGATTTCTTTCTGCATTTTTAACTTTATATCTGGGATAAATAATTGTTCTTTCTGAAAGGCAACATTTAGTATTTCCTTTACTGTGTATTTGCTGGTGACAAATTCCCTGTTTTTATTTGCCTAATATCTTTATTTTACCTTTGGTCTTGAAGGATATTTTTGCTGGGTATAGAATTTTAGGTTGACAGTGATTTCCTTTTCATACTTTGAATATATCATTCTTCTGTCTTCTGGCTTTCATTACTGCTTTAAGAAGTTAAATTATAATCTTACTGTTTCTTTGTCTGCTCTTTATTCTGGTCTTCTGGGGGTGACAATGCCTTTATTCCCCCACTGTTCAAGTTCTGTTTGGTGTTTTTTGTTGGTATGACACTTGGATATTTGGTTGCATTGTTTATAAGTAAATTTTTCTTCTTACATTATAATGCAGTGTATACTATTCTGATGCATATAGTACACAAAATAAGATCCTTTCAAATATTTATGCATGATACATGCAATACTGGATTTATACGTTGTCACCAGATGTAATTGATTGGAGGGAAAAAAGTTGGATCAGCATGTTGGGTGAAAGAACCAGAAGTTACATAACACAGCAAACACACGTCTGGTTTAAACAGCAACCACAGCATGTGTAACATTGGCTATGGTGCCTCCAAGGTGGTGGAACTGTTTTTCAAGAAATTATATTGTCTTTAGCTCCTTTTGAGCTCCTTTTGAGACATCTTTTCTCCACCTCTTCTTTTTTTCTTTTTCGGCTAAGTGTATTTTTCTTTGTATATACTTTTGTCAGGATTTGTTGACCTTCTTGAAACTGTTGATTGTTGTCTTTCCTTAGTTTTGGAAAATTCTCAGTCACTATCTATCCAAATTTATTTTCTGTCCATTTCTTCTAGGATTCTAAGTATATGTATACTGTATCCTTCTCTAACTATATCCTCTATGTCTCTTACCTTCTCTTCTGTATTTTTCTTTTTTTACTTTCTTTGTTTCTTTTTTACATAGTTTTACATAGTTTCTTCCTATCTCATTTCCAGTTTACTAAGTTGTTCTTGAGTTGGGTCTAACATGCAGCTAAATTCATTTATTAGATGTTTTTTCCTTTTGCATACTCTTTTTAGAAATTTTTTTTAATTTTTATTTTTTATGCAATTTTTAAAGATTACTTTCCATTTACAGTTATTACACAATATTGGCTGTATTCCCTGTGTTGCTCAGTACATCCTTGAGCCTATCTTACAGCCAATAGTTTGCACCTCCCATTCTCCAACCTCTCTCCTACCCTGGTAACCACTAGTTTGTTCTCTATATCTGTGAGTCTGCTTCTTTTTGGTTATATTCACTAGTCTGTTTTATTTTTTAGATTCCACATTTAAGTAACATCATACAATATTTGGTTTTCTCTGTCTGACTTATTTCACTTAACATAATGCCCTCCAGGTCCATCCATGTTGCTGCATATGGCAAAATTTCATTCTTTTTTTTTACGGCTGAGTGGTATTCCATTGTGTATACATACCACATCTTCTGTATTCATTCATCTCTTGATGGACACTTAGGTTGCGTTTGTATCTTGGCAATTGTAAATAATGCTGCTATGAACATTGGGGTACATGTATCTTTTCAAGTTAATGTTTTTGGTTTTTTTCAGATACATACCCAGGAGTGGGATTGCTGGGTAATATGGTAGTTCTATTTTTAATTTTTTAAGAAATTCCATACTACTTTCCACAGTGGCTACACCAATTTACATTCCCACCACCAACGCACAACGATTGTGTACTCTATTTTTAAATGCTGTTCATTCTTTTCCAAAATCTGTATTTTGCTTTTTATAGTTTCTGGTTTCTGCTGAATTTTCAAGTTTGATACTTGTATCTTGGAACAAAATAACCATAGTTTTGTAAGTCACATTTACTCATTCCTCTGTTAGGTGTCCCTTTGGATGTCTCAGTTGTCTGTTATTTCTGCTGTTTCTTCGTCATGTTGTATATGTCCTCATGTGCTTAATTGTCTTTGATTGGTGGACATTATATTTGAAAAATTATTTATACAAGTTATTAGTAGCTAAGGATGATCATCCTCCAGAGAAGATTTTTCTTTGCTTCTTCTGAGCCTCTGAGGTGCTAACTTCCAAGATTATCTTTATACTATTTCAGAGACTAAGATTTTTATCAGCTACCCAAAAGACAGGAAGCCAAACTGCGGTTCATGCAAGGACTGATTTATTTGAGGATTACCTCTGCTCCTAGGGTCCAGTTCTTTTACAATTCCAGCCCAGAGCACCATAGTGGTTGCCCTTATTAGGTCCTGGCTTTGGATATTTTACCCTGAGATTTGTGAGCCTGTCAAACACTCTGGTAAGCAGATACCCTGAAGAAAATGTGACCCTAACTTCAGGACTCACATCTCTGGATTTCTGTCTTTGCCCAATTCTTGGCTTACAAATTTCTATCTTGTTTGCTTTTTGATGCTTTTGAATTTATTTTTCTCTTGGTTTGTTTTGTGACTTATTTTGCTTTCAGCTTTTTAAGTAGTCATTGATGGGAGGGTTATTTTGAATTATCCAGCCTGCTATAGCCAGAAACACCTACTTTATATTCTTCACATATTGACTTTAGAGAAACTCTGTAGCTATGGTATCTAATATTGTAGCCCTTAGCCACATATAATTGTTGAGCTCTTAAAATATGGCTAGTTTGAATTGCGATGTGCTGTGAATGTAAAATATATGCCAGATTTCTAAGACTGGCTACAAATAAAAGCATGTAAAATGTTTCATTAATAATTTTTATATTGATTACATGTTGAAATGATAATATTTTGGATGCATTGGGATGAATAAAATATAGTATTAGAACTAATTCACCTGTTTCTTTTTACTTTCTTAATGTGACTATTAGAAAATTTAAAATTACATAGTATATGGCTTGCATTTTATGGTTCATATTATATTTCTGTTGCATAGTATATCTATATAGTAAGTTGTTGAGAATACATGCTCTGTAGTCTGGATTTGATTCCTGGATTTATTTTTTACTAGAAGTGTAATTCTGGGATATTTTCTTAATTTGCTTTAATTTTCTCTTTTGTAAAATGAGAATAAGAGTAATATCTATTTAAAAAATAAATTGTGGGACTTCCCTGGTTGTCCAGTGGTTAAGACTCCATGCTCCCAGTGCAGGGGGCATGGGTTCGATCCCTGGTCAGGGAACTAGATCCTTAATGCCGTAACTAAAAGATTCCCACGTGCCACAACTAAAGATCCCATGTGCCACAACTAAGATCCCATGTGCCATAACTAAGATCCCATGTGCCATAACTAAGACCTGGTGCAGGCAAATAAAGTAATTAAGAAAAAACAATTTAAAAGATAATAAATTGTGAAGGTAAAACAAGATAAAAAAGGTAAATCACTTAGCACAATGGACAACTTATAGTAGTGTTGATAAAATTTTATCCATTATTTGTGTTTTTGTTAGTATAGTATCAGATTTTATAGTTCAGTGGGTATTTTCTTTCTCTTAACATTTTTCCCTTCACCCATAGTAATAGAGTTCTTAAAGCTAGACACCAGTTTGACTGGGAATGTAACATATGTACAGATTTTATAAGAGAGGAGGATCTTGTCACAGGCAAATGCTCATTAGCTGCAGAAACTTCTTAATGCTTCTCCAAAATAATATTGCCTAAAATACCTCTATGAACTATGTAGCAAGTACGTAACCAAGCTTTATAACTGTAGTCCAGAAAGGAATCACACAGCCAAGAGATGGTGTGTAGGAAACAATATTGTTCCAGGACTTGGGAATTGGACTCTAGTCCTAATTCTGCCACTATGTTCAGCTGGACTCTAGTTTCCTTTATTGTAAAATTGTGAGGTTGAATTGGATGATCACATAAGCCCATTAAGGTTCTATGATTTTACATATAACATGCTTACATATCACATATTTTTAATCTACAGTCAATTATATTTAGGTTTTCTAGGTCACATTGGAATGAAAAGAGTGGGCATAAGGTTAAATGAAGTATAGAGTCATGATAGGATAGAGGTACAGCTTTTTGGTTCACCCACAGAATCTTACAAGATGCTCTTGGTTGTAGCTAAACTATTTTTTTTTCAGAATTGGCTTTAATTTTAGTAGAATACAGTAGATACTTTAGATTGTATTAAGGTACCGTATAGCTAGGAATTATAGTTTAAGGGAAAGGTTGCTGGACTTGTAAAAATACCTGGGTTTTAACCTGAGCTTTGCTGCTAGATAAGTAAATCCTGAACAAGTTTTGTTTGTTTTGATTTCTCTATGTGTAATAATGCGGAATGTAATAATATGGACTATATTACCTTACTCAAAGTAGGCACTTGAAAAATTAAAGAAATCAATACTTTTTTGTTCTGTCTGGTATACAGGATTTGCATTAATGTCTTGTGAAAGTACATTAGGGGATAATAATTTAAAATATTGCATGAATTGAGATCTGTAAAATAAGCATCATATGTAGATCATTCTTACAGGTCCTGTTTAATTGTAAGAGAAGAATGAGTTTTTACGTTTTTCAAAGTATAGACCATTGAAAAAGATGAAAAGCTCCCTAGTTTATTTTATGAAGCTAGCACAACCTTAAACCTGTTAGAATAAGTTTAAACCTAGTGAAGATAGTATAGACACACACACTATTCTTGTATGCATCTGTGCACACACACATTCACATACTCACACAGATGTACCAAAATTCCAAATAAAATATTAACCAATTGAATCCCACAGTGTATTAAAAAATTGTATGTATTGACCAAGGGGGATCTTTCTCAAATATTAAAATGGCTCTATGCCATGCAATTTGCCCATAATTCATTATATTAACACATTAGAGAAAAATTTATGATTATGCCAGTAGGTGATTTTTAAAAGAGGATAAAATAATTTCATGAAAATCCAGCAACTTCACTCAGCGAAAATTGAAAGTAAAACAATGAGATAACATGTAGTACTGGCAGTATATGGAGAAATGGGAATTCAGACTTTAGTGGTAGTATGAAATGTTAAGCCTTTTGGGGAAAAACTGATAATAGCTATTGAAATAAAAATGTATATTATCCTTGGAGTGAGTACTCTAACTTTGGGGAATCATTCCTACAAAATATAGTATAATAGTATATACTAGAATACTAAAATATACTGTTACCGTGTATTAGGATTTATAGTCTAGTACATTTGTTTCATAGTTTGTAATAACTAAAAACTGGAAACAACATGGATGACTATTGATCACTGAAGGAGTGATTAAATAAACTATTTTACATCAGTACTGTGGAATATGGTACAGTCCTTGACGGAGGGATATCCATTATGATATTGTTAAGTTGGGGAGTGAAGTTTGTCAATTGTAGATTATTGTGCATAATGTAAGTCGGTTTTTGAAAAAAGAAAGGCTATACATGCTAATGTTTGTATGAGCAATGAGAAGTATGTGGTAGGTCTGAGTTAAGAGAAGTGGTAGGATTGGTGAAGTGGGGAAATCATTGTTTTTCTTGATGTTTTTCATTTATTATGAAGAGCATTTGTTACCTTTGTAATAATCACATTTAATGAAGGAAAAATGCTAAATAAATTCAGAGTATGAGGATGTGAGTTCTAAAGAAGCTGGATTTGGCTAGAGACAAAAAAAAATAGAAAAGTTTTTATGCATACTGTCTGTTGTAGAGAATACTTGTAATTTCCATTTAAAGCCATTATCACAAATTACTTCTGAAAATAAAGATATTTTATATTAAGAGATGGTGACTTTAATGATTTTTTTTTTCTTTTACAGCAACTCCGCTCCAATATCCGAGAAATGGAGAAGCTTTGTTTGAAAGTCCAAAAGGATGACCTAGGACTTCTGAAGAGAATGATAGATCCTGTTAAAGAAGAAGCATCAGCAGCAACAGCAGAATTTCTCCAACTCCATCTGGAATCTGTAGAAGAACTTAAGAGACAATTTAATGATGAAGAAACTTTATTACAGCCTTCTTTGACCAGATCCATGACTGTTGGTGGTAATGTACTAAGTCTTATTCTTGATCATAGTATAGTACCGCAGTTAGTTAAGTTCACCTCCTTGTATTGATAGTGCAGATTATATATAAATCTCCAAGGATCACCTCCTAGTCCAGTATGCTGAATTCTTGGACTCTGAGTGTGCTTGAAAATGCATATCCTAAAAATTTTACAGGATGGAAAAATCGAGGCTCTGCTGTGTAGTGTGGGACTTAAAGGTTCAAGTACCTATTTGTGCATATATTAAAAATAAATTTTAAAATATTTCCTAAGGAAAATGTTGTCCTTGTCTGCAGAGTACTCCTCCCTCATCTCCAGGTACAGGAGTGGCCTAGGGAGGCATGCTTCTTTCTTAGGCATTCTGGTTTTCAGAGGGCATGTTAGATCTATCTCCCAGAAAAATCTGCATTGGGGGCCATGCCATGTCACTTTTATGAAGTGATACTCTAACAAAGAGGTCAGTGAAACCTGTTATTATAGGTCTTCTAAGGATGTAATTGATAATTGTTGATTACATTATATAATGTCTGTATAAGGAACTCTGAAAAGAATTCTTGGCTTAATAGGTAGTACTTCAAAGCAAATAATCTTTTTTATTCTTATGAGTATCGAATGGCATAACTATAAGTTTTCTCTACTTGCGTTGTTTATTAGCATACTTAAATCTAAATTTTTTAACTGCCAAAAGCCAAAAATTTGAACTTTCCTGGCTTGGTTTTATAATTGCTGCTGCTGTTTTTCCTTTTTTGTTTTAGAGTTTCTCTTTTTAATTTATGCCATCTTGTTACATTTTATGTATGTTCTAAGGTGCCTTAAAACTTTATGGAAAAGATGCAGTGTAAATAAATTACAAATTAGAATACAATCTGAGAGATGTTGTAGCTGACCCGTTTTCCTCTTTTTATTTACCTAGGAGTTAGGAGGCTCCTATATCACTCCCTGTCTCCAAAGCCAGATTATTTTTAACGGTGTATTTTCAGTGCTAATGATCCAGTTTTACAGGGAAGTTTTTTTTTAAAATAGAAGAAACATTTAGGCCATCATCCATAGTTTCTGGGTAATATTGCTTTTATTGTGTCCTTAGTACCTAAGCACACAGTACATAGTACTTGGCACATAGTGGACCATTAATAAATGTCTTATAAATATGAATGAATAAATATCTTTTTAGAGACAATTTTATAATTTCTGATGTGCTCTAATCACTTCACTCTGTAGATAACCACTATTTAACAACACTACTAAAGTGTTGTTTTGGAGAGAAGGAAATGTTAGCACTCAACCTTGGTTGAAGAGTATTTGGGAAGAATGCTTTTTGATAGTTTGTAGTTACTGTTTATGTCATCTTGTTCATATATAATTATCACCTCTATAATGATGTGTCTGAATGCTGTTCTTACCATGTACTGCAAACCTATACTTTAATCTTTGTGTACAGAGAAACTGGACTTTATAAGTTCCATGAGATTGAGTCATCTTATCTACCAGGCATTGTGACAGTTGTGATGGCAGTAGTAACGAAGATGTTAGATTTTCTGGAAAGAGTCAGTGGCATCAGTGTCTTCTGCTATTTAGTTTTGAATTGCCCATCACCAGCAATTCCCTAGCAAACAAAAATTGTGAGTTCTATCTAAGTATTCAAGCTTTAATTTGCATTTTAGTATTACATTGTTTGTGTTTCTACCAGTAGGATTGTTTGGGCTCAACAAATTTGGGTTTATATGTCATCAGAGGAATTGGGTGATTATTAGAAAAAGGCAGTTTACCCAGTTTGCCGGCAATTAACTTTCTCTGTAGGGAGCTGACTGGTCTTAAAAAAAAATGTTGGCAAAATCTGAGGAAGCATGTGTACAGAGGAAATGGAGAAGATTGGAGCAGAGCCAGAGGGTGAGGGAGAAGAAATAGCAGGTGAAATTTGTTTTCCAACTCTGTTGATTCTCAAACTTCTCAATTCATGGAATACCAAGTAAACTAAAGAACTAATCACTTGCCACTGAGAGAAACTGCAAAATTAAATCTCTGCATCTAGTGCTGATTTGATTGGAACAGTCATTCCATTTATAAAATCAGATACCTAAATTATACCTAAAACAATGCATATAGTTTCAAATTGTGAATGGTCTGCTGGTCAGATTGTGCTTTGACTTTGAATCCATTGTCACCTTTAAGCAGTTAAAATTAACCGTCTTCCCCAGTGCCTGAGTATTTCACCAAATGTGAAGTTTCTACTAGGTTGTGTTAAATGCATAAATATTATTAACGCATAATTGAGAGGGTGGGAAAGGAGAAGGATAATGAAAAGAAAGCAACTAATTTACATAAGACTTAATAATGGGGTAAGAACTGGGTTTGTTCCATGTGTGGTCGTCTTCTAGCTATAGACTCTTTTCTATCATCCTACATGTTTTTATCCTGTGCTCTCTGTTTTTTTCTTATTTTTGCTTTAGGTACTCATAGTAGTAGTGACAGCCTACACAGAAAAAAAAAAATGTGTTTGATTTGCACAGAAATTAAGTGCCTTAAAATACTTTTACCTTTAAAAATTCAATCTGATTATAAATAAATTGGTTGGAAACATCAGCAGAGATTCAGAAGCAGTGTTGCCACATTTCCATGACTGAGATCAAAATACAAAAATAGTTTTTCATTTACAGATAGAAATAACAAGTAGAATGTTTTATGTTCTCTGGAGAATGAAAGAAGCTTATTAAGTTTAGGGGGATGCTGTGATGATTTTGCTGTTTCTTTTGTCCAGGTTCTTAGAGTTCCTAAAGCAAATCTTCTCTGCCAATCTTGCTTGATCTGAGAAACTCCATTCTGTCTCTCTTGTGTGTCTAGTTTCATTTTTAGCATGTTGCTTCCCACCAAGAGAAGTAATGAGCCTACAGATTTGATTTGTATTTAGAAAAGTGTATCAAGTCATACAGAGCAAATCAGTGCTTCTATCTTTGTCTTTTTAACTCCCCATGCAGCACACACACTTCATCAGTGCATTAGGAACAGAATCTTATTACATTTTAAACGAATATTCACAAAAGAAAAGAATCCAACCTTAAAACTGCTGGGAACTTCAGACCAGCATATTAAATTTGATGAAATATTAGATTTTATCACAGGTATATATACACTTGTATTGAACAGTTTTGTGAATCATGTAGATGCTTTTGTATATTATTCAGAAGGTGTGTTTTGTATTGGTTTTAATTTTCTTAAAAATTTTCCTTTGCAGCTAAGTTAAGCCATGACTTAGAAGTCATCTTATTTTGATAGGTAGGTTTATGTAGATGATCAGTAAAATAATTTCACTATGGTAAAGCTGTTAGAACATGAAATAATTCAGGAGATGCTTTTGAATTAACTTAGATTATAATGGGACTCTTCCTAATGTAGTAAAATTTAGTGGAAATTGCATAAATATTGTGTTGTAATTCTTATTAGAATCATTGCCCTTCATGATGTATGCAGAAAGGTGGGGGAGGCGGGCAGGGAAGGAATATGTTTAGACACAGAGAGGGCAAAAGTCTTATGTCCATGTTATTAAGCTTATTTTTCACATCAACTAAAAATACCTTAATGTTTACTTGAGTTTATAGTCAGTAATGTTTTAAAAATGGAATTTGCAAAACACTGGTGAATGATACATACATTCCACGTGCCCTTTACACTTGCAGTTGTTTGCAAGTGGGTAGAACTGAGATTGTTATGTCTTACAAAACAACAGCAATTTTGACTTCTGTGGACAAAATAAGAATTCTTTAGCCATCTTTCTTGTAGCTATAATCTGTCTCTGTATTTTTCCCCTACATGTCTGTAGCAGTTTGTAAAAGTTCAAAGTCAATGGATGGTCACTGAGATAATGATTTTTAATACAAGTTGAAATAAATGAATTACGGAAGTTGTAGAAATTAAAACGTTCCTTTCTTAATTGTTAGTCATGCCTCGAATTGGTTAGCGATGTTCCGAGTTGTAAGTTCACAGCAGAATTTTCCATTGAAGAGAACAGATTTCTTTGTTCTACGACTCCATTTGAACTAAGATGCATACGCAGTTTGGTTTCCAGTGAAGCGTAAATGACTTAAACATTTCTTATTTTTTCACTGAGGGAAATCTTTTATGTTTGCTTAAAATGTCAAACATTTCCCATCCCTTCATTTTTTTAGATCAAGAATTTATGTATGATAATCTCTCCTCATTTTGTTATATATCCTGGCATACTTCATTGGAATCTTCTCTAATAGTAGTACAAAGATTATGGCTTTAAAATCTTTTGAGTGGTGTTATGTTTATAAAGTTCTGCTTTACATTTGATCTGTTAACAACAACAGTTATCATTATTCATCATCGTGTTAAAGAAGTTGGAGATATTACAAAAGGAATATTAAGTAGAAGAAAGATCTTAGAGTAATTAGTTACTTTGAAGTGAAAAGTATTTTTATGTGATAACTTAGGACATAGGGTAAATAACTCTTAAGCATTTGTAAAAGTCGGAGCTTTTAAAATGTTGGGTATTTGCCATATGTTGTAATGTAAAACTTACTCTGAATCTGATGTTTTTGCTCTTCCTTTAAGGTAGGGAAATGTATTCATTTCAGTTAAGATTCAAAATTAAAAGAACACTGTCAATGCTAATAAGCCTACAAATTAACTTTTAATCAAATGATTGTGCCCTTCCTAAACAATTCAAACGGGTTTTTTTCCCCAAGAGGTAAAACAGGGACTTCCTAGGTGCTGCAGTGGTTAATAATCTGCCTGCCAATGCTGGGGACACAGGTTCGAGCCCTGCTCCCGGAAGATCCCACATGCCGCAGAGCAGCTAAGCCTGTGTGCCACAACTATTGAGCCTGCGCTTTAAAGCCCGTGAGCCACAACTATTGAGCCCACGTGCCGCAACTACTGAAGCCCACATGCCTAGAGCCTGTGCTCCGCAACAATAGAAGCAACTGCAATGAGAAGCCCGTGCACCACAACGAAGAGTAGTCCCCACTTGCTGCAGCTAGAAAAAGCCCATGTGCAGCAACAAAGACCCAATACAGCCAATAAAATAAATAAATAAATAAAAAGAGGTAAAACATTCAGAAATTTTGAGACTAAAATAGTAGCACAGTTTTATAAAATACCGTTCAGTTACAGGCTAGGATGAAAAAAGAAATTGAGAGAGAAGATAAACTTAAGAGTTATAATGACTTACTAATACTTTTAGGAGTACATCAGGTCACATGTCACTGTGTTATTTCCCAGCTTATAACCCTTTAATAGCTTTCCATTGTCTGCCAAATTAAGTCCAGTCTTTAACTGGCCTGCAAATCCCCTTCTAACCATCTATAATGTCTTATACTTACAGCTGTATGTCTTTTACTTTATGCTTTGGCAAAACCAAACTGCTGGTTTTGTGTTAAACTATTATATTGTTTTTTGTTGTTGTTGTGGTTTGTGTTTTTTTTTTTTTTAGGACCTTTTTCATGCTGGTCTTTCTACCTAGAATTTATATTATCTTCTTAGCCTAGTAAGATAAATTGCACACCACACCACACTAGGCCAGATGCCACCCCCAGCGTGAAATTCCCATAAATACTATGTGTATCTATATCTATTTATCTAGATATCAGTGCATTCTCTTATTGTTTTAGGATTGTCTGTTCATATGTCTACTCTTCTAGAATATAAGTTCCTTGAAAGCGGCTACTTTGTATTGTTTACTTTTTTATCCCTAGTGCTCAACACAGTGTATAATGGGTTCTCAGAAAATATTAAACTGGTAGGTGTTTTGAGCTTGCAGTAAGGAAGACAAAGGGAAGTAGACCTTCAGATCTCTTCTTTCCATTTCCACTGCCACTATCCTAGAGCACACCATCACCATTTTGCACCAGACACATTGAAAAGCCTCCCAGCTGGTTTTTCACTCTCTAAGATTTCACCTTTCCACTCCATCCTTAATCTGTTCTTCACACTACAGCTATGGTTACCTTTCTAAATCTGAAATCTGGTTATGGCACCCTCAGCTTCCCAATAGTCTCCAACTCCTTTTAAAAGTTCCATATTGATCTTAAGAGAAAGACAATACTCTTTAATATAGTTTACAGTGCCATAAATGATGTCCCCTTAGATTTCCAGCCTCAACCTTTGCTTTCTCTTGTCATAGTCTGTGCTTCAACTATACTCCTTTCAGTTCCTAAACTTAGGCACGTATATTCTCCCTGACCTAAATACTCTCTCCTTTCCCCTGCATCCTTGCCCCAGTTCAGCTATATAATTTCTGTTCATCCTCAGGCTTCAGCTTCAGAATCTTCTCAGACCACTCTTCTTCTACAAGTCTAGGTTAAATACCTCTCTTCGGTGCCAACATAGCATTCTATACTTACCCATATCATAGTTCTTATCAGACTGTACTGAATTTGCCTGTTAACATATCTATATCACATATTATATAGTAAGTTCCATTAACAATACCAGCAGAAGCATGGCAGTAGTAGTAACTATTAACACTTGTTCTTAATAGTTAGGCCAGGCACAGTGTAAAATAAATATCACCTTATTTTACAAGTGAGGAAAATAAGTCAAAGAGCTGAAATACCTTACCAAGTCAAAGAGCTAGTAAATAGGGACTTCCCTGGTGGCACAGTGGTTAAGAATCCGCCTGCCAGTGCAGGGGACATGCGTTTGATCCCTGGTCCAGAAGGATTCCACATGCTACAGAGCAACTAAGTCTGTGTACCACAACTACTGAGCCTGTGCTCCAGAGCCCATGAGCCACAGCTGTTGAGCCCACGTGCCACAACTAATGAAGCCCACGAGCCTAGTGCCCAGGCTCTGCAACAAGAGAAGCCACCTCAATGAGAAGCCCGCACACTGCAATGAATAGTAGCCCCTGCTCACCACAACTAGAGAAAGCCCACGTGCAGTGATGAAGACCCAACGCAGCCAATAAATAAATGAATGAATAAATAGATAAATAAATAAATAGCTAGTAAATAGCCAAACAAAGATTCTAACCCAGGTCTTTCTGACTAGGCCCATACACCTAACCGCTATGACTCCTTGGAACTGTTTTATGATTTACCTTAGCACACTGATTGGCATATAGTAGGCATTTTATAAATATTAGTTTAATGAATGAATGATTGGTAAAACCAATAGAAGGAAATAAAGACTTGAAGGTGGAGTTTGGAGTATAAATTAGCTCATCTTTATAGCACTGTTTAATGAGGAAAGCCTTAATGGGTTGATGACTTTTTAAAATTCAGAAAAGACATAGGAGCAATGGAGGCATAGGCCAGAAAAAGTACTCTGAGGGGAAGAAAGATGACAATATGTACAAAAAGATACATATGGTAAGAGGTATTAGTTTGATGACAAATTTAGTATTACCAAACATGACCGATTTTCATTGCTAAAAACACATCACTTCCCTGCTTTAAAATCTTGTGAATTTGTTGTTTATTACTAAAATAGCCAAAGAAAAGGTTAATGATTTTATCAATGAAAAGTGTTAAACTTATTTCTACTGGGTATCTCTTCATCGAACATTGGCCGAATTGAATAGTTCTACTTTGTGCTACTTCCACATCTAGCCCTAGTTATTCAGATTGGGTGAGTAGTATTTGTAGCAATTTTTTTAGATGACTTTGTAGAATAATTAAAGAAAAAAATTTGTTAATTAACCTGCCCATAGATAAATAATCAATTTACTTTTAGCCTGAATTCAGTTAGTGAGCATTTCAGATGGTAATTGTTTTATGGAATTGATTCATGCTACCATCTTTCTAACAAAGCAGATAAACTCTAAACATGAGGCTATGTTCATCCAGGAACATTTCACACTGCTGAAGATGAAGCTGATCCTCAGAGTATGACTCAGATATATGCGTTGCCTGAAATTCCTCGAGATCAAAATGCTGCAGAATCATGGGAAACCTTAGAAGCGGTATGTTAAAAATGATTTTCCTTTTGGTAGCTGTGAGGCATGAAAGTAAGTAACTTTCTCTTTCTCTCTCTTTTTAAGGACTTAATTGAACTTAGCCAACTGGTCACTGATTTCTCTCTCCTAGTGAATGTAAGTATATAACTGTTTTTGACTTAGAGGTGTTAGATTAATAGGATAAGAGGCTTTTATCAATCACTAGTTTAATAGAATTTACAATTTTTAAGACTGGTATTGAGCTGTGGACAGATGTCTAACTGTCCTCAAATCCCAGTTCAATTCAGAAAAATATTTATTGTGCCAGTACCATACTGTCTTGATTACTGTAGGCTTGT
The DNA here is from genome assembly GCF_030028045.1 of Hippopotamus amphibius kiboko. Taxonomy (NCBI): domain Eukaryota; kingdom Metazoa; phylum Chordata; class Mammalia; order Artiodactyla; family Hippopotamidae; genus Hippopotamus; species Hippopotamus amphibius. The sequence continues at coordinate 33,233,646 of NC_080187.1, read as the reverse complement.
AGTATAGTCTGAAGTCAGGGAACCTGATTCCTCCAGCTCCATTTTTGTTTCTTAAGATTGCTTTTGCTATTTGAGGTCTTTTGTGCTTCCATACAAATTGTAAAATTTTTTATTCTAGTTCTGTGCAAAATGCCATTGGTAATTTGATAGGGATTGCATTGAATCTGTAGATTGCTTTGGGTAGTATAGTTATTTTCACAATATTGATTCTTCCAATCCAAGAACATGGTATATGTCTCCATCTGTTTGTGTCATCTTTGATTTCTTTCATCAGTATCTTATAGTTTTCTGCATATAGGTCTTTTGCCTGCTTAGGTAGATTTATTCCTAGGTATTTTATTCTTTTTGTTGCAATGGTAAATGGGATTGTTTCCTTAATTTCTCTTTCAGATCTGTCCTTGTTAAGTGTATAGGAATGCAAGAAATTTCTGTGTATTAATTTTGTATCCTGCAACTTTACTAAATTCATTGATTAGCTCTAGTAGTTTTCTGGTGGCATCTTTAGGATTTTCTATGTATAGTATCATGTCATCTGCAAAGAGTGACAGTTTTACTTCTTTGCCAGTTTGGATTCCTTTTATTTCTTTTTCTTCTCTGATTGCCATGGCTAGGACTTCCAAAACTATGTTGAATAATAGTGGCAAGAGTGGGCACCCTTGTCTTGTTCCTGATTTTAGAAGAAATGCTTTCAGTTTTTTACCATTGAGAATAATGTTTGCTGTGGGTTTGTCATATACGGCCTTTATTATGTCGAGGTGGGTTCCCTTTGTGCACACTTTCTGGAGGTCAGAGTATACAATGGAGCAAAGACAGCCTGTTCAATAAGTGGTGCTGGGAAAACTGGGCAGCTACATGTAAAAGAATGAAATTAGAACACTCTTTAACACCATACAGAAAAATAAACTCAAAATGGATTAAAGATCTAAATGTAAGGCCAAGCACTATAAAACTCTTAGAGGAAAACATAGGCAGAACAGTCTTTGACAATAAATCACAGCAAGATCTTTTTTGACCCACCTACTAGAGTAATGAGAATAAAAACAACAAATGAGACCTAATGAAACTTAAAAGCTTTTGCACAGCAAAGGAAACCGTAAACAAGATGAAAAGACTGTCCTCAGAATGGGAGAAAATATTTGCAAACAAAGCAACTGACAAAGGATTAATCTCCAAAATATACAAGCAGCTCAGTATCAAAAAAACAAACAACCCAATCAGCAAATGGGCAGAAGACCTAAATAGACATTTCTCCAGAGAAAACATATAGGTGGCCAACAAACACGTGAAAAAAATGCTCAACATCACTAATTATTAGAGAAATGCAAATCAAAACTATAATGAGGTATCACCTCACAGCAATCAGAATGACCATCATCAAAAAATCTAGAAACAATAAATGCTGGAGAGGGTGTGGAGAAAAGAGAACCCTGAAGAATTGTTGGTGGGAATGTGAATAGGTACAGTCACTATGGAGAACAATATGGAGATTCCTTAAAAAACTAAAATTAGAACTACCATGTGACCCAGCAGTCCCACTACTGGGCATATATCCAGAGAAAACCATAATTCAGGAAGACACATGCACCCCAATGTTCATTGCAGCACTAATTACAGTAGCCAGGACATCGAAGCAACCTAAATGTCCATCAACAGAGAAATGGATAAAGAAGATATGGTATGTATAGACAATGGAATATTACTCAAAAGGAATGAAATTGGGTCATTTGTAGAGACATGGATGGACCTAGAGACTGTCATACAGAGTGAAGTAAGAAAGAGAAAAATATCATATAATGCGTATATGTGGGATTTGAAAAAATTCGTATAAACAATCTTATTTACAAAGCAGAAATAGAGATACATACGTAGAGAACAAACATATGGATACCAAGGGGGAGGGGGCGAGTGGGATGAATTGGGAGATTGGGGTTGACATATACACTATTGATGACATATACACTATAAAATAGATAACTAATGAGAACCTACTGTATAGCACAGGGAACTCTACTCAGTGCTCTGTGATGACCTAAATGAGAAGGAAATCAAAAAAAGGGGATATATGTATAGCTGATTCACTTTGCTGTACAGTATAAACTAACACAATATTATAAAGCAACTATACTCCAATAAAAAAAGCATTTATGGAACTTCCCTGGTGGTATAGTGGTTAGGAATCCACCTGCCAATGCAGGGGACACAAGTTTGATTCCTGGGCTAGGAAGATCCCACATGTTGCAGAGCAGCTAAGCCTGTGCAACACAACTGCTGAGCCTGCTCTCTAGAGCCTGTGAGCCACTCTGAGCCCTCGTGCCACAGCTACTGAAGCCTGCACACCTAGAGCCCATGCTCTGCAACAGGAGAATCCACTGCAATGAGAAGCCCACGCACCACAACAAAGAGTAGCCACCCCGCTCGCCACAACTACCGAAAGCCCATGCACAGCAGCGAAGACCCAACACAGCCAATAAAAAATAAATAAAATAAATAAATTTTTTAAAAAAGAAATACACCTTTTAAAAAAAAGGCATTTATTAAGCACTTTTTATATAAAAGGTACTTGGTATTGGGGTTCAGATGGGGTTAGATATACAAATAAATGAAGCCTGCTATTTGCCTTTAAGGATTTACAGTGGGTGGCCATAACCTTGGACTTGCCCAAAACTAAAATTTCAAGCATTATTGTTAAATGAAAAGATAAGTTATGAAAAGAAGTATTATTGGCTCCAAGGAGAAATGTTTAATTCCAAGGGAGGAAGGCAGGGATTGTGACATACAAGCATTAAGAATAATGTCATGAGAGAGAAAAAGATGGCGGCGAAGTAGAGGGACATGGAATGCATCCCTCTCCACAGATGCATTGGGAATACACCGAAGGACGCAATAACTCCCACAGAGAACCAGCTGAACACCAGCAGACGCCCTCGGACACCAGAAAGGACTGCAAGGAGCCCGACATAACCGGTAGGGAGGCATCTAGACGGCTCAAAGAGGGTGAAGCGGTAGAGCTGTGGCAGACGGGAGAGAGTGAGAAACACACGGAGGGTCTGCACCGCAGCTCAGCGTTCCCGGACCGAGACGTCGATTCACAGCTGAACAGAGGGTCCGGGAGCGGGAGCATGGGAACCGGAGAGCTGGTTCAGGGTGAGAAACATTGTTGCCAGTAAGGTGACGGACCGAGAGGACAGGAGGGAAGAGGTCCGTGGCGAGGAGTGCCCGCTCCTGAGAGCTGCCCGGCCATGATGGCGGCTGGATGCTGCAGGATCACGGGCGGCGGGGAGGAGCTGTGCACATAGCCTCTCTCTCTCTTCTGGCGCCTCTGCAACAGGCAGTGGAGAGACGCCCTGTGGGCCACCTAAGGTGCTCAGGGATAACAAGTACCCTCAGGCCCTCAGGCAGGGCTGGATTAAAACCCCTTGGAACACCGGCAGCAGGGAGGCTGCCGAGAAAAAAAAAAAAAATGAGAGAGACCCAACTCTAAGACTTTCTATTTACACCTGAGCCACCGGCGTCCCTCTGCAACAGGCACCTCCAAGCCCGACTGAAACAACAGTGCGCCTCTGCTCACTCACTCCCAAGGGAAGGAGCCACTATTATACCCTCTCCCTCCCCACACACCGACGCTTACAGACTAACAATAAAGGAAGCTCTGCTGGTCACAGAATAATGCAAAAAAACCCAAGGCAAGTAGAAGGACACTTACAGCTGAGACTCTAAGGAAACAGAAATATTAATATCAATCCTATTGAACTGGTCCATTCTGGGATCAGTTCTGGATACTTTTTCTCTCTCTCTTTTTTTTTTCCTTTATTAATTACGATCTTAGTCCTAAGGGATCTACAAGTTTTATAACAATTTTTTTAATGATATTTTTTATTCTATTTTTATTTTTTTGCCTTTTTATATACTTCTATATCTAGCTAAGTTTTTGGTGGTACGGACAATATATCTCTCAAACTTTCCTTTCATCCCTATCTTTTATACATTTCTATTCCTTTCTTTTTATTTGCATATTTCCAATCACACTACGATCTTCTGTTCCCCTTTCTTCCAGCCATTTTAAGTTTATTTTATCTTAACATACTTATAAGCAACACTATAGATCTGCTCAGACTCCTTGCTCTATTCTCCAGATGACGCACAACCTTGGTATTTAATATTAGGCTTTTGTCTTTATCTTAGTTCTTAGTACAATTGTCTAATTTCATTCTGAGACTTTCCATTCTCTCTGGTGGTACTCTAGCTCTTTTTTATATTTGATCCTAGCTTACAAAATCTCCCTGGATTGATGTTTGTATGTGTAAGGTGTTATTTGTTTGTTTGTTTGCTTTTGCTTATGTCTCTGATTTGTTCTGTTTCAGTTGTCAATTTCTGTTGGGTTTCTCTTTGAATATCTGATAGCACCCTGGGGTTCTGTCAGGTCTTTCCAGAGCCTTATGTCCTAATGGATTCAGTAATTGTGTGTCTTATACATGTATGTGTTTCCTAGACTTAGTATTTGTTTAATCCGATACTTGGACATTAGTCTGAGGCTTGGACAGTCTTCTATAAACACCTCTATCGCCAGGACAAGCAACCCCAAAAGTTTGGACAACCATGAGGAAACAAAGAAACCCCATGCAGGCAAAGGAGCAGGAAAAAAACCCACAAGACCAAATAAATGAGGAGGAAATAGGAAAAATTCCTGAAAAAGAATTCAGAGTAATGATAGTAAAAATGATACAAAATCTCGATAACAAAATACAGAAAGTACAAGAAACAGTTCATAAGAACTCAGAAAAACAAACAGCAATGAATAACAAAATAACTGAAATTAAAAATACTCTAGATGCTCTAACCAGCAGAATGACTGAGGCAGAAGAACGAATAAGTGAGTTGGAAGACAGAATGGGGGAAATAAATGCCACAGAGCAGGAAAAAGAAAAAAGAATAAAAAGACTAGAAGACAGCCTCAGAGACCTCAGTGATAACATTAAGCATACCAACATTTGAATTATAGGTATCCCAGAAGAAGAAGAAAACAAGAAAGGGTCTGAGAAAATATTTGAAGAGGTTCTAGTGGAAAACTTCCCCAACATGGGAAAGGAAATAATTCACCAAGTCCAAGAAGCACAGAGAATCCCATACAGAATAAACCCAAGGAGAAATACACCAAGGCACATATTAATCAAACTAACGACAATTAAACACAAAGAAAAAATATTAAAAGCAGCAAGAGAAAAGCAACAAATAACATATAAGAGAAAACCCATAAGAGTAACAGCTGATCTTTCTGCAGAAACTCTGCAAGCCAGAAGGAAGTGGCAGGATATACTGAAAGTCCTGAAAGAGAGAAACCTACAGCCAAGAATACTCTACCCAGCAAGAATCTCATTCAGATTTGAGGGAGAAATCAAAAGCTTTCCAGACAAGCAAAAGTTAAGAGAATTCAGCACCACCAAACCAGCCTTACAACAAGTGCTAAAGGAACTTCTCTAAGTAGGAAACACAAGAAAAGGAAAATGCCTACAAATACAAACCCAAAACAATTAAGAAAATGGTAATTGGAACACATATGTCAATAATCACCTTAAATGTAAATGGATTAAATGCTCCAACCAAAAGACACAGACTGGCTGAATGGATACAAAAACAAGACCCTTCTATATGCTGCCTCCAAGAAACCCACTTCAGACCAAGGGATACATATAGACTGAAAGTAAAGGGATGGAAAAAGATATTTCATGCAAATGGAAGCGAAAAGAAAGCTGGAGTAGCAATACTCATATCAGACATATTAGACTTGAAAGTAAAGACTATGACGAGACAAGGAAGGACACTACATAATGATCAAGGGATCCATTCAAGAAGAACATATCACAATGGTAAATATCTATGCCCCCAACATAGGAGCACCTCAATACATAAGGCAAATGCTAACAGCTATAAAAGGGGACATCGACAGCAACACAATAATAGTGGGAGACTTGAACCCCCCACTTACATCAATGGACAGATCATCCAAACAGAAAATCAATAAAGACACACAAGCTTTAAATGACACATTAGACCATCTCGACTTAATTGATATTTATAGGACATTCCATCCAAAAACGACAGAATACACCTTCTTCTCAAGTGCACAGGGAACGTTTTCCAGGATAGATCACATCTTGGGTCACAAATCAAACCTCGGAAAATTCAAGAAAACTGAAATCATATCAAGCATCTTCTCAGACCACAACGCCATGAGACTAGATATCAATTACAGGAAAAAAACTGCAAAAAATACAAACACATGGAGGCTAAACAATTCACTCTTAAACAACCAAGAAATCACTAAAGAAATCAAAGAGGAAATCAAAAAATATCTAGAAACAAACGACAACGAAAACACAACAACCCAAAACCTATGGGACACAGCAAAAGCAGTTCTAAGAGGGAAGTTTATAGCAATGCAATCCTACCTTAAGAAACAAGAAAATTATCGAACAAACAACCTAACCTTACACCTCAAACAATTAGAAAAAGACGAACAAAGAAACCCCAAAGTGAGCAGAAGGAAAGAAATCATAAAGATCAGAGCAGAAATAAATGAAAAAGGAAGGAAGCCATAGCAAAAATTAATAAAACTAAAAGCTGGTTCTTTGAGAAGATTAACAAAATTGATAAACCATTAGCCAGACTCATCAAGAAAAAAAGGGAGAAGATGCAAATCAACAGAATTAGAAATGAAAAAGGAGAAATCACAACGGACATCGCAGAAATACAAAAGATCATGAGAGACTACTACAAGCAACTATATGCCAATCAATTGGATAACCTGGAAGAAATGGATACATTCTTAGAAAAACACAATCTTCCAAGACTGAACCGGGAAGAAATAGAAACCATGAACAGACCAATCACAAGTACAGAAATTGAGGCAGTGATTAAAAATCTCCCAACACACAAAAGCACAGGACCAGATGGATTCACAGGCGAATTCTATCAAACATTTCGAGAAGAGCTAACACCTATCCTTCTCAAACTCTTCCAAAATATTGCTGAAGGAGGAACACTCCCAAACTCATTCTACGAGGCCACCATCACCCTAATACCAAAAGCAGGCAAAGATGTCACAAAAAAGAAAATTACAGACCAATATCACTGATGAACATACATGCAAAAATCCTCAACAAAATACTAGCTAACAGACTGCAACAGCACATTAAAAAAATCATACACCATGATCAAGTGGGGTTTATCCCTGGGATGCAAGGATTCTTCAATATATGCAAATCAATCAACGTGATACATCATATCAAGAAATGGAAGGATAAAAACCATATGATCATCTCAATAGATGCAGAAAAAGCTTTTGACAAAGTTCAACATCCATTTATGATAAAAGCTCTCCAGAAAATGGGCATAGAAGGAAATTACCTCAATATAATGAGAGCCATATATGAGAAACCAAAAGCCAACATTGTTCTAAATGGGGAAAAACTGAAAGAATTCCCTCTAAGAACAGGAACAAGACAAGGGTGTCCACTCTCACCATTATTATTCAACATAGTTTTGGAAGTTTTAGCCACAGCAGTCAGAGAAGAAAAAGAAATAAGAGGAATCCAAATTGGAAAAGAAGAAGTAAAATTGTCACTCTTTGCAGATGACATGATATTATATATAGAAAACCCTAAAGACTCTACCAGAAAACTGCTAGCACTAATTGATGAGTTTAGTAAAGTAGCAGGCTGCAAAATTAACACACACAAATCTCTTGCATTCCTATACAATAACAATGGAAGAGCAGAAAGAGAAATTAAGGAAACTCTCCCATTCACCATTGCAACCAAAAGAATAAAATACCTAGGAATAAACCTGCCTAAGGAGGCAAAAGATCTGTATGCAGAAAACTTTAAGACATTGATGAAAGAAATCAAAGACGACACAAACGAATGGAGGGACATACCATGTTCTTGGATTGGAAGAATCAACATTGTGAAAATGACTGTACTACCCAAAGCAATTTACAGAGTCAATGCAATCCCGATTAAATTACCAATGGCATTTTTCACAGAACTAGAGCAAGAAATCTTATGATTTGTATGGAAACACAAAAGACCCCGAATAGCCAAAGCAATCTTGAGAAGGAAAGATGGAGTTGGTGGAATCAGGCTTCCTGACTTCAAACTATGCTACAGGGCCATAGTGATCAAGACAGTATGGTACTGGCACAAAAATAGAAAGGAAGACCAATGGAATAGAATAGAGAACTCAGAAGTAAGCCCAAACACATATGGGCACCTTCTCTTTGACAAAGGAGGCATGAATATACAATGGAAAAAAGACAGCCTCTTCAATAAGTGGTGCTGGGAAAATTGGACAGCAACATGTGAAAGAATGAAATTAGAACACTTCTAACACCATACACAAAAATAAGCTCCAAATGGATTAAGAACCTCAATGTAAGGCCAGACACTATAAAACTCCTGGAGGAAAATGTAGGCAGAACACTCTATAACATCCATCAAAGCAAGATCCTTTTGGACCCACCTCCTAGAATCATGGAAATAAAGTCAAGAATAAACAAATGGGACCTCATGAAACTTAAAAGCTTTTGCACAGAGAAAGATACCATAAACAAGACTAGAAGGCAACCCTCAGAATGGGAAAAAATAGTTGCCTACGAAACAATGGACAAAGGATTAACCTCCAAAAAATACAAGCAGCTCATGCAGCTTCATACCAAAAAAGCAAATAACCCAATCCACATATGGGCGGAAGAACTAAATAGACATTTCTCCAAAGAAGACATACAGATGGCCAACACACACATGAAAAGATGCTCAACATCACTAATCATTAGAGAAATGCAAGTCAAAGCCACAATGAGGTATCACCTCACACCAATCAGAATGGCCATCATCACAAAATCTGGAAACCACAAATGTTGGAGAGGGTGTGGAGAAAAGGGAACTCTCCTGCACCATTGGTGGGACTGTAAGTTGGTACAGCCACTGTGGAAAACAATTTGGAGGTTCCTTAAAAAACTACAAATAGAACTACCATATGATCCAGTAATCCCACTCCTGGGCATATACCCAAAGAAAACCATAATGCCAAAAGAAACATGTCCCATAATGTTTATTGCAGCACTATTTACAATAGCCAGGACATGGAAGCAACCTAAATGCCCATCAACAAATGAATGGATAAAGAAGAGGTGGCACATATATACAATGGAATATTACTCAGCTATAAAAAGGAATGAGATGGAGCTATATGTCATGAGGTGGATAGACCTAGAGTCTGTCATACAGAGTGAAGTAAGTCAGAAAGAGAAAGACAAATATTGTATGCTAACTCACATATACAGAATCTAAAAATGGTACTGATGAACTCAGTGACAAGAACTAGGATGCAGATACAGAGAATGGACTGGAGAAATCGAGTTTTGGGGTGGGGGCAGGGGGTGAAGGGGAAGCTGAGACGAAGTTAGAGAGTAGCACAGACATATATATATATAGTACCAACTGTTTCAATAGGTAGCCAGTGGGAAGTTGTTGTATAACAAAGGGAGTCCAACTCGAGGATGGAAGATGCCTTAGAGGACTGGGATGGGGAGCGTGCGGGGGACTCGAGGGAGGGTGGGGGGGGAGTTGAGGGAGGGAGGAAGGGAATTTGAGGATATGTGTATAAAAACAGATGATTGAACTTGGTATACCCCCCCAAAAAATAATAAATAAATAAATAAATAAAAAAGTATAATGTCACAAGATAAGTAGCATTAGCTTGAGCCTTGGAAGTTGAGTACTGTTTACATAGGCAGGAATGGGTGCGTGTATTCGAAGAAATCTAAACAAAAACATGTAGTAGAGAAGTGATTAGCCTTTTAGGAATGACCAGTACTACAGTGTAGCCAAAGCATGAGGTACCGTGGACAAACTAAGCAAGGAGATTGAGATGCCACTGAAGGCCATACCAAAGAATTTGAACTTTATTTTGTAATTATTAAGGAGCCAGTAGATTTTTGAGCAGATTAGAGTGATATGATAGTCTGTGCTTCAGAAAGATCACTGTTAGCAGTGTGAATAATAGCCCTGGGGAGGAGGATATTATAGGTGGAAGGACCTCAGGAATCAATTGCAGGAGTTTCACTGAGAGCATGGCAATACACGTATAAAGATAAAAGACAGCTGAGAAGTATTTCTGGGGTAAACTTAGTAGAAATTGGAGGAAGAGGAAAGATTCAAAAAAAATAAACATTAAGGTTTTATTCTGCATAATCGGGTAGCCAGAGATACTGTTAACATAGATTAGGGAACATAAAGTAGATTTGGTGGGAAAGATAGAACAGATTTTCTTTCATTGTTTTTGTAAGTTATTCTTGTTTTTCCTTCCCAGGAATTATGGGAAGGTGGATGTGTGTGTGTGTATGTACTGGTGCAAGCCTGTTTCTGCATATACTTCTGTCTGGGTTTAGTTCATTGTTCTTGATCAAACTATGATTTAGGGGTTTTAGTACATCTTTGAGTTATGGTTTCCTTGACATCTGGCTTTAAATTATAAGAAGTTCCTAGATCACACAACCTCAGAATTGGAATTGGAAAGGACTTAGGAGGCCTGCTAATCTAATCCTTCTACTCTTGTCCAGACCTCTCAAATAGATGGTCTGTTGCCTCTTTTTGAACAGTTACAGTGCAGCGATACAACCATTCCATTTGGAGGCTCTAACTCTTAGAAGTTTTTTCTTATGTAAACTCTGGCCTTAATAACTTCCCTCTGGTACTTTTGCCCTCTGGAGCCATATCCTGAAAAAGTTTGATCTTTTTCCCATATAAAAGTTTTTCACCACAGCCAACATAATATTCAATGGTGAAAAGCTGAAAGCCTTCCCACTGAAATCTGGAACAAGATAAGGATGCCCACTCTTACCACTTCTATTCAACATAGCATTGGAAGGCCCAGCTGTAGGAGTCAGACAAGAAAAAGAAATAAAGCATATCCAAATTGGAAGAAAAGAGGTAAAATTGTCAGTGTATGCAGATGACATGATACTATGTCAATAGACATTTAATTTGCTTCCATGTCTTAGCTTTTGTAAACAGTGATGCTGTGAACATTGGAGTGAATGTGTCTTTTCAAATTATGATTTTCTATAGATATATGCCCCGGAGTGGAATTGCTGGATCATATGGCAACTCTGTTTTCAGTTTTTTGAGGAACTTCAATACTGTTTTCCAGAGTGGCTGTACCAATTAACATTCCCACCAGCAGTGTAGAAGGGTTCCCTTTTCTCTACACCCTCTCCAGCTTTTGTTATTTGTAGACCTTTTAATGATGGCCATTCTGACCAGTGTGAGATGGTACCTCATTGTAATTTTGATTTGCATTTCTCTAATAATTGAACATCTTTTCATGTGCCTGTTGGCCATCTGTATGTCTTCTTTGGAGAAATGTCTTTTTAGGTCTTCCGTCCATTTTTGGATTGGATTTTTTTGTTGTTATTGAATTGTGTGAGCTGTTTGTATATTTTGGTAATTAATTCCTTGTTGGTCACATTATTTGCAAATATCTTCTCCCAGTCTGTAGGTTGTCTTTTCATTTTTTTTTTTTTTATGGTTTCCTTTGCTGTGCAAAAGCTTATAAGTTTGATTAGGTCACATTTGTTTATATTTGCTTTTATTTCTATTGCCTTGAGAGTGACCTGAGAAAACATTACCATGATTTATGTCAGAGAATGTTTTGCGTATATTCTCTTCTAAGGAGTTTTATGGTGTCAGTGTTACATTTAAGTCTTTAAGCCATTTTGAGTTTATTTTTGTATATATTTATGTATCAGGGTGTGTTCTAACTTCATTGATTTACATGCGCTGTCCAACTTTCCCAACACCACATGCTGAAGAGACTGTTTCCCATTGTATATTCTTGCCTCCTTTGTCAGAGATTAATTGACTGTAGGTGTGTGGGTTTATTTCTGGGCTCTCTATTCTGTTCCATTGATCCATATGTCTTTTTTGTGCCAATACCAAGCTGTTTTGATTACTGTAGCTTTGTAGTATTGTCTGAAGTCTGGAAGGGTTATGCTCCTGCTTTGTTCTTCTTTAGGATTGTTTTGGCAATTCTAGGTCTTTTATGGTTCCATATTAATTTTAGGATTATTTGTTGTAGTTCTGTGAGAAAGTGTCATGGGAAATTTGATAGGGATTGCATTAAATCTGTAGATTGCTATGGGTAGTATGGCCACTTTAACAATATTAATTCCTCCAATCTAAGAACATGGGATATCTTCCCATTTCTTTGAATCATCTTCAGTTTCCTTTATCAATGTTTTATAGTTCTCAGCATATATGTCTTTCACCTCTGTGGTCAGGTTTATTCCTGTTTGTTGTTGTTTGGTTGGTTTTTTGTTTTTTTACTTTTGATGTGATTTTAAAAGGGATTTCTGATATTTCATTGTTAGTGTAAAGAAATGCAACACATTTCTGTATGTTAATCTTGTATCCTGCTACCTTGATGAATTCATTCATCAGTTCTAGTAGTTTTTGTGTGGAATCATTAGGGTTTTCTATATACTACTCAGCCATAAAGAAGAATGAAATAATGCCATTTGCAGCAACATGGATGGACCTAGAGATTATCATACTAAGTGAAGTAAGTCAGAAAGAGAAAGACAGATACCGTATGATACCACTTGTATGTGGAATCTAAAATATGACACAAATGAACTTATTTATGAAACAGAAAGAGACTTACAGACATAGGGAACAGACTTGTGGTTGTCAGAGGAGGGGAGGAGGAAGAGGAGTGAGGGAGAGATGGATTGGGAATTTGGGATTAGCAGATGCAACTTATTATATAGAATGGATAAACAACAAGGTCCTACTCTATAGCACAGGGAACTATATTCAATATCCTGTAATAAATCATAATGGAAAAGAAAAAAAACAAGTTTTTCAACTTTTTGAGATCAATATTATCCTTCCTCACCCTACCACACCTCAGCATATTTTCTTAAGAGCTCTTGATTCTCTAATGTGTTCTTTGTAGAATGTGATTTCTCAGCTTTTCAGTACTAGTGACTTACTCTGCTTGTTTTCTAGTTTCTGAATTTTTTTCTTGAAATGTAATGCCTAAAATTGAATACAGTAAATTGTTTAAAGCATTTTCCTTTTCTTTTTTTTTTAATGCTTCTAAATCAGAAGCAGCAAAATGTTTGAGATTTCTGAGTTAGGTACCTCTACAATCTGTTAATATATTTGCATATAAAAGAGAATAATACAATAAAAATCCCAAAATATTTGTTGTTTTTCCAATCACGATTTATTCAATTATTGTAACTCATAATCTGATCTAATGCAGTTTGTAAAATCTGTACATATATGGTCACACAAATATTTACATTTGCCGAAAGTCATCAATATGTACACAGTAAAATGGATGAATTACAATGTATGTAAATTATACCTCAATAAAGTTGATATGAAAAACAAACAGGTACAAAATTCTTCTCATTCAAGACAAATGCATTTCTCTTCCAATGAGATAGGCACTTGAAAGGGAAATTAAGGATTTGTGGCCATTTAAAAAGTTATATTTCCGATTAGGTTATGTAAGCAGCTCCTAACCCCTAGTCTAAGGAAGATTTGTGCAGGAAAACTTTGGGGATAGCCATGGCTTATACAAATGTCCTATTTATAATAGTTTGTGTAAGGACATGAGACAGAATGCTGTTCGGCAAAAGCTCAAAGGAGAACTGTTCCCAGGGTGACTGAGTTCTCATGACCACATGGTCGAGGACTCAACAGAAACTCCATTTAGACACCATATGATTTGGGAACATAACTAGAGTGACCACATCCTCTCATTATCATCACATGGACATGATAGTATCTAGGCTAATTAACCATGTATTTATGGAGTGCTTTCTATGTGCATAGTACTGTGCTAAACTCAATGAAGAATAGAGAATAGTATAAAAAAGAACCTATAAGATAGTCAAGATTGTTACACAACGTTGTGAATGTACTTAATGCCACTGAGTTGTACACTTGAAAACTGTAAATTTTATATATATTTTTACCACAAAAAAGTACTTTCAAAGTACTTTGAGAGATCCACATGTGGCCCAATAAGTGTTAATAAAGTAACATCTACTAGGCACCCTGCCTTTTTTTCTTCAACTTTATTGCTCAAGTGCCCTTTTCTGTTCCTGTAATTGTGGAACCAGCCCTGTTTCTAGTGAAGGGGAATTAGAAGAACTCTGGGCCATTCACACAGCAGCATGTCACCATTGCTGCTAGTCTGGTTTTGGCTCTACCTTTTGCCTTATTCCTTATGGCTTTTATAATCAAGTTTTGCTTCTGATGCATAAAAACTGAGTTGTAAGGAATTAGATCAGATTCCTCCATTTATTACCTTCAGGATGTTAACAACACTGAGCTTTGTAAATTGATGGGAGGACTCCATGAGTTGTTGTCTATTATTTCCCATCCCTTCCCCTACCACTGACCCACTGCATTCTTGCTTTTGTCCCTCCTTTATTTGATTCCCTCTTTGCTTAGAATTCTACTTTAGCGACTATCAGTACCTTTAAACATTTTAGTACTGTAGTTCCTATAGTCCCTTTCCTATTACTGAAATCCGCTAGTGTCAACACCATACTTACCTACTCTGTTTGTTGCCTACTCTAGGCTAGTATACTCTCCTTGTATATCATTGTGTTTGTGTGTTTGTTTCTGGGCTTTTCTGTGTATATGATTGCATGAATTAAGGCATATAGATTATGTAACTTTGGAGTTCAGAACCAAGGTAGCTCAATTGGTTGGGATCTAAGACTAAAGCTGGCCTTGAAAGCTGGTTGGAATTTATAGAGAGTGAAGAATGAAGGAACATACCTGGAATTTTGGCATTAGCTTCTTAAATCTGTAGCTTTCCAAGCACATTAATAAAACTGTGTAACTACCAGCAAGGGAAAAACAATTCTTCATTAGTTTCGACTTCAAGTGCCCAAATTGCATTCTACTTGACAAATATTAACTTAATAAGTCACATTTTTTCTTTTCCAGAATCTTAGGTGCTCCTGTAACTGCTTATTAAGATTCTGTTGTTTTTTTCAGGCAGATAAGGAGACCTAATTCAGTTTTTCTTAAAATCCATAGACATATTCTTAGAGTCTTGGAGAATTGTTTTCTTTTATTTATTTATTTATTTATTTATTTATTTATTTATTTATTTATTTATTATTTTTGGGGGGGGTACACCAAGTTCAATCATCTGTTTTTATACACATATCCCTGTATTCCCTCCCTTTGTTTTCTTTTAAAAAGGGAAAAGTCTATACATTACTGTAGTTTGAGAAAACTACAGTGTCCCTCAGAAATGCTTTCACTCATTGTTAAAGGGATGCTGAGAGCATATATGAGATGCCAGATGTTAAGAAAGAAGTTTGATGGTTGTCAGATTTGGGAGGCCAGGCAGATGAAAGCAAATATAAGCAGATTAGAAGCGAAAAGGGAAGATTGGTAGATAGTGGTGAGACTTCCGAGCCACCAGAGCCACCATTGCTTTTAGGAGCTCAGTGTCCTGTACCAGGGTAAAGTTACGTATGTGTGGTTTGGCCCAGCATAAAGAGCCAAGGTCATAGTGGACAAGTGGTGACCAGATTCAGCTCTGAATGGAGTCTAGTTTGGCGTTCTGTGAACAGTGATAGACAACTCTGACACCATTTTGCTGCTTTAATATAATTGGTGTATCTCTGAGTCCTCCTTACTCAAGGAATAGAATTTGAAGATATGGGCAAAATTTGAGATTTAAATCAAGCAAAATAGGGGAAGAAGAAGGTATAAAAAGAAAGAGGTCCAGCTGTTTGTTGATCCCAGGATAGGGGCTGGTCTGTGCCCTGCCTTATCTCCATGCCCTTATTTAATCAAGCTTCCTAATGTCAGTAAATATGTCCAGGGTGAGACAGGCTTCATCAAGTACTAGTGGTTGCAGTGATGGGGAACATTACAGTTCAAATAATCAGTGCTCTCAGGCTGCTGCTTCTTTTTTTTTTTGGTTCTTTTTCCAGTGGTTCCAAAGGATTTTTGTGAAAAAAATATTAAAAACTTTAAAAATTTTGACTTTATTAAAAAACTCATAGAAGTTCAGTATCCAACCTTTTTAGAAAAGAGGATTAAAAATATTTTTTCTCCTGAGGCCTTGAAATCGCTCTTGGAGTATGGAAATGGTTTCAATCCTGGCAGCCTCTACCATCTTGGCAGAATTATTTTGGGGCTGAAAAAAAGGAGACTGGCTATTTTCCCTCTACTCCTCAACTAATCAAGATGTTAAGGTTGATGATAGGGTTTTATACCTGTGATTTAGCTGCTAGCATAGACTTTCAGGCAAGAACTGGAAGTGTTGGGGATGTCCCAAATAGAAGTAATGACAGAAATTCAGACGAGTTGGATATTACAAAGTGCTGGCGCTCGATGCCTCTTTGGGTTGGAAAAAGCAAGGTAATGTAAAAGAACTTTTGCTGTCTGAGAAAAATAAAAATTGAATGAATGAATAGGAGAGATTTAATGTTTTAGTGCCCTAGAATTTTCAAGCATTGTGGGGAAAAGTTTGATATTTTCTTTGATAGAAAAAACAGGAGTTAAGCTTTCTTGGGAAGATACAGTGACTTTTTGAATTTTTCCCCTCATACTCTGCAGACACTGTTTTATTTTATCCTGACTTCAACTCTGTGAGGTGTATCATTATCCTTACTTGGCAGGTGAGAATACTGACACCTAGAGAGCTTGAGTAATTTGTCCATGGGCACACAGTGATGGTGCTAGGATTTGAACACAGGATATCTGACCAAAGGTCATGCCCTTAATCCTATGGTGTATATATGCTAGTGGTTTTTAAAGTATGAGAATCATGAAGTTGCAGCATCAGCATCACCTGGGAATGCATTAGAAATGCGAATTCTTGGGCCTCATCCCAAGCTTGCTAAATCAGAAACTCTGGGGAAGGGCTCAGCAACCTGTGTTTTGAGAAGTCCTTCTGGTGATTCTGGTGCACACTCAGGCATGAGAACCATTGTTGTATTTGCCTCTGACCGAGATGCTGGAAGGAAAACTGATAAAGGACTTTTTTAGAGATTGTGTTAGAGATGTCAAGATAGTAGTGGAAAATATGGGAGTGAAGGGATACCATGAACGGTCCAGTAGTAAAAAGGATATACTTGGTGTATGAGAAGGGAAAGAATGTCATTGATACTGATAGGAAGCACCTGTGGGGAAAAATTAGCTGTGTTGTTTGGGTTTCATGTTTTCAAATGAAATGATTGGAGTTAGAAGAGTGTTAGTTATAACCGCTTCAGTATAAATGAAGAGGTCAGTTATATAAAGGCAATCAAATACTTCTCAAAACACAGGTTGCTTCATTGTAGAAGTTGGCATTTAGCTGGGATCAAAGAAGGATTCTCTTCTTTTTTCTGTGAATTTAAAAAAAAACAACCCAAAACTAAATAGTCTGTATATTGATGGGATATATTGATGTGTAAACATGGGTTTATAAATTTGTCAGAATTAATCAGTGTATGCCCTAAAAATTGGATGTGTATTATCATATGTAAATTCCATACAAATAAAAGTTGATTTAAAAATGGGAATGTGTTCCTATGTCAAGTAGTGAGTTCCTGTCATTGGAGATGTTTGAGTAGAGATTCAGTAGCCACTTGTCAGAAGTGTTGTAGTGGGGCTTCACACCACTGAGAGGAAAATTGCACTCAGTGACCTAAACATTCCTTCTAGCCAGAGATTCCATGAGTTTTTGTTATGTCAGCACAGGTGTTGCCATTTTATGTAGAATGCTCTATTAATATGTTTGATCTGAAACATTTTAACTTCTCATGATTTTAAAATGTATTAAAGTATACAGGTGTAAAACATGGGACAATAAATTCATTCATTGCTCTCATGCATATAACAGGTGGAATGATTTCATGGCAAATCAAGCCATATTATGTTCTTATTCCTAAAACATAATAATTTGTGTTTATTGGATCAAAGGCATTTAACTCCTAAGGCAAATTTGCCTGTTTTAAACTGAATCTTCAAAGAAGATAAGTTAGAAAGGCTTTTTGGTTTGATTTTGTTTTTGTTTTTTCCATCAAACCCAACATGACATGTAAATGCTTATTTGGATATTTTTCCTCCCAGAAAGTAAATTCATTTGGAGAATAATATGTTTGTATGTCTGAATGAATTTTAGTGGGTTGCTTTTTCCTATAAATGTGCCACCCTTTTCTAATAATTAAATCACCCTCTTTTTTTCATACGAGTGAATTTGTACTTTTGACATGGTTTATCAGATGCTATTAATGAAGCGCTATTAAGACTGCAAGGCTGCAGTACCCAGGGCTCTGATTACAGGAATTAAAATAGTGTGTATTGGCTGACTGCTGCTCCCCAGCAGGAACGCTCACTCATAATTCCTCTGCATCTAGTCTCAGCAGGAGAAGATTGACAGCATTGAAGACCACGTCAACAGTGCTGCTGTGAATGTTGAACAGGGAACCAAAAACTTGGGGAAGGTAAGATTCTGCTCCTGCTGACAAATCAATGGTACTCTGGCTCTCAGGAATCCCTAGTATTAACCCAATTGATCTGCTCTCTTTAATGTTGAGGGAACCAGCAATTAAGAAAATAAGGAAGAAATGACACATAGGTAGTGCAAGAAATCAATGGCTGTTGTAATTGGGAGAGAAATTTTTTCAGTTTTTTTGAAGCCCTACGATAAGGAATTTGGTGTTACAAGGGAATATTTGCAGGGATTCAGGGAGAGGAGTAGAGAAGGTTTCCAGAATCCAGTAGGGGCAAAAGTGTAGGGACATGACAGCACACATGGTGTGGGTCCATCTATTTCCCATAGAATGTTGCTTTCAACCCCAGGTACATAGCATGGAATAATCTCTGTGCAACATAAAAGCTTTGGGAATATCTGTGGCTGCTGAACCCGTTTAAATAAGCCAGCTAGATAGTTAGTGGATTGATTATTTTGCAAGTAAAATCAATTGGTAGCAGTCCACTCTCTGTAGCTCATTTCTCTAAGTTCTGAGATCTGGAGCAGTTGTAGTACCTGTGGAATACTTTCTCCCCTCCCCCAACCCCAGAACACTCTCTAAGGTTAATTATGTACCACGAGTTAAAGAGGCATTGCCAGGAGTAATGAGAGGAAAATGCACATCACCACAGGGAGATATTCTCAACTCAATTTCTAAATTGAATTTTTTTTTTTTACAGGCTGCAAAATACAAGCTGGCAGCTCTGCCCGTGGCAGGTGCACTCATCGGAGGTGTGGTGGGGGGTCCGATTGGCCTCCTTGCAGGCTTCAAAGTGGCAGGAATTGCAGCTGCACTTGGTGGTGGGGTGTTGGGCTTCACAGGTGGAAAATTGATACAAAGAAAGAAACAGAAAATGATGGAGAAGCTCACTTCCAGCTGTCCAGATCTTCCCAGCCAAACTGACAAAAAATGCAGTTAAAAACCAAACTTCAGTATTATTGGCATCAACACGCCTATCCTAATGAGGACCTTTGCTGCTGTTGGACACTCAGTCAGCTTTTGGAACATGATTATATCAAAATAGTGGCTGTAGTTGCTCAAGTGTGATTGAACTGTGATAAATGGATGTACTTTGTTGTTTGCTGGGGTGTTAATGGGGACGTTAGAGATTGAGGAGCCTGGACTGAGGGTGTACAGTACTTGTCAGGTAAAGTTTAAGGACTGCCAGGGAGCAGATTTTCTACCTGGAAATGTGAAAACCCAACCCATAACTATGATAAGGACTTGTGATGTGTGGACATCTTGCGTTACAGAAGGACAGTTTTCAGAATAGTCTTTTTCATAACCTTGACTTGGAGACTCCAAGGCTAAGCATATTGTAAATATGCTTCTTTATCTCCTGAATATAGATTATATGCATTTTAGCAGAGAAAAGAATGGAAGTTCAGGAGCTTTTCATATCAAATAGGGAAGTCATGATCTAGCAAGGGGCACAAGTGAATTGCATAATGGTGAGCCCTATTGCAATTTGGTCTAATATTATTTTACAGTGAAGGAAACAGATAGTGTAAGAAAATGGAAAGAGGCCTAGCTTCTCTTTCAGATATCTTAATTTGTGACACTGGCTTCTTCTCTGAATTCTTTCTTCTGCCTCTCCGTAAACAGAGAACACAGAGTCTCAAGTGATAATAGACTTACCAAGCCAGTCACTAAGCTTGCTCTGTCCACCTGTCTCTTAACACCCCAAATATCTAGTCCCCGCTTCCTTCCCTCCCTTGTAATTTTGAAAAGTCCTTTGACTTATGGGGTGAATTCTACCCATGTGTAATGCAGACTTTTGTCATAATTTGTGTCTTTTTGTTGTTTTTTGTTTGTTTTTGTGGTATTGTCTGCCATCTCTGTTCATCCTCTCCTGTAACCTCTAGGTAAAAAAGAGAGAGTTTGAGCTAAAAAATAAGCAAGGGGGGAGCACCAGATCATTTCTTGGGTTTTCTTACAATTTCAAGGGGCTCGTGCACTTGCATTCCAGGGAGTCTTCGACCCTGAGTCTTTTCAGTTGGCAGTTGGAAGAGCTAAGAACTAGCTCTCTACCTCACTTCCGTCACTACCATCCTTTTCCCCAGGCTTTGCTTTCTCCCGTGCTTTCCTTCACTTTGCACAGCTGCTGTTTCTTTCCAAGAACGGCATTCGTGCTTGCCTTTTCTCACATTCAAGACTGGTGATGGACAAAGCCTGGTGCCAAGACTCAGTCCTGGTGGAGGGCTTGTGGTGCTAATCCCAACACTTGACACTGACAGCAAGTATGGCCCAGCCCAACCCATTGTCTGTCTCATGTAGCAGAAAAGTTTTAAATTTAGGAAAAAAGAGTTTACCATTATAGGCAGCCTCATCCTATACCCTCAACTCATTTGAAATAGGAAGGAGCCGCCTTTTGCCTTACTCTTTAATCTTTTCTGAGGATAGAGGAAAGGGCACCTGCACCACAAAAGGTGTGAGCTCTCTGCTTAGGAGCCAGATATTCATCAGGCAGTTGAATGGTTTATCACTTCTCTCTTGCTGAGTTTACTCTTAATAACTTTTATTGATTGCTGCCTTTACTTCTGTGTGTAATCTAAAAAGCCCTTTCTCTTTCATACTTTTTGCTTCTCACCAATGAATTCCAATAAGGCAACACGCCATTCCTTATTATTATTAAATAACTGGAAAATATCGTGTTGCTCCCTGCTGACTTGTATCTTTAATATAATACCAAGAAGGAAGTACTTTGAATAAGTGTTGGATTCTGATCCAGTATTTGATATTGGATACCTTTAAGGTTGGGATAATTACTTTTGAACTCCATCTTTTTGTATTTTCTGACCTTTGCTGTCCCTTCAACCCTGGGTGTTCAAGTCAGAATGAGGATCAGAATTGCCTAGGGTACTAATTTAAAACAAGATTCCTAAAGTTTGGTCCCATGGGTTCTAATAATAGCCAATCTGGGCTGGTCAGCTAAAATTATAAAATTGATAGAGTTACATCAAGATTCAGCTGTATTGTTCAATTCTGTAATTTCTAGTACTCTATCCTTCAGCATAGCCCCATCTTCATCACTGTATGTTATTCCTATTATGCCAACCTAAAATTGGCTAGCTCACCAGCTTAACAGCACTAGGGACTCATTATACTGTCAGGCTGGTTTTACATCAAGACCTGAAGGAAAGAGGAGACCTATTACTGACCCTCACATTTTGTTTTGGGATCTCTACTTTTTACCGAGCCAGTGTGGGACATCACTGTACGGTGCTCATATAGGCCTTTGATTCTTATTGCTACTTAGGATGGGAATAGTACTGAGGCAGTCTTCATACTTAGGCAAGTTACAATCGTTTTAAAAAGGTGTATAATTTAAAGTTATTTAGGAATTGTATCTAATTTCTCCTAACAGCTTTTTGTAGAAATTTCTAGAAGTGTTTAATCAACTATAAATGATACACCTAGAAACTATAAAGTGTTTAGAAGTATAAATTAGTCAGTATGACACAGAAACCAATCTTAAAATTGAATTTAATACCCTACAGTATCAGATTAAATTTATCTTCTCTATGATTCATGTCTTATTTTTACTACAACAAGATAGAAGGTAAGGAACACTTTATGTTCTTAAAGTTTACAGAGGCTCATTTGGATAAAGGCAGCACTCCTAAAGCCTTTCTAATATAATAATCTGAGAATTTCTCTGTAGAACAGAGACTTTGAAACTTTTTGGTTGTAATCCACAGTAAATGCATTTATATCAAAACTCAGTATATGCATTATGGAACAATATTTACCATTATGTGCAGTGTACTTTGATGTTTCTTATTGTTTCAGTTTTTAAAATATGCTGTTTGTAACCTACTAAATAGATTTAATAATCTACCAGTGGGTTTTGACCCTTAGTTTGAAGGGAAAAAAGAAAAAAACACCCTTATAGAGGAACTGATATTTATGGAGTATTTTCTGTTTGCCAAGCACTTCATTAAGCATTTTACAGGTGAGGAAACTGGGTCTCAGAGAAGCTAAATAATTTGCAGAGGGTTATTCAACTATAAAAGGGTGAAGCCAGATGCAAACTAGGTCTGTTGAACTACAAAAACTTCTGTTAACTCTCATACTATGCTGCTTCTGTATATAAAATTGAGATGGACTGTTCACTCTGCTTCACCCAAACACCCATGTATTCTGTAAGGCAGGCTTGCTTTGAAATTACGTATGCCATTCATTTGCACTTTTCTTAAAATCTTCTCTCTCCTTACCAAGTGTCCAGCAGCCTCAAGTTTTTAATGGTGGTCAGTGCAGAGAAGTACGTAGTGCTGAATTTGGTCCTTAGACTATAAAATTAAAAGTGTTTCCATCCCACTCACGCATCTTACAAATTTCCTTATATTTGTGGGTCACAGCCATCACTTAAGCAGTGCTCTTTATATTGAATTTTAAAATAAACTCTGTTTTTTAAAACAGTCACAATTCATAGAATCAAATGATTATCCTTTCAAATGGTACCCTTGGGAGGCCACGCACTTACTGTGGTGATACTAGTATTAGAATATTTTTCAAATTTTTCTTTTGGAATTGCCTCTAAAGACATTTTACAAATCACATTAAAAAAGCCATCTCAGTGATTATTAGTCACAGACTATGCTCCCTTGTTCTTATGACCTCTCTTCTCTTCCTTCCTCAATTTTGCTTTTCTTCTGCTGATTTAACTCTCCTACCCACCTATGCTGGAGCCAGTAACCTAAGAAGCCCCAGAAAAGGGATGTGCTGGCCAGAGTTCCTGGAGCAAGAACTTTTAGGTTATACTGAATCTGAGTGCTATATAGGGAGAATTCTGCAAATCCAAAAATCTTCCTCTGTGGGCTGACTGTAAGTGCCATAAGTAGTTTGTATAGGAGCAAGGACTAAATACTGGTATTATCAGTCAATCACAAGAAGTTGAGGAAACTTAAACATATAGCATACAACATTTTTTTCCAGTGAAAGTCACAGAAGCCAAACCAAGCCATTCTTTGTGTTAACTTAAAAACGGAGAGGTTCTCAGGGTCCCCCTCGCCCTTCATTGCTGCCACATGAAATCTTTGGGAGGAAGGATGAAGAAGAGCTTGGGGAAACGGTTCTCCTGAGAAATGGGACATTTTTTTATCTTGTAATGAAGTATAACGTGGTGGTGGCTGTCAGGTACTTATGAATGCTAGAAATTCTTTTTAAATAGTCAGAGGCCCAGTAAAAGGTAGGGAAGCTTCCCCACTAGCCCAAATTAACATAAACAGTTCAGGTTCTGTTTGTGTTTTTATTAACACTTCATGTTGTTTCTAACAGGAGGTTCTCACTATTTATATTCATTAATTTGACACCATTTTACAGAGACACTTCTTGGGTATTATAAACAATCAATAGTGAAAGGTCCACATGTTATTCGTATTACTGCCCTCAAATAAATTAGTTATTGTGGGAGACAAAAACATCTGTGAAATATAAAAGAAATAAATTCATATAAAAACATAAAAGGTGTCAAAGGCAAATGATTTGCCCAAGATTAAAGCTAGTTAGCACAAAAGCTAGAATTATAACCATGGTCTAAGAAAAAAAATCTTCAAAGTAATTTAACTGAGTTTTTGTTGTGCATATCACGTTGCCTGTTGAAGCTTGTGGTCTTTCAGACCAGCTTCAACATTCCAAATCGGTCAGCAGCTCTAGTGGAAAGAGAACTGGATGGGGAAGCAGGAGATCAGAGTTCTAGTTTTGGCTTTGTCTCTTATAGTAAGCTGTACTCAGGGGTGGCTACTTTCTCCCACTCTAGCCAGGGATTCCCCAACCTCAATTTCTCCATTCTTTATGTCCAGCCTCTTACTGGGTCTTGTCAGTTGTTTGAATATTAGCTGCATTCATTTCTTAAATACATTCATAGCCATCACTGTAGTAAAAGACTTTATTACCTCACATCCCCTACTTTATCTTGCCTAACTTTAGGCCATTCCTCACATCACTGTCACAAGAACCATCTTTCATTTTTCTGCTGAAATATTTTCAGCAGATCCTATTGAATACCTGAGTTCAGCCTTCTATATTCTGGCCCCAGCTTTGTCTCTTCAGACTCACTACTCACCATCTGACAATGTCACTGAAAATCAGACATTCCACAAGAATGATTTTAAGGTTTTTCTATGGTGAAGGTACAAACTGGTAATAAACTATGTTTACATAGTTTATTAGTTTTTCCAGACTAAAGTAATTCTGTAACACTACGTTTTACAAAACTAGTCAGCTGAGTTTTGTTTAAGCTCTTGAATAAGCCTAAAAGTTGTTTTCTAAGGAGAAGAAATCTTTTGTCCTCTCAGAAGAAAGTACATTCAATTTCTTAACCTCCAAAACAGTGTCAGTCTTGACACCTGTGCATTGGATAGCCAAAGCGTGAAGATTTTAATTTAGCAGCATAGATACTCCAGACTTGAATGCACCATTGTCCAGCTCCTGCGAGAAACTTGACTAATAAATATCTGAGGAAAGCACTCAAGAGTATGTTATCCATACATTTCTCAAGTCATTGAGATTGTTTTTAATTGAGGTTAATCACTAAAAAAAGAGGTTTATCACGGTTTCATTAATTAACGCCCTAAAGATGTTTTCCATTTTATTGTTAAAACCCTTGGTGTTAGCAAGGGTCAGCACATGGAAAGGCCTCATGGTGAGAATTTCTACAAATTCTGTAAAGCTTAATTCACTGATTTATTATGCTGCTGAGTGATGCTTATATAAGGAAACATGCAATAAATTCACTCATTCAACAAACGTTTAACTGAGTGCCTGTTGTATGTTGAGTGCCAGTGCCATATGCAGAAAAATATTAGGCCTATGGAATCTACTCTTGTAAACCATTCCGGCCAATGAATTCAGATACTCAAAGCAAGTAAATCACAGTAAAACATGGTAAGTACCGTAAAAGAGGAGAGCAAGGTAACATGAGGACACAGAGAATGGAGTGACTCGTGCTGCCTGGAAAAGAAGGGAAAGGCCTTGTGGAACATGTGGTATTTGAGCAGTACTCTAAAGAAGAATATGCTGACTGAAGACCAGGTTTGCGAGCTTTCAAGTGGCAGAGGAATTGCACATACACAGGGTTCAAAACATGAACGAATATGGTGTGCTTAGAGAAAACGAATTAAATGTGTGATGAAGCTGGTTAGATGAGATTACAGGCTAGGGTAGTTTTTATACGTGTATATGTGTATGTAATATATATATATTTTTATATATGTTTAATAATTGAAGTGATGAATGTACTGCTTTATGTCAGATAAGATTGTTATAACCCTCTGAGTTCTTTGTTTTGCTTCCGTTGCCAGAGAAGTTAGTAATAAACCTCACATTTGCCTGGACTCTTGTATATTTGGCATATTTGCTTTTCTTTACCACATTTAAGAAATGATTTTGTGCTTTCTTGCCTCTGCTGTAAGATCCCCTGCTTGACTTTGAATGCCTGCTTTCTTCTTGTCCTGGTATTCATTCCGTAAATATTTATTGAAAACCCACTGAGAAAATAGTCATGAAATTTATTTTTGCCTTTTAGTGTCCAAGACCTTCGTGGTCCAGTTTTCCATCTCTATGTGAATATTTCTTGACAAGTGCAGTTCAGTGGCTTCCATTTTCACTTGGGATTAATTCTGCAATGTTTTACAACTTCATAGGTATAAAATTCTTTCATTTGTGGTAGTGTGATCTCCTCAGCTAGAATGTGAGCTCCTCACAGGGCAGGGACCATGTCATCTGCTTCTTAGAGTATTTTATAATACAAAGTACAGTGATGAGAAGGGGAAAAAGAACGTACACCTGTTAGTGACTCCCCAGTGATGAGTGATAAGGTCATGGCATGTGTGTTCTGCTGTTTTCAGGGAAATGTACTGAAATGTTAAAAAGCTTTCTAAGACATATCAAACCTTTGCTCAGTCCTTTTGTATATTAACATAGGAAAGAATGATGCAACAAGAAATCTGGAAAACATCTCTAGGATTTGGAAGTCATGAATTGAAAATTTCAGAATTTGGAGGTAAAGATATTTCTCTTTTTCCAATTAAAAGTCATGACTTGGAAGAAAGAGGATATGAGTCACTGAAGAAATGATTTGGGAAGATTGGGTTATTTTCTGTCTTACCATAGGATTAGTGGGGTCAGAATAGCAGGGACCCAAGAAGGCTTTATAATCTGACGGTCTAGTATTGAAACAGAATAGTGGCAGGAATTTAAACGCTTTGTCAGGCAGAGTTTAGAATTAGGCAAGGGCAAAGTTCAAGTTAAGAAGTAGGTGTTTGACAGGATTTGAACCAAGGTTTCTTTTTTTTTCTTTTTTTCTTTTAAATAAATTTACTTATTGGCTGCATTGGGTCTTTGTTGCTGCACATGGGCTTTCTCTGGTTGTGAGCAGGGGCTACTCTTCGTTGTGGTGCACGGGCCTCTCATTATAGTGGCTTCTCTTGTTGCGGAGCATGGACTCTAGGCACGCAGGCTTCAGTAGCTGCAGCGCACAGGCTCAGTGGTTGTGGCGCACGGGCTTAGGTGCTCCGCGGCATGTGGGATCTTCTGGAGCAGGGATCAAGCCCATGTCCCCTGCATTGGCAGGCAGATTCTTAACCACTGCACCACCTAGGAAGTCCCAAACCAAGGTTTCTAATACTCAGATTCATGTACTTATTCCACCACATAGCCTCTTAGTGAGCTAATAGGAATAAAAAGGAATAAAGTGCTCTTCACTTACTAATTCTCTATAGATATTAGTTCCCTTTCTCTAGGCTTTATTGTTCACAACAGATTGCTGCCTCTTATCTGGATTAGGGTGGGGGCCAACAACTCAGGACCTCCTTAGTGTTCTCCTCCTTGCATCCCCACCTCCCCGTTGGTACCTTACGCATCTTACAGGCTGGTCATGAAGATATAAACATTTATAAATGTTAAGTGCCTAAATGGAGCCTGGCTCATAGTAACTGTACAGATGTTAGTTGCTACTGTTATTGTTGTAACTATTACTATTATTTTCCCCAAAGTTTAAAGGAAAGGCACATTAATGAAAAATTATGTACCTATAAAAAGTGTTAGGGAGACACCTAAAATGAGTGGAGACTTAAAAAAAAAAAAGCAAGAATTCCTAAATTTTTTAAAAGTCTTAGTTATTAAGATGGTGGTATAATGATGACAGATGCTTGGTGGAAAATAAATCTTTTTTTTATCTCTATTAAGAACGATACCAGACATAAAAATGTATAAGACCTGGTTAGGAACGGTATGATCATACATCCCATCTTGTCTGCGACAGTCTTGATTTACGTCTCTTGTTCTGGTGAAATTGTTACTTAATGCTCACTTTCAGATGTCCTGGTTTGGATGAAAAAATTACATGGTCACCCTGGTTACACAGGCAGTGGAAATAAGTGTGAGGTTCCAAAAAAAAAACAAAAAACAAAAAAAAACCTGTGTTTTAAAAGAATGTATAGTTTCTAGGCTCAGATAAAAAAAACATCCTAAGGTTACTGAGAACTTGTAGATGTGATCGTGAAGTACTACCAGCAACCTTTGAGGAACCAGGAAACAGAGAAGGTGCCAGAACACTGAGCTTGGGCAAAAGTCTAAAATTTGAGGGATAAAGTTGCATTCCAGAAGCCATAGAGCAGGGAATTTACCTTCTAATCCTAGGAAATTTCTGAAGTGGGCTATTCAACAATGTTTAAATCAGAAAGCCATGCTCCTTTTGAAGACATGAAGAATTATGATGTCAGATTAGAGGCCTTGTTTTTTTCCTTCACTATGTGCATGCGTAGCCAGGGATGCCCTGCTCTATTCCTCCATCTGGGCAGTGGTTTGGGCAAGAAAACCATCAGGCTTCCAAGACTGATCTGATGTTACCTAGGCAAGTTTACCTGTGGCATCAAGAGAGTGGGTATACAGCTTCCTCCCTGGCATTCATCCAAATAAGTAAAACACGTGAGACACAGCATAGATAGGCAAGTATGTGATCTTTTACCTGAGTGGCCAAGTTGGGAAAGAAACAACAGGGCAGGAATACCTAGCAATACTTTGCTATTAAAGTAAGATACTAATAGAGAATAATAACAGCTCTATTCCTAGGCAAGAAAACCACTTCTTGTGGGAAGGCTCCCTTGACTCACAACACATACCTCCATGCCCCTGTGGCTAACACACAGCACAGCACCTACAACATTCTATTATAATCATCTTTTTACCCATGTTTTGCTCCTTCACTCAACTGAGTTCTGTAATAGAGGCAGTCTCTTGTTCACTGTTTTATCCTTAGCCTGGCAACAGTAGATTAATGCTTGCTGGATGGTAAATGTATGGTGCTTTGTAAACCACATTTGGTATTTTGTCAACTCACTCTAGTCTGTCCTTCCACAAGTTTGAGTGACTAAGCTAGGGGTCAAACCTCCCTCACAGAAAATATGTAGTGTTCATGGGAAAGTGTCTAGCACTTCTGCAGGACTCTGCACCGCCCAAAAGGGCACTCCAGTGTCGTTCTGAAAGTTATGTATCAATGGGTTGGTGTAAGATTTTAACCTATTCTAGACTAAAACTCTTAAGACCCCATAATCAATTTAGGATATAGAATTAAATGTGACTAGATATCAGATAATCAGGATTCACAGGTGACCCAGCCGAGTTCATTCCAGTTATGGTGATGCTTTCTTGTCCTTCATTCGTTCATTTGTTCATTTATTTATTATGTAATTTGGCTTTTTTTTTCATCAGAGTTTATTAATCACTCACAGTGCTCCAGGTTGCTGGGAATACAAAGATGGAGCAGTTCCTGCTTCCGGAGCATTCATATGGTGATAAGGAAAAGGGATTCATAGACTTCCAACTTTCTATTAGACTGGTAATCTAAACACATAATTAAAGGGTTGTGGGACCACAGAGGGTGACAGTTTATCCTGGGCATTGAGGGATGGATAGAAGGAATTCACTAGGCAAGGTAGGGGAGAAGGGAGTAAAGGGAGCATTTTAGAGAAGCAATTTGGTGTTTTGTTTTTGTTTTTTTTACACTTTTGCAAATCTCTTTATTCTCCGGCTTAATAGAAGACAGCTGGATTCCCTTATCTGTCTCTGCATTCAATCTTTTGCAGTACGTCTTTTTGGACAACATATATGAAAAAAATACAGTCTCACAGATACAGAGTTGGAATATGGAAGAGTCTTTTAATAGACTCTTCAGATCATTTCTAGATATTCTTCTTTGATACTACAGTCTTGACAAGTGGTAGTTCCTTAAAGGGTTAGTTGCAGTGTGGGATCTGAAATTGTATTGGTGAACTGTTTTTTATACCCTATTACATTAAAATACATTTCTGTCTCATATTTTGAATGTATCTTTACCAACTGTGGCATCAGGCATTGGTCATTTTGAAAGCATTTATTCACTAGGTTAAGCAGATCTTCCAAATGTTGACATTTCACTATATAATACTCAAAATCCTATTAGAGAAGCAATTTGTAAGCTGCACTTTTCCTCTTCCAGTGACTCCAAAACCTATTGTCTAAGGGCAGGCCAGTCTTTCCCCAGTGTGCAAGAGGGAGCTTTGATGCTTCAGCTAAAGGTTAGGTTTGCGTTATCAGCTCATGGATTTGTATAGCTTTCAATTCTGAGTCAAGTACAATTAAATAATCTAAAAAATAACCTTGAAACTGGAAAATCTTGTGACTCTGGTCATCTGGATTCTGACTAAAATGTTCATGATATTTATGACAAATTAGTAAAAAGTCTCAAATATAGAAATATTTTATAAATATAGTTTTATTACTTGGAAATACATACAAAAATTCAAACACAGCTAAAAAACAGTTGCCAAGCAGCAGTCCTATCCAACCTGTTTTAATGAACACATAAAACAGTTATAATCAGCATAAAACAATTTAACTCCTAAAACAACTTATTGTCTTCAGGGTCTTTAAATATTGGGCTTAACAACTGATTATTCTTTACAGCTATTTAAATCATTCCCCAAATATAGACTACCAATGTTTCAGTTTGGTTCACGAGATATTTTATTTAGAAAACAGCTATACCCATGTAACTATAATGATTTTGAAAACTGGAATACTGTTTGTCCATTTCTAGTCTTCTGTTACCTTATAATCTCCACGACGTCTCAACAATTCCCAACAGCTGCCAACAGCATTTGCAACACCCAGCAGCTCTCTGCGATACTGAAGTTTGAGCTTAAGAGCCCTAAAACTGTTCAAGGTGACGAGATTTTTTACTTCTCATTTTTGCAGTTTTGCTTATGTCATTTCATTTTTGCCCAGGCAGACTAGATCTTGTCAGAGAAAAAATGAGTTATTCTGCTTTTCCTGAGTGTTAATCTAGTATACTCCTTTATCTATTCTTTTTGCCCCGATGCAGGTTTTTTAATGCTTTCTTGGCAACTTCAGCATTTTCTGCAAATTTAAACTCATTCTGAGCTTTAACATTTCAAACACTGTTTTTTATATTTCACTTTGCTCTTTTTGGGCTTTATCATGCAAGTTTTTCCTTCTTTTAGATGTGATCTTTGACAAATTGACTTCATCAAAGAGCTCTCCATGTAATGCTTTAGATGCTCACTCTCTGTCTTCCTCTCTAGGTTCATTTAACTTAAAAAAATTCAGAATTTCATCTAAAGTAAGTTTTCATCCTTTTATGGTCCCCCTCCCTACTGTAACAATTTTTGAAAAACTGGAAAAGGTAGTGGGCTGATGAGCATTAGGACCTGCTTCTCATTTTGGTTTTGCAACTCGACTGTGTTCTTCAGTCTAGTCTAGCATCTCTTCTCTTCACAGCTGAGGAGTCTGAGGCCTGGAGTAGACTGGATGAAATAAGAAGACTTCCACCTGTAATATTCTCTGATTTGTGTGTGGTTCGGAGGGGAAGAAGTCTAAATCTTGAGTTCTAGATTCCTGGAAGTTCTCTCTCTATATCCAGCTGGTGACAAATCCGTATGGAATCTCCTGTATTTGTTCCTTTCCATCTCTGCTGTCACTGTCTTAGTTCTGGCCATTCTCTCTCCTCCTCTGGACTCACTGCTGCTACAGTGTTCTTTCTCCTACTTGCCTGCTTAAATTTGTCGATGGATCTCTACTGGCTATAAGATACAGTAAAAACCCCTTCCTTAGCCTGGCATACAAGGCCCTGCACAATCAGCTCCAGCTTTCTTTCTCGCTGTCTTAGCCACAGGCCTCCTTCCCACCTCCACCCTGCACTAGCCCCGTGGCGAGAACTTATTTTCTCTGACGTATTTTGCTGTTTCGTACATGAGCTTGTTAATAACTTTTTATAAAACTGGGCACCAAGTTCTGATGAGTGCTGAGCCTTTCAGGATTACAAAATTATCCAAGGTCACTGCATATCTCATTCATTCAATAAATATTTGATGATGACTACTAAGTGTCCAGAAATACTAGACACTGGAGATATAAGCATACAATTCAGTATCCTTGTCCTCAGTGGCTTCACGTTGTAGAGAAGACAGTGATAGTGGCAGGGCTAGAACCTCAGTCCCCTTAGGCATGAACGCTACATAAAGCCTCAGACCCACTCGCTGTTTCCACAGCCACTCAGTTCTCTTAGATCGCATTGAGCGTGTGCTCCTCGAGGCCTTTATCATATTAACTACTCTCAAACCAGTTCTATGCAACCCAATTCTTAAGTGCTATCTTTTGTTTACTATTTTTTAAAAGCCAGTTACAGGGTTACAAATTTATTCTAGTCAACTGCAGCTGCTGCTTTTGGTTTTGTGTGCTAGCTTGTTTAATGTCTGTAAATTTTCATTCTGACCACCTCACATTTGGTCCATCTTCTGACCTGAAGTTTGTAGCTCTGATTTCAAAGTTATTGATTAAAAGCAATGAAGAGAACAGAACTAAGGCCCAACCTTTAGGAAGCTCTGTCCTGCTTTTCTAGCATTTTCTACTAAACATGCCCCTTACTACCTTATTAACAACATTTATTATTCTAAATGAAATGATGGGTAAGTCATGCATAACTAAGAATTTTAAGCTGATTTTTAAAAATAACAATCATTAAATATCTATTATAAATATTTATTTTAAAAGAATTGGAACATGTTACATATATTACATACTACATATAATGGCACATGTCAGCCTTTTAAGCTTAAAAATAATCTTTCCCCAAACTGGGATTGACTTAGACTCCAAGTATAAAATGACTCTTGGCCTATAGCACCAACCCAGGCCCAGAGGAAAGCCAATTTTGAACCTCTCCTCTGGCATTGGGCTTCCTGATATGACACTGAGGGTCCTCTCCCTCTGGTTTTGTTCCCTGGCAGTACTGAGGCCTGCACAGGGACCCATTTGACTGTATGCCGCAGGCCTAGGAAATCAGGGAATCTAGAGGGCGTAGGGTCCTCTAACAATTTTACAATGGAGAAAAAAACAAAAAACAAAACCCTATGTGCCTTGTTGTCTTTGTTTTTGATCTATACAACTAGAACAAGACTACAAGACAGAAGAAGGTGAGAATAATTGAAATACATTTTCTCTGCTGGTTTTTCTCTTTGGAAATTTAAGTGTCATCATAGGAGGAGCCTTGAAAGTCATCTAGTTCAGTATTGGTACTCTGTCCCACTGCTATCTCCCTTTCCCAGATTTAGGTCTAATTCAAAGTTTTACATGCCACCCATATGCCACTTTGTTAGACAAACACACAGAAATTTAATAACACTTTCTTTTTCTTAATTCATAAGGACAATTTCTGCCAAATGTTCCGGCTTATGGCGCTCCTCCTCTTCATAGGATGTTTAAGTTACACATTAAGAATCCAAAAAATACTCACTACGGAATTTTCATAAGCAATATCCAACCAATCAGTAAAACACAGTACACAGTGTGAAAATTTTAATTTATTCCCCCCTTCATCAAGTATCGAGAATATATACCCCCTTAGCTCTGAGAAATGTGGTAACTAAAATACCAACAGAGTTGATCATATATAAAGAAAAGAAAGAAAAGCACATACTACACAGGAAACATCCCTAAGTCCTCCCTAACCTAGTAGTGCAAGTTAATGGTATATTTCTGGCAATGTCACCTTTCACTTGATTTATAAAAATTTAACAGGACAGATTTAAAGCAAAGATAGGCCTCTGATTTTTATTTATTTTTTAACCCTAGCAGATTTTTTAAAAGAGCCTATATTAAATGACAATACACGTCGAGTCGGGGAGAAAAAAAATTAAAAACCCAAAACTTCTTTCAGTTTATTCAAAATAAAAATACACATAGAATTATGAAAATATAGGTTTACTATTTCCACCATGTAAGTTGATGCTGCTGTTTGAAAGGCTTGCAAATTGTTTTTCCAAGTTTTTAAAGCTCATCTCGATCCCTCAATAAAGTATACCTATATTCGCTGGGAGCTAGTTTCTGGAAGGAGCTCTCAGGCGGACTGCTTGCTACATCTTGGACTTCCTACAAGGGAGAGAATATAAAATATATTGATATAAAAATGTTTTAGAGTTAGAATAGTTTAATAAGAGTATTCGATGAATGGTAACTGCCCAATAATTACTTGCTTAATAATCAATAAAATATAGCTACTATGTGCCAAGGACAAGAGTTAAGTTTGAAATCTTGCTTTCCCCATTTCAAATGCCCTTACTCAGATTCTCCAAGGCAGGGCTGCCACAGAGCAATTAACCATGAACCTGATGACACTTCCTGAGCTGCGGCAGAGAAACAAAATACCTGACACCTGGTTACTTTTCTAGAATATTCTGTAGAGGCAGGATAACCCTAAGTTGGCCAAAACCCTTCCCTCTTACAAATGACTGCTAAGATTATTAAAGGCACCTACTCTGTAGATAGAGACCTGGATGCCAGCAATGATCAAAACTTAGTTGACATAAGGAAGAAAAACACTTCAATACTGCAAGAAATTAATTTCTGTAGTATTTTGCTTGTGCACCAACAGTACATAAAAGTATACGGTGAAAATATAGGAGTGACTTCCAAGAATTTCAGAGAAAAGACAGTGTAGCCTGTCCTTTATCTCTACACCATGAGCTCCTCAGGAGCAAACATGATGATTTTAATATTTCCTGTAGTTTACATAGGCACATAGTGCATATAATAGTACATGATACGTATATATAATAGCACACTCCCATTATAATGGGAAGCAACGTGTCCACAAGCTTCCCTTTTTACTTAGTCACGTTCCCCTTCCCCAATACATTTTTTATTTTTTGCTGAGATATGTTTTGTTTAATTAAACTGAAGCTACATTACTATGAAACATGTATTTGGTGCCAACTATATATTAGTATGCAAAGATGAATAAATATAAGAAGTTCAGTGTCTAATGGAGAGATTGAAACAAATGAGAATAATACAATAATGGCAAGCTATATCTTTTCTTAATCTGATAAAATACTAAGCAGGCCTACTTTGGGTTATTGCCAGCAAAGTTTTCCTGCATCTATAGTTGCTTAATTATCAAAGAAAATCTGACCTCAGATTTCAAGGAAAAAGCATGTCATTCGATTCCTAAAAGGAACTCTTAACTCTGAACTGAACTTGACTCTTAAAAAAAAATTCACTTAGTTTTTATTTTTCTTTACTATGTGGTGGTTCTTTGGGCAAAACAGTGGATTGAAGTTCCGGGCATATGCAATAAGAGTTTTGGTATATATATCTTCCCTCTCAGTATAATGGTAATAGACATGATATAAATTAATAATACATCAAAATGCAAATTTAGGGCTGTTTAACAAAGCAGGAACTTGTACAGAAATTACAAGGTAACTTGTAATAAGTTTACTTGTAACATAAGTTACTTGTAACAAAAGATAATTCTCAAGTTAAAAAATATATATCTATATATCAAGCAAATATAAAGTTGTATTGATAAATAGTTGTCAAGCATTCTAAATCTCAAATGGAAAAGCTGCACTAAACCATAAGTTTTGAGTATTATGAATACTGTAGTGATGAGGGCTCTTAGGATATCAAGTCATTATTTTCTTTATAGTGTGGCCCATCTCTCAGCCACAGAGGAAGGCTTAAATAATTAATGGCATACACTGATTTCTTTACTAATTTACCTGCTTCTAACTCCTATCTCTTACTTCTATATGAAGCCAACTGTATTTAACCCTTTTATAGCCATTTTCCACAAAGGACTTACTGAGACAACCTTCGTTTATTTGATCAAGAAACTATGTTGTAATATTCTTGCAATGTTTCTGAAGGTTTAAAGGAACATAATTTGTATATTATCTAGATTTTGTTCAGAATTTCTTTACAAAGACATTCAGGAGCAGAAACTCAAGCCTATGCAAGAGCTTCAGAGTCTCTTCAAGACTAATTGGAAAAGAAAAAGAGTTCCCACTGAAAAACAAGAGTCCTACTTGTCCTGGGGCTGTATCAGTTGGGTCGGGACCATGATGGAATTCTCTGTGTAGTTTTCCAGAATGTAAGTCAAATACGAACTGCTTGAGTTTTCCAGGAATTCTAAAACCAAAGTAAAATAAAAATTTAGCTTAAACTACTTAAATGGACTTGTTTCTATTTTACCAACTTCACAACATTAAAAACAATTTTTTAAAAAACTTACCTACAATCCCACCGTCCTATCATAAGTATTAACAAATAAGCCAGGTACATGGCAAACATTTTTACACAGTTTAATCATGATATCGAGATACTCAATTTTGTGTTCTAATGCTTGCACTTGTTTTATAGAAATTTTTCTACGCTTATCGTAACAGATGCATCAGAGTCTATCAAGATGCTGTCCAAGGACTTACTCCCTTACTGTTGGGCATTTATATAGTTTCCGTAATTAATATATAATTATATTAATATATTAATTACATATTAATATATATATAACTGCAAAACCTTATGTTCTGCAGAATTACACTAAAAATAATAGGGGCTCAAGGGAAAAACAGTGTTAAGGACTAATCACTTAAAACTATGTAGCTTTGTAACCAGAGTACTACTAAGAGCCTAGAACAAAATATTAGCACCCTTCAGCCTCCTCCAGCCTTTGAGCCCTGTGTCAGCCAGGTGATCCTATGTGGTCTTAACCTGGAGCTTAGCAGGCCTTCCCTCCCCACCGCCCCTGCCCCAGTCTTTACTGGAGTATAACTGTTCTACAATATTGTGCAGTTTCCACTGTACAACAAAGTGAATCGACTGTACTTGCACATATATCCCCATATCCCCTCTCATTTGAGCCTCCCTCCCCTCCTCACTACCCCATCCCTCCAGGTCATCGCCAAGCATTGAGTTGATCTCCCTATGTTACACAGCTGCTTCCCACCAGCTATCTATTTTACATTTGGTAGTGTATATATACCTATGCTACTCTCTCACTTTGTCACAGCTTCTCCTTCCCCGTGTCCTCAAGACCATTCTCTACATCTGTGTCTTTATTCTTGTCCTGCCCCTAGGTTCATCAGTACCTTTTTTTTTTTTTTTAGATTTCATATACAGTAAATGCGTTAGCATATGATATGTATTTTTCTCTTTCTAGCTTACTTCACTCTGTATGACAGACTCTAGGCCCATCCACCTCACTACAAATAACTCAATTTTATTCCTTTTTATGGCTGAGTAATACTCCATTGTATATGTGTGCCACATCTTCTTTATCCATTCATCTGCTGATGGGCATTTAGGTTGCTTCCATGTCCTGAGCAGTCCACTTTTGAGATGCAGGTCCTCGAGGGCATTCACTGCCAGAAGAAGCAATTTTATCAAAATAATCTAAACCAGGGTGTAGCTTTTTCATGTTTTTCAACAGAGGGGGAAATTTCCTCACAACCTCTTCAACCACACAGGCAGTCTCACTGGCTAGCTTAACATTGTGAAAAGCAAAGCACTCCCTCAAGGCCATGAAAGTGGCCTTTTTTTTTTTTTAAATGTCTTCATATACCACTACGGCATTGTCTTTTTTTTTATTTATTTATTTATTATATTTTTGGGGGGTACACCAAGTTCAATCATCTGTTTTGGAAAACAGCTTGGAGGTTCCTTAAAAAACTACAAATAGAACTACCATATGATCCAGTAATCCCACTACTGGGCATATACCCAAAGAAAACCATAATCCGAAAAGAAACATGTACCATAATGTTTATTGCAGCACTATTTACAATAGCCAGGACATGAAAGGCATTGTCTTTTATGGTGAAAAAGCTTTCTTTGGTGGCTTCAAACTATTCTGAGGAAAATAACATAAGCCAACACAACTCATACATATTTGACGTCATTCCCGTAATTATCAATCATGGTAATGCGCAAATCTGCAGTACAGAAACAGGTACTGTAGCAAAATAGAGCAGTATAAAGCTAAGCAGATTTATACATCAGGCTTTTTTCTTCACAATTATTTCCTCGAGTTGTATCTGATAAAGTAGGAATAATGAGTTAAAGAATAAGAACTTTAAACAAAGTGTGGGCAAATTATAGGTACGAAACATCAATATTTACTGCTACTTGTCTACCTGTTTGTTCTCTGAAGTCTTGCCAGAACATTTGTCTTTATTATTAAAATTTGTTTTGCTAACTTGATAAGTAAAAGACATCAGCATTTTAATTTCCATGTCTTCAGAAATTAAGCATTTTTTCCATTGTTTTAATTTATATTTCTGCTCAGATGAATTGTCTGTCCTCTGCTGAGATCATGGTAGAAACCTGTTCTCTACCCAGATCAATTAAATTTCATTATATTTTTAAATAGAAACCCTTTGTTTTTCATATCCATTACAAGAATTAAAATGCAGGTCCACAAATACTTTAATTCCTTCAAAAGAACTGACTTTTTAAATCACTATTTTTTTGTAGCTTGTGTTAATATTACCAGTTTCTTTTTCTTTTTATCCTCTCCTGAGGTCCTGCAAGTACTCTTTCTTCTCTTCAATAACTCCCACTGAGATGTAACAGCCAATAACTTCATTGTACACCCATTTTGGCTCCCCACTAGCTCCAATGCAGCAGAGGCCAGCAGGTGCCAAATGCACAGTTTACAAATACAAATGACTGTCAGGTAGCTGTATTGACAGAATGCCTCTGAAAGGTTCTTTGGTACAGAAGAAATTGCACATGCACCAGAGATAAACATTGAGAGGATATCAATTTAAATTTAACCTGACATCATCTACTGTCATCCCCAGCAAAGTGCTAAAATATATCCATTCAATTCAAAGAACTGCAAATAATCTATAATGTTTAAGATAAAGCCCCACTAGTTTGTTATTTTACAACGTTCAAAGATGACCACAGCGAATACCGTGTGCATACAGTATCATTAAATCATAAGTGTGATAAACTCATAGAGTACATTTAAAACAGATTCTTCCCCAACTTGAGTTTTTTCCCTTTGTCAACATAAAAGAGAATTGTGAGCAAAAAGCAAAGACAAAGGAGATAGGATGAATCTGAATTGATGCTGTAGAAAAACAGATTACAAAAGAGCTCTTATCTAGCTTGTGGCTAGAAATTATCCATCATTATTAGGTAACAATCAGTGAATCAACAATATATTGTCAAGAAAACAGACAACATGGTTATCTGCTAAAAAGGAAAATAAATGGACCCTTCCTGTAACAAATTCAATTATATTTTCACACTTTAGGGTTTACTTTTTCTAATTAGAACACCTAAGTGTTCCTCTCCCATCCTCCACTTACTTCTTTGTTTAATATTTATTTTTAGGTGATGCAAAATTTAGACACAGTATAAGGCACAAAACATGTTAAGTATATCATTTAAATGAGGCTTTGATAAATGCATACAAGGTGAGAAGTATTTTTATTATTTAAAAAAACTTACATACAGTAGAATTCATTTTTCAGGCTTAAGCTGTCTGAGTTTTAACAGGCATATAGCGTCTTGTTACTACCTCCACAAGCAGGATACAGAACCACCACCCTTTTTTTTTTTTTTTTGAATTCGTATCTTCCTCTCCCCCTTAACTCCTGCTGATCTGTTCTCTGTTCTCATAATTTGCCTTTTCCAGAACGTCGTGGTCATGGAATCGTACAGCATGTAATAATGAGACTGGCTTCTTTTACTTAACATACTGCATTTGAGATTCATCCATTTTGTTGCATGCATAAAAATGTTCTTTTATTTATTGAATAGAATTACATTGAGTGGATATACTACAACTAGTTTATCCATTCACCCACTGAAGGACACTGGGTTCTTTCAAGATTCTGGCAACTGTGAACAATGCTACCACAAACATTTGTGCACAGGTTTTTGTGTGAACATAAGTTTCTCTAGGAAAAATACTGGATTACATGGGTGGTGTATGTTTGACTTTTTAAGAAACTGCCAAACTGTTTTCCAGAGTGGCTGTATCGTTTTGCAGTCCCACCAGCAATGTATGAGGGTTCCATTTGCTCCATATCCTCATGAACACCTGGTATTATCAGTATTTAGCCATTCTGAAAGATGTATAATGGGATCTCATTTTGGTTTTAATTTGCATTTCTCTAATGAATAATGATGTTGAGCTTATTTGTGCTTAGTTGTTACTTGTATATCTTCTTTATATTCTAACAGTATCTTTTTGGGAGCAAAAGTTTTCAACACTATGAAGGCCAATTTATCATTGTTTTTCTTTTATGGATGGTGTCTTCTCTAAGAACTCTGTCTAACACCAGGTCATGAAGAGTTTCTCCTACATTTAGTTGTAAGAGTTTTACTTTTCAATTTTGGTCTATGATCAATTCTGAGTTAATTTTTTATAGAAAGATTTTTTTTTGGTATGAAGATGTTCAGGTGGTCCAGCACCATTTATTGACAAGATTATCCTTCTCCACTAAATTGTCTTTGTACCTCTTTAAAAAATCAATTACTATATTTGTGTGTCTATTTCTAGATTCTCTAATTGTGTCCCACAGCTCTATGTACCACTTTTTCACCAATACTACACTGTCTTATTTTAGCTTACAGTATATCTTAAAATTGGGTAGTATGAGTTTTCCAACTTTTTTTTTTTTTTCAATATTGTTTTTGTTATTCCAGTTTTACCTTGCCATATAAATTTTAGGATCAGCTTGTCTATATCTACAATAAATCTAGCTGAGATTTTGATTGAGACTGCGTTAAATCTATAAGTCAGTTTGAGAAGAATTGATACCTCAACAGTACTTAGTCTTCCAGTCCATGAACACAATATGTTTCTTCATTTATTTTGGTCATCTTTGATTTCTTTCATCAGTATTCTGTAGTCTGCAGCATATAGATCCTGTACATATTGTGTTAGACTTATACCTAGATTGTCCTTTTAAAATTTTTTCCTTTGGAGCTATTATAAATGGTACTTCAAAAGTTTAATGGTATCCAATTGTTCTCTGTTAGTGTATAGAAACGAAAGTGGTTTTTAAAAAGTTGACCTTGTATGCTGCTAAAATCACTTATCAATTCTAGGAGCTGTTTTGTAAATTCATTGGGAGTTTTTACATACACAATCATGTCATCTACAAAGAAAGATAGTTTCTTTCTAGTCTGAACATCTTTTATTTATTTTCTTGTCTTATTGTACACTAGGACTTCCAGTATGACATTAAATAGAACTAGTGGGAGTGGACATATTTATCAAAAACAAGAAAATACTTAGAAAGAAATTTAGTCAAGGAGGTAAAAGACCTGTACACTGAAAACTATAAAACACTGATAAAAAAAAAAAGACATAAATAAATGAAAAGATACCCTGTGCTCATGAACTGGAAGAATTAATATTGTTAAAATGTCCATATTACCTAAAGCAATCTACAGATTCAACACAACCCCTATCAAATCCCAATGGTATTTTTCATAGAACTAGAAAAAACAATCCTGAAATTCATATGTAACCACAAAGACCCTGAATAGCCAAAGCAATCTTCAGTGAGAAGAACAAAGATGGAAACATCACACTACCTGATTTCAAAATATATTACAAAGCTGTAGTAATCAAAACAGTATGGTACTGGTATAAAAACAGACATATAGACTAATGGAACAGAACAGAGAGCTCAGAAGTAAATCCAGACATTCATAGTCAACTGATCTTCCACAAAGGTACCAAGAATACACAATGAGGAAAGGGTAGGTTTTTAAATAAATTGTGCTATGAATCATATGCAGAGGAATAAAACTGGACCCCATCCCATTTTATTTTGTATATCTCACACCATATACAAAATCAATTCAAAATGAATTAAGGACTTAAATGTGAGACCTGAAACTGCAGAACTCCTAGAAGAAAACATAGGTATAAAGTTTCCTGACACTGGTCTGGGCAATGACTTTTTGGATATGACCCCAAAAGCACAGCCAATAAAAGCAACGACAGACAGTGTGATTGTATCAAACAAAAAAGCTTCTGCACAGCAAAGGCAACAACAGAGTGAAAAGACAACCTACAGAATGAGAGAAAATATATGCAAATCATATACCTGGTAAGGGCTTAATATCCAAAAACATAAGGAACTAACTCAGTAGCAAGAAAACAAAAGTCTAATTTAAAAATGGGCAAAGGACCTGAACAGACATTTCTCAAAAGACAATATATGAAGGGCCTATGGGTATGTGAAAAGGTACTCAACATCAGTAGTCATCAGGGACACGCAAATCAAAACCACAATGAGCAATCACCTCACACCTGTTAGAATGGTTATTATCAAAAAAGACAAAAGATATTAAGTGTTGGCAAGAATGTGGAGAAAAGACAGCCCTTGTATGTTATTCACGGTAATGTAAACTGGTAAGGCCATTATGGAAAACAGTATGGAGGTTCCTCAAAAAATTAAAAATATAACTACCATATGACCCAACAATCCCACTTCTGGTGCGTACCCAAAGGAAATGAAATCAGTATCTTGAGATATCTGCACTCTCATGTTCATTTCAGCATTATTCACAATACCCAAGATAGAGAAATAACCCAGTGACCATCAATCAATGAATCGATAAGGAAAATATGGATAAGGTTTATATACACACACACACACAATGCAATATTATTCAGCTTTAACAAGGAAGGAAATCCTGTCATTTTCTACAACATGGATGAACCTAAAGGACATTATGCTAAGTGAAATATAAAAAAAACAGAGCTCACAGAAGCAGAGGACAGACTAGTAGGTACCAAGGACTGAGTAGGTGGGAGAAATGGGAAAATGTTGGTCAAAGGATAGTAGTTT
Organism: Hippopotamus amphibius kiboko; assembly: GCF_030028045.1. Classification (NCBI taxonomy): domain Eukaryota; kingdom Metazoa; phylum Chordata; class Mammalia; order Artiodactyla; family Hippopotamidae; genus Hippopotamus; species Hippopotamus amphibius. The sequence continues at coordinate 33,190,914 of NC_080187.1, read as the reverse complement.
CAGTTTATGCAAGATGAGTAAGTTCTGGAGATCTAATGTACAGCATGGTGACTATAGTTACTAATACTGTATTGTAATACTTGAAATTTGCTAAGAGAATAGACCTTAATTGTTCTCACAAAAAAAAAAAGTAACTGTGAGGTAACAGATATGTTAATGAGCTTGACTGTGGTAATTATTTCACAATATATACATATATCAAAATATATCTTAAATATATGCCATTTTTGTCACTTATACCTCAATAAAGCTGGGGAAAAGGGGGGGACATTAATTTGGAGTGGAGAGGGAACCAATTTATATCAGTTGAGCCAATCATATGCCTGAGGGATGTGAATGAAGGAATACAGTCAGATGATTTGATTAGCGTTATAAAGTCATATGGAGTTCAGGCTAAGTCCTGTCATGGTGAATCAGAACCACATCCACGCAGAAGTTACAGCAGGGCCAAGGAAGAAGCTGCTATCCAGAGAGGAGGGTGGAGCAGATGTGAAGTGAGAGCCAAGAGAACAGCTTGTGGGCCCCAGAGGAAGAGAAGAGAGTAGCTGCCCAGCTGCCCCTCAAGCAATTCCACTACTTGTCATTTTGCTATATTTTTCAGCACAAACTCCTTGTTTTTGAGCTCCATGGGGTGAGTTTTCTGTTCCTTGCAACTGCAAACCCTTAGACAGCAATAGAACTGTCCAGTAGAACTTGTGTAAAGACCAAAAGACATTATATATCTATGCTGTCAAATAAAGGAACCACTATCTGCATGTGTCCACTGAGCACTTGAAATGGGTTTAGAGTGCCTGAGAAACTGACTTTTAAATTTATATAATTTCCATTAATTTAATGTAAACTTAAGTATTCATATAAGGCTAGTAACTTATCATACTGGACAGCACAGCACTATGATTGTTAGCAAGGGTCAAAGACAAGAAGTACAATCAGTAAAAGACAATGAAAGAGCCAAAAAAAAAAAAACCAAAAAAGGGAAAATCATGATGTGTCACAGAACTCAAGTAAAGGCTCACTGGAGGGTATCCATCTTGTACACAGCTGCTAATGTCATTGTGATTGGTAAGAGCAGGACATGGGGACACAGCACATCTACCAAATACCTGGTTGATGTATGTTCCAATGTCAGTGATGAAAAGAGCTCTGGACTGAGTATAAAAAGGCAGCATTAGTCCGTTTCTGCTTGCTAGGTATCACCCTAAAGAGCAAATTCTCTCTGAGCCATTAGTTTTTCCATCTAAAAATGAAAGCACTGAACCAAAAAAGTGATAATAGTTCCAAATCAAAAGGACATATTAAACTTGCCTGTTGAATTTTTCAAATGGCATTCAATACCTCTCCCTCCTTGGAAATCTAGATCCCGTGATCTTTCAAACTCTAAAAAAACCTATGTTTCTATGTCAGTTTATATCTATGATAAACAGGATTAAGTTTAAGCACTGAGAAATGCAGTGATGAAAGATTCCACTTTAATGAATTCTGTTATAAGTTACTCTAACTTGATTAGCAGTTTTATGGCCAAATGTTAAATTTTTAAATAACATTTAAAATTCTAAATGAATTAGGATTTCTTACTGCTCTGACTTTGTCAAATGAACACATTTTAATTGTTAGGTGAACAGAAGCCTAAACCAGAAATCACCCCTAATCAACTGAGTTTCCTTACCCCTGGAAATGTTTTTTTTTTAAATTATTATTTGATACATTTTATTTAATTTGGTTCAGATTTTTTTCCTTAGGTAAACATACATTTAAAAAATTATCCTCCATATTTGATTGGCTTAAAGGCTAAGTCAGAAAACGAGACTGATCTGAGATATGAATGAGATTATCCTTCTCCACACTCTGAAGCTGATGCCAGAAGCTGTTCTCAACTCCTCTGCCATTGCATGTTCTGTCTGTTCCCTTCATCACTGCATGTTCTGCAAGATGCTCACTTTACTAATGTTTGCATATGACACTGCAAAGCTGAATGACCTTTTTCTAACATTATTAAAGTAGCTGTATGACTGCAGGTCTGTTCTACTATTACTTAACCAGTCAACTAAATATTGTCACTTTTATCATGGTCCACAGCACCAAAAACTACAAGAATGTTAATGAGGATGAGCCAGGTAAAGTCCCATTAGTAGCAGTGTTATTTATTTTTTCATGGGAAAAACCTGGATTTCAAACAACAGGGGTTATTTAGACAAATCATGAAACAATCCATTCAAAGGCAAGCTATCCAATCTTAAGAAGGAAAAACAGAGCTGGAGGAATCAGGCTCCCTGACTTCAGACTATATTACAAAGCTACAGTAATCAGGACAGTATGGTACTGACACAAAAACAGAAATAAAGATCAATGGAACACAATAGAAAGCCCAGAGATAAACCCATGCACATATGATCACCTTATCTTTGACAAAGGAGGCAAGAATATACAATGGAAAAAAGCCTCTTCAATAAGTGCTGGGAAAATTGGAAAGCTACATGTAAAAGAATGAAATTAGAACACTTCCTAACACCATACATAAAAATAAACTCAGAATGGATTAAAGACCTAAATCTAAGGCCAGACACTATAAAACTCTTAGAGGAAAACACAGGTAGAACACTGTGACATAAATCACAGCAAGATCCTTTTTGACCCACCTCTTAGAGTAACGGAAATAAAAACAAACAAAAAAATGAGACCTAATGAAATGTAAAAGCTTTTGCACAGCAAAGGAAATCATAAATAGGACAAAAAGTCAGCCCTCAGAATAGGAGAAAATATTTGTAAATGAAGCAACTGACAAAGGATTAATCTCCAAAATAAATAAGCAGCTCATGCAGCTCAATATCAAAAAAACAATCCAATCCAAAAAATGGGCGGACGACCTAAATAGACATTTCTCCAAGGAAGACATACAGATGGCCAACAAATACATGAAAAGATGCTCAACATAACTAATCATTAGAGAAATGCAAATCAAAACCACAATGAGGTATCACCCCATACCAGTCAGAATGGCCATCATCAAAAAATCTAGAAACAATAAATGCTGGAACCCTCCACTGTTGGTGGGAGTGTTAATTGATACAGCCACTATGGAGAACAGTATGGGGGTTCCTTAAAAAGTTAAAAATAGAACTACCATATGACCCAGCAATCCCACTACTGGGCATATACCCTGAGAAAACCATAATCCAAAAAGAAACATGTATCACAATGTTCACTGCAGCGTTTACAATAGCCAGGACATGGAAGCAACCTAAATGTCCACTGACAGATGAATGGATAAAGATGTGGCATGTATATACAATGGAAAATTACTCAGCCATAAAAAGGAACGAAACTGAGTTATTTGTAGTGAGATGGCTGATCTAGAGTTTGACATACAGACTGAAGTAAGTCAGAAAAAGAAAACAAATACTGTGTGCTAACGCATATATATGGTATCTAAAAAAACAGTACTGATGAACAGTAGTGGTAGGGCAGGAATAAAGACAGAGATGTAGAGAATGGACTTGAGGACACAAGGCGGGGAGGGGAAGCTGGGACGAAGTAGCATTGACATATATACACTACCAAATGTAAAATGGATGGCTAGTGGGAAGCTGCTGCATAGCACAGGGAGATCAACTTGATGCATGGTGACGACCTAGAGGAGTGGGATATGGAGTGTGGGAGGGAGGCTCAAGAGGGAGGGGATATGGGGATATATGTATAAATATAGCTAATTCACTTTGTTGTATAGAAACTAATAAAATACTGTGAAGCAATTATACTCCAATAAAGATCTGGGAAAAAAAAAAGGCAAGCTATCTGGCCATTAGAAATAATGGAAAAGTATTAGTGACAGGGAAGCTGTTTATAATGTGTGGATAAGTTAAAATTTAGTATGGCTCCAATTTTATAACACATATGTATAGATCTCTTTTGTGGGTTTATGGGTGATGTTTAATTTATTCTTTGGCATTTTATCAACTTTTAGAATTATCCACAAAGAAGATAAAATTTTTGTAATCAAAAATAAGGAACAAATGATATGCTTAACACACATATACAAAGAGAGTAGACATCTTTGCCTGGTTCCTGATCTTAAGGGGAAAGTGTTCAGTCTTTCACCATTAAATATGATATTAGCTGTAGGTTCTTTGTAAATGTCCTTTATCAGATTCAGGAAGTTTCCATATATTTCTAGTTAAGCATTTTTGTCATGGTGGATATTGAATTTTGTCTAATGCTTCTTGCATGTGTTGATGTAATCAGTATACGCTAAATTACTCTTACTGATTTTTGAAGGTTGGACCAGCCTTGCACACTTGGGATAAAGCCCACTGGGTTGTGATATATTATTCTTTCTTCATTTATTGCCCAGTGGCTGACAGGAGAGACACATTCAGAGAGTCAAAACTATAGAGATGAATAGGAGAGGTAGGGAACAAGGCAGATGGGTAGTTGATAAACATTAGGATATACTCCAGATATATACATTCAAAGTAGTCAAACTCTTAAATCTTATAAACAGATGAAACTAAAAGCAAATTAAAGCATTTAATGAACATTTACTAATGCCATCACAAAGCAGTTAGTAAAGCAAGAGATAATAAAAACTAAATAAAACTTGCCTTTTTAAAAGATTTCTCAGCACCTTTTTTTTTCAATTAAGAAAAGCCTGATTTGGGTAAAAAAAGAGCCCCCTAAATAATGAAGAACAAAACCAGATTCTCAGGGTTAAAAGGGGACTTAATGGTGACCTAATTTTAAACATTTCTTTTACCTGTCTCCCCAAGTTCTTTATCATTTCATTCAGTTCCTGGTTTGTTCCCTCTAAGTTCAAGGAGACAGGCTAATTCATCATAGCAGACAACCAAACTGCTAAATTAGGGAGATACCCACCCCTGTAGTTTCAGTTTTGCCTTGCCTCTCTCTTCTCCTCACCATAACCACCACCCACCCAGCGTAGTTTAAGGAATTATGATCATAATTTTCAGGGATTTAGTGATTTGGAATAAATGACTTAGAGCCCAGAGTTGGGGAACTCGTTAGTATTAGAGTAGCCTGTTAATTTTCCTAAGAGTGACCTGAAGTCTGTCCGGCTTTTTCCCGTCACTGGGGCTCCCGTGGCAGCTTATATAAGAACCCTTGAGCAAAGGAACAGATGGCAGGGTATTTGCAGGCCACATTTTTTAGAAGGTAAGTTTCTCTAGAAGGCCCTTCAACAGTCTTATACTAGACTCCATCATTTATTCTCTTCTCTTGGGACTGGAGAACATTTCCTAGACCTACCCTTTTGTGCTCTCAGGCTTTAAAACTTTCCCCCATTCCCATCTCCACATAAAATCCTTTCCTTTACATTTGGCAAGAAACCCATCTGGTCAAACTACAGAAAAAAATTAAGGATTCAGAGATTTGTAATTTAGTTTCAGGTACTAGCAAATACTGTCTCTTCAAACATCTTTCCCATTCACACTTAACACTGCTTTTATATGTACTGAAAATGTTTTGGTATCACGTGTTGTGAGCTTGGGATCTGGGGGTTTACTATACTCTGACAAGACTGCTCGCCCTGCCACTAATTCGCTGTGCGACCTTGCTGGTTATGTCACTACCTAAACCTCCGTTTATCTGAGATAAGGAAGAGACGAACAGAACACTGCTCAGCACCTCGCCCACCGTGCTGCACCGCCTGCCTCTCTAGCATGGGCGGAGGCTGCATCTCTCCTTACGGCAGCCATACTTCCGCCAGCCGACCCCGGAAATGCTGAGTTACTAAGGAAAAGTAATACTAGTTACAGTAATTTATGGAAACTGCGTATCATTTAAGTCTTAATTACCATGCAGCACAATAACAATTATGCAAGCTATTCTATGTGTCAGATTCACTTTGCTGCATGTTTTATATGATTTTTAACGCTAACATCTATTCTCATAGGCTCCGTCTGTCGCTCACACATCCTGTGAGCTACACGTAAAAAAAACATTAGAGGGAACAGTGCCTAGGAGGGGCTATCAGGCCCCTAAGGGAGAAATGAAAGAAGTACTTTGTTTCAGAGCTTCAAACATAGTCCCTTTTCTTATCTGCCTCCCTGCTCACAGGACTAAGCCCCTGCACAGGATGGGAGAGGATCACTTCCCATTTCCATATTTCTTTGAGGAATCTTACAGACGCTGTCTTTTTGCACCAGGGCACAAGTAGAATGCTGCCAGCTGATAAATTAGCTTTTCTTGGTCAAGTGCCCATCTTTTGGTCCAATGAACTATGGTCGGAGGAAAGGGGGACGAGGTCAGGTGGTGAGGAATACGCTCATTTGTCTCAGTTTGGGTACTCTAACAGACACCAAGATGGGACTGGAAGTGCTACAGTGTTTTAAATCTAACTTAAAGAACTGGAGGAAAAAACTTGATAGCCAAGATGGAATTCGTCACAGCCTTCCCTTCATGTGGAACAACGTTCCCAGGAATAAAAGCCGAAGTTGGGCATCGTTTGGTTGCTGATTGGTAAACCTAACCTGAGTCAGCATCCTACTGATTTCCACTGATTTCAGACTTTATGTTTAGGGCTGTAAATTTCCAGTGAAAAGAAGTAAATAATCAACCCAAGATTTATCCACTAAAAAAGGTAGGCAAATGACCTGATAAGACTTCATGTAAATAACCCATGAATAAGGGCAGCATTTTAATGCCAAGCACAGTCACTGCCTGGAAGCTCTTGTAGCGAGCTCAACCACTAGAACAGCTGCCCCTTAAAAAGTTTGTTCTTTTACCTTCAGCTTGCGGCCTCTGGAAGGAAGCCAGTGAAGGAAGAGGAGGAGGACAGGCAATCAGCGAAGACGTTTCCATTGAGCACAACAGTCAACACTCACACACGTGCTAAGGGGACTACATGAGTTCCAATTTTCATCCAAATAAATGCCTGAATGTTAGGGAGATCTGGATCTTTATGGTGGATTTCTGGGAACAACTACTCTTCCTTTTAAATCCAGCATAGTCCCACCCTCTCAATTATCCCCCAGCTCCTCACTCTCAGCAAATGCTCTTGCTTCCTTACCCACAGTTAAAAGCAAGAATCAGACAGGATCCTCAGCAGTCTTCTGCCGCTGTCACTAACACCACACTCCCCAAACAACCCAAAGAAATGCTGCACCCTTCCCTTCCTCTCTCTCGCGAGAGGGGGGGTTACTTCCTTTCCTCTGCTCCTCATTCCCTCTGTGCTCCTTATGACTTTATCAATGAGCCCCTCTTTGCTCTCTCTCTTCAGTAACTCCTCACGCCATCTGATTCTGTCCCACAAGCATTTAATCATGTTTAGTTTCTTGTTATCCGGGGGCGGGGGGGGGAAGAAAAGCTAAAACTTTACTTCATCCTATGTCTATCTGTAGCCATCTCCCTGTGTTTCTTTCCCGTCAGAGGCTAGCTTCTTGCAAGAATTTTCCTGTCAAATCTCCATTTCCTCACCAAACAGTCACTCTTCAATTCATTACAATACAGCCTTTTGGGGGTCAAATCTAACAGATGCTCCATCCTTATCTTCTGGTTGAGCATTCCTTCCTGCTAGAAGTGCTCCTCCCTCAAGTACCATATTATTCTTTTCTGTTTTTTTCTTTCACTCCTTTGATTCCTCCCCCACTTTAGTCTTTTGCACACGTTCCTTCTGTCCTCTTCGTAAATGCTGGTATTCATCAGGGTTCCATTTTCAACCCTGTTCTAGGTCATCTCATCTGTTTCATAACTTCAACTACATCCTCATGGGTTCAAGACCCAGCCCTTATCTCACTGTTGAATCCCAGACCCATGTAAACTCCTTCTGGACACTTTTCTCCTTTGTAGCTAACAAGCACCTCAAATTTAATATGTCAAGAAAGGGAACACGTCATCTTTACCGCAAGGCTACTCCTCCACTGAGTTCCCTGCTCAGTTACTGGCAAACGCAACCCAGCTAGTTGTTCAAATCAGACTCCTGGCCATCACAGCTGGCCTTGCCCCACCCAACTTACTGAAATACCAAGTCTTCCTATTCCACCTAAAAAAAGTCTCAAGAATCCTGCTTCTCTCAAGCTTTATTGAGTGCTACTGCCAGAATTTAGGAAATTCACTCATTCAAGTATCTATCATCAATTCTTGCCTGGATTACTGAACAGCCTCCTAGATTCTATTTTGACGCCCTCTGTTCTCCAGTTTGCATTCAGAGTAATCTTTAAAAACAATCCCCTAATTAAAATCCTTCATTGGCTCTTCATAGTTTTCAGGATCAAACTTCCTTAAACACAGCACATAAGGGCTTTCATGAACAAGCCCCTACTTACATCTCCTGGCCTCATCCCACAGTGATCCCCTTCCTGTCCACTCGTTTTCAGCCAACAGTCTCTGTACTTGTTTCTGCCAACACTGCCTTTCTCCAAGATCTGTCTCCTTCTCACCTCCATGAAAAACTTCTACAGAACTTTAGGTCCTACCTTAGGCATTAACATCTCCAGAAATCTTGAATCAGATGCCCCTGTGCTAAACTCTTGTCAGAGCACTTATCTCACCATAAAATACGACTGCCTGTTCCCCAGCTTATCTCCTTTTTCTACCTGATTGTGAGTTCTTTGAGGGCAGGGATCCAGTCTTAGTAAATTTTAAACCGTTGGTTTTTGCATGACGTGGTTTATATTATACAACTGGCATATAAACTGACCTGAATAAATATTCAATGAGTTAATATGCTAAGTGGTAGTCTTTTGAATGTAGGTAAACTAAAAACAACTAATATTTGTAAGTTCATAACAACTATCATCTCTCATTAATTTTTGTAACAATCCCATTAGGGAGGTTGTACCACCAACCATATTTTAAGTGTAAAGAAACAAGAACAGAGAAGTTAAGTGACTTGCCCCAAGGCAGGACTCAAACATAGGCCTCCTTCATGTGAGGACTGAGAATCTTCTATCAAACAATCACATCTCTGTTAAAATATTTAGAAGTTAGAGAGGTAATTTTTTCTGCAATAGGACTTCAAATCACCCTTTAACTGTGAAATTTAATCTTTTGACATTAAAAAAGGGGGGTTATTTAAATGAAAAGAATTAATACCTGTATTGCTGAAATTTTTCATATACGAAGAAACATTTCCACTTTTAACCACTGTATTTAACATCTCAGAAAGCTGATAAAAATTTACTATCTGTGGTAGTTACAAGGTTTATATGTTTATTAATACTATGGATAGGTGAGAATAGAGTCTAGTTAACACTATGGACAGGCATCTGTTCTTGGAAAGGTTCCTAGCTACGTGCCCTTATAAATGCCTTGCCATAGCCATCGTCTGGGTCTTAAATACCACTAGTGTTCCTGACAGACACCGTCACAAAGAAGCCGCAGTATTACCCACTTCCTTTAACCTACCTAGGATTAACCTACTTTCCTTGATGTGTTGACAAAGACCAAACTCAATTCAAAACGAATTTCTCATAGGTCAAAAATTTTCTTTCAGCGATTAATTCCCAGGCATTTAGGATCAGCTAATGCTGGCATTTCTACAGGGATATATCATAATACTCATAGTCAGTTAACATTTATTTTCTTTTTTTTGCCACGCTGCTCAGCTTGCAGGATCTTAGTTCCCTGACCAGGGATTGAACTCAGGGCCACGGCAGTGAAAGCGCCAAGTCCTAATCACTGGACCACCAGGGAATTCCCCATAGTGGATCACACTGTACTCTGGAGTGAAAAAAAACTCTTCCTTCCAAATAACAAAGTATTACTGTTTCAACACAGGATTATTTAAAATATTCAAATAATTATTTCAAGTTCATTTTTGAGATATGTATCAGTAATTTTAAAAAAGACAAAATGAATACTTACAATACATCCCTGAAGTCTCCAAACACATACATATGCCTAAAGCTGTCAATAGCTATTACAGGGCAATCTGCTGGAGTTTTCTGTATGTGCAGAAGAGGATGTCTAAATTTGTCACAGTCAGCATGTAAAAAGTTTATTGTACCTTTAAAAGAAATAGAATGTGGAGAGGTAGATTAGAATATTCTTGATTGTACTCATTCATAAGTTTGCAAGTTCATAAAGAGTGACATACTAAAAAAACCCAACATGCTTTAGAGTACTACAGACCACAAAAACTAAAACCTAAATGTTACAAAACTTTAAAAAGGTAGGATTTTAATTCTTAAGGCAGAGAGGATAATATTCTTAGAAATTATAGGAACTCAACCCAAATTCAAATGCTATAGTAAATTTAAAATTTTTCTTTAAATGAGTAATCATTTGCTTTGCAGATTACCTAGATCTGGGGAGCAAGTTCTAGAAACTGATATATGATCTGTTCTCATAGAAGCATCTTCATTTCATCAAGGATGCCCTTCCAGTTCCTATTGGTTGATTTTTAATCCAATTCACCCCAAGAATATTTACAGCAACTAATACGGGCATGGCTCTATACAAAGCCTTCAGTTTATTTTGACTTTTTTCTCTAACTATAGAGGCAAAGCTGGTGATACCTCAAATTCCTTTTTGATGCTTTGGAGAAGCCTTCAGAGAACTACTCAACTTTCTTTCATTTAGAAATACGGTAAATGTTAATCAGACTGTGTAAGTTCTCTCAGAAATATCTCTGAGACTGTCTATTAGAAAAGGATCAGACAAGTATCAAGGTGCTGGAAGAAAGTGCCTAAAACTGTCCACTTTTCATGCTATTTGATTTTAGAGAGCTAAAAGAGTCATGTTTTTTTGTTTTGTTCTGGTTTTTTTTTTTTAAAGCTACTGCTTCACATTATCTCTACTAAAGCCTCCCATCCCCACGTTTTCATGTAAATTCAGGAGTTGAGTACAGTTAAAATAATTTTTTAACCCAAATGTGTTTATGTCAGTATTAATGTAATGGAAAAGGGAGAAAGTAAAAAAATAGAGAAAGGAAGGATATAAATAAACACCTTAATCTGTCTACCTTTTTCACTTATTAATTGTCGGGCTACTTCATTCTGGAATATTTCTAAACTCTCTGTATCTTCTTTCATGTGGAAGAGTATGAGAAAAGGCAGTCCTTCTTCTGTCAATTCCTGTATAGAGAAGTATTCAATGAGAATTATCAGGTCTCTCCATTCAGCTCTAGCTATTTTCTAGGTAGGAACAATTTTAAACCCAGACCACATAACATGCAGCAGCTGCAACATCCTAGGAAAAAGAGAGCCAATGGTGTTAATAAATGTCTTAATGGAAGAAGGAATGCATGCCTTCCACCTGAAGTATCCAAGCATTCAGAGGACCCACATGTCCTGCTGCACTGTAGGTACTGATCTGCCTTAAAGTAACCACAGGGCAGACCTGTTAGCTAGTATTGGATGAAGCCATGACATTTAAAAAGTGAGTTCATCAAAGAAGGAACTATGCTGGTTCTTTTTCAAGATGTTGATTTTATGAGGGGATAAACAGTCTTCATGGATAACACTGAAAAACTGAGTGTATCAGCAATAAATAAATCTGATTTGCAAACTTATGTTTATTCTAAGGTTTATTGCAAAAACCACTCCACTTACATGAGACCTACCAAAAGCTGAAAAGTGATTCAGAGCAAAAGACAAAAGCCCCATTAACATAGCCAGTTTTCAACCAATACACAGTTTATCAACATTATTAACAAATACTTGCCAGTATATCTGTATATTTTATATACCTTGTATGTATACACACACAAAAATACTTTGAAATTTTTATTATTTAAAAAATTTTTATTAGTTATTGGAGAATACAAGAGAAATATGATAAGCAGACAGCATATTTTGATCATTTATTCTCTCTGACAAATGCTAAGTTCTGATTCATAAGAAAAAGTCCAGAAAGGGCCTCATAGTAAAATCATTTCCATGAACAATTCTTTTGCCTATCTCTCTATAATTTAGGAACTGCCTCTGCAGAAAGCAAACATGTCCTTAGCCTAAAAAAACTGAAACTGGAACCTATTTTACAGGATAAGAGTTTTCTTCTGGTTCCTGTCTCTATGTTTAAGCCTGTTCCACTCATACACAGGATAAATGATTAAGATTTTCATCACATTTACCATTTTTTTACATTAAGATATAGTCAGCCTTCCATATCCACAAGTTCCAAGACTGGTTGAATCCACAGAGGTGGAACCCACAGATACTGGAGGGATGACTCTAAGGGACTTGAGCATCCAAGGATTTTGGTATCCATGGGGGTCTGGGAATCAATTCCCGGACGATACCAAGAGATGACTAATTCACATACCATAAAATTCAGCATTTTAAAGTGTACAATTTGGTGGTTTTACTATATTCACAAGGTTGCAGGCATCAACTCTATCTAATTCCTGAACATTTCATCACTCCTAAAGGAACCCCATACTCATTAGCAGTCACTTCCCATCTCTCTTCCCCCCAGCTCCTGGCATCACACTGATGTTTCAGCAAACTAACTTAAAATTTCTTCTTCTTCACATTTTACCACTTCCGCTCACATTTTTTCTTTCCCCACACATTAATTGCAACTACCCCTCCATGATTCTGTCTTTGGACTTCCCTGCTCTAGCCTGGTAACTTCGACTAGGTCAACAATCTCAGTCACCGCCTCAAATTAATATCTTATTTGTTTCTCCAAGCCCAGTTCCTCTGACCTCTCAGAACATTTTCTCAGTGCCCCTCATGTGGCATGGGGCATGTCTTTATATCATCTGTACATGTGAACTGCTGGACCAAAGACCCCTTAAAGACAGAGAATCTTATTTCATTTGTCCTTTGAGCACAGATTTTTGTACACAATTAATGTGCAATCAACCTATGACTGAATGAATGAAGACACAAATGTTGCTGAATAAATACTAATTGGGAAAGAAGACTCAGCAGTTACCTTTTAGAAAATTTAAGAGCTAAAAAGTTAAAAGTAGAAACAAATATATTACTTTAAGTAATAAAATTACTAATTTTGTAAATAAACAAAAAATATTTTGTTTAAACAAAAAAACACAAATATGGATGAACTAACAACTGTTAAGAGACAAAGTAACAGGGACTTCCTAGGTGGTGCAACGGTTAAGAATCCACCTGCCAATGCAGGGGACACAGGTTTGATCCCTGCCCCAGGGAGATACCACATGCCACGGAGCAGCTAAGCTCGTGTGCCACAGCTACTGAGCCTGTGTGTTACAACTACTGAAGCTCGCGTGCCTAGAGCCCATGCTTCGCAACAAGAGAAGCCACCACAATGAGGAGTAAGCCCCGCTCGCCACAACTAGAGAAAGCCCCTGTGCAGCAATGAAGACCCAAAGCAGTCAATAAATAAATAAATAAATTTATTTAAAAAAAAAAAAAGACAAGTAATAAACAGATTAGTAGTTTGAGAATATCTATGTGAATTAGCTTGCTAAAGTAATTTATCAATACACACAAACACAGTAGCTGGTAATTTATGCCGCTAGAGCTTCCAGGTGTACCCATGGCCACATCCATACCAACATATTCTTTACCAAGCAGGTATTAAAGGATTCAGGAGAGGGACAGCAAGACAACCAGCTATAGAGGTTAACAAATTTTTCCCCACAGTTGAAAGGATTTATGGGTAGTTGGTTACAACATGTAACAAATCTAAAGAATTATTAAATGTGCCAACTACTGTAGGGCGGGAGGCAGGGTTGGGGGAGGAGGGACAGACCTCTGTTTAATCGTTTACGATTTTGAGGGTCTATACCTTTAAATTCTGTTTTGAAACTATTCCCTGTAAGAAATGCCACAGCAGGTGAATAATCGTGACAGGTTACTAGATCTTTCTCCACCTTAAGGACTAAATGAGCTGATAAAATAAAAATGTAAAGTTAATTCAGCTAAACACACCTGAAGCCCAGAGAACCGAGAAAAATAGAAGGGATGTTCATTTGATAAAAACTAAGAAAATAAGCAAGCAAGTGAGCTTTACTGGAACACAACCACACTTATTTATGTACTATCTAAGGCTGCTTTTGTGTCACAACTCCAAAGCTGAGTAGTTGTAACAGAGACTGTATGAACTGCAAAGTTTAAAACATTTACTATCTGATTTTTTACAGAATTGTCAACCTCTGACTTGGGGGGGATTATATGGGTGTGCTTACTCTGTGATAATTTCCTGAGTTGTATATTTAATACCTGAGCTATGCACTTATAATCTTTTGAAGTATGTATGCATACAGGAAGTGTTTTTTTTTTACTTTTTTTTAAAATGTTTTTTAAAAGTTACATTCTTAGACTGTGGGTTTTGAAAATAAAGGAGTAAAATGCAATCAAAGATATGTTTCAAATGCAGTAAAGAACAAAGAGATGTACCTCACAGACACAGCTCTTTGTACCTGTTCCTCCAACCTCTTAGGTTTTTGTGTTTTGTTTTTGTGGGAGTTGTTCAGAGTTTGGGATGGGCTTTATTTCAGGTGCATGGGATTACCGAGGTCAGTTATATGATAACTGATAATTGCTTTCATTATTTACGATGGAAAGAGAACATAGTTTTGTTCTTTTAGGATAGACAGGAATCAGAAAAACCTTTTCATACCAAAGGATTATTCACTGTATCTAATTAATTGTAACTAAAATCTGCAGAGCATTGCTTCTAAAGCAATCCTGAAGATCTTCGACCAAGGGTGGGATCAGAATCACCTGAGAGGCATTTTCAAACTCATTTTCAAGGCTGTCATGAACCACTGCTATTGCAGGAAATACAGCAGAGGTGGAGAACCACTGGTCCGTATTACAGAAATAGCTATGATGTACTTATGTTCACTGCATGATTTTTACAACTGATAAGTTCTGTGGTAAAATAGAAAGATGGGTTGAGGAAGCCTGCTCTTTCAGAAATCTTAATTAAACAACACATATCAGAAAGCCCGTACCTCTCCATTTTCAAATGTAATTTCTCGGACAAGAGGAACGCATTTATCTTGAATCCAATTGTAAGTCCCATCAAAATTTGTCATAGATCCCAAGTACACCATATCTGGAGCAGAATGCTGTTACAAAAACAAAGGGAAAAAAAATTAAACAAATCTAACCTGTGCTAGCAAAAATGCATTCTTAAAGCCATCTGTGAGCCCAGAAAATCTACACGGGATACAAAAGAAACAAAAAACATGACTATAGATGGTAATAAGCTGATAACTCTGTGATTATCAGAGACCTGATTATCCAACCTGTGATGTCTAGGCCTTCTGCTTTCCCTTGGATTTGCATCAATTAAATGTTTACCAGTATCCTCATCAATAGCAGGCAGGCATTGTGAAAAGAAAGAATTATCCTAATGATTTAATTTAGCTCTCTCTCCCTTCAAAAATGTTAGAAGAAAATTTGGAGGCTTCCAGTGGAAAAAGCCTTGAAAACTACATGAAACTATATAAATCTAAGGTATGGCTATCTCTAAAGTTAATTAACTGCAGTATCCTGTTTCCACATTCACATCAGGATCTATGAAGTGCCTAAAGTGATGGTAAATAGCTAACATTACCTAAGCCAACTTACTGTGACCAAGCACTGTTTTACCACTGCAAGCACCTTGTATGTGTTGACTCAATCCTCAAAACATCCCCATAAAGCAGGTACTAGTACTATCATGGCTATTTTTACTAATGAACAAACTAAAGCACAGAGAAGCTAATTAACTTTCCCAGAGTTATACACCTAGGAAGGTAGCAGATTCCTTTTCTTATTTTATTGAAGTATAGTTTTTGTTTTGTTTTTTCATTTTATTTATTGTTTTTTTTTTGAGGTACACCAAGTTCAATCATCTGTTTTTATACACATATCCCCGTATTCCCTCCCTCCCTCGACTCCCCCCCCACCCTCCCCATCCCAGTCCTCTAAGGCATCATCCATCCTCGAGTTGAACTCCCTTTGTTATACAGCAACTTCCCACTGGCTATTTTACAGTTGGTAGTATATATATGTCTGTGCTACTCTCTCACTTCGTCTCAGCTTCCCCTTCACCCCCCGCCCCCCCAAACCTCGAGTTCTCCAGTCCATTCTCTGCATCTGCGTCCTTGTTCTTGTCTTGTCACTGAGTTCATCAGTACCATTTTTAGATTCCGTATATGTGAGTTAGCATACAATATTTGTCTTTCTCTTTCTGACTTACTTCACTCTGTATGACAGACTCTAGGTCTATCCACCTCATTACATATAGTTCCATCTCATTCCTTCTTATAGCTGAGTAATATTTCATTGTATATACATGCCACATCTTCTTATCCTACTGAAGTATAGTTGATTTACAATGCTGTGTTAATTTTTTCTGTATAGCAAAGTGACTCAGTTATACATATACATATGTATAAGAATATATATATACTTTTTCATATTCTTTTCCATTATGGTTTGTCACAGGATATTGAATATAGTTCCTTGTGCTATACAATAGGACCTTGTTGTTTATCCATCCTATATATAGTAATAGTTTGCCTCTGCTAATCCAAAACTCCCAATCCTTCCCTCTCCTCCCCACCCTCCCCCTTGACAACCACAAGTCCGTTCTCCATGTCTGTGAGTCTGTTTTTGTTTTGTAGATATGTTGACCTGTATTGTATTTTAGATTCCACATGTAAGTGATATCATATGATATCTGTCTTTCTCTTTCTGACTTACTTCCCTTAGTATGATAATTTCTAGGTCCATCCATGTTGCTGCAAATGCCATTATTTCACTCTTTTTTATGGCTGAGTAATATTCCATTGTATATATGTACCACATCTTCTTTATCCATTCATCTGTCGATGGACATTTAGGTTGCTTCCATGTCTTGGCTATTGTAATTAGTGCTGCTATGAACACAGGGGTGCATGTATCTTTTCGAATTACAGTTTTATCTGGGTTTATGCCCAGGAGTGGGACTGCTGGATCATATGGCAACTCTATTTTTAATTATTGAGGAACCTCCGTATTATTTTCCATAGTGGCTGCACCAATTTACATTCCACCAACAGTGTAAGAGGGTTCCCTTTTCTCCACACACTCTCCAGCATTTGTTACTTGTAGACCTTTTAATGATGGCCATTCTGACGGGTGTGAGGTGGTAAGGAAGGTGGCAGATTTGACATTAAAACAGTCTCATTCCAGAGCCTGTGCTTTTAATAAGCAAACTACACTGAGAGACATGTGGATTCTGATAATCCAGAGATGGTCACACTATGTAAGCTATTATTAAAGAAACACAACTGCAGAAAATACAGGCAAATACCTATATGAATTCAAAATAGGAAATGAGCTTTCTAAGCAAAACATTCATTCATATGACTACAGAAAAGTTAAAAACTTTAGTGTGTCAAAACGCCACAAAAAACATTAAAATGAAAACTATGAATTAAAAAAAAATTTATAGATTTCTACTTGTGTGTGTGTGAAAAATTGCAATGACAGACCATTAGGTCAATTTAGGGTGACAATACTGTGATTTTTGTCTCTTATTTGTGGCTACCATCACCTAGGCCTAAACAGCTGCTTCTAAGTTTAGACACACTTAACTTTTTAGCCAAGAGTTAAAAACATCCTAGCACTCCTTAGTATCTGGCAAGTACCAGGTGAACTTATACCCCAGGAGATTTGGGAGCTTGGCCAGTCTCACTTAAGTTGGAGTGATGATCACAGAGCACACTGAGTATTTTTTGAATTTGAGTCCCAGACGGAAGGCAAAACAGACAGCTGGAAAAGGCCTGGGGATCAGGGGATCTTTAGTCCCAGCTCTGCCACTAAATGCCTGTGTGACTTTAGGTTTGTGTCCTCATCTTTACTTTGAAAGGTTTGGATTAGCACAAAATGATGCCTTAAGGTTCCTTTCTATATTAAAACTTTATGATTCCGTGAACATTAACATGTACAAAACTACACATTATACTATATATGTATTTATATTTAAAGTTATACACACTAAGAAATAGCAACTTACCCCTGGTGGTTTGTAGATTATGTTGTCTCCACTGTATCTTTCTGGTTTTGAAACAGCCCTAATAGAGAGAAGCAGTAATAAGGCTTTAAGAAAACTAATAGCAGTAATATACTTGAATGAAGCAGAACTGCCTAGTTGTTCTGCAACATATGAACTATAACAATTTGAAATATATACTTGTCCATCTTCTTTCCTACTTATAAGATTATGCAAAACCAACAAAATGAAAGCGATGAATTAAAATGAACAAAAGCATACATTTAAAGGAAAAATTTAATATCAGGCAGACTTTTTTTTTTAAATAAATTTATTTATTTATTTTATTGGCTGTGTCGGGTCTTTTTTGCTGTGCGCGGGCTTTCTTTTAGTTGCAGTGAGTGGGGGCTATTCTTCGTTGTGGTGTGTGGGCTCCTCATTGCTGTGGCTTCTCTTATTGTGGAACACGGGCTCTAGGCATGTGGGCTTCAGTAGTTGCAGCACATAGGCTCAACAGTTGTGGCTCACGGGCTCTAAAGCACAGGCTCAGTAGCTGTGGCGCACGGGCTTAGCTGCTCTGCGGCATGTGGGATCCTCCTGGAGCAGGGATCGAACCCATGTCCCCTGCATTGGCAGGCGGGTTCTTAACCACTGCACCACCTAGGAAGCCCCAGGCAGACTTTTTTAAAGGGAAATTTTAGTTAGCTGTTTTCGTAACTCAGTAGTTTATCTTTGGATTGGTGGTTTTGGCACTAAATAGCTGTTTTTGACCCCAGATTGTTTCTAGTAACTGGGGATCAAGGTCATCGATGTGGTCACATAAACCAATCACACAAACGTATGATTTGCTTGTTAAGTCAGACTCAACCATGAATTCTCTACTTTTTTACTTTTTTAAAACCAAACCTTCTTAAAAAAAAAAACAACAAATAACCTATATCATTAGAATATAGTTCCATAAATAATTTTTTATTTGTTTACTGTTTCCTATGCTTGGTACAGGCACATAACAGGTGAATAAATAATTGGTGAGTGAGTTCTACAACAAATTCTAAGTCAAAATGGGTAACTTTTTCTCTCTTTAAATTATATTCAAATTAATTGAACCCTGATTCACCTCCAGTTTCTGACTAGAGTAGCTAGGAGCTAGGGGCAAGCGATGCTAAGCTAGGTTGATGACAGTGGAACAGAAAGGAAGGACACGCTCCATTCATTCATTCACTATTTAGTATGTGCTTCCTTTATACCAGCTATGTTCTTGGCACTTGGTACACAGCAGTGAACAAAATTGACAACGTGCTCTCACGGAGCTTCCATTTTGGTGGGAAAAGACAAACGACTAGATATTTTTATCCTGGGTGGTTAAAAACAAAAAAAAAGTGCTGTGAAGGAAAAGAAGTAGATAAAGAATGACAAGTTGGATGATGGTAGTGCTATTTTATATAGTTATCAGGAAAGATCTTTCTGACGAGATGATATCTGGACAAAGCACTTCGGATAGAGACAGAAGGGGCAAAGGCTCTGCTGCAGAAGTGTGCATGCAGTGTTTGAGGAATAGCAAGGGG
Organism: Hippopotamus amphibius kiboko; assembly: GCF_030028045.1. NCBI lineage: Eukaryota > Metazoa > Chordata > Mammalia > Artiodactyla > Hippopotamidae > Hippopotamus > Hippopotamus amphibius. Next base: position 33,171,493 of record NC_080187.1, on the reverse strand, counting down.
CCTGCATGGCTGGAAACAGTAATGCAAAAAGCATGGGGGAGAAGTTCCTTCATTATTTACTCCGTGCAACAATCTTCAAAAAACACTGATAATGTTTACAATAAAACACACATACAAAACCTACAGAAGCATTTAAAACAAGGAAAAAGGTCACCAAATGAAGAGGACATACTGTGCCAGAAATCTGGGCTCTACTCAAGATAGGTGCCACAATAGAGTCTACCAGTTACAGGCCAAAGAAAAAAGAAAAATAATATTGTATAACATCAAAGGATGGGGGAGAGAAACTCCAATAAGAAGAAAGAGTCAAGGACAGACCCATACGAATGATTCCACTTTGAAAGAGAAAGAAAAAAAAAAGAGAGAGAGAGGAGATAAAGCCAGAGAAATCAGAAAGGTAAGGATCAAACCAGGGAGATTCAAGTGCAGACATAGCAGGAAAAGGACAGGGTAGTTGAGGGTCACATCCTTCAGAGAAAATGAAGAGGATTAAGACTGAAAGAAGGCCACTGGATTTGTTAATTAAGAAGTCACTTTGTTACTGTGTAGAGAGAAGTTTCTCTAGGGTAATGGAGGTGAAAGTCGGCTTCCAGGAGGTTAAAGTGTTTTAACTGGTTAGAGTATGAGAAATTCTAGGTAGCCAGGCATAACTAATCTTTGAAAAAAAACTGAGAATGAAAAGAAAGATGAGATTATAGCTCAAGACATAGAAGAGACAGATCAGGAAAGAGAATCATGTTTTTAGAAAAGGAAAGGAGTTCATGAAAAGGGTCAGGTTGAAAACAGGAGGAAGCAAGGTCAACTGATGGATCAAAGCCCCAGAGATTTTGAAGGGACAATTACAAGGAAACAAGAGGTTAGCCGTGGAAAGGAGCATTGTCCCTCTGAGACAGGGAAGGCAGAAGAAAAGCTGGTGGAGAGCCGGAGATGAGGAAAAAAGGTGAAGCTCATGCTTAGGAACGAGAGAGACTGTGTTGTTTCAGTTTGGAAACCCCACAGGTTAATAAGCATTTTTTTCGTGACACAGGGTAGTGTTAGTAAATGAGCTGAACAAAAAAGTATGAGAGTTAGCTGTTAACCTGTCCATCCTTTTCCTCTTACCCACATGTTGAAATAGAATATAGAATAGAAAGAATACTTAACAGACTAAACTCTTAAAAAGAGGTCAGAGATAGGTGTAAAAACTTGTTGGTGACTTTAAGAGGACTGAGATAATCTTTGGAGAGGTCATCTTCAGAAAACGACCACACACAACAAGAATTTAATATGGCAGCTGAGCTGACCCGACCCACTGACACACTCTGAATTAGGCTACTTACCCAAATGCAGCTAGGAAGGCACAATCATCATGCAAAATATTTGCTACTCTTTCAAAAACCCTATAGTTTTCTGAATCCTTCTGTTCAAAATATCCAATGATATTTCTTTTGCTGCGCTGTAAAATAAAGTATATAATTACTTTATAAACATATATAGTTCTTTAAGGAGCATGTTATTTCATTAACCCAGCTGCTGTTCAATTATCTCCAAATGAAGTATGACTATAAATGCATAAATGGCTTTTAACACCTAGTCCAAAACTATTAAAGGTTGCATTTGGTTGAAAACAATCTTAACTATCATCTAATACAATAATTTCCTTCTAGCATTTTATTTTAAAATTTCAAGAAATAGATAACTGTTTGATCAGTGACAGTCTTTTCCTAAATAAGACGACTAATTCTAAGATGTGTTAACATAATACATCAATTTGTAACATGTGGTTGTTAGTAGAGACTCCACCATGGGTCTCTCACACTTCTACACATTTAGGTATACACAAAATGCTAGAGCCTGACCACTCTTGACCCAGGCCATCTCTTAGGGCTGTGCTTGCAGCAAGCAATCCTGAGGTATGAAGTAATGTCTCCCTTTAGGACAAAGAGCAGGCTTACTGTTGGTTCTGAGTTCTCCTATCACACAACCCCCTGCATGAGCAGGGATCCACCTGGGCCCTCCGTGTTACCTCCAAGGACTCGGGGGAGAAAGGAAACAAATGCAAATATGCTCACACTGTTTGTATGAGCACGAAAATCCTTTGTCTCTGACCCAGGAGCCTTATATCGTCTAACAGTATCCATGAAATGGTAACTGGCTGACTTGTTCATTTTGTAAGCAGGGTAAAAATCAAGTCACAATGACAATCTAGCAATGACGATCTAAAGCCCAAATTCAATTGTTTTCATTTGTTTGTTTTTAAAACACTTCTTAGTGTACAAAGAAAAGGATCTGTCAACTTATTATTAAGGGCGGCTAGGTCAAGGGACACTAAAACTTATATAAATTGCTGATACAGGAGTAATCAGAGCAGATACCCTGAGGGTCTCCACTAAGCAAAATACAGAAACTTTGGTTGTTCATGCTTGACATTAACTTCTATTTCTTCATAATTCAGGCTATCCTTTGCCCTCAATTAATTCAAATTAGTGCAACTTTACTGTATTGCTATATACATTTTATCCAAAGGTTTCAGTAAAACATTAGCATTTTCCTTGAGAATTAATTCAAGAAAAATTCAACTTAAGTATATATATCTCAATATATCAAATCCATTGCAATGAACTATAAGAAAATGCCAGATTCTCTGACTGCATAAGAATTTGTTTACATTAACTAAGTGGGCAATGTTCATTTGATCCAGCAAAAGTTAATAACTTACGTCAAGAGTGGTGATTCCTGCTAAGTCATGAAGTTCTTGAACGGGGTCGCTTTTTTGTTGCCTGATGTAATCTGCAAGTGCTTTCACTGATCGCTGACCCCGGTATTCCCTCTTCATCATCATCCCATTACGAAACAATTTGAGGGTTGGGTATTTGCTTATCCTATATCTCTGGGCTATATCAGCTAAAAGAATGGAAAAAAAAAATTAACTTCACCCTCAAATTTAGTCTGAGTGAGCCCATTAGCCCAACAGAGATCTTACAATTACTTAGGGAGAGCATTTTGGTTCCTATAATTCTTTTCCAGCGTTAGAGAAAAAAATAAATCACACCGAGTTTATTTTGGTTCAGGGGCCAGGCTCCAGGCAGAGATTGCCTGGTGTAAATCCCAAAGCTGTTTACTGGCTGTGTGAACTTGTAAGGTGCATGAACTCTCCATGCCTTCGTTTCTCATCTGTTAGGTAGACATAATAATTTCTACTACACAGGGTTGTTGTAAGGATGAAACAAGACAATACACATGCATGACAGAGTAAACTCTTAACAGCAGTATACACACACAAAAAAATCTCTTTATTATGACCTATGGGTATAGTCTCACACAAATCATTAAAATTAGTATTTATAATCTCAAAATAAGAAACTAAGTAAAAATGTATGCTGATCTCACTTTTAAGAATCACAATTACTAAGATACAGACTCAATCAGAATGAAAAAGCCTTTAAATTTTTCTGCTGTCATTTTTAAGAGGTTGCAAATAGGAGAAATCAGTGGTTTCTAGACACTGGTAAAACTCAAATGTCACACTAGTCACATGTATGAGAATGATAAAAGATGCACTACATTTTTAGAGTGAAGGGGACCTGAGTGAGCATAAGTAGCTTAAAAGAGGTAAAAAAAAATTTTTTAACTGGGTTCCAAAATGAGAGCAGAATTCTAAAATACTGGCACAAAACATGAAAAACCTCTAGGCCCACCTCTATTCCTAGTAGTTATAAAACAAAAACAATACAAACAGAACTGTAATCAACTCTGTTAACCATCTTAATTTTCTAGAAGATGAGATGGTAGAAACAACAGTACCACAGGGTATATACATATATGCGTGCTGACAGTTTCATGGGTATACACATAGGTCAAAACTTAATTTGTACACTTTAGATATGTACAGTTAGTTGTAAGTCAACTATACCTCAGTAAAGATTTTTAAAAATCTAAATGAATACTGACTATACAAAACGACAACAATAATTATGCCCTGTAGGGTCTGACACAAATTAAAATACATAATAACAACAACAACATATAAACTGGGGGAGGTGAAGTAAGCAGAGGTTAATGATTCTAAGGAAGTATTCTAAGGTCCTTACACTGCCTAGAAAGAGGTAAAAGTACTTACACTATTTTGATAAGTCAAGGTTGCATTTTTTTCTAAGATAAGCAATCAGAGAATGCCAGAACAGTGTGTGAGAAGTTAAGGATGGAATGTGGGTTCTCAGAAGAGGGTTTGGAGAAAAGACTATGTGACTAAGAGCACATAACACTCTGTTAAATTCCATGGAGGATTTATAAAGGGGGAAATATACTTGACTATTAAAATTCTTTAAACAGAGGACAGACAGGAGCAAACAAACAGAACTGCTGGTCATATGTGAGATCAAGGAGAGTATTTTCACAGAAATCACAGAAATCTGAAATAATATTAAGATATCTTAATATACAAGTATTTAATATAGACATTAATCTGTTTGGTTTAGGAGTCAATACTTTTTGAAGCAAAACACTAGTGGATATATCAGCCATAAGCCCTTTTTCAAAGAAAACATGTCTTTGGTGTTGTAAAAATGGTGGGTTCTATTACCTAATCAAGGAATTAATTAGATTAAATTGGTACTACAAACTGAGGGGTAAGACTGGTTGTATAAGCAAGGAGAAGTCTTTTAAGATAAAGAGGCACCTATCATAAGGCAAAGGCCACAAAGGCTTAGGCTTACCCTACTTACAAGAAAATCAGCCCAAAGAAATAATAAAAAGTACAGAACTTTGCCTCCCTAACTAAAAAACTCATTCAGCCCCCAGCACACTACACACTGAAACCTAACATATTGTAAAATGAATTTTTGTAGTGATATATAAATGAAAAAGTTTTTAATAAAAATGCTGTTAAAATTAGCTTAAATAGTTCGACTAGCCAATTCTACAATGCTATGGTCTAGAATGTGCAAAATGTCTTTTTAAGTTACTATTTCCCCCAAAGATCTATCAGTAGGAGACTGGTTAAATAAAGTATGGTACACCCATACAATGAAGTTCTAGGCTGTTACATAAAGGAATAAAAAAGATCTCTTTGTGCTGCTAAGGAGCAATCTCCAAGACACGCTGTTTAGTGAAAAAAGCCAGGTTCAGAGAAGGTGACAGAAAGATATATATCTCTCTCTCTACTTATTTTCCAAGTTTCTTCTCCGTCTTTCTTTATATATAAAATATATATATATTTGCCCCCCTACCTCCTCCAAAGAACAACATCAATGGAAGAAAATGCAAGGAGAGGCCAGAAATGGAATTTTTATTTCTCTGACTATACCTTGGTTTTATAGTTTTGACTTGGGATCAAGGAAATGTTTACCAGTAAAACAAAATTAGATTAAAAATTTTTAATACTATAATTGTTATTCTGAACTAAATACACACATTATAGATAAAGCACATGAGTAATCATGCTGATGCTATTAAGAATCAAGATTTTCAGCACAAGAAAAAAAGATACAAATATAAAATTGAGGAAATTAAGTAAAAACCCCGTAATATTTGGTTTGAATTGAAACTACTAGCAAAAATTCATGATGTGTTTTTCTCTTTCAAAAATACATATTTTAAGCTCTTTCCACTGAGAGCTTCATTGGCTAATTCTAACAGATATTTAAGGAAGAAATAATTCCCTTTCCACACAAACTTTTCCCAAAAATTGATAAGGGATTACTTCCCAACTCATTCTATGAGGCCAGCATTACCCTTATATCCAAACCAGACAAAAACATTATAAAAAAAATATAGACCAATGAACCCAATAAACAAAATTAGAAGACTTAAACACTAGTGGACTTCAACACTAACTGTAAACCTACAGTAACCTAGACAGTGTGATATTGGCATAAAGACAAATAGATCATTGGAATAGAGTTCAGAAACAGACCCAACTATATATGTAAAAGTGATTTTTGACAAAGGTGCAAAAGTAAAATCTAACTTGTAAAATACACATCTAAACATAAGGATGCAAAAATCTTGAAATTAAAAGGATGGGGGAAAAATATACCATATAAAACTAACCAAAAGAAATCTTACATAGCTATATTAATAGTAAATATGTACACATTAAGGCAAAAAGCATTACTAGAGATCAAGAAGGACCCTTCATACTAATAAAAAGTTAAATTTCCCAGGCAGATGTAACAATTCTGAATTTGTATGTGTCAAATAAAAACCTAAAAATATATAAAGTAAAAAATGACAAAACTACAAGGAAAATCTATAATCAGGATGGGAGATTATTATACCTTCTATAGCAACTGATATAGCAAATATAATCAATAAAATATAGAGAATTTGAACAACACAACTAAGAAACCTGAATTATTTGACACATATATTAATCACTACCCCAAAGCTGCAACATATACATTTTCTGCAGCTATGTACATCATACAAAAAACAAACAGATGATGAATCACAAAAAAAAGTCTCAACAACTTTCAAATGATTCAACTCATAATGAGAATACAGTAACTTCTATATGCCATGGATCAAAGATGAAATTACAAAGGGAAACTGGAAAACAGTATGAACTGAACAATAATGAAAATACATATCAGAACTTGCAGCATGCAGCCAAAGCAATACTTAGAATGAAATTTATAAAGTTAAAATTGATATGTTGGGAGGGAAAGGCTGGAAAATAAGAAGTTAAGCATTAATCTAAAAAAAAATCATAAAATAACAACAAAAACAGAAGGAAAGTGAATGAAAAAGATAAAAGTGGAAATTAATGAAGTTGAAAATAAATATACAATGCAAAAAAACAAAAAAGCCAAAATCTGGTTCTTTGCAAAGGTTAGTAAAATCAATAAAGCCCTAGAGAGACTAACCTAGAAAAAAAAAAAGAAAACAATTTCAGGAATATAGCACGAGTCTTTAACTCAGATAAGAGAATATTATCAATAACTTAATGACAATAAGTTTGGAGGTTTAGATAAAATAGAAAAATTCCCATGAAATCACAACTCACCAAACCAACACTAGAAAATATAACTGGTCCTAAAATTATTAAGCAAACTGAATCCATAATGCAAAGCCTTCTCACAAAGAAAACTCCATTCCTAGGAAACTTTACCAGCAAACTCTACAAATATTTAAGGAGCCAATAAGGGTATTTATACAACCATTCCAGAGAAAACAAAAAGAGGGGAAATTTCCCCCAAATTTTATGAGGTCAACATAATCTTTCTGCCAAATCTGACAAGGAAATGATGAGAAAAGAAAAATATATGTTACTCTCAATCAAGAACATAAGATGGAAAACTTGAAAAGAAAGTATTAAAGTAAATTTAACACTATGTACAAAAGATAATGTATCACAAGCTGGAATTAGTCTAGCACTTCTGTTTATTTTTATTTTTACATTCTGCATTTGCTTTTGTCACTTAACGACATTTTTGTATTTAATCTATATGATTACATATAATTTACTTTGGGGAGTACAATTTTCTATTAAAAGATAACATATCTATAACTATATCTATATATCTATTTCTATATCTATACCTATACCGTAAGTGCATACAGGGTGAACACAACATATAGCCAGCACCCAGATAAAGACATGAACACACATACACAAAAGACATAAACACAACCAGCTCCCCTGCAGCCCCCTCTGTGCCCCCTTCCAACTCCCCACATAAGGAACCACTGTCCTCTCAAACTTTGATGTTCTTGTTCTCTGTGTAAGTGGCATCATGTCCTCTCTTGTCCTCTTTTGTCTGCAGCTCCTTTCACTCAACATTCTGTTTGTGGGATCCAGCCACGTTGTTGCCCGTGGTTGTACATTATTTAGCTGCATGGCTGTGTAATACTCCACGGTGTGACTATACCACACTTTATTTTATCCATTCTACTATCAATGGACATTTGCACAGGTTCCAGGTTTTGCCCATTATGAATAGTGTTGCTATGAATATTCTAGCATGGTACGTGTCTTTTGGTGAACATGTTGGATCTATACCTAGAGGCAGAATTCCTGGGTCAAAGGTCTAGGTATGTTCTGTTTTAGTAGAAGCTGCCAAAAAGTTTTCCAAAGTGATGGTAACAACTGACCTTCCCACCAGTTCTGATTACTCCATATCCTCACTCACTCCTTTTTCATTTTAGCCACTCTAGCAGGTATATAGTGCTATTGCATTGTGGTTTTAATTTGCGTTTCCCTGATTACTAATGAAGTTGAACACCTTTTCATGTAGTTATTGGCCATTTGGGTATCTTCTTTGACCTGTTCAAGTCTTTTGCCTATTTTTCTATTGGTGTGTCATTTTTTTTTCCTAATTTTTATTGGAGTATAGTTTCTTTACAATGTTGTTAGTTTCTACTGTACAGCAAAGTGAATCACCTATATCTATACATATATCCCCTCTTTTTTGGATTTCCTTTCCACTGAGGTCACCACAGAGCACTGAATAGAGTTCCCTGTGCTATACAGTAGGTTCTCATTAGCTATCCATTTTATACATAGTATCAATAGTGTATATATGTCCATCCCAATCTCTCAATTCATCCCACCCCGCCTTCCCCCTTGGTATCCATGTTTGTTCTCTATGTCTGTGTCTCTATTTTTGTTTTGTAAATAAGATCACCTATACCAATTTTTTCAGATTCTACATAAATGCATTAATAGACAATATTTGTTTTTCTCTTTCTCACTTATTTCACTCTGTATGACAGTCTCTAGGTCCACCCACATCTCTACAAATGACCCAATTTTGTTCCTTTTTATGGCTGAGTAATATTTCATTGTATATATGTACCACATCTTCCTTATCCATTCCTCTGTTGAGGGACATTTAGGTTGTTTCCATGTTCTGGCTATTGTAAATAGTGCTGCAATGAACACTGGGGTGCATGTGTCTTTTTTTTTGGGGGGGGGTACACCAGGTTCAATCATCTGTTTTTATACACATATCCCTGTATTCCCTCCCTTCCTTGACTCCCCCCGCCTTGAGTCCCCCCCACCCTCCCCGCCCCAGTCCTCTAAGGCATTTTCCATCCTCGAGTTGGGCTCCCTTTGTTATACAACAACTTCCCACTGACTATTTTACAGTTGGTAGTATATATATGTCTGTGCTACTCTCTCGCTTTGTCTCAGTTTCCCCTTCACCCCCTGCCCCCTCCCATACCTCGAGTTCTCCAGTCCATTCTCTGTATCTGCATCCTTGTTCTTGTCACTGAGTTCATCAGTACCATTTTTTTTTTTTTGGGGGTACACCAGGTTCAATCAACTGTTTTTGTACACATATCCCCATATTCCCTCCCTTCCTTGACGCCCCCCCCTCGAGTCCCCCCCACCCTCCCTGCCCCAGTCCTCTAAGGCATCTTCCATCCTCGAGTTGGACTCCCTTTGTTATACAACAACTTCCCGCTGACTATTTTACAGTTGGTAGTATATATATGTCTGTGCTACTCTCTCGCTTCTTCTCAGTTTCCCCTTCACCCCCCCGCCCCCTCCCATACCTTGAGTTCTCCAGTCCATTCTCTGTATCTGTTTCCTTGTTCTTGTCACTGAGTTCATCAGTACCATTTTTAGATTCTGTATATGTGAGTTAGCATACAATATTTGTCCTTCTCTTTCTGACTTACTTCACTCTGTATGACAGATTGTAGTTCTATCCACCTCATTACATATAACTCCATCTCATCCCTTTTTATAGCTGAGTAATATTCCATTGTATATATATGCCACATCTTCTGTATCCCTTCATTTGTTGATGGGCATTTCGGTTGCTTCCATGTCCTGGCTATTGTAAATAGTGCTGCAATAAACATTATGGTACAAGTTTCTTTTGGGATTATGGTTTTCTTTGGGTATATGCCCAGTAGTGGGATTACTGGATCATATGGTAGTTCTATTTGTAGTTTTTTAAGGAACCTCCAAATTGTTTTCCATAGTGGCTGTACCAACTTACAGTCCCACCAACAGTGCAGGAGAGTTCCCTTTTCTCCACACCCTCTTCAACATTTGTTGTTTCCAGATTTTGTGATGATGGCCATTCTGATCGGTGTGAGGTGATACCTCATTGTGGCTTTGACTTGCATTTCTCTGATGATTAGTGATGTTGAGCATCTTTTCATGTGTGTGTTGGCCATCTGTATATCTTCTTTGGAGAAATGTCTATTGAGGTCTTCTGCCCATTTGTGGATTGGGTTATTTGCTTTTTTGGTATTAAGCTTCATGAGCTGCTTGTATATTTTGGAGGTTAATCCTTTGTCCGTTGTTTCATAGGCAATTATTTTTTCCCATTCTGACGGTTGCCATTTAGTCTTGTTTATGGTTTCTTTTGCTGTGCAAAAGCTTTTAAGTTTCATGAGGTCCCATTTGTTTATTCTTGACTTTATTTCCATGATTCTAGGAGGTGGGTCCAAAAGGATCTTGCTTTGATGGATGTTATAGAGTGTTCTGCCTACGTTTTCCTCCAGGAGTTTTATAGTGTCTGGCCTTACATTGAGGTTTTTAATCCATTTGGAGTTTATTTTTGTGTATGGTGTTAGGAAGTGTTCTAATTTCATTCTTTTACATGTTGCTGTCCAATTTTCCCAGCACCACTTATTGAAGAGGCTGTCTTTTTTCCATTGTATACTCGTGCCTCCTTTGTCAAAGATAAGGTGCCCATATATGTTTGGGCTTACTTCTGAGTTCTCTATTCTATTCCATTGATCTTCCTTTCTATTTTTGTGCCAGTACCATACTGTCTTGATCACTATGGCCTTGTAGTATAGTTTGAAGTCAGGAAGCCTGATTCCACCAACTCCATTTTTCCTTCTCAAGATTGCTTTGGCTATTCGGGGTCTTTTGCGTTTCCATACAAATCGTAAGATTTCTTGCTCTAGTTCTGTGAAAAATGCCATTGGTAATTTGATCGGGATTGCGCTGAATCTGTAAATTGCTTCGGGTAGTACAGTCATTTTCACGATGTTGATTCTTCCAATCCAGGAACATGGTATGTCCCTCCATCTGTTTGTGTCGTCTTTGATTTCTTTCATCAATGTCTTCAAGTTTTCTGCATACAGATCTTTTGCCTCCTTAGGCAGGTTTATTCCTAGGTATTTTATTCTTTTGGTTGCAATGGTGAATGGGAGAGTTTCCTTAATTTCTCTTTCTGCTCTTCCGTTGTTAGTGTATAGGAATGCAAGAGATTTCTGGGCATTAATTTTGTATCCTGCTACTTTACTAAACTCATCAATTAGTGCTAGCAGTTTTCTGGTAGAGTCTTTCGGGTTTTCTATATATAATATCATGTCATCTGCAAAGAGTGACAATTTTACTTCTTCTTTTCCAATTTGGATTCCTCTTATTTCTTTTTCTTCTCTGACTGCTGTGGCTAAAACTTCCAAAACTATGTTGAATAATAGTGCTGAGAGTGGACACCCTTGTCTTGTTCCTGTTCTTAGAGGGAATTCTTTCAGTTTTTCTCCATTGAGAACGATGTTGGCTTTTGGTTTTTCATATTTGGCTTTTATTATGTTGAGGTAATTTCCTTCTATGCCCATTTTCTGGAGAGCTTTTATCATAAATGGATGTTGAACTTTGTCAAAAGCTTTTTCTGCATCTATTGAAATGATCATATGGTTTTTATCCTTCAATTTGTTGATATGATGTATCACATTGATTGATTTGCGTCTATTGAAGAATCCTTGCATCCCAGGGATAAACCCCACTTGATCATGGGGTATGATTTTTTTAATGTGCTGTTGGAGTCTGTTAGCTAGTATTTTGTTGAGGATTTTTGCATCTATATTCATCAGTGATATTGGTCTGTAGTTTTCTTTTTTTGTGACATCTTTGCCTGGTTTTGGTATCAGGGTGATGGTAGCCTCGTAGAATGAGTTTGGGAGTGCTCCGCCTTCTGCAATATTTTGGAAGAGTCTGAGAAGGATAGGTGTTAACTCTTCTTGAAATGTTTGATAGAATTCTCCTGGGAATCCATCTGGTCCTGGGCTTTTGTGTGTTGGGAGATTTTTAATCACTGCCTCAATTTCCGTACTTGTGATTGGTCTGTTCATGGTTTCTATTTCTTCCTGGTTCAGTCTTGGAACATTGTATTTTTCTAAGAATGTATCCATTTCTTCCAGGTTATCCAATGTATTGGCCTATAGTTGCTTGTAGTAGTCTCTCATGATCTTTTGTATTTCTGAGGTGTCCGTTGTTACTTCTCCTTTTTCATTTCTAATTCTGTTGATTTACATCTTCTCCCTTTTTTTCCTGATGAGTCTGGCTAATGGTTTATCAATTTTGTTAATCTTCTCAAAGAACCAGCTTTTAGTTTTATTTATTTTTCTTATGGTTTCTTTCCTTTCTTTTTCATTTATTTCTGCTCTGATCTTTATGATTTCTTTCCTTCTGCTCACTTTGGGGTTTCTTTGTTCTTCTTTCTCTAGTTGTTTTAGGTGTAAGGTTAGGTTGTTTATTCGATCATTTTCTTGTTTCTTAAGGTAGGACTGTATTGCTATAAACTTCCCTCTTAGAACTGCTTTTGCTGGCATGTGTCTTTTTGAATTACGGTTTACTCTGGGTATATGCCCAGTAGTGGGATTGCTGGGTCACATGGTACTTCTACTTTTAGTTTTTTAAGGAACCTCCATACTGTTCTCCATTGTGGTTGTATCAATTTACATTCCCACCAGCAGTGCAGGAGGGTTCCCTTTTCTCCACACCCTCTCCAGCATTTGTTGGTAGATTTTTTGATGATGGCCACTCTGTCTGGTGTGAGGTGATATCTCACTGTAGTTTTAATTTGCATTTCTCTAATAATTAGTGATGTTGAACATCTTTTCATGTGCTTGTTGGCCATCCGTATGTCTTCTTTGGAAAAATGTCTAGGTTTTCCACCCATTTTTTTTATTGGATTGTTTGTTTTCTTGATATTGAGCTGCATGAGATGTTTGTATATTTTGGAGATTGAGTCTTTGTCAGTTGCACATATTTTCTCCCATTCTAAGGGTTGACTTTTTGCCTTGTTTATGATTTCCTTTGCTGTGCAAAAGCTTTTAAGTTTAATTAGGTCCCATTTGTTTATTTTTGTTTTTATTCTTACTACTCTAGGAGGTGGGTCAAAAAAGATCTTGCTGTGATATATGTCAGAGTGTCCTGCCTATGTTTTCCTCTAAGAGTCTTATAGTATCTGGCCTTACACTTAGGTCTTTAATCCATTTTGAGTTTATTTTTGTGTATGCACTTCAGCTTAATGTTTAAAAAGCCAATCAGTGTAATTCATGACATAACAGAATAAAAGAGAAAGGTTCTACTACTTCTCAAAAGAAGAAGACAAACTTTTGGTAAAATCAACATCCACTCATATTTATAAATTCTGTCACACCAGGAACAAAAGGGAACTTCCTTAATTTGATAAAGGATATCTAAAAGACAAATACAAAACAACTTAATAGTAAAACACTAAAAGTTATCCTGCTGAGATCAAAAAGAAATAAAAATGTCTGCCGTCGCCTCTGCATAACACTGTACTAGAGTTCTTAGTGTAATAAGGTAAGAAAAAGAAATACACACATACACACACACACGAAAAGAATTAAAATGTCATTATTTGCAGATGCTCTTATTGGGTTCACAGAAAACCCCAAAGAGAATCTACGAAAGGATTTCCACTCTCAAGCAGGATATAGCAGATAGCAGAAATCTATTGCTCCTGCTGTGATAACTAGGGGAAAAAGCTGACTTTTTTTTTTTAATCTCATTCTTAAAGATATCAGAGACTTGAAACTAATGAAGACTAAATGAATTGAAATTCCAGAAAGGAAAGGACCATTCCTAAGTAACCAAAAGCTCATTCACTGGCATTTTTTTTCCTACAGATTTCCTATGCAATATTCCTGTTACAAATTAAATCTGCAACTTGTGCAGACTTAGGGCTAAGGATTACATCCGCATAGGCAGAGCGAAAGAGAACTTACTGAAAATTTTAATAGTACCTGGGCTGGAATGGTGGACTGAAATGGAGCCTGAAATGCACAGGAAGTTTTCCCCAGAGGATATTTACTGAGTATAGGGGTGGCATAGGAAGCTGGGGACTGGGCTAAAAAGACACAGTAGAATCTCTCATGGCCTTGTAGTGCTTAGGAGACACTGTCTAATTGTATAAAGGGCCTGCCTGCATCAGAAAGAAACATACAATCAAGAGATTTGCCAGATTTTGAAGCTGCATAGGCAAGGAAGCATTTAGATGCTGAAGAACACCATGAATTTTTAAGACAAACTGGAAGGAAGATATTGGTGACATATATGAGACAAATTATTAACATTCAGAATATATAAAGAACAGTAACAAAAGGACCACCAAAAAGATAAATGGGCTACAATATCAGTCAATTTATAAAAGAAACAAGAATGGCCAATAAACATGTAAAAGCACGCTCAGTTGTAATCAAGAAGTAACAATCTAAAACTACCAGAGAACACATCTGGCCCATCCTATCGGCAAGATAACAATAACTTAAAAAAAAAAATTTAAATCAATAATATCAAGCCCTGTGAAGGGTAAATATATCCTACTAGGTCCCATTTAGGTGCACATTCAATGTGTTTAAAGCTAAATTAGACTAGCTGGTGCCTAATTTGCCAAAGAATTTAATCCCTAAAGGATCTGGCAGAAAGGATATGCAACAGACCCAGAAAGAAATGAACTAGTCTAACACGAAACATCCATTTTCTATTTGTGGCCTAAGGATCAGCATGAAATTGGACAGCAAGAGGCACTGCTAGAGACAATATAATGCTTTCAACTTCCTTAACTTGGTGAATTAGTGAGCATAATGGGAAAACAGTGTGCTAATAGCAAATATGCATAAACTAGAAGTAAAATAAATAAAGCTACAGATGGACTCCAGAGAGTCTGAAGTGCTAAATTAATGGAATCTGAATTTTATCCTACACGTGATAAGCAGTCACTGAGCAGCAGAGCTGGGCTTTAAAAATATTCACCTGACAGTGGTAGAGAACCAGGGAGACAAGTAAGGGAAGCCACTACAATAGCCCTGGCAGAAATAAGAGTCTGTTTACCAACTTAAACAGTACAACCTTTAGGTGGCCTTAAAATTGTAGTTATGGACAGAAAAAGATTAAATAACACTTAAAAACTATTAGAGGAATAGATACTTGGTTGCTTAATTCTCAAACAACATCATGGCATCAGGTATACTGCACAATGAGGTGGCCTTTAATTATTAAGAAGCAAAAGCCCTAAAATTACATTGATCAATAATCTCAGACATAAAGGTGACTTTTTACAAGCTTTGGTCAAAAGTGATTTTAAGATAATTGCAATGTGACATTTTGAGAGTATAACAAAGAATGACTTAAGGAGATAATAAATGGAGGGGTTTTTTAATTATTATTAACTGGATGGATCAAATGTTAAAATGGATGTCAAAGGAATTATAAATTTAAGAAGGTTAATAGCTCGCTGATTGGAAAATTAGCATGCACTTTTGCTTCGATGGTCATGCCTTTTCCTTGATGGGTTCTGCTGCCAGCCTGCCTGCGTAAGGCCCAGCAGGGTTCCAAATGGGGACATGCCTCTTGCTCTTGTCTCAGCAGTGTCCCTCCCTGCTCATGATTATCCACGTCAGACAGTAAAAGAGGCAGATGACTTCAACAGCAAGGTCTTACTGTTCTGGTTCCAGGATAAGGACCACTGCTGCCTATGTACTTTTTCCATTCCCAAACCATGCCCTCCTACAATGTGGTTAAAAAACAAAAACAAAAACAACAAAAACACAACAACAAAATAAAACCCTAAACCAAAAAATTACAAAGCCTATAAGCTTACTCAGCATTCTGACTAAACCTGCTCATCCAAGTTCCATTTATGCACATGAACTCTTCACTGTATATTTTCTTTTTTTTTTTCACTTTTTTTACTGAAATATAGTTGACATATAACACTGTATAAGTTTAAGGTGTACAACATGTTGGTTTGATACATTGCTATCCTGCAATATTACAATAGGATCCTCACTGCAGTGTTAGCTAACACTCCTATCACTTTACACAATTATGATTTCTTTTTTTTTGTGTGTGGTAGGAATAATTAACATCCAGTCTCTTAGCAAGTTTGATGTTAATACAGTATTGTCTATAATTGTCTTCCTATTCTTAATGTCTTTAATGTCTTCCTATTCTTAGCTCTTATAAAAACTTCTCACTTTCTAACGCGGAACATACAAGTTGCATTGGAAGGCAAACAGGTAAGAGTAACTCTAGTATTTGGGAGCAAGTGCTCCCTAATTCAAGGACAATTACAAAGTACTTTCCTAGTGGGAAATCAAGTGGGAGTCTGAATCATCCGCACTGGCCAACAAATAACATAAGAATGCCTCTTGCTCAGTGCCATACAGCCTACAGCCACTGGAGGTCAGCAGAGAACCTGATCCCACCAGGGGCAGATGGTTGGAACTTTCTACATCTAACGCAGCAAGACCAGACAGAGTCATGAATTCTACTCTCAAACTCTCCAAAAGAGGCTGCTTAAGATGAGCTAAAGTGATATCATGATCCACAGTTGAAGCAAAGGCAAATTTTAAGTGTGTGTAGAAATTTTAGAAAACAAACACAACTACAAAAAAAGGAAACAAGAACCATTTGTAATCCAACTACCACTGGGGAAAACCACTATTAACATTTTGGTTATATCTTGCTGACTGAATAAAAGTTGCTTAACTAGCAGTGACATGTTTCAATTGAGAAAAAAAATAACTCTTAGGTTAGTCAAACAGTAAAGTGCCAACATCAATACTTGCAGAAAGGTATCAGCAACTTAGAAGAAAATCCTAGAAAAAGTAGAGTAACACTCTTTAATCAAGAGTGTTACCAACACTCTTAATGGCACAGAAGTCGATATTGTGTGGAAAAACATAAAAATCAATGACTCAGAATTGGAAAGTGATTGCACAAGAGTCAGATGCTGAATGTGAAACTGTTTCAGGATTACTTGAATATACTTATTTCCCTTTTTAGGTACACAAATGAATGACATGACAAAAAATCTGTACCTAATTCTAAAATAGCTCTTACAATAGACATAAAAATCCTAAGTGGTAAGAAAGCACTGTGCTATAGTTCAATTTTTCTCAGTTTTCTTTTTCAGTTACAGATAAAAGTGTGCCTTATAATCAATGACAAGTAAACTTGACAAAAGACCGCAAAAAATACTTTACTGTATGCTGAGAGATACTGAGATAACCTATTTAAATTATTTAACAAAGTATCTACAAAACTAATAGTTCACAAATGCTGGCTACTATTTATCTATCTATTCAACAACTATAAACAAACACCGTTTATGTGCTAGGCACCAATCCAGTGCTAGGGATAGAGTGGTAAAAAGACAAGGTTCCTGCTCTTATAGAGCTTACATTTTATCATTATTATTACTAGTGCTGCTACTACTACTTCTAATTGTTTCCACAGACTAGAATCTTCAATGAAATTCTTAAAACTCTTAATGTATGATACATGTAACAAAAAGATGTACCAGTTTGGATTCGCTGACATCAGTATAAAAGAAATCCTCTAATAAGTCAATAATAAACATATCTTCACCAGAGATGTAGAGATTCCTTTCATGGGACCCCGGTTGGGAGAAACTAAAAGGCAATTGTCAGATCTGTGACAAATATGAAACCCAGTATCCCAGTCCTCTGCAGGATGAGCGAGGACACAGCAGCCATCACAGGACATAACTGGCCTCTGGGCTGTGGGAAGAGCTTGTTCCTCTATGTGTCTCTTAGGTCTGTCTCTTTAATAGCCCTGACTTCCTTTTCCTTTTTCTCTTCCTCTACTTCTCTTCTACTTTGTTCCTTACATTAGATACAACAAATGGAGAAGTTAGGGGCTTAGAAGGTGAACTAAATTTTACCACTAGATGAGGGTTTTTCAAGCTACAAGTTTTATGCTGGGATTTCAAAAAAATATATAGTAAGCTTAAATAGCTGGAAGCTTACTGATGTCACTCCAGCATCAGTCTGAGTTTAAAATTCTCCTTCTTACAGTTTCCAACCTTTTGTGGAGGAGGGGGTAGAGTGGGGAAGGGAAATCAAAGCTGCTGCGTCCAGCTTGTTCACAGAAACAAAAGGGCTGAGTGAGTGAAATTAGCCTGTTATACCCACTCTTGCCTTCTCTCCTTCTTCAGTTTCAAGTTCTCAACCTATTTACCTGAACCTTTCAATAGAGAAAACCCTAGGAAGGGCATATAAAGAAGTGAGATAAAGGCTGGGCAGAAAGCTCTCCATGGGATGCTGCTAGATGGAAGAGACAGAGATAGGGAAAAAATGAGGGCAGCAAACCTATAATTATGTACTGAGATGCGTTTTCCTGATCAGCTAGTAAACTGGCGTAGAGGACAACTCCAAAAAAAAGGATTGTCCAACAGGTTCTAGGGAATGAGTACATGCATTGCCTCCCACAGGGACTATTTTGAAAATACTCACTTGGCATGTTTTATGAAAATTAGTGCCGCTGCATTTTTATATTATTATACAATCATGTTGTTTGTTTCTTTACTTTATGGTCTCACCTCATCCTCAATTCTTAAGCAGGGCTGATAAAGAAAAAAACTGTAACACCACACTGGCAAAAATTCCCAAATGCAAGACAATATATAAGATTTGTGGCTAAGGGAAGACAGGTTTCACAACTAAATTCAGACATGAGTCACACCTCAGTTCAAGCTTGCAAAATGTTAAGAAGCAATACATCGTCATTAAAGACCTTAAAAATCCAATGCAAGCAAAGGGTGTCTCATTCATTTTGCCACATTAGCTTCTTCTAAGAACCCTGTTGGGTTTTATCAAGTCTTTCAGCATTTATTGATAGGATAAGTTGGTTTTCCCTATTTTAGAGACTGATGGGATATATTCTATTTTCTAACATTAAGCCATCTTTGTGTTACTGGCATTCTACTTGGTAATGGGAGAATATTCACAAAAGGCACATCTACCTTCCAAAGTACCCAGTGGTAATGCAGAGACGCTACTGTCCAGGAGATGGCAACTTATGAGAGAAGGTAGCTCACGACCAACAAAATGCCTTCAACTGCCATCCCTGCACACAGGAAGTTTTCACTAAGAAATCAAGACAGCCACTGAGAGAACTGGTGGCTCTAAGTACTCCTCAAAATGCCAGCAAAAGCCTATTCAAGGCAATTCTTTTCAAATTCAATAATCATGTTGAAGGTTACTTATCTTGGTGAAAATAAACAGAAATTACAATTAACAGTATCACAGTACACCTGTACAGTGCAGATTTCAAGCTTCTTTCACATGTATTTTCTCAAAAACTCTAAAGCAACAAGGCTCTTCTCCCTCTTTTCCAAACTGGAAAAATTACAGGTTCAGTGACTTTTTATACCAGCTTTCTATTTTGAAAACTTTCAAACTTTCAAATTTTGAAAATTTACAAAAAAGATGAAAAAGAAATATAATCAGCACCTGTATGCCCTCACCTGGGTTTAACATTTTACCGTATTTGGTTCCCATATCCCTCTTTCTTACCACACACACACACACTTCTTATGGTGAGTCCTGAATCAAGTTCAGTGATTTTTTTTTTTCTAAGATAACTTGCCCTACTGTATATGACTTAGTAAGCAGTAGGCCTATGGTATCGGAACAAAGGATTCTACCTTAGTAGAGGATCTGGCTACACAGTATAGAAATGATAATAGAAACAATAATACCACACATAAGTAATTACATTTTTGTTTATATACTGACACAGTAGAGAAAATTTAAACAGAGTATTACATTATTCATAACAAACATTAAAAAATTTTTTTTTTTTTACTGTGAGGTGGGACATGCAGGATCTTAGTCTCCTGACCAGGGATGGAACCAGCACCCCGCCCCCTGCAGTGTAAGCACAGAATCTTAACCACTGGACCACCAGGGAAGTCCCTTTAAGTCATTTTTATGCAGGAACTGGGTGAGTTCTCAGTTTCTATGAGAAACCGCAACTTAAATTACTTTACTTTGACCTTCAAAATAATATAGTTACCTGATGAAAGCTGTATACTGCTGGGGACAGTCTGGCTCCCTCCTTTTACTATGTAACTTTGGTAAATCACTCAGCCTATGTCTTTCAGTGTCTTCATCTATAAAATGATAATATCCCCAGCTCTCTGAAAGTCCAATGTTCATTACCACCTCAGAAACTTCACACCTACTCCTCCTTGTGTCTGAAATATTCTTCTTCCCCTTTCCCAAAAATTCCTTCTCTTCCTTCAGGTCTTGTATCACTGTCTCAGAGAGGACATCTCTATCCCTCTAGACTAAATTAGACTTATTATCTCATAGCACCCAAAACCATCCCTTCAAAACTGTTATCCCGATGAACAGTTGTGTATTTACTGCTCTTGCCTATCTGGGTGTGTCTGGCTCATTGCTATATCTCTAGAACCTTCCACACTGCATTACAAAGGGCAGGCATATAAAACAAAAATGTTGTGGAATAAATGAATAACACTATCTAACTCAAGGGGCTGTGGTGAAGATAACTGAAAAAAAACATGCAAAAAGCATGCCTAACTCCAAGTAAGCACTATATAAACAGTAGTTTTTCCCAGCAATTTGACTGGAAACTTTTTACAGGACCTTTTCCAAGAAATAACACTATTACTTTGAATGGAAGTTCTGGACGACAAACTGAGCCGGAAGCAGATTTAAGTATCAGAAGGCAGGACAGAGTAGGTTGCCAGAATGCTAGATAGGTGATTAATAAGAATACATATATGGGCAGGATGATATCTTGATTCTGAGGTCACCTTCTGGTTCTGATAGGAAGCTTCATAGAGAACTTCTGCCTGACAGAAACTAATCCTGAAGCAGCAAGTAAGTACACTTGGCTGGAAAGAATACTGTAAGGAAATAAAGACCATAAGAAGTAAAACTGTTTTCATTTGCACACAGCATAACTGTCTAAGTAGAAAATCCTATGGGATCTACATAAAACTTATTAGAACTAATAAGTACAAGATCATTATACAAAAATCAACTGTATTTCTATAGACTAGCAACAAACAACAGAAATTAAAATTTTAATTTTGACAGATGTACCATGGTAATGTAAAATGTCAACATTAGGGTAAACTGGGTAAGGAGTATAAAGGAACTTGCTTTGCAAGTTTTCTATATCTCTACATATGTTCCAAAAAGTTTTTTTTAAAAATATCATTTACAACAGCATCAAAAAATAAATACTTAGTGATAAATCTGATAAAGATGTGAAAGTCATGTAGACTAAAACATTGCTGAAAACTGCAAAACATTGCTAAGAGAAATTGAAAAGACCTAAATAAATGGGGAGGTATACAATGTTCATGAATTAGAAGATTCAATATTGTCAAAATGACAGTTCCCCACAAAGTGGTCTAAGGATTCAAAGTAATCCCAATTAAAATCCCAGAGTCTTCCCCCTGACATACACCCTTTGACTAGGAATTAACAGGTTGATTCTAAAAGTCATACAGAAATCCAAAGCAACTAGAGTAACCAAACCACTCTGAAAAAAATTACAAAGTTGGAAGATTTACACTACTGACTTCAAGACATTATAAATCTGCAGTAATCTAGAAAGTGTGGTATTGGTGTAAACATAGACAAATAAATAAATCATAGACAAATATATCCAGTACAGAATAGAGACTAGAAATAGATCCATATATATATGGTCAGTTGATTTTGACAAAGATGCAAAGTTAGTTATTAAACAAAGGATAGTCTTTTCAACAAATAATGTCAGAAAAAGTTGATAACTATTTGCAAAAAATGCATTCCAATCCATACACTGTGCCACATGTAAAAATTAACTCCAAATGCATCACAGACCTAAATGAAAAACTTCACAATATAAAACTTATGAAAGAAAACATAGCAGAAAATCTTTGTGATCTTGGGTAAGGCAAAGATTTCTTAGATACAGAATAAAAAAGTATAATCCATTTTTTAAAAGGATAAATTGTACTCCATCAAAATTAAGAGTATACGCCCTTTAGAAGATACTTGCAAACAAAACTGGAGATCTTACACTTCCTCACTTCAAAACTTATTACAAAGCTATAGTGATAAAAATAGTGTGGTACTGGCATAAAGATAGACGTATTGACCAATGGGACACAACAGAGAGCCCAGAAATAAACCTTCACATATATCGTCAAACGATTTTTGACAAGGGTGTCAAGTCATTCAATAGGGAAAGGATAGTCTCATCAACAAATGGTGTTAGAAAAGCTGAATGTCCATATGCAAAAGAATGAAATTGGATCCTTACCTTGCACCATATACAAAAATTAATTCAAAGTGGGTAAAGACCTAACCATACCACCTAAATGATAATACTCTAAAAAGAAAATGTAGGAGAAAAGATTTATGACATTGGATTTGCAATAATTTCTTGGATATGACACCAAAAACAAAGGCAACAAATGTAAAACCAGATAAACTGGACATTAAAATTTAAAACTTCTGTGCAAAGGACACAATCAAAAGAGTGAAAAGACAACCTATGGAATGGAAGGAAATATTTATAAACCCTCTATCTGACAAAGGGTCAATATCTAGAATATACAAATAACATCTACAACTCAACAACAAAAAATAACCTGATTAAAAAAATGAGCAAAGGACTAAAACAGACTTTTCACCAAAGAAGATATACAAATGGCCAAAAAGCACATGAAAAGATTCTCAACATTACTAATCCTTAGGGAAATGCAAATCAAAACCATGATGAAGTAGCACTTCACACGCTTTAGGATGGCAAAAACAGAAAATAACTGTTGGCAAGGATGTGGAGAAATTAGAACACTTGTGTACTGCTGGCAGGAATATAAAAATTGGTACCGCTGCTATGGAAAACAGTATTGTGGTTCCTCAAAAATTAAAAAAACAGGACTATCATATGATCCAGCAATTCCACTTCTGGGTATATATCTGAAGGAAATAAAAACAGTATGTTGAAAAGATATTGCACCCCCATGTTCATAGCAGCATTATCTACAATAGCTAGGACACAGAAATAACCTAAG
Organism: Hippopotamus amphibius kiboko; assembly: GCF_030028045.1. Classification (NCBI taxonomy): domain Eukaryota; kingdom Metazoa; phylum Chordata; class Mammalia; order Artiodactyla; family Hippopotamidae; genus Hippopotamus; species Hippopotamus amphibius. The sequence continues at coordinate 33,148,436 of NC_080187.1, read as the reverse complement.
TGTCCATCGACGGATGAATGAATAAAGAACCTGTGGGATAGCCTTACAATGGAATATCATCCAGCCTCAGCATGGAAGGAAATTCTGACACATGCGACAACATGGATGTACCTTCAGGACATTATGCTAAGGGAAATAAGCCTGCCACAAAAAGACAAATGCTGTATGTTTCCACTTTTACCAAGTATCTAGAGTAGTCAGATTCATGGAAAAAGAAAAGAGGAATGGTGGTTGCCAGAGGGAAATAGGGAGTTGTTTAATGAGTACAGCATTTAAGTTTCACAAGATGAAGTTCTAGGGACTAGTTGCACAGCAATGTGAATATACTTAATATTCCTGAACTGTACAATTAAAAATGTAAAGATGGTAAACATTATGCTCTGTGTATTTTACCACAATTAAATATACTCTTAAGAAAGTAAAATGGGAGAAAAAGATTTGAAAATTACACATGTAAAAGAGAACTTGTATAAAGAGTTCTCAAAAGCCAATAAGAACTTATTATAAGAAATTATTAACATTTCTCCAAAGAAGACATACAGATGGCCAACACACACATGAAAAGATGCTCAACATCACTACTCATCAGAGAAATGCAAGTCAAAGCCACAATGAGGTATCACCTCACACCAATCAGAATGGCCATCATCACAAAATCTGGAAACAACAAATGTTGGAGAGGGTGTAGAGAAAAGGGAACTCTCCTGCACTGTTGGTGGGAACGTAAGCTGGTACAGTCACTATGGAAAACAATTTGGAGGTTCCTTAAAAAAACTACAAATAGAACTACCATATGATCCAGTAATCCCACTACTGGGCATATACCCAAAGAAAACCATAATCCCAAAAGAAACATGTACCATAATGTTTATTGCAGCACTATTTACAATAGCCAGGACATGGAAGCAACCTAAATGCCCATCAACAAATGAATGGATAAAGAAGAGGTGGCACATATATACAATGGAATATTACTCAGCTATAAAAAGGGATAAGATGGAGCTATACGTAATGAGGTGGATAGACCTAGAGTCTGTCATACAGAGTGAAGTAAGTCAGAAAGAGGAAGACAAATATTGTATGCTAACTCACATATATGGAATCTAAAAATGGTACTGATGAACTCAGTGACAAGAACTAGGACGCAGATGCAGAGAATGGACTGGAGAACTCGAAGTTTGGGAGGGGGTGGGGGGTGAAGGGGAAGCTGAGACGAAGCGAGAGAGTAGCACAGACATATATATACTACCAACTGTAAAACAGATAGCCAGTGGGAAGTGGTCGTATAACAAAGGGAGTTCAACTCGAGGATGGAAGATGCCTTAGAGGACTGGGAGGAGGAGGATGGGGGGGACTCGAGGGAGGGTGTAGGGGGAGTCGAGGGAGGGATGGAATATGGGGATATGTGTATAAAAACAGATGGTTGAACTTCGTGTACCCCCCCAAAAATAATAAATAAATAAAATTTAAAAAAAATTATTACACCTGTTAATAATTTAACAGATAAGCTAAATTAAAAAGATTGACCATACCAAATGTTGGCAAGAACATGGAACAACCTGAACACTAACACACTGCTAACAGATATGTAAAATAATACAAATACTTGGGAAAACAGTTGAAAGTTTCTTAAAAAAAGTACACACCTACCATATGACCCATGTATTTCACACCTAGGTATTTGCCCAGGATAAATGAAAGCATGTGTACAAAGAGTTGTACCTGAATATTCACAGCAGCTTTATTTATAATAGCCTGAAAATGGAAACAACCCATTTGTTTGTCAATACGTGAATAGTGAAAACAAATTATAGTATACAGCCAGCCATACAATGGAATGCCACTCATTAATAAAAATGAATACATGCAACCATCTCAAAATAACCACGCTGAGTCAAAAACAACACACACACACACACACACACACACACACACACACAGAACACGATGTATGATTTCACTTATATAAATCTTATAAAATGCAAACAATCTATAGTAACAGAAAGTAGTTCCATGGTCCCCTGAGGACTGACAGGGGGAGAAAGGGACCACAAAGGAGCACAAGCAAAATTTGGGGGATGACTGACATGTTGATATCTTGACTGTGATCACGGTTTCACAGCTGCATACATGTGTCAAAACATTAAATTGTATAATTTAAGCTTGTGCAGTTTATTATATGTCAATTACACTTCAATCTCTCTTTTTTTAAAAGCAAATTGTACGAAAGAACAATGTACCTAACAGGCATTTCTCTCCAGACCACAGGACTCTAAAGGTCCTTCCAGTTCAAAACCTCTACAATTCAACTGGCACATGAGTCGTTACCCAAAGTACAGTCTGTCGTACAATCTCTAAAGAGAGTGGAAATATGAACAAATCATCAAGGATTTCATGATGTCACTTTAAAAAGCAAATAATTACACAAAAGGGAAAAAATATTTAGAGAAAATAGATAATGTTTCAGATATAACTTTCATTAGTAAAAAAACTAATTTTGTAGATCTCTCTGGTGGATCAGAAAAACATCTTAACTATGGCTATGTACTCCCATAAAAAGAGAACTTGATTACTAGCAATGATGTCAGATTTATCTCATATGTTAATCTGTTCAGAAGTAGAATAAATGATATGTATTGTTCAAAAACGGTTAATTTTTCTTTCTAATGGCTGTAAGCTTGAGAGCGTAATTTCAGTGAAAGTAGGGACTACTGTCTGTACTATAATGTCTAATTAAATACATAAAAAATAGAAAAATCTGAAATGAGAGCCCATATCAAAAACACCACGTTCTCTGACAGTGAAAGGTGGGAGGAAAGATCCAGAAAGCAGTGTGGAAATGCAGGCCATGTTTGCACTGACAACCGTTTATTGTTCCCTTCATCCTATCCAGTTATGAACCTTAGCAGACAGAAATGGGGGGTATGGCTTACGAGATTTTGAAATGTTTTTCTGTCAGCCATTTCTGCCTAGCACAGGGCTTTACCAGAAAATCCCCAAAACATCTGTTGAACTGAACAGTAAAGAAGCAAATAGGTCTAGGAAGGCATTTGGTCTGGGGATCTGGATTCTAAGCCTGCCATGACTAGAGAGTAAGGTGTATGACATTGGTTAAGCCACTTTATTTCCATTTCCTCAACAGCAAAATGAAAAGTTAGTGTACACACACACACAGATTCTACTTGTCAGGTGAAATGTAGAGGATAGAAAATATACACAATGGGAGTGTTCTGTAATTTAAGCCAATTTACCAATAACTCAATGCAACAAGCTTTTAATGAGCTATCTTTGTCTCCCAGAAACAGTCAGACGCTTGAGATTCAAAAATTAGTTTGGCCTCCATTTAAAAGGGAGCATTAAAAATAAACAAAAGAAAACAGTTCTTCCCTTTGAAGAACTGACATTACAACTGGTGAGACAACTAAGACACAATGAAGCAGGACTATAAAATGCAATGAGTTTGGTCCTGTGACAGAGTTAAGCTCAAGGGTAATGGGAGCACCCAGGAGGAAACACCACTGTAAGCGCACCAGCTCAAGCTGCAGAAATCTGTCATGTATACAGAAAATCATGAGGATTTTATAGAGAAAGCTCCATTGGGACCCAAAGCAAAATCCAAGAGGCTGAGTTTTAAGTGAGTCTAACCTAAGTTTCTTAACACTCTCAGAAATTATAATCAGTAACTACAGCAAATTATACCTCAAAGACAGTCTAAGAAAATCTTAGTACAATCTTTTAAACAACAGAAACCACCAAAAATCTGAGATTGTTTTATCTGAAATGACTACAAACGGTATTTTTGCATGATTCTAAAACTAACAAATGCTTTTCTTTCCTAAAACTATATTTCAAATTGTATTTATTGATTTTGGTATTTGCTTTGGTAGAAAACCAAAATGATTTACTATCTATATGCTTGCCCTACTATATTTTAATGAAAAAAATTTTTTTCTTAATCCTTCACACAGGCAAAATGGAAAGTAGTGTTGTAAGTACATAAAGATTAAATATTAACATTTTAACCAAGGTCACGAGAACATTTTTGGCTGTCCTCTACTTAAAACAGCATTAAAAAAAAAAAAAAAGGTGTGTGTGTGTGTGTGTGTGTGTGTGTGTAGTTTCTTCCAGACTTCCTATGAGGTACTTACAGTGCTGATCACAATCAACTCTGGCAAACACTACTTGATTTTCATTTGGATATTCCTCCTTAATGACATTGGAAGCTTCCTCAAAAATTGGGTGCAACATCTGGCTGAAACGACACCTATGCACAGAGAAGGATACCAATTAAAACCGAAAAGCAGAAGCAATAAAATTTTATTGATATCTCTGTTGTTATCCATTCGTATTTAGCATATGTATAATAAACAGAATTAACAATCACATCTTTAATTCAGGAATCCTGAAGTCATTCACTGGAGATGAAAACCATTTTGAATTCAAAGACTATTCCATTTCAAAGACTGTACAAATAATTTAAAGTTTTTGGTTTTTTTCACCCGAAGAAAATGGCCAATACTATGGAGCACAAAGCTAAGGATCTCTCACAGAGGCAGTCTGAAATAAGCCCTCTAAGATACATCTATTTGGACTTGTAACTACTAAGACTCAGGCATTTATAAGGGAAATTGGCTTTCTCTAAATAATGAACATATTTTTAGACTACAAAATCTTTAAAATAGTAAATTTACTGCAAACATTAGACTGATTTACCTGACAAGTTCAATTTAATCTCAGGCAAGTTAGCATACTAAGTAAATAAGTCTTATGAAAATGATATATGGTATACAGTGAATGTTTCCCCTCCAAATTTACCTCTGGTTAAAATGGGCTTTTGAATCTATAAACTATTAAATATACTAAGTTCAGGAGCAAAATATTTTAATTCCCAAATGAGACTTTCTGTCCATGTTTCCTTTGTCTGTAGTTTTTGTTTTGCTTTTACTTTTAAAAGGGGGCACAAACCCCACAATATTCCAGAAAGCTGACACTTCTAATTCTGACTGCCCCTTAATCAGGTCAATCACTTCACAAATACATTCTACTGGTCACTAAAGGGACCAGATGAGAAAGAGAAGAATCAGAATCGGCACACAAGCAGCTGGGCTAGAATGGTCATTCTCACATGAAAAATGTATTGAGTATTTGTTAACAGAAAAAAATAAACAGCGACTTCTCTGATGGCACAGTGGTTAACAGTCCGCCTGCCAATGCCAGGGACATGGGTTTGATCCCTGGGCCGGGAAGATCCCACATGCCACAGAGCAACTAAGCCTGTGTGCCACAACTACTGAGCCTGCACTCTAGAGTCCATGAGCCACAACTATTGAGCCCACGTGCCACAACTACTGAAGCCCACGCGCCTAGAGCCCATCCTCCGCAACAAGAGAAGCCACCACAATGAGAAGCCCACACACCACAACGAACAATAGCCCCAACTCACAACTAGAGAAAGCCCGCGCACAGCAACAAAGACCCAACACAGCCAATAAATAAATAAATAAATAAATTTATTTAAAAAAAAAAAAAAAAAAACCCTATAATTGCTACTATTGCTTCCTGAGCCCTTTTCCATCAAGAAATTTACTTAAATGAAGCTTGTGAACTCTTTAATCCATATGTGATTAGGTCATACATATTAACTAGAATTCAACAAAAATATTATAAAGCCTGTGACAGGATACAAACTTTATACTTCCTCCCTGTTTCTTTTTGTATGTAACTCCTCTAGCCCACTCACCTGACTTCCTAAGGAGATGTCTTAGAATATACCAAGGAGACACAATCTGTATCTTCAATCTCTCGCTTTCAAGTGGCTCTTTCCTCTTTTAGCATTCTTAAATCTCTCCCATCTGGGATAGGTGGGTGGGGTCTGTGGACATCAGGGACCATGTCTTATTTGACTACATATTCTAATAAGCATTTCAGTAGATGTCTGTTAAATGAATAAATTGATAGAATGGAGGAACTGGAGAGGCTAGGACCACAGGTTTGTGGGTTCTTACAGTTTGCTTGAGATAGGGTTCTAGAGGGCAGGGGAGGCAAGGGGTAAGGATTAATGGTTTCTTGAAGAGTTAGGATATGGCCTAGTAAAGAATCGGTGGACAGGCTCCTGGCTTATGGGCAAGGTAAAGGCAGATATGAAGGGCTCCTTCTTTCCGGATTGTCCAGTTTGCTGCCCAGTAAGTACTTAAGCACAGGTTCATGTTTGAACTAGGATCAGTTTTAATACCAAAAGGTGAAAGAGGAAAATGAAATAAAAATTCAATTGCAATATTACTGTACCTTCATACATATGGAAAGTTACATTTATAAAAGTAATACAACCAAAGCAAATAGATTATTAACAGGGCTTAAGGGTCATCCAATTTCCAATCTAGTACTTGAATCAACCCTTTACAAATCAACCAAATGGGTAAAAGTCTTTTGCAGGGACAATTAGGGGCACTTATGAGTATAACCTAGTGGGGGAAAAAATAAGCTTTGGAGTCAGACATACCTGAGTTTAAATCCCAGTTCCACCCCTTACTAGCCGTATGACCTTGCTGAGCCTCAATTTCCTCAACTTAAAATGGAAATTATAATACCTACCTGCAGGGTAGCTCTGAGCATTAAAAACAATATATGTAAAAAGCCTGGCACATAACAGCATTATTAAGTTTCTACTGTGGTTTTCTGTCCTCTCAGGTATGTGTTCAGGTAGCCCTATTAGAGAATTCTTCCTTAAACTGTGCTACAACCATAACTTCCAGAGGGAACTCAGAATCCAGCCTTTGAGGCCACACAGTGTAAGTCTAGGTCCTATGGACAGTTACCCAAGTGTTTTCAGTTGAAAAAAGAGAATTTATGAACAACTCCAGGTATTCTTTGGTAATATATTTCTCAAATAACTGCAGTTAGTCCACATTTCCAATCCACTTTTTGCAACAGGTTAGTGACACGTTCTATTTCTTTTTCTTACAACACACAGAATCTCTCCATCAAGATAACTGCATTCTAATTTTAACTCTGCCACAATCTTGTCAAGTGATTGTGGGAAAATACTTTACCCCTCTGGATCTTAATTTTTAAAGTGGACTGAATTAAATAATCTTCTACCAAATTTTGTGGTTAATGTTATACCTGGACAATCCTTATTTACCTTGGAAAATGCTACCTTTTGTTGTACATTTTATAAATGGTATTTTGTCTGTATACCTTCAACATTTTACTGAAGTTCTTCAAATACAGATACTACACATCATTCATCCAGTAAGTATCTATTATGTACTTATCTGCCAAGTATTATGCAAAGTGCTTAGGATTCATGTTGAAAAAAGATAGATACGGTAACTTTTCACGAAGCTAATAACATAGTAGGGAGGTGCCAACTAAACCACAGCATACAGGTGCTATGACTGGGTAAGTATGTGGTGTTAGGAGAAGATATAAAAAGGGTTCCTAACCTGACTTGAGAGTAAGTGTAGGGGTACTGATGTAGGAAGGTGACTTGCAGAAAGTGGCATCTAATCCAAGACTTGAAAGATGATTCAGACTTAACGAAGTAATAAACAAGTGGGTGAGGGAAGAGAGATCCACTCAAACGGAGAAAATACTATGACTAAAGGTCCAGTGATGAAAGAATACAGGATATTACAGAAACGGAAAGACATTCAGTATAACGGAACAGAATGTGGGAGTGGAGAGAGGCAAGAGCTATAGCTGCAGAGGTAGGAAGGGACCAGATCATCAGGGGCCTCCTAGGCCAAGGTAAGGGACTTACCTAAGGGTAATGGAAAACATTTAAGGATTTTAAGATGAGGTGTAAACTAATCCAATTTGCACTTTAGGAAAGACTACTCCAGCTTACTTTGTAGTGAACAGAACGGAGACACTTAGGACTCGATGCACAGGAAATAAACTAAAAGACTGTCACAGGAATCTAGGTAAGTTGCAGAACTGTGGCCTGAAGTGGGGTAGTGGCATCTACTAGGTAGCAAGCCTAAAAGGGTCATATAACATACAGATTGTCTAGGAATAATGATTATGTGTTTTAAACTTCTCTCCAGCTGAAGCTCCCTTCTTCCTTTCCCTATGCTACACTCTTTAATATCTGCTACATATTATGCCCTTGCTCTAGATGCTGGGAATACTAAGACATTATCTCTGCCCTCAAAATTTGTTTGCTAGAGCACAAAGATGAAAGACAAAACAATGTAGCAAGAAAAGAATGTGGTACGTAGGGAACTATTAACGGGTGAGCGAGATGAGTTTTATGTTATCTGCTTTTGTTTTAAAATGCGGGATAATGGAATCAGGTATATTTTCTCTCTTAAAACAAATGCTCAACAAATTAAGCTGCTTCATCTGTGAATGAACCTCAACTGATTTCTTATATGGAATATTGTCTCACAGGAAAAAAAAAAAAAAGAGGCTTCCCCACTTACTCCTCTCTAGCAAAGAAAAAGCACCTCTAGAAGGTTAAAAAACAAACAAAAAAATTTAATGATGCACTCCCCTCCCCCTAAAATAAGAAATTACTTACCAATCAGCATAAAAATTTACTAAAGCAACATCAGCATTGTCTGAAATTGAAAAACAAAACCAAAGAACCTAAGTTACTTGTGTCTACATAATTATGACATAATTAAAGATATGGTTTTCATCAAGGTCTTTTCCCATTCTTAAAGGCTCACTAAAAATACACAGTTAGAATTCAGTTCTCGCTCACTCAGAAACCCATACATAGAGTCATGGATGGCTTCTATAATTTGTGGGAGTCCTTGTTCCTTTTCTCTATATCCTCCATTTTAATACCTCCACTGAATGAATATAAAATAGAGAATCAAACCCAGATCAGGCAAGTATGCTACTAAATAGCCTACTCTCTTAAAAAGTGAAGAGAAGTGATCTGGATTTTAATAATCTATTTTTCGACCTTCCGTATTCACGAATAACTGAGAATTAGCTTTGCAAATGAAATCCTATTTCGGAGAATAGACTTGTATAACTAATCTATTTCTAAAACTCAGATGCTACCTACTTGTAACAAGTAATCTATAAATAATGGTGTTGCATAAGATGTACCTTTTCTGGTTCCTACCAATTTAATAGTTATTCTCTGTTGCAAAATATAACTCAGTATCATTTGCATATCCAGATGTGAAGACATGAAAAAGATATATCTGTTTCTTTTGCCGAAACCTAACAAAGAGAAACTTAAATAAATTCAAGTACTCAGTACACACACACACAAACCATACCCACAGAGATATTCTAGAATTTGAAAGATGAAAGGAGTGAAGACGATTTGCAAGTTTCAATTCTCTTTTTTCTTTTTTACCTTCAAAGCACTTTTTATCCACTTGCTATTTACTCTAAAGCAGTGTGATTCACAAACTGTGATCCCGGGACCAGAAGAACCAGCATCACACTGGAACTTGTAGAAATGCAAATTCTTAGGTGGGGTCTAGCAATTTCTATCAGAAACTGGGGGCAGGCCCAGAAATACTGATATTAATAAGTTCTCCAGGTGACACTGATACAGACTAAAGTTTATAGAACCTTTTCTCTTAAGAGATCCCATAATGTGGGAACAGACTTTCTAGCATTTAAAACCAGTTCTAAGAACACAAAACAAAATATGATGGTCAATGAATAACTCCTTTTATCTCTTACCATTTTTAGTTTTGCTCAAACCAGTGGGTGAAATGGAATGCAAACAAACACCACACACACACACACACACACACACACACAAAACACCATCATTTATCCACACTACATTCTCTTAAAACCCCTAAGTTGTGATTTTTCTATCAACCATGTCTTTACCTTCCCTCTACTACTTTTAAAAACAAGAAATGTTTTCCCCCAAGTTAACTGTATCTGCAATCACATTCTCAGCAAACAAAACACTTATTGAACTTAATTGGACCAATGACAATAAAAGAGATCAGAGTAGGTGATTTAGTTAAAAGTTAAAAAAAGACAAAAAAAATTGTAGGCTGTGTCCTAACGTCATTAACATGTAATACTGCACAGTGGAAACTGCTGGCCTCTAAGCAACAAAATACTCTATGAATTGTTAAGAGTGGTATTTATGACAAGGCAAAGAAACAAAACAAGACTAAAAGTTTACTTGTAACACAGGAAAGGAGACACACATTTTAAGAAATTTTACTAAAAACTAAAACCACAAGTGCTCAGTTAATTCCATATACCATGGAATTACTCAGAATGCTGGCTCCTCAAATTGTTCTAGATAATTGAGACTTTATTTTGTTTTTGACTGTAAACTAACTCTTTATTGAGAAGAAAGTATACTTTAAAAATATCAAGGTACTTACTTAAAATGTCATCTATATTCTCTGTATCAAGACTTGTTATTTCAGTTGTTACAGGAGTAAAAACCCAAGTTACCTGGAAATTTAAAAAATGTGAAATTAATCAATGTTTCCACAAAGGGCAAATAATGCTGAAAGTCTAAAAAGAAAAAGGAAATGTATGAATTAAGTTGGTTCCACTATTTACAAAATTATCCACCAGTTGGTTTTAATCTTTATTGTCTATTCTGACCTTTCACAAGATCAATGAAGTAGGAGGAGTACAACCTCTCAAGCCTGGAAACTGGTTCAGGAGATTTCCTATACTTCTAAATACATAAGAGAGATTGTTTCCAAACAATTTTCAAATTTAAAAATGTACTCTTTTAAATTAATATTCTCAACAACTTTATCTCTGTGCTGGATAAAGAAAAATTTTGCTGGATTATTAACAGTTTCGAAACAATATAAAACCAAAGCTAAGTTTGCTGATTCTATCCCACCATGTCTCTAAGACAGAATAAAATACAAAGAGGAATTCAAGAAAGACTTTGCAAATTGTTAACCAAAGCCCTTTTTGTCTGGTCTTCACTTACAGGTGGTAACAATGTGTTAGGTGAGAGGTTATTAAAAAGAGAGTAACAGTAAGTAAAGTAAGTTAGCCCACTTTAACGTGTCTAAAACACTAAGTTCATAAAAGAAAATCTCAGCTTGCCATCTGCAAAACACAGGCACGATTTTAAACTCAACTAACAACTGCTTACTTATTTTAAAAAGTAATATTTAGTGTATTTTATTTTTAGGTTCCATCTTTAATACACTGTGTTTTTTGTTTGCTTTCATTTGTTTTGGTTTTTTTTTCTGCACACAAAGTTTACTGTCTAATGGAGAAACAAGCATCAAGTAACAACAACAAAATCAAATAAATCTGGTTTCTAATGCAATAATTAATTTGATAATATCTAATGCAATGAGTGAAAGATGTTTCAGCACCATATTTGCTGAGAAATTTGCTGAAGAGAAAGACAGGTTGTTTATTTGAATTGTGAGCAAGCTCCACTAGTCTGACAAATCGTTTCTTTTCATGTCAGCCCTGGGCAGAAACAAGATTCTCCTGGGGAAACATTTTTATGTGTCAAATGCTATAGTGCTTAAGTAAAATAAAGACAAGTGGCTCTAAACCAGGAAGGGAGGAGGGAAATCACTTATTTTTTAAATTTAGACTTGAAGTAAACTTTTAACTTTTTTTTAAGGAAACAACAAAAACCCACACAGAAATTTTCAATAGATCTTAATAGTCATGGAGAATCTAGCCTCTAATGATGGAATATTACAATATATGTAAATTTACAGACATAAACTTATGAAATATTTTACAAATTGGTCATTCTCTTCAGTTCATGAGTTCATTTTCTTGCCAAGAGAACTGAGAAGCATCTCCAACCATCTTCCATAATTCATTAGATAATTCCTTCCATAATTCATTGCATTTATGGTACAAAATATTAAACATTTCAGTCTGAGATATGTCTACTGATATGATCTTAAATAAAAGGCACATCAGTGAAATGGTAAATATTGCACCCAAATTCATTAAAAAATAAAGTGACAGGCTAGATTTAAATAGGAGCTTCTTCAGACTCACAGATATAGAGAACAAACTAGTGGTTACCAGTGTGGGGGCAGGGCAATATAGGGGTGGGGGAGTGGGAGGTACAAACCATTGGGTATAAGATAAGCTCAAGGATGTACTGCACAACACAGGAAATATAGCCAATATTTTATAATTGTAAATGGAAAGTAATCTTTAAAATTACATTAAAAAATTTAATTTAATAAATAAATAAATAGGAGCTTCTTCAGCAAGTAAAGAATATTTTCTTCCATTAGATGGTTTTTAAACATTGAGATATCTTTGGGAACTAAAAAGCTTTCATTTCCTTTAATTTCCCTGTATCCTTCAGGACGACCTAACTGGCTGGTGATGCCAGTGCACTAGCTGTATTTCAACAGCATTTTTTAAGCCACCCAGTAGCCAGTTGCTTTTCCCAAAATATGCCCCACAATTTTTCTGCTTCCTTCTCTTTGCATACATGGTCTCCTCTACATGGAGTGTCCTCTTCTCCACTACTACATAATCAATCCTTCAAGAATTGATTCCCTTTTCCATGATGCTTTGCATGGTTTTCCTGGTAGAAAATGCCTTTCCTTTCCCAAAAGCCAACCTACTCCACGAGGTCAGAAAATGGAAAAAATGTAGGTTAGGGAAATGGGAGTTACTGCAGAATCAAAATTCTCTCTAGATTAGATATCAATCTGAAAAAAGATACAACGAAAAGTTAGGTACATGATTTTAAAAAAGTATCTTAGAAATAAATCTTGGGAAGATTTTTTATTACACACTCTCTCTCAATGTTAGGTCAAACTTTAACTGTTACAATATTAACATATAAACATGCTATAATACTAACATACAAAATGCTCTGACACTCACTGCTAGATCCCAGTGCTATTCTTCTTTCAAAAAAAACATTAATTGAGCAAGACACCAACCCAAAAGTATATTCATTACAAGTACGAACTAACATCAATAATAACACATATTGCAAGTGAGTTATTAAAGCTCTCAGCATAACTTTTAAGATAAATGGATACATTTTCCTAGTACATTAAGACCATTTGAGTGGTTACCATTCGAATATACCCTTAAAGGGGAGTACTATAACACTCTCTGACTTGATATCTTGCTGCAATCCAACCTGCCCACAGAGTCCAGACTAATCTTTTCAAATACTGCTTCTGCATATATCAATTCCTCTGCCTCTAAAAATACTCCAAACATTTTTCACTGTCTACAGTATAAACGCGTAACTCCTTAGCCTACATTTAAGGACCATTCACAAACTAGCCCACACTCGCCTTTCTAAATCACATCATACTGGTCCCCATACATATTCTATACTCCAATTAACATGAACTATATATAGTTAGACTGATCATACATTCTAGTTGGCCATATACTCTAGCTTGCTTGAGACAAACCCAGTTTATGTCTGTTGCCCTGGAATATTATTAATAGCATCACTCTCTCTCAAAAGTTTGGGCAATGAATTATATATCTGGTCACCCTATTTGTGGTAGACTCTTGGCAACTGAAAGGAACTGTAACAATCTCTTCACAAATCCTAAATTATTAACTAGCATATAGTGTCCTCCCATATAACATATGGTAAAATGAGAACAGAATGAGAATGAATAGAGAAAAATAAAGATGGACCAAGATATGAATGCTAAGCTAAACTAATTACTCTTGAAGGGAATAAAATCAGTAACTCAGAAAAATTATTACATGATCCTTCAAGGGTCACTCACAAATGGTCCAAATCCTCTAAGTTACAAATCCAAGAATGCAAGGGGTCTTAGTACTTGCAGTTCCTAAAATGTGTCATCTTAGTCTCTTGCCTCCATACTTGGCTCATGTAGTTTCTTCTGCTTGAAACAGCTAGGAAAGCTTATCTAGTTTTCAAGACCCAATTCAAATGCTATCTTTTCTATGAAGCCTTTCCTGATGGTCCCAGACAAAAGTGATTAATTTCACTCTCCTATGAATCGCCAGTGCACTTTCTTAGGGTGTTAACATATTATTTTTCAAAAAGATTATTTGTGCTATCTCACCTCCTGTAGGAGACTCTGAGTATCTTGAAAGTAGAGACTGTTCCTTATTCAATTTTGTGCCCCACAAGTCACCTACTATAGTACCCTACCAGTACACAATGAGCACTCAAATTGTACTAAGTGAATGAATGAGTGGCTTATGGTAATACACTAAGAATTTAGAGGGAGGGTCTCAGAAGTGAGAAATAGGGAAAAGGGGTTCAGAAATGGGAATAGTCAATAAATATTTTTAACATGTTTGAAGAAAATAAGGTTATCAAATAGGAATGAAGTCTATAGTAAAATTTGTTTTTTAATAATGTAATGATGAAAAGCACAACAATGATGTGATGATTCATAAACTCAGATTTAGATGGAACCTCAGAAGTGATCTTCCACCCACTGCAGAAACCCCTCTATACTGCTGTCTAAGAGCTGTCATGAATCCCTAGTAATACCTTCTTTCAGTTCCCCCAGCTGTTCCCTGGCATGACTTCCAGACACTTCAGCATATAGTATACCCTCACTTAAAAATAGCTATGCTACATTAGTGGATAAAAACCCAATACATCTTGTATTGTTCCACTGTCAGGTTGTTAATTCACTCATGAAAATAAATGATTTGGAACTTTCAGGACCAGAAGCTAATAAAGTACCAGGCAGAAGAGGTTATTAAATATTATTTCTGTTAGCAAGATCTATAGTCACAAAAGCATTTGCTAGGCCTTACTTTAAGTGTCTTATTAAAATATCTTAGTAAATGAGTTTAGAAAACAGAAAGCATTTGCAGTGAGTTTGTTTTAAAGCTCAATACCTTAAGACCTTGTATTCAAATAGTGGTCCCTGAATCAGAAGCATTAGCATCACCTAGGAGTTTGGGAGAAATGCAGGCCCCACCCCAGACCTACTGAAACAGAATCTCCATTTTTATAAAATCCCCAAGTGATTCCTATGCATATTAAAGCTTAAGTACCACTGCCTTGGAAAACAAAACTTTTGACTCTACAAACAAGCATGTAAATTCATTTTAAACTTTGTACAATGTTTTTGGCCCTCAAATATGAATATAGTAATATTCATTCATGAGAATTCTATACTGACATGCAAATTACTGTGATTTTAGAAAAATGTGGAATCTAAAATCTCATTAGAAATCTACATCGCGGGCTTCCTATGTGGCGCAGTGGTTAAGAATCTGCCTGCCAATGCAGGGGACACGGGTTCAATCCCTGCTCCAGGAAGATCCCACATGCCGTGGAGCAACTAAGTCCGTGTGCCACAACTACTGAGCCTGTACTCTAGAGCCCACAAGGCACAACAATTCAGCCCACATGCCACAACTACTGAAGCCCGTGCTCCTAGAGCCTGTGCTCTGCAACAAGGGAAGCCACCACAATGAGAAGCCTGCGCACCACAACTAAGGGTAGCCCCCACTCACTGCAACTAGAGAAAGCCTGTGAGCAGCAATGAAGACCCAACACAGCCAATAAATAAATAAATAAATTTATTTTAAAAAATAAATTTAAAAAAGAAATCTACATTAATATTAATTTTTAAAAGTATACTGCCTTCTGCTTGAATAGATATTTCTAAAAAATAGGACTAAGTATAGAATAGCATTGGAAAGCTACTTTAATCCTTAAATTGCTCAGTGATACAAGCTTCCTATAATATCAGTGCAACCCATTTTGGACAAGTCAACAAATCTGCTTTTATAAAGAAACATTAAAAATCTACACTGATATTAATTTTTAAAAGCATATTGCCTTCTGCTTGAATAGATATTTCTACACGAAAATTACTGGCATAAAATAGAAGCTTCAACAGAGGATGTTTCCTTCCCTATGGCATTACTGTTCTCAACTGCCATTATATCTGCTAGGAATTCTACAGTAATAGTTCAGTGCATTTTTGCTAAATCTGTCATTTACCTGCCTTTCTGTTGGGAGATTCTCAAAGCCCTTTACAAACTGTGTCTCTCCTATAGCAAGAAATAAGTAATGTACCAGGCAAGAGCTTCCTTCCATTCCTAATCCAGATTGACAAATCAGTCTCCCACCTGAAGTCCCAATGCCATGGGACCCAGGCTGCTTCTCCTCCCTGGGGCGACTACTCTCACTCTCAGTTTTGCATTAAGCTGGCAGGCAGCAGAAACACAGAAGTCTACAGCTAGCTGCAAGGAGATAGGAGATACAAAAGGTCCCCAGAGAAAAGAAGCTGAGGCTGACAGGCACTGTAAGCGCCCTAAAGCTGAGTATCAATCAAGGCACATCTCACTGTTAGTATTCCCAGAAGCATTATAATGAACCAGAAGTTCAAACAGAGAGGAAAAATAGGAATAAGTATAGAATAGCACTGGAAAGCTACTTTAACCCTTAAACTGCTCAGTGATACAAGCTTCTTATAATATCAGGGCAACCCATTTGGGAGAAGTCAGAACCAATCTGCTTTCATAAATAAACATTAAAAGTCACAACCTTCTTCATTAAATAACTCAAAATATGGTGGGCGCAGACCTGTTTGGGAAAACAAATTCTATGCAAAAACAAATAATTCAAATATAAATAATATAACCCCTAAAAACAAATTATGCCAGTAAAAACAACCATAGACAATAAAAAGAAAAAAATTGTTGCAATCCATACTTTTTCTAGCATATTAGTTATTGATCATGCATGGATTTCCATTAAAAATTGATGTCAGGGACTTCCCTAGTGGCGCAGTAGTTAAGAATCCACCTGCCAATGCAGGAGACACAGGTTCAATCCCTGGTCGGGGAAGATCCCACATGCCGCAGAGCAACTAAGCCTGTGCACCACAACTACTGAGCCTGCGCTCTAAAGCCTGCAAGCCACAACTACTGAGCCTACGTGCTCCAACTACGGAAGCCCGCGTGCCTAGAGCCTGTGCTCCTCAGCAAGAGAAGCCACTGCAATGAGCAGCCCACGCACCACAACGAAGAGTAGCCCCCACTCACCACAACTAAAGTCTATGCACAGCAACAAAGACCCAAAGCAGTCATAAATAAAGGAATAAACAAACAAACAAATCATTAAAAAAACTGATGTCATCTATGTTTTGTTTTTCACTGTATCCTAAAAATGGGATGAATTAATTTACCTGAAATAGAAGCACATTCTTCTTATCTGAAATAGAGTATTTCTTATTACAAAAAGCTCTTCAGAACTGGGAATGAATGTGGAAATGTGTGGAATGTGTGGAAAGGATTTTTCTGTCAAAACCACCACCTCCCTAAAACTTCTAGCAATGAAAATACTAACAAACCATAGGAACTGGGAAAAAATTCAAGATGAGAATTGTTTTATTCTTTTTCTGTACACCCTCTGGGACCCGGGGTGGGGGTGGGGGGTGGATGTGTGAGACAATGTGCCATTCATCACTGTCTGCCGATTAGTACCTAGCACTGGGTCTTGTAACACTGCAGAATATTCATACATATAATACATGCCAAGAGAAAATTATGACTGCCCTCCTTGTGCTACACTGTAATTCTTCCCCAGGATGCCTGATGAAAGAAAGTTCCCTTAAGAGAGTCTACAAACATGTTGGTACACACATTCTTTTCTTAGGTCACTCATTCATTCCACAAATCTTTCACTGAGTCATCTATTATATGCTAGGCACTGTCCTAGGCACTGAGGAAAAGGGTGTGAATAACATTATACAGATATTTATATTACATTTGGCAAGATCATCAAACTTAATTTCACTTTCATATTAAAAAAGAGGAAGAAGATTCTCTCTCAAGTATTTTAAGAGTCACCATAATTCCTGCAAGGTCATTATTCTCAAAAAGATAATGGCTGGGCACTGAACAATGAGAATAACACAGTATGTCATACTCCCTTTTTGCCTAGGCATTCAAGAAGGCTTGAGCCAATCTCAATGTGGAAAAACTAAATCGACACTGTCACTGAACAATCTTAACATCACTAAAAGTGGAACGAACACATTATCACTTCTTTTTTCTTTCTTCCTGTTTTCTTGGGATATATTTGACATACAGCACTGTATAAGTGTAAATGGTACAGCATAATCATTGCATATATACACTTATGAAATGATTACCACAGTAAGTTTAGTAAACATCCATCATCTCATGTAGAAACAAAATAAAAGAAAAAGAAAAAAATATATTTTCCTTGTGATGAGAACTCAAGATTTACTCTCGTAACTTTCATATATAGCATACAGCAGTGTTAAGTATATATTAATGCCTCTTGATAGGATGCAATAGGAAATAAAAAGCACCATTTATGAAGTAATCTTAACCCCCCAAAATTGAACCTGACCTCAATCTAATCAAGTTCAAGAACTAGTGTATAGGAAACAATGAATACAGAGGAACACGTAAAATGACATCAGGAGGATGCAAGCAGCTATGTCAAAATAAAGTAAGTTAATAGGAAAAATGACAGCCTATCTTCATTTGGGCTCCCTCCAGAAGTGGATCCCTGAGACAAGTGGTAAAGTACAAGAAGTTTATTTGGGAGAAAAAGGAAGGACCCACAGAAAAATGGGGAAGCAGGATGTGAAAGACAGCCAATATACAATATAATATAGTGAACTAAATACCAATGTTTTCACTCATGTAATTTAAATTCTTTCAACTCTCTACTAGAGTCTGCTGATGGCATACGCAATTCTACAATGCAGAATATGAATATGAAGGAAATGTCTCCTAAATATGTCAAAGAATGCTTTTATTTCACTATTAAAATGTGAATTTGAGGGACTTCCTAGGTGGCACAGTGGCTAAGAATCCGCCGGCCAATGCAGGGGACACGGGTTCATTCCCTGGTCCTGGAAGATCCCATGTGCCACAATTATTGAGCCTGCGCTCTAGAGCCCATGAGCCACAACTATTGAGCCCATGTGCTGCGACTACTGAAGCCCACACACCTAGAGCCCATGTTCTGCAACAAGAGAAGCCACCGCAATGTGGAGCCCATGCACCACAATGAAGAGTAGCCACCACTCGCTGCAACCAGAGAAAGCCCCATGTGCAGCAACGAAGACCAAATGCAGTCAATAAATAAATAAATAAATTTATAAAGGAAAAAAACTGTGAATTTGATTTTTTTTGGTGAGTCAACAGCCTTCAATGAAAACCTGTTCTTCAGTGAAAGCTTTGGTATCCTGTTTTCTACATTCACTTAGTTCTAGAATACACTCAAGACTTTCTAGTTTCTTATTCTTTAGTACTATGTTCTAGGGCAAAAATATTTTTATTACCAAACCCAAGAATGATTCCATTAGTATATAGGCCTAATGTATTAATCCACTGCTTACTTTAAAAAAATTGTTAACTTCATAATTGTCCTGTTACTTCTAACCAAACCAATTCTAAATGTCAATCAGAAGTGGTCCTTGAAAGGCCATATACTTGCTGAGATACTGAAACTAATTAAATAATCATTAGAAGAGACTCCTTAATGCTGCCTCATATGTCACATACTGTTTTAATTAACTTTGTAAAACAAATGGGTTTGTCTTTCCCTCATTTGGTCTAAAATCCCCCTAGAGATGGCCTCAAAGCTTTCATATATATTAAGGGTCATTATCTCATGACCTCCATCACTACCGTGTAGTATCTGTCTACCAAAATATTAATCAGGAAGTGACCATGGTTTGAATTTGAATTTAGGAATCTATCTCCTTTGTGCATTTTTATCTCCCTTTACTTAACTGCCATGAGATAGAGGTAAAGAAAAAAGGAAAACGCTCTGGCATAATTAGGAATTACTAACATCAGAAAGGAATGAGGGGACATCACTACAGATCTCATGGACATTAACAGGATAATCAAGGAATACTAACAGCAACTCTATGCCCACAAATATGATAACTTAGATGAAATGGACCAATCCCTCAAGTGACACAATCTACCAAAACTCACACAAGAAGAAACAGACTATCTAAACAGACCTATACCTATTAAAGAAATTGAATTAATAATTAATAACCTTCTAAAACAGAAAGCACCAGGCACAGATGAGTTCACTGGTGAATTTTACCAAACATTTAAGGAAGAAATTATACCTATTCTCTACAATCTCCTTCAGAAAACAGAAGCAGAAGGAATGTTTCCTAACACATTCTATGAGGCCAGTATTACCTTAATACCAAAACCAGACAAAAACATTACAAGAAGGTAAAACTACAAACCATTATCTCTCATGAACATAGACACAAAAATCCTCCAAAAGATATCAGCAAATAGAATCTAACAGTGAATAGAATTAAACACCATGACCAAGTGGGATCTACCCCAGGTATGCAAGGCCAGTTCTACATTTGAAAATCATTTAATATAATCCATTGCATCAATGAGCTAGAGAAGAAAAGTCATATGATCATATCAATACATGCAGAAAAGGCATTTGACAAAATCCAACACCTACTCATGATAAAAACTCTCGGCAAACTAGGAATAGAGAGGAACTTCTACAACTTATTAATGAAAATACAAAAAGCCTACAGCTAACATCATACTTAATGGTGAAAAACTTGAAGCATTCCCACTAAGATCAGTTATAAGGCAAGGATGTCTTCTAACACCATTGTTTTTCAAGATCATACTGGACATTCTGGCTAATGCGGTAAGACAAGAAAGGGAAATAAAACATATGCAGACTGGGAAGGAAAGAATAAAATTGTCTGTTTGCAGATGACATGAAATTCAAAGCAAATGACAAAAAAACTGCTGGAACAAATAAATGATTATAGCATGGCTGCAGAATACAATGTTGATACACGAAAGTCAATTGCTTTCCTAAATCAGCAATAAACAAGTTAAATATGAAATTCAAAATACAGCATCACATTGGCACCCCCTAAATGAAATACTTAGTATACACCTAACAAAATATGTATGAGATCTATATGAGAAAAACTACAAAATTCTGATGAACGAAATCAAAGAACTAAATGCATGGAGAGTTATTCCCTGTTCATGCACAGGAAAACTAAAAATTGTCAAGAGGTCAATTCTTCCCAACTTGATCTACAAAGTTAATGCAAACCCAATCAAATTCCCAGCAAGTTATTTTGCAGATATTGAGAAACTAATTCTAACTAAAGTTAATACAGAAAGACAAAAGATCCAGAATAGCCAATACAACACTGAAGGACAAGAACAAAATTGGAGGACTGACACCACCAACTTCAAGACTAACTATAATGCCACAGTAACCAAGACAGTATGGTAATGGCAAAAGATCAATGGAAATACACAAACAGATCAGTGGGAAAGAATAGACAGCCCAGAGATAGACCCAGATGAATAGAACCAACTGACATTTGATGAAGGAACAAAGGCAATATAATGGAGAAAAGACAGCCGTTTCAACAATGGTGCTGTAACAAACCGGACATGCAAAAAAAAAAAACAAAAAACAATGTAGACACAGACCATACACCTTTCACAAAAATTAACTCAAACGAGATCACTGACCTAAATGTAAAACACAAAACTATAAAACTCCTAGAAGATAACATAGGAGAAAATCTAGATGACTTTAGGCTTCATGATGACTTTTTAGATACAACACCAAAGGCATGATCCATGAAAGGATGAATTGATAAGCTGGACTTCATTAAAATTAAAATTCACTGCTCTGCAAAAATTTTATTTTACTTTATTTTTTTAACAAAATTTTATTTTACTTTTGCCAATAAAGTGTAGTTTTTATACTGTTTTATTCATGTATTTCCTTAGTACCTAGAATGTGCTTGACACATGGCAGAGACTCTACAACGTTTGCTTAATGAACAGAGAGTAACCAAGTAGCTTTAAAATTCTTCCATATTTAGACATTCTACAATTCTTTGAGACCTCAAAAGAAGCCCATTTACTTAAAGCTGGGAGAGGACATGAATGACATTTACTTTGCTTTTAGAACAGAAGTCATTTTCTGAAATCTTTGCTTGGGGACTAAAACTCAAATTATGACAGTGAAAGGATCACTTTTAAATAGAAAAAACATATAAGTCATCATACAGCAATAATTCTAGAGACCTCCCATCCCCAAAAAGACTTGAGAATAATACTTGGCCTGCCTTAGGAGAAACTAGCAAGTAAAAAATTGATAAATCAATTCACAATCAAATTAAGAGAATGAATCACCATTGGATTCTATTTAAAAAGAGAGAAAAAGGCAAGTTTCAATCAGCTGGAGTTCACATTCTCTATCCTTGTGGGAAGGAGTATAATTTTCCTATTTATCGTAAGTAAAATGAACACAGCAGTTCCAATGAACATTTTGTTTCTAGTAACTCAAAACAATAGTTTTCAGATAAAGAGTCTATGTAGCCTAGATAGTCTTCTAAATGGAACTCTCTCAGTAGTGAAAGAAATAATCAAATGTGAAGGCCACAAAAATATATTTTGTAATTTTGAATTGTTTTCAACAGCACAAGATACAAAAAGAGCACTGAAGAAAAGATTACTCAGCTATAAATTATTAGTATTATTGTTTAACTTCTTATCATTACCTTTGTCAGTTCCTCAATTGCCACCAGCCTCTCTGGCCTCTACTTTATTAGGTCAAAACAGTACTTATCGAAGCGAGAGAGTAGCACAGACATATATATACTACCAACTGTAAAGTAGTCAGTGGGAACTTGTTGCATAACAAAGGGAGCCCAACTCGAGGATGGAAGATGCCTTAGAGGACTGGGGCGGGGAGGGGGGGGGGACTCGGGGGGGGGGGAGTCAAGGAAGGGAGGGAATACGGGGATATGTGTATAAAAACAGATGATTGAACTTGGAGTACCCCCCAAAAAAATAAAAAAATTAAAATAAAAAAAAAAAAACAGTACTTACAAAGTTGAAGGGGGCACTAGTTTATCTGATTGAATAATACCCTCCCCTCCTACCTCGTGCAGGACTCTCCTTGACAGCATCCTTGGCAGAATGGCCATTTAGCCTCCAAGTGAACACTAACTATGATAGAGAACTCACAGGACGAACCAATATACCTTAAAGTGGGAAGTTTTACCCTGCCGGGCTGAACATCTGCTCACCTGTCCCTTCTACACATTCATCACAACTCCATCATGTACAGCTCACCAGGAACATATCCATCTGCTCTCCCACAAGCTCACTGAAGTCCTTAGCTGAGAAACTATGAGGATGGAAGCACTGAACCAGGTAGGGCCTTCAGGGAATTCAAGCAAAGGCACATTGTGTCCTTCAAGAGATTCACGACCATGCATGAAAAGTTAGCACACAAGATATATGACACAAGTACTGTAAGGCTTACAGGAAAATTTAGAGAAAGGGCAGGGAAAAGGCAGAGCGCAGTGCATGGGTTAAATGAGCAGAGTAGTTTCTATGGATGAAGTAAGTGAAGAGAAAGCCTGGCTATGGAAGTTCATGTAGTGCAGTACTGGGAGATGAAGCTGGAAGGTCAGGTTGGGGCCAGAATGTTAGGGAAAAACCAAGTTGTAAGGAGACTTCTCAGTAAGGGAGGAGCACTAATCTTCAAGTTTTGAAATTACTGTGTTCTCCCTTTACTGGGGAGCAGTAAGACAATACAGCTAAGAGAGTGAAATGGTAATACAAGGAAAGAAGGGAAACAAGGGCCTGGATTGAGGTGGGGAGATTTGGAGAAATTTTCAAAAGAAAGACAAAAAGGGCATGGTGACAAAATAAAGGACTGCAAATGTCAATGAGTCAAAGTTACAAATCCAGGTGACTAGAGGAACTGAAAGGGGAGTAAGACTACTTTAGAGAAAAAATTACTATGCAGTCACTGATCTACTTCAATTTCACTAGTTATATGCCTTGCCCAGTCAACGAGAAAACAGCTGATAGAGGATGAAGGCCTTCTACCAACTATCAGGAAGAATCCGGAAACCATATTTGACTACTTTTCACGCCAGGACTAAAACACCAAGAAAGTAACTGAATCCAAGGCACTAACAAAACACTAACAGACTCCCAAGCTACTCCAATCTTTAGAGGCAATAGGTAAAGCTATGAGTTAAAATGACTGCATGACAAGATGTGATGGGAAGGGAGAAAAGAAGCTCTTAGTACATTTACCTCCTTACTATCCTTCTGTCTCTTAAATGTAGGCCTTTTCCCTTTCAGGAACCAGTGAGGGGAAGGGGAAGCCAGAAAGAGGAACAGAGAGACAGAGAAACAGAGTGAACCACTGGAGCATAAAAGCAGCACGGGGGGAACACTATTTCAAGAAGAAACGGAGTACTTAACAGAATGAAATGTTATAAGATTATGAGTGAGAGATTTACCAAAGGGTAGTCTAATTCACAATTAGGAAGCTACTGTGACCTAGGGAACACATCATAATCATCATTTTTAAAAAGTTAAAGCATCTGATAGCCACCAGTAAAGCAGACCAGCTCCTCTACTTAAACACTCTCAATCTATAAGCTTAAAATTTGTTTTCACAGATGCAAATCAAACAAAACCACATAGACTCTGCCTGCCACCAACAGATGAAATCAGCCATCCCTTGTATGATGTGTCACCCTGGGCTTATGAACTAGGGCATTAATGTCATTTCAGAAGCTAAACAGAAAGAGAAATGCTTCATTATGTTTTTTAATGATTTCCAGCAAAAAAAAAAAAAATGGACACACACACATTTGGCTTGTGCGAATGAAACTGACTTTAACTACCTACTTACAGTAATACAAGTGTCCTATATTTCTCTTAGAAAAAATGTGCCCAGAAGACACCCTTGTTCCTTCCTTAAACTAAAAACCATTTAAACAACCTGAATAAGAGTGCATGTTAAGCCATTACAAAAATATCTTCTATCCCATCTTTAGACTATTCAGGGATATTTATTAACTTAGTACTTCAAAATAATATTCCAAAATAAATAGTATACTCTTGGAAAATCAACTCATGTAGGAATATAGACAAACTCTCTGCTAATTTCCTCATATATCACAATCTATTTTGTATTAGAAATAACAGCTAAAAATGATCAAGGGAAGTTAGTACTACTGCATATATAAATACTCCCCAAATATCGTAAGCTAAGAAAGACTTTCACTAAGGCATCAAACACTACACCTTAAGTACAATTAACCACTTTGCTACAGAATATTGGATACTTCTCAGAATTTCTTAAAGCTATTTCTTAAAGGTTCATCTTACTATATACCTTAAACAACTCTTTTGTTCAGGACAATAACCAGTATACATCAAGGAGGTCTTTATAACTTAGTGTTGTGGGCTGGAAAACACAATTTACCCTCCTCTTCTAACCAAGTACTCATCTTCCCAATAGGAGGGGTTTGTAGATGTATTCATGAGATTAGAAAAGGAAAACCATATGATGAGCTTTTCTTGATCCTGGTTGAAATACTCATTACAAACTATCTTATATGCCGATAGGTTCTTGCCAAATACCTTCCTCACAGTATCTGAACTCAAAAAGATCTGTTATATTCTCAGTATTCATCAAATCTATAAGCAGATTTAGCTTACTGGCCAAAACTTACTAAAAGTAGTAGGTATTATACATGCTTATGTGTAAATAACTTCGCACACAACTGGAAGCAATACTTAAGGGATAACTGTGGTATATGTAAGTTAAGCTTATGGGAACATATGAAACTGTACAACGAGCAATTTGAAATCTTCCACACTTACACAAATAGGATTTTTATGTTTGCATCTTTTCAGTGACCAAAATATGCTGTAATAATCTTCTCTTCCCTAACTAAATTCTACTAGAGAAATTATGTATTTCCAAAGAATCATCATCATTTTCCAAACATCTAGTCAACTACAACAGTCAGGGATGTTATTTTTGAATGATTTTGAGTGTACAAAGTAATAGAAATGATGCCTTTCTGCTTGAAGCAAATGATACCCTTCAAATGGCAAAGCATAGAGCATGTTTCCCACTTTCATTTATACCACTTACAGGAATTTATTTGCTTTTGTATTAAAAGCAGAAATGCATATCAAGTTAGATTTTTATTTCTATCATAGTTACATTTGTCACTATTTTGATAAGACTATGTCATAACTTACCAGGGGAAAGAGACAAGTTGATAAGCACTTTAAGAAGCCACCAATATTTAGAATCAGACTTTTAAAATAAAAAGCCTCATCCATTTACTCATTTCAGAAGGTCAAAAAAGTAGTATAAGCACAGAAAGATTGTCAGAACAGGCACAATCCTCCTCCAAGGTACTTCCTCCATTTCATAAGGACGGCTCTATCCACTTGGCAAGCTCTTCTTCTCTATTCATTACCTTACAAAACAAAAATCTCTTCTATATGCCAGACATGAGGCAAAGTACTTTATATACACTATATCTTAATCACACAACCTTGCAAAAATAATAGTCCCCACTCTCAAAACAGGAAATTTGAGGGTCAGAAAGATAAAGAAATTTGCCTAATATCACACAGCTACAAAAAGCTAGAGCCAAGAATGAACTAGGACTTTCCAGCTTCAAAGTCACTCCACTTCTAGTATTGTCAGTTATCCTGGAAATTCAGATCCTTGAACTATTTCCATAATGCATCAACTCTCCCTGAAAGGGATGCACTACCTTGCCTACCTAGGATTCTGGGAAAAATATAAGTAACAAACATATGTTTGAAGCACACAAGAATATTTCAGTGTAACAACATATATGTTTACTACTTACAAACACATATCTCTTTTACATTATCATAGCAACTCTTGAAGCTGAAGTAAGAATTATACTATCCCTATTTTATAAATGAAGAAAATAGAAGTTTGCAGTATGTGACATATAGTAAATGCAAATATTTGCTAAAGGATTAAGAGTCAAATAGGCTAAGTGACTTGTGCAAACTAGTGGCGGAACAGGGTTCAAACCCAGGTTTCTTTTAATTTTAAAACCACCGGTCTGTACAACAAAATACAACTGTTTCCGTAAACTATTTTTATCACTATATACTGAATTTAGTACAAAACTAAGTACAGTTATAAAACAGAACTAGGCAGATAATTTGTTCACTTCATGGTCACATTTTTAAGCTGTTTTTGTTAGTCTAATACTGACAGTGCAATTAGCATCAGAAGATCACAGGGGCTGGAAGGTAGTCATGCCAGCTTAACACTTCAGTGCACACAATTTTAATACCACAGGATGGACAATTTGAAGTTACCCAAAACAGTAAATGCATTCAATTGTTCATTCACTCATTGATCCCTTCATCCAAACAACATTTGTTGAGCACCTACAATGTGACAGAAATCAGAAAAGTTTAAGTGCCTATAACGTACCATGGATACATTCATAAACAGTCTCATTTTGTCTTCCCAGAACTCTTCAAAAAAGGGCTGTATCCTCATTTGATAGGTAAGAAAAAGGAAGCTCAGAAAGGTTCAATAACTTTCTAAAGTTAAGTGGTCAAGCTCAGTGCCATTTCCAAGCTCCAAGTGTACCAGCACATGTGAACACGCAGGCATCGTCTTCTGTTTCCCACGTAGCCAGCGGTCTACCATACCACACCAGGACCAAACAAGAGTGAGAGTCCAACCCTACATTGTTCAAAACATACATTTTACTTTTCAAAGTCCTTTCAAATATGCACACAAGAGAACTGGAAGAATATACGTTAAAATGTTATGAGTGGTAGGGGTACATACTTTTTTTCTTCATTATGCTTTTCTGTACCATGAGTGTATACTGCTTTCAGGAATCAAAAAATATGTCAGGAAATCTTGTTTTCACAGTTTAAGTTATTACAGCTGCAGGTTGTGACCCATCCTGTCACACATAGAGAGTGTTTTGAATTTAGCACACTGGGGGAACACGGGGGTAAACAGCCACGGCTACTCCCAACAGAGCCAACTGTGCCAGGGCTGAGGAAATCAACATGACCAGCAACCCTGTTAGGGAGTTCTACCTTATTGGGTCAGATCAGTATTTCTTAAAAATAAAGCACAGAGTAGAAAACAAGAAAAAAGAAAACATCAGCAAACAACATACATAGTAAGTACACATTTTGCAAAATGTGTTTTAGCTACATCACAATTTTTTTTTTCCTGGCCGTGCCACATGGCATGCGGGATCTTAGTGGAAGCACGGAATTCTAACCACTGGACCGCCAGGGAATTCCTTCTAATACGCCGTACCTTCTTCACAGCATGACAAACCATACTGCCCTCCTGCTGCCCCCTGAATACACTTGCCATACTCCCACCTTAGGGACTTTGCACTGGCTAACGCCCTTGCCTGGAAGGCTCTTCCCCCCAAGAAATCCAAATGACTAAAGTCCTCACCTAGTTTAGGCTCATCTCCTCAGTGGTGCTCACAAACTCCCACTCCCCTGGGCATTCCTGATCCTCCTTACCCTAGCTATACCTTTTCTTTTTTCTATACACTCAATAAAATTATTATTGAGCACTTAACCTGTGTAAGGTATTTTACCAGAAACTAAGATCTAAGGATAAGAAAGTGTGATATCTTTTTACCACTTTTATTCCAAAAAATCATAAATGCATGCAAATAACACCTCCTATGAGTCAGGTACAAAACGTGTATTATTCCTCAGAGGTTAATAGGCAAGATAACAAAGGTAAAAAGCAGCAGATCCAAAATTTGAGCCCAAATCTCTGGCTCCCAAATTTAACATTCTCCTGAAAGTTCTCTCTTTAACTGATAAACGTTCACATTATTATTAACGGAAAATACTTCACTTTACTTCTGGAAGGTACTCTAAGATCAGAGTACATGCACAATTAAATAATAAACAAACTGGACAATTTCTGAAACAAATAAGTAGAACATGTTTTAAAATGTGGCACAGTTTATATAGTTCTAAAGCAAAATTGGGGTATCTGAAACTGTTCATTCAAAGATTAAAGAACCAAGTATTTTGCAACATTGTGGTACTTGTGTTAATTGTGAACATATCACAAGACTTCCTATGAGAATCAGTATCCATTCTTAAATAGTAAAAACTGGTGCTAGAAACCTTGAGGAATGAGTCAATTTGAGTAGCTGTTTTCAAAGAATTATTTTGACTACCAAAAAAAAATGTAGCTCTTCTTTATTCTTAGCTCTTTCAGAATGTGAAGTCATTACAGAAATGTGAGCTTTTACCAGCTACCTGGAATTTTACTGCAGTTGGGCCAGAATCACAGTAATAAAAGTCAAATGAACTGAGAAATATCCAAACTTCTCTCTCAGATCACATTCGCAACTGAAACTGTTCTTTACTCACAGATAGACTTTAATGTTATGTCAGTATTATTTTAAGATTTGGCATTTCCCCCTACATTTTACAAAACTTCAAATACAACAAAACAGCTAAACAGCAGGCATGTAAATATAAGAGTATCTTGTCCAAAGGACCAAGAAACTTTAATTCCATTTAATATTTTACTTTATAAACTTATTCATGATCTCTACTTCACCACTAAATCATAATACTTTCTTCACGTTTTGGAATTGGCTCAAATTTCTTAGAAAACTGCCTTATATATTAAATATTAGGCTGTCTTCATGAGCTCAAACAACTTCTGGCCATTTTAAAGTATGTAGGCAGAGATGCACATTAATTTCTGGGTTGATCAAATTAGAAGATTAAGCTCCTGGCAAGGGTACCCTTCTGATACCTGAGGCAAACAAAATGTATCAACAGGCCATCTTTTTATGTAATTTTACTAACTAAAAATGTAGGTGTGTTCTTAATCAATAAAATTTTCTCTAAAGTGTTTCTAAAGATGAAGACCTCAAATGGGACTTTATCACAGAGACAAACTGCAGGCCCTCAAATCCCAACATTCCAGTCACATTCCATTGGAAGATTCATTAGACCCCCTCAAACAGTTTATGTAATCTTATCCAATTTTCAGTTGAAAAACTAAGGCCTCAAGAAAGAAAAGTGACTTGTCCTAAATGACCCTGTGAACTAGTAGAAGAGACAATACTAACATCAATCTCTTATTTTTGAGTTTTAACTAGTATTCTCCGGTGCCTCCCTAAACTTGCCATCAGGCAACCAAAAGCCAAATCTGTGCTAATAAGATTATTGACATTTTTCCCCAGGTTATTGTTAGTCCTTGGACAGGCAAAACATAGGTTCCTCTCAAGCCTTGAAACACTATTTGAGGCGTCGTCCTCATTCTTTCCCACACTCTTGTCTTGGTTCCTGAGACAGACAGCAAGAGCAAAGCTCTGGACCAGCACTATCCATGGCACTTTCTGCAGCAATGGAAATGTCGCATCATCTGTGCTGTTCAATATAGCAGCCACCAGTCACATGGGACCACTGTGCCCTTAGTATGGAGCCACTGTGACTGAGGAATGGAATTCTACATTTTATTCCATTTGAATGAATTTAAATTTACACATACCTCCAGATAACTATAATTTCAGTCATTACTGCATGTGACCTACTCATGGTTCTTCTATCCCTTCCTGCCTACTGAACTGAGCAAAACGCTAATGGTAGAGGCCCACAGAAATAAAAAGGTGTCCACTTTCTTTTTTCCAGGGTCAAAAATTCTTCTGATTCCTAAAGACCTTCTTCTAAAATCTCTTAAATTCAATTACCAAAGCTTCCACTACTAGACCCTTATAATCTTAAGGAAGGAATGGGAAAAGTACTGGTACTCTACTATTCACCTGACCGTTTTCTTTAGCTCCAATACTACAATGTTTTTCTGAGATGATTTCTTCCTTCTTTTTCATTGTTTTTCTCTATTATTTTAGTAACATTCATGTCTACAAACTCAGGTGACTAAAAACTAGATACATTAAAATATAATGTTCAAGGCCCGACATAATGTGAAAATCACAGAGCTAGAGGAATCAGAGATCTTGACCACAATACCACCATGGCAATCAAAGCAGTTAGAATTTGATTGCAGTCTTTACAAGAACAGAACCAAGACCTGAGATCCATGGCATTACATAAGAAACTTCTCCAGAGTTGCATTTTTGTCCCTCTTGTCTTGCGTGGAGTAATCAGAATGCTGGTGAGAAGCCACTAAAGACCATGATTTTTATTTTGGCTAAGATAATAATGAGATGTTCTAATGAAAACTAGCCAAAGGGTTTGCTAGCTTCTTTCAAGCCAATTCTGACATCTGGCCATGTGAGCAAGCCACACAGCAAGACTCCTTTAAAAAAAAATTAAAAAAAGAAAGAAAGAAAGGAGCCAAAAAAGCAGGTATCCAATTCACATTCAAGATTTATTGTTATTGAAAGGTACAAGCCTTCTTATTCATTCCACTCAAGACTGAAAATTAACCCATCAATATAACCTTTCAAGGCTCTACTCTTGTCTTCCTCCAACAAGACTTCTCTAATTCTGCCAATGAGAAGAAATTTGCTTCTTTTCAAACATCTACAGCTGTACTTCTCACACTTTAATGGGCATAAATGAATCAGCTAGGTATATTGTTAAACTGCAGATTCTGAATCAGTAGGCCTGGAGTGAGGACACTGGAAGAAGATCCCAGGTGATGCCCAGGCTCACCACCACATCTCTGTAAAACAAGATCTACAACCCACTTCTAAAACAGGTGCCTTAAGGGCACCTACACTTTCGTTTTGGAATTCTAATTATTTATATAAACATCTTCTCTCCCCCACCGAATTATAAGTTCCTTGGAAGCCTGATATGACTCTGACTTATCTTTTTCTCTTCAATAGCAAACAGCAAAAAGGCATTCAAACGACAGGAGGAAAGGAAAGAATAATACCAAAGAAATAGTTCCTGCAACCTGAGCCATAGGTAGGTCCTCTCTATGGAATCAAAAGCTAAAGAGCACTGAGTGCTGTGAAAAGTCAAAAACTGTTTTTTTCATTTACTTGGTTAAATGAAACAGAGTGCAGCAATATCAGAAAAGCTATGACCAAAGCATGCTATTCCTTATGTTGAATAGCAGAGTGAGGGGGCACACACCTGAAAAGCTAGCTGATATTTTGAGGAAATACCCAATCAAATAATAAATTAACCAATTAGGGGAGTCAGAGGAATATCCTTTTTAAAAAAACAAGCTAGACTACACAAAGAATCACTAAATTATCAATTCCAGTGTGCTTACCTTATAGACTAAAACTTTTAGTTAGGTGATTTATCCAAGGATACAGTGTTAAGTACATGGAAGAGGGGGAACTTCTACATGGATTCCCTGACAGTCCACTATTCTTTGCACTATGCTACCTCGTGAATGGACACTAAAAGAAGAAATAACACTTTCCATCATTCTTAAACTGTACCTGGTGAGCACATCTATTCTGAATTACTGGAAGAAGAATGAGTAAATTTTTTGTAAAGGGGGCAAACAGCATAAACGCATACATACATTTATGGAATATAAATGGTCAATAAATATGAAAAAAATCAACTTTCACTGTAATCAAAGAAATGTAAATTTAAATCAGATAATATTTTTGGTCTGCTAAATTGGCAGAGATTACAAAAACACCCACTGTAACTAGAGTGTAAGGAAGTGGGCATACTCACACACTGTTGATAGAAATAAACATCTGTACAACTTTTCAGTGGGGCAAATTTGTACAATGTATCAGAAATCCTAAATAAAAGACATACCATAGGATCCATGAAATACAGTTCTAGGGAATTAACCTGAGGATATATTTGGAGATCTGCAGTGAACATCATTGTATGTGTATCATTTGTACATTTTTTTTTTACAATTGTGAAAAACTGGAAATCACCAATAACCATATTTTATATTAAAGCAACACTTTAACAAATGATGAAGTAAAATATAGTGCATTAAAAGCTGAGCTACCACAAAGCTATCAAAAGTTAGTCTACATTGTGGAAAATGTTTTCAATAACTGTGACAATTATACATCTTTTCCAAGGTTTTTACAAGTTTTAACCCATCAGAAATATTACTGAATAGAGTAATATATTCCAGTGCTTCTCAATCTGGCTGCATCGTAGGATCAACTAAGGAGATAAAGGGTTAAGAACTCTGTGTCAAAGAATGCAAATGCCCTTTCAGAATAAAAAAGCTCATATTGAAAAGATAATCAAATTAAAATGCACTGAGATACCACTCCTCACCTATCAGATCTACAAACAGCCCATCATTTGCCATCAACCTTATTAGCAAGGATATGAGGAAAGTCTGTAACATTGTTGGTGAGAACTCAAAACAGCAAAACTCAGGTGGAGAGGAATTTCCACTATCTAGCAACATCAACAGTTACAAATACATTTACTATTTGCCTGAGCTCCTCAATTAGGAGACTCTATGTCAAAGATACACTAGCAAAAGCAGTTTTGCAAAGTAGTTTAACACATTTGTTAAAGCAAAAGAATGGAAACAATAGTAGCACATCCACCCAGCTGAGCAATAAACAGTTTAAAAGAAATAAGGAGGGACTTCCTAGGTGGCCCAGTGGTAAAGAGTCTGCCTGCTAATGCAGGGGACATGGGTTTGTAGCCCTGCCCTAGGAAGATTCCACGTGCCATGGAGCGGCTAAGACCGTGCGCCACAACTATTGAGCCTGTGCTCTAGAGCCCGTGGGCCACAACTACTGAGCCCATGTGCCACAACTATTGAAGCCCACGTGCCTAGGGCCCGTGCTCCACAACAAGAGAAGCCCCTGCACGCAACAACTAGAAAAAGCCCGTGTGCAGCAATGAAGACCCAACACAGCCAATAAATAAAATAAATAAAAATAAATTTATAAAACAAAAAAAAAGAAATAAGGAGTATTTCTATCTCTAGGATACACTTAATAGTTTACAAGGGGAGAGGGAGGGGAGAGGGAGAGGCTGGCAGAGAGAGTATGAATAATATGCTAGAGTTTATCAAGAAGAGGGAGAAACAAATATACCCATATATGAATACAAGTAGATTGCTCACATGTTTTTTAATAGGAAGAATAAAAAAAAATTTTTTTTTTTTAATTTTAAAGGTTTCTTGTACTAGGAGGAAGTTGAAAGAGTAGAAGTTAGCCTCCTGTAAACATAGTTTGCTTTAAAGATTTGCTTTGGAAGCAGTAAATTTTACATAATTATATATTATAAGATAATTTTTAAAAAACTGAAAATTAAAAGCTAAACAAAACAAATGAACTTAACTATATATTGAGTTGGTGGTTAAGCCCACATAAATTTAATTACAAATTTATAGGGACCAAAAGGAACAGAGAAACATGAAACTATACCATGGAGGATACAATCAGCAATATTCAGCATGTGGGAAATTCTACGTGACAGAGGACCCAATTTCCTCCACAATAAATTACAAGAAAAAAAAATGAGATGGAGAGAGAACCTATAGACTTATAAAGTTTTATAAGAGACATATAAGCTAATAGGGATGTATGGACCTTATACAGCTCCTGCTTTGAACATTCAATTTGTTTTAAAAAAATTTTTTTTTTCTTTGAAATGGTCAGGAAAATGTGAATACTGACTAGATATTTGATGATATAAAGAAATTTCTGTTACTTTTTCTAGATGTGATAACGGTATTCTGGTTTTTGTTCTGTTGTTTAATTCTCATCTTTTAGACATACTAAAGAAAAAATAAATGACCTGGGAATTAAAAACAAACAAACAAAAAACAAACCAACCAAATGACAATGTTTGGGTCCCCCAGATATAACTAGCCTGATATAGGACCTACACATCATTGTATTAAAACTGCCCCAGGTGGTTCTAATGAGCAACCAGATTTTGTAAACCACTGATCTGGGGCAAGTCATATCAATAGGATAAATAACTCACCGATTATGAATGGAACTACATGGCTCCAAAAGTACTTTTCTTGAAGACAGGAATTAGTATCTATTATTGGCACTAATGGCTAAAACTGACATCCCTGAATTCTACTGTACTTATTTTTAAGGTACTTATAAAGAGTTTAGTTAAATAAATGTTTACTTAGCTTTCTGATTTACTTAGTTTCCTAAGCAAACTTTTCTTGGCTTCTTATACGTATTGAACAAAGCAGGAGCAGTAATGGCAAAAGCCTTAATGTCCAGGCACAAGGCAATTAGGGCTGGTAACAACTTATGATCTATCAACACAAACCATTGAGAGATTAACGAGAAAGTGTCTTCAATAAAGCAACTGGAGCTGAATGTTACAAACCTCTGAACCACAGAAGAGGTTATTTAGGCTATATCAGACAATTCATTCCAATTTAGTCCTATTTCTCTTATCTTACCTTTTCAAAACTCTTGTACACAATCAATGCAGGAAGAACAACTGCTAAGAAATAATTAAGGGGAAAATGATCACTTTTAATACTGAATAAACCCATCTCAGAAAGATAAGCAGAAAAGGGCTAATAAGTAACTGATTCTTTGGTTAGTGATAAATGAAATGTCCGCTTAACTTATCCTATGAGCTGCCAAGTAATGACTGTCACATAGCAAAATGAAAGGATAATGCCAAGATACATCTGGTCAGGTGCTTTCCTCTGATTCAGGCAGCTCTCCTTAAAAGCGCACACAACTGGGAAGGAATATCCCAATTATATACATGGGACTTTAGCAGAGAAACACTGCTGTCTCCAGCATTCAAATCATCCACAAAATATGATAAACAGTTATGGAGGCAGAGATTATACAGTTCAGAAACTGAAGTTGTAATTGCATATCTAATGGATCAATTCAAACCATAACAGAAACTATACATATTAGTGATGTATAGAAAAGGTATCAGGAGGATTACACCTCTTTGCATTTGCCAGGTGACTCAAATTTCTCTTCTGATTTATCTAAAATCGGTGCATCTATACTATTTCACTTTGTCCAAGACAAGCTGCAAATTCAGTGGAGTTTAAAAATAATTTAAAGGCAATGGGGTTTTTCAAAAAGCAAGCCTGAAATACAAAAATTCATTCTCTAAGACCCTGACTTTACAGATATCTATACAGAAAAGCTCAGGGGGTAAAAAACCTATCATATTGAAATGTTGTGTTTAGTTACCCATCCCAGAAAGGCTTTTTAAGCACAGAATGATATGTCCCAAAATGCTTTTGAGATCAGGGGGGGAAAATACTACCTGCCTACAGAAATTTAGGATTTTATGTTTCAGCTGTTATCTTATGAACACCACTAAATCTCAATAGATTGAGTTCTTTAAGGCTGAGGTATAGTTTGCCTGAAAAAAAAATTATTATTGTGCTAAGAGAATATATGGCTTTTCAGAGCAGGCCATTTAAGGAAAAAAATTCCTCAGCTAGATGGGAACTTGGATATTCAATGGCTGTATGTGGGAGGGAATAAAGTTGAAGCCTGAGAGGTGAAGTTGGAGGAAGGAGGAAGAAAGTACTTTGGAGAAGATAAAGGCTATATTTTTAGACAGGTGGGATACTGAAAAAGCAGGTTCCATTACTAGAACAGAACTGCCAGTTAGATAAGCAATTCAAATTGTGATCAGACAGATGTTCTATAAATATTTGCTAACTGGTATACGATTATTAAACCTACTTTGGCGAACACTGTTCAAAGTGAATCTAGCTCGACTTGTAACTCTGGCTTACTAAACCTTTTCTTGGGCTTTATTTTGCAGTCTATTAACCTTTACAGGTATTCTCTAAAATTTCTTCTATTCCTCTGCATTTACTCAGAAAGATAAGTATACAAAATGTTAACTAGATTTAAAAGCATTAGAAAAAAATTCTTTTTTATGCTTAACAGGGCTTGTAAGTTTTCTATAAAAAGAATGAGTTATTTCAAAATCAATTCTTTTCCCCTTGTTAAACTTAGCTCTACAACCAAACAGTGCATCTAAGTAGTTTTCCTATTCAGTATTTCAACTTTTCTTTCCAATCTCTTAAGATTTTTGCCCTTCATATTTTTTGTAACCTAAAAGTAATTTCTGGCAAACAACTCATAATTCTGGCCATTTTTATGGATATGGAAAGATTAGTATCTATTATCCTTAAAGAAAGAGTGGTCTCTAATAACAATGAATATCATTCCAGTACTTCTAGAAGGAAAAGACCCACAGCATATAATGCAATTACCAAGAAACAGCTCTCTATAGAATATTTTCCTCTACAGAGAAGCCACTCATTACTATATAATTATAGGAAGTGACAATAAGACACTTCATCATTTAACAGCACCATGTTTATATGCAACTTTTAGTTCTCAAAAGTACTTTGACATTCCCTTCAGTTTTTTATAGCACTTTTCCTCTGAAAAGGTCCAAGTACTGTGTATGGCCTTTGAATATGACTTGAAAATCACAAAGAAAAGAGAGGGGACAGAGGAAGGAGAGGGGAGAGAAGGGAAAATAAGAAGAAAGGGAAGCAGGAGAGAGAGAAACTATTTCAAACACAAATATTAAAAATGTAACATGATAGGGGAGAATAAGCACTGCGAGTAAAGAGACCTACTTCAAGCCCCAATTCTGCTGGTAACCAGCTATATGACTTCCTGTGAGTCACTGAATTATGTTTCATACATTGTCAAGAGTGATTCTGACTTAATATTCACCTTAAATTTAGCTTTTTAAAAACCTACTACAATTAAAGTACTTTCAAATATTGTATTATAACAACAGTTCAATTAAAGGTACATCATTTTGCCACATGGAGTTAGTCCTTCACTTTTGTCTCAATTTGACCTGCAGCCTGGAATTAGGCTGCACACTCAAGACACACTTTGGAGGAAGAGGGACTGGAGGGAGATTCCTTTACAAGATGGGATGGTGCTGAGCCGGTGAGGGAGTTAAGGAATAAGTGCATATGTATGCAAAAACCCTGGTCATTCACATCTCAGGAGCACTGAAGAACAACTCTGCTTAAATTTTCGGGGTGGGGGGGGGGAGTATAACCAGAATTGAGAGAGGCTCTGAGCTGAGGCTTTCTGGTAATCACAGCCTCCACCCTTCAAACCTCTACCAGTGGGCACCAAACCAGTTTCCAGTTCCGGGTTTCCAACCAATCGTATCAAGCCACAACTGAGGGCTCCGCCGACCCTGGCACAGTTTCAGGGCTCCAGAGCGAGATACACAAGACCCCAGCACCTGTCGGCCTCACACTCGTCCCAAAAGAAGGGGATGGGAGGGAACAGTAGGTCTATGCCCCGACCTTTTGGACTCAAACTACCACCAAGTCCATGAGCCCTCTGCACTCAAACAGCCTCCGACCTCCAGGGGAAGGGGCGCCGCCCTCCGTGACCCTCCCACAGACCCTTCTCCCAGGGCTAATTCTCCGGTTCATAGCTCCGAACCTCCGACCGCGGTTTCTCAGGCCTCGGGAACCCCGGGCCTGGGAAGCGGACAGACGGATGCCGAGAATGAAGGCAGCGGGGGTGGGTGCACTCCTCGCCACCAGGGAAAAAGATAGGAAAGCAGGGGTAGCGGCAGCTGTGTCCCCCTAGGCGAGGGCGGCAGGCCGTCCGAACGTCTGTCGAAGGGTCTGTCATTCCTTCACTCACTCACCAGGAGCAGCAGGGAGCATCTGAGGTCGGGTAAGGATAGGAAGACTGCAGGATTCATGGTAACGCCGGGGTCCGCGGCAGGGACGGGCGTTGGCGGCTGGGACTAGACAGGGTTGGGTTGGGTTAGGCAAGGGCTGGGCTCCGGGCGCCGGCAGCAGTGGAGGAGTCTCCCGGCAGCGGCACCTCGTCCTCTCGACCCGGAGCTCCAGCGGCGAACACCCCGGACAACTTCCAAAGAGGCCTCACACCCCCTCACTTCCGGGTGCTGCCAGCCTCGGAGTGCATTGGAATATGTAGTCCTGCGCCATTCTCAAAGAGTACGTCATCGGCCACCCAGAACTCTTTTCCCATCAGGCTCTCCGCCCTGGTCCACCTAGTCCGCCGCGCGCGGGGCCCTGTGGGATAGAAAGGGCGGAGGGCGGGTGTACCTCTATGTTTCTGAGGACGGGAACTACAATTCCCAGAGGGCTGTGCAGTCGAGAGCCTCGGGCGGCCTTCCGAGGGGTTTCGCTAGTCTCTGCGCGGTGGGCTCTGTCCCAGCCGGATGTAGTGGCCTGGCCTGGCCTGGCAGGAGGGGCGGCCCAGCGGGGGTCGTGCCTCCTGGAGCCGTCCCCAGGACGTGAGTCCTGGAGGAGGCGAGGGTGAGTAAGAGAGGGCCTGGCTGGGGAGGCTCTTATCGATCTGCAATGCTTGGCCCCTGCCTCAAACTCACGGCCCTCCTAGCCTGGGCTGTGGCCCGAACCTCCCATAACTGGCCTCCTCGCCTGCTGCCTCTTCTCTCTGCGCTAATTCCTGCATTGTAAAGTCAGAGCCGCCCCGCTGGGTTTCAGTGGAATGTGTCAATGACTTATCCCTAATTGTCTCTTTGGGCTCCTGTAAGGAATAGATGTGGGATGGACTGGGAAGGCACGTTGTAAACTGAAAAGCTCAGTGCGAGAGTGATTGCTACTAATACATGGGTCACTCCTGCAGGATAATTACAAAATTCGTTAGCCAAGCAGTTGAGGAACTTAACCTGGCCCCGGTTAGCTCTCCAGCCTCATCTACGAACACCCAGCCAGGTCCAAGTGCCCCAAATTGTAGCCACACAGTCACAGCTGAGGAGCAGGGAGGCATTCAGCTCTTCTGTGGTTCTCCCTACACCTTGCCTTTGCTTCATCTTCCCTGCTGCCTGGAATGGCCCTAGCCCCTTCCCTACCTGAGTAGCCATCTCAGATGTCACTATCTCAGAGAACTTCCCAAACAACCAACCCTTTGGTCCTAGTCAAAATTACTCTTCCTTTGCTTGTGACTACAGCACCACTGGTTTTCTATGGTTATAATTATTTAGAGCATTTATTACACTGGCTTGTTTTATGATTAATGATGATGATACCTTTGCATTTTATAGCATTTCATAATTAACAAAGTGGTTTTGATTTTCATCTGTAAAAATTTAGAAAAAGCATTAGCACTTTTAAAAAAGTATTCATTTGAGCTTAATAAAAAAAAGGACCTTAAAGAATGGATTTCTCAGGCTTACAAAATTAAATAGTGGTGGAGCCAAGATTTTTATTTAGGTCTCCTCTCTCCTAGGCCAGTGTTCTTACCTCTGTACCACTCAATGACCTCTCTGACACAAGGATAGAAATGAGAAATTAACAAAGAGCAGAGACTCATAATTATGAACTCATTATGCCAAGAAACTAAACTTTGACCCTACTCACCCTCTGGACTTAGCACTGAGCCTATGACTTTTCATTCAGCAAATTCACTGAACACTAGCACCTATTACTGTGCTAAACGCTAAGAATTGTGAGATGAAGTATATATAAATATATATAACTGAGGTACAACTTTTAGCTTATTTTTCAAAATTTGTGTGTGTGTGTGTGTGATTCTGATGTGCCTAAAACTCTGATCACCTAGAATCTAAAGTGATAGGCATTACAATTCAGTACAGTGCCTAGCACATAGCTGGCACTCAACTTGTTGAATGAATCAACATGGCCTACTGATTCCATATTTCATATTTTACAGAAAAGCAGAGCTGAGATAGCCCAAGCGTTCACTGCATGTTATTAACAGAACTGGACCTTGAGCCCAAGTGCAATTACTCCTCTACCATGTTTCCACCTCCACCCCAGTTTTGTAGCTTCTTTCAAGTCACTTTAATATAATCCTGCATGACTTGTTTTTCTGACATGACAGACATGCTCAGACATGACATGTCTCTCAAAACGCCCATAATTTCTGCCAACATGTTAACCCAAATTGTCAGCAAAATAAAGCTATGAAGAGCTGACTACCAAAATTAAGAAAATACTTTCACTCTAAGGCAGAACTTGAACCAATAGTCCTCATCAATGACAGCCAAGTACTAGCTCATGAGTTATGATAAATTTATTTTACAAAACTCCCAGATCCTTGGGAGTCACAGAGATTGGAGTGTCACTTTTTGGTAAAATCAGAAGAGGGCTTGCTTGCCCTTGTGGCAGATATTCACTGTAGCTAAGTAACAGCTGCTCCCTTTGTATGCTCCAGTTTCCCATGTTCCCCATGATTCCCCATGTTTCTTGCATTTCTTACCTCCATGAATCCTTGTATTCAACTTTGGAACTTTAATATAGCATCTTAGCTTTAGAATGGAAGTTTAAAATCATTTGTGAAACTACCCCTCTTTCCTTCCCATCAGATGCTTGAATTCTTCCTACTGCATTTCTGATATAATCCAGCCTCTGCTTAAACACTCTTATGATAGGGAACTCACTATTTTCCTATGCAGCTAATGCATTTCTAGAAAGTTCTATCAAACCATATCAGGCTACCAGTCAGAGCAAAATTTTCCTTAATGAGGCATGGTTCATCCTAATGATGTGTCTAAGTGAAGTTCCTAAGGTCAAGATCTCTAACTAGGTATATTTCCCTGGTGGACGGAAGGAGAGAACAAAAATTCTTCCTTTTGTGGACATGAGAGAAAGAATGAGGTGCCTTCTATTTTAGTGCTTAAATCTAGGTAATTCTAACCTGACAATTAAGTTCATATTATACCTATTCTGTGGCTTGGTCATCACCTTTATTCCTAATATCAATTCTAATATTTAGGATTATGTGGAATCAAATCACCTGTATTAACTTAGCAAGTCACTGTGAATTTTGGACCCTGTGTCAATGTTAAATATTCAGCCTTTTTTTTTTTTCTTAGCCTCTGAGAAGGGTCTTAGAAGCATCTAATCCTTTCATTTTACACATGAGCAACTTGTACAAAGGGTCACCTAATTTGCTCCACTTATGACAGTTCTAAGACTAGGACTGTAGACTTTTTGAATCCTGGCGAAGTATTTCGAGAAAACCATGTTTATAACATACACATTTAGAAATGATGAGATGGATTTCAGAAATGTTTCCTACCAATACTAATTGGTTGCATCATGGTTTCAGGTTGTTCCAGTTGTTGAGAAGACTATGAACAGGTCAGAGAACTTGTTCTTTCCTGGTTCCTCATTAGCATCCCAAGTCCATGCTGCTGCTATTAATGGAGATAAGGGTGCTCTTCACAAGCTTATCATAGGTAAGCTCCAAGCTCCCCTTAAGTACAGCAACTTTAAAAATAACTCTTTGTTCTAAGGAAGTTTGTTAGCCTCTGTTTTAATTTGCAATTTACTTAACACATTTTAATGGAAATACATTATTGTGTATATTTGGTTTCAGGACCTGGACAAGAAAAATTAAGTCCTGAAACTTAAAAATATGGGTTAAGATTAGATGAAAAGTACTTGAGAAATATCTGTGTATTTGCCATTGAATTTGGATATGTACTCTAGGTGCTAAGAGAATTAATTCATCTTTGTAGTAACAGAAATCTGGAATGAGATATTAGATAATGATCTCTAACATTTACTATATATACAAAGCACTTATGTTTACAAATAATTTAAATTTTAATGATTTAAAATTGATTCAGTGTTCTCCTTATCATTGATTCAACGGATTGAAATTGTGTTCACCCTATGTTATATAGAGAAAAAGGCCCAATATGGAGGTTCTAGAAGAACTTCTAGAGAAGTTCTAGAGAATAAAGTGAATAGGAGAAAGACAGCAGGTAAGAATTTTCCAGAATTGTGGAAACCACAAATCCACATGTTCACAAGTCATTAGTCCCAAAGAAAATAAATAAAATAAACATTTCTGTTATTTGTAATCTCTATACATACCATTGTCTAGTGACATTATGATTGACAACCTGGGCTTTAAAATAAAATCAGCACTACTTGAACTTCCATATCTATTCCTTCAGAATTTATTTTCACCCTACATTTCCAGTTTCCCCAGGAACTTCTACCCATGCATCCTGACCACTGGCTAGGCTTTCTATTCCTCAATATGCCATGAATTTTGTCTTTAGTTTTCTCTATATATCTGTTTCCTCTCCCCTTTTCTACCTTCTACCCCCTTACCTTCTTCTCTACTAAACGAACTCCAACTCATCTTCAAAGACAAAATTCTTTTACCACATTCTCTAAAAATTTCTCTTCTCTATCAGAGATATGATCCTCACTTTACCTCAGCTACCTACATTTAGTTACTCCTTGGAATTTGACATCTTCCACCATCTCTGAATCACTAATTGAAATATCCACCATTCAACTAAAATTCTTTTAGTTCCAGCTCATTTACTAACGAGAACGATAGTTTTTCAATGTCACTGAGACCTCCAATCCATTATCTTCTCCACTTTCAACCATCAGTCTCCTTCTGTCTTTACTTTCCTTCCTATTCAGTCCTGATTCCGTGATCTATTATTAAAATCCTTCTCTTGGAAAAACTCCCTTTTCTTCTCACCTGTTACACCTGGCTGTTGCAATCCCAGCTCTGGATGGCCCTAATCCACCTACCTTTGCCAAGCCCTGAACAATTTAACCTGTCTGCAAGATGGGTAACACCCTAAATTCGTGACTGCCCACTTCAAAAAGGCACTCAACACTGTCTGCTCATCATACTGCATTTCTCTGTAATGACTCTTTCATACCTTCTCACCCTACCGAAACTCTGACTGCTGCATCTTCCTCCCTCCCTTCTCTGCTAATGCTTGATGCTTCTTCCCAAAAATGAAAACAGTAAATAGGAACTCCCTCATCTTTCAGCCCAATATCTACAGTCAACCTACAGCTACACCCATCTGTTTCTCTCTTCCTGCTAAAACAGAGCAAATATCCCCTTCTGTCAAAGATCAGTTTTTC
This sequence comes from Hippopotamus amphibius kiboko, assembly GCF_030028045.1. NCBI lineage: Eukaryota > Metazoa > Chordata > Mammalia > Artiodactyla > Hippopotamidae > Hippopotamus > Hippopotamus amphibius. The sequence goes on along the minus strand of NC_080187.1, from coordinate 33,104,860 downwards.
CACACATACTCTCTGTTGTATCCCTTCCTATCAGGGATCTTGTTCCATCTTTTTTAAACCTCTGAACACTGCATCATCAACCTTTTCTTCTGTTCTATATTCTTTTATCAACATTTAAACATGCTCTATTGTCTCCATTATTTAGAAATCTGTTCTCTGTTCCTTCGTCCCCCTCTAGGTATTAGCATATCTCTCAATTTTCCTTTATATAAGTGTGTCAGTACATGGGCTAAACTGCTATAACAGTGACTCAAATAAGATAGAGGTATATTTCATTCTCATAATAGTACAAAGGCAAGTGGGCAGTCTAGGGTGGATAGACATCTCTGCTTCACAGAATCATCCAGGAATGCTGCGAGGGCTTAGCTATGCCATTCTCAACATGTGGCTTCCATCTCTGTGTCAAAGGCAGGTTCTTTCACTATAGTCACAGCCCAGCCAGCAGGAAGCAGGGAGGAGAGAGTGCAGGGTAGCAATTTGTCATTCTGAAAGTGGGTGGACTTAGAGCCACACCTAGGACGAAACAGGCTAAAAAAAAATCTCTCTCCCTGGATGGCATCATGGCCAGGGTGCTCAGTTCCCAAAAAGAAGAATGAGAGAATGGATATGGGGGCAATTATCACCCTCGTCACCAAAACCAAGCTTCTTCAGCCACCTGCACTCATTATCCCCACATCTTTATCTCAGTTCACATTTTACTGAAAGCAAATAAAACATGCTTTCTTATTTTGAAATATGTGTGTAATGAAGTCTGTAGAACTTAAGTGTTCAGTTTAACAAATAAATATAAAGCAAACATGCATGTAATCATCACTAGGTCAAAGAACAGAACATTGTTCCCCCAGAAGCCCCAGTGCATCCTTCCCTCCCACTTGGAGTAATTTGCTGTCTTGACATTTATGGTAATAATTATATTGTAGTTTTACCACCTAGTTATATATCTTAAATGCTATAGTTTAGTTTTGCCTTTTTTTGGACTTTTTTTGCTAAATGTTCCATGTTTACTTGTACTAAAAATTGTGTATTCACTTATGTCATTTTTGTGCTCAAAACTCTTTAGTTGCTTCCCATTGTACTTTCAAATAAAATTTGAAAGTGTACCTGTACCTCTTTCCCTCTCAAGCCACACATTTCACCACTCTCTTCCTAGAAAAACCTGTTTTGTTTTCATTTCCAAAATCTGTAAGCCCTTTTCCATCTCAGGGCTTTTACCTGAAATACTGTTCTCCCCATTCTCTGTCTGACTAACCCTTACTCATCCTTCAAATCTCAGCATTAAGGTCACTTCTTCAAAGAGGCCTGCTCTGCCTGTCCAATCTCAGTGAAATCTGTTCATTGTGTCCTCTCTTGGAACTCTGCAGTTTTCCGTCATAGAATTTATCTCAGATCGTAACTGTGTGTGTGTGTATATATATGTACATATAACTATTTTAACGTCTCTCTCCTCTATAAGCTAATGGCCTCCGTGAGTATAGACTAAATCTGTTGAGTTCATCATTATATCCACAAAATCTAGCACTGTGCTTGGCACATAGTAGACACATGAGAAATATTTGTTGAAGGAATGAATAAATACTGTAATCATTCTTTTAAGTATCTTTCCGCCCAAGAAGTCTATAATCATCGGGAGGGCTAAGATTAAATCTGAATTGAGTTGAATTGAATTGAGAGGGCAAGTTAGGACTAAATTACATTGGGAAAAAAAATTTTTTTTGAGTCAGAATTCCTCAAGAAAACATATCTTATAAAGTAGATCTTTTATTATTTTAACATGAAATATAATCTTCAAAGGGAACACAGTGGGCAGTATGTTGTAAATCGAAAACACTTCTGCAGGCTCAATCATATAAATTAATGTGTTACATAATAAAACTTGAAATATTCCTATAATTGTATATTCCCATAGAAAAAAATTCCTTAAAAACAAAGAAGCAATCAGGATGTGAAATGAGTACAGAGCTGATAAATGTATCTATAAATTGGTTCCCTATGTTTTCTATTATCTTGTCTAAGGAACCCCTACTCATTTCTGACTGAGCTGTAACACTGTTCACCTTTTAAAAATTCTGCCATTTTTTTGTCTTTTGTGCAAAGACAATAATACCTTTGCTCTGTGGTATTTCCTAACATTTGTATATTCCTACCAAATAATATTTTATTTTTTAGTATTAAGATACATCTTAAATTTCAGTGTATCTTGTACATTCTTTTATGTAGCATGACAATCTCTAAATATATGCTATTTCTCTTTTCTAAACTAGTAACATAGTACTACAAGTGAATTATTTTTTTTCTTCAATCTTTGCTCACCAACTGCTCGGTGAATTCATTCAGTTTAGCATTTTCTGTTTTCCCTTCTCTGTTTCCATGGAGAAGTATGTCGTGATGTGTTTGACTCCATGGAAACAGATGAGCATCTCTTTCTACATACACAACTAATTAAATTGAACACTTTCTGTGCTACCCATTGTCCTAGAGGAGGAGTGAAGAGGCTTTCCCTGAATAAGACATCATTTTAGTAGCAATTCTTAGTGTTTAACCTAATACAATAGATTAATGTTTTAACATAACTCATTATGTCCTAGATTCAGATGAATTAGGGCTCAGTCCTGGGCCCTGAAAACATAAACATACCTAGTAAAATCCTTACATGCTATGACTATCATTTATAGATATGTAGATTTTTCTCTTAACATCAAACTCAATTTAATTGAATGCTAGAGACATGGTTGATAATATAATTTAGTAGATTCATTTTAATACTATATGCAATATAATGTAGTAGAAAGGATATGGATTTTAGAGTCAGATAAACCTGAGTTTTGAATTCTGGCTTTGTCATTTATTAGTTATATTACCTTGGCTTAAACCACTTAATCATTTTGAGCCTCAGTTTCCTCATCTGTAAACTATAGATTATAATACTTTGTGGGACAGTTAAGTTAGATAATGACTGTAAAACATCTAGCATCACATCTGATACATAGTAGACAATAAATAGAACCTTATTACTGTTGTTATATCAGGTTGGACTTATAGTAAAATAATCAAACCTTACATAGTTTCAGAAATGTCTCAAAATGAAAATGCTCTAAATGCTAACAATGAATGATACTGCTTTCTTTGTGAAAACCAAACAAAATAATTTGTAAATATTCACTGTGTGTAATAATGGATATTGGCATTACTGCTCACAGTGTTGAGGGTATTTGCAGTGGTTAAGTGACCAGGCAGCACCATTTCTGATTCTACTACAACTTTTGTTGCCCTGTCCATGTTCTGAACTAATATATATCACTCTGAATCATTGCCTCTCTTTGTTTATAACATCTCCCACTCTTTGTTTATAACATCTCCCAACACAGCAGTTAGGTGTGGCAAGGAGCCTCATAAGTGGTAGAGCAGTGACATTATTTCAGGTTTCTTCTTCCTTTACCTCAACCCTGACTTTAAATGTTAGGGTCATTAAATGTTTTATAAATATATGCTTACATACATAGGGTTTACAAATATACTTACATGCATATGCATCCATACTAATAATAGTAATAAAATTAGCTAACACTTCATAAAGTTATGTTATATAAGCACTGTGTTGTGTTTTGTAACTCATGAACTCATTTAATAGCAAAACACCACAAAGAGTTTGAGGTAATCTTATTTCCCTCATTTCATAGATCAGGAAACTGAGATGTGGAGAAATTAAGTAACTTGTCTAATAAGTAGCAGAACTGAGATTGAAGCCTGCAAGGCTGATTACAGAGCCCATGCTTTTAACTGCTAAACTATGGGGCCTCCATGTATGGGTAGGTATGTCTACATATACACGCACATTCCTATGTATGAGTGTGTAGAAAATGAGAAAGACAAGAAAGATGATTAGGTCTAAACCTTGGCTGATGAAATTAATGGTTATCTAGTTTGAACTTTTCTGAACTTTTTTTGTGCTATGAGCCCTTTTGGCAATCTGGTGAACTTTATGGACCCCTTCTCAGAAATATATATTTTAAGAGCTTAAATATAATATAATAAGAATCCAGAGAAAATCAGTTGTATTGAAATACAGTTATCAAAGTATTTTAAAATTGTGATGTAGAAGTATACTTGAAATCATTTTTTAAAACATTAAATAGCAAGATCTAGTGGCAGATCTAACAACTATGATAATTTCAAAGTAGCAATGAGTATAAATGATATCAATTTTAAGATATCTCAACAATGATAGTGAGATAATATGTAAAAATATTTTGTAAAATCTAAAGTGCCCTCAAAATATAATATGTCCTGTGTTATTATTATTATTCTCATTTTATATTAGGACACTGAGACTCAGAAGTTAATCAGTTTAGTTACATAGTAATAACTGCAAAGTTGAAACTCAAATCAAGTCATTGGATTATGAATCCTGTCTTCTTTCCATTGTTCCCATGTTGCCTCTATAAAAATAAGCAGATTTTAAAAAAATGATCACAAATGCCTTCCCAAGGTTGTGACAGTATGAAAGGTGTGAAGTAAGAAGTAGGTAAAAGCAGATAAATGCATCTTTGATGCTACACAAAGGTAACATTTTATTTTGGGTGGGGGGGGTTATTTTTATTTTTTTAATTTTATTTATTTATTTATTATTTTGGGGGGGGTACACCAAGTTCAATCATCTGTTTTTATACACATATCCCCATATTCCCTCCCTCCCTCGACTCCCCCCCACCCTCCCCGTCCCATTCCTCTAAGGCATCATCCATCCTCAAGTTGAACTCCCTTTGTTATACAGCAACTTCCCACTGGCTATCTATTTTACAGTTGGTAGTATATGTATGTCTATGCTACTCTCTCACTTCATCTCAACTTCCCCTTCACCCCCCACCCCCTCAAGGTAACATTTTAGAATAAGCAAATAAGATATCTGTAGTGAAGGCTGGATTTACTTGTGTTGACAGTATGGTACCGTAGCTGTTGCAGAGAGTGGCACAACTGTCACTACAAGTGAAGGTCATTTCCTCTAACTCTAGAGTTGGAGCTCTGGTTTCTGGACACACCAGTCCATACAGAGACTCTTCTGCTTCAACTAGCCTTAAAATAACCGAATGCAGTAGAGCAGTGGCTTTCCAATCATGGTTCCAGCTCAGCTTTCTGAGCTATGTTCAGACTGAGCACATGCAGAATGCCAGCCCCAGTTGGTCATGGATTAGAGGCTCAGATGTTGAGCATCTTTTCATATGCTTAAGTGGTGAAATGTCTATTCAAACCATTTGGCCATCTTATAATTTCATTCTCATCCGTTTCATTATTCACTTTTAGGAGTCCTTAGTTTATTCTGGATAGAAGGCTTTATCAGATATGTATTTTGCAAATATTATCTCTTAATTTTGGTGGCTTCTGTTATTTTCTTAAGTGTCTTTCAAACAGTTTTAAATTTGGATAAAATTCAATTAATTGATTTTTTTAAGTTCTTTATTGGAATATAATTGCTTTACACTCTTGTACCAGCTCTTGAGGTACACCACAGTGCATCAGCTATATTTATACACACATCCCCATATCCCCTACCTCCCATGACTCCCTTCACCCTCCCTGTCCTGGTCCTCTAAGGCATCACCCATCATCGAGTTGATCTCCCCCTGCTATACAGCAACTTTCCACCAGCTATCCATCTTACAGTTGGTAGTGTATCTATGTCTATGCTACTCTCTCACTTCGTCCCAGCTTCCCCTTCGCCCCCCCCTGCCAACCCCGTGTCCTCGAGTCCATTCTCTACATCTGCATCTCCACTCTTGCCCTGTCACTGGGTTCATCAGTACCATTTTTTTAGATTCCATATATATGAGTTAGCATACGGTATTTGTTTTTCTCTTTCTGGCTTACTTCGCTATATATGACAGACTCTAGGTCCATCCACCTCATTACATACAGCTCAACTTCATTCGTTTTTATGGCTGAGTAATATTGCATTGTATATATGTGCCATATCTTCTTTATCCATTCATCCTTGATAGGCATTTAGGTTGCTTCCATGTCCTGGCTATTGTAAATAGTGCTACAATGAACATTATGGTATGTGTTTCTTTTTAGATTATGGTTTTCTCTGGGTATAAGCCCAGTAGTGGGATTACTAGTTCATATGGTAGTTCCATTTTTAGTTTTTTAAGGAACCTCCAAACTGTTTTCCATAGTGGCTGTACCAACTAACATTCCCACCAACAGTGCAGGAAAGCTCCCTTTTCTCCATACCCTCTCCAACATTTATTGTTTCTAGCTTTTTGATGATGGCTATTCTGACCGGAGTGAGGTGATACCTCATTGTGGCTTTGACTTGCATTTCTCTAATGATTAGTGATGTTGCGCATCTTTTCATGTGTTTCTTAGCCATCTGCATGTCTTCTTTGGAGAAATGTCTATTGAGGTCTTCCACCCATTTGTGGATTAGGTTATTTGCTTTTTTGGTATTAAGCTGCATGAGCTGCTTATATATTTTGGAAATTACTCCTTTGTCAGTTGTTTCATTGGCAAGTATTTTCTCCCATTCTGAGGGTTGTCTTCTTGTCTTGTTTATGGTTTCTTTCACTGTGCAAAAGCCTTTAAGTTTCATTAGGTTCCATTTATTTATTCTTGACTTTATTTCCATGATTCTAGGAGGTGGGTCCAAAAGGATCTTGCTTTGAGGTATGTCATAGAGTGTTCTGCCTATGTTTTCCTCTAGGAGTTTTATAGTGTCTGGCCTTACATGTAGCTCTTTAATCCATTTGGAGTTTATTTTTGTGTATGGTGTTAGGAATTGTTCTAATTTCATTCTTTTACATGTTGCTGTCCAATTTTCCCAGCACCACTTATTGAAGAGGCTGTCTTTTTTCCATTGTATATTCGTGCCTCCTTTGTCAAAGATAAGGTGCCCAAATGTGCTTGGGCTTACCTCTGAGTTCTCTATTCTGTTCCATTGATCTTCCTTTCTATTTTTGTGCCAGTACCATACTGTCTTGATCACTGTGGCCTTGTATAGTTTGAAGTCAGGAAGCCTAATTTCACCAACTCCATCTTTCCTTCTCAAGATTGCTTTGGCTATTTGGGGTCTTTTGCGTTTCCATACAAATCGTAAGATTTCTTGCTCTAGTTCTGTGGAAAATGCCATTGGTAATTTGATAGGGATTGCGTTGACACTGTAAATTGCTTTGGGTTAGTACAGTCATTTTCACAATGTTGTTTCTTCCAATCCAAGAACATGGTATGTCCCTCCATCTGTTTGTATCGTCTTTGATTTCTTTCATCAGTGTCTTATAATTTTCTGCATACAGATCTTTTGCCTCCTTAGGCAGGTTTATTCCTAGGTATTTTATTCTTTTTGTTGCAATGGTGAGTGGGAGAGATTCCTTAATTTCTCTTTCTGCTCATTCATTGTTAGTGTATAGGAATGCAAGAGATTTCTGTGCATTAATTTTGTATCCTGCTACTTTACTAAACTCATCCATTAGTGCTAGCAGTTTTCTGGTAGAGTCTTTAGGGTTTTCTATGTATAACATCATGTCATCTGAAAAGTGTGACAGTTTTACTTCTTTTCCAGTTTGGATTCCTTTTATTTCATTTTCTTCTCCGATTGCTGTGGCTAAAACTTCCAAAACTATGTTGAATAATAATGGTGAGAGTGGACACCCTTGTCTTGTTCCTGTTCTTAGAGGGAATGCTTTCAGTTATTCACCATTTAGAATGATGTTGGCTTTTGGTTTCTCATATATGGCTTTTATTATGTTGAGGTAATTTCCTTCTATGCCCATTTTCTGGAGAGCTTTTATCATAAATGGATGTTGAATTTTATCAAAAGCTTTTTCTGCATCTATTGAGATTATCATATGGTTTTTATCCTTCAGTTTGTTAATATGATGTATCACATTCATTTGCATATATTGAAGAATCCTTGCATTCCCAGGGATAAACCCTACTTGATCATGGTGTATGTTCTTTTTAATGTGCTGTTGGATTCTGTTAGCTAGTATTTTGTTGAGGATTTTTGCATCTATATTCATCAGTGATATTGGCCTGTAATTATCTTTTTCTGTGACTTCTTTTCCTGGATTTGGTATCAGGGTGATGGTGGCCTCGTAGAATGAGTTTGGGTGTGTTCCTCCTTCTGCTATATTTTGGAAGAGTTTGAGAAGGATAGGTGTTAGCTCTTCTCAAAATGTTTGATAGAATTCTCCTGGGAATCCATCTGGCCCTGGGCTTTTGTTTGTTGGGAGATTTTTAATCACAGTCTCAATTTCCGTACTTGTGATTGGTCTGTTCAGCTTTTCTATTTCTTCCCAGTTCAGTCTTGTAAGGATTGTACTCTTCTAAGAATGTATCCATATCTTCCAGGTTATCCAATTTATTGGCATATAATTGCTTGTAATAGTCTTTCTTGATCTTTTGTATTTCTACAGTGTCTGTTGTTTCTTCTCCTTTTTCATTTCTAATTCTGTTGATTTGTGTCTTCTCCCTTTTTTTCCTGATAAGTTTGGCTAATGGTTTATCAATTTTGTTAATCTTCTCAAAGAACCAGCTTTTAGTTTCATTGATCTTCACTATTGTTTCCCTCCTTTCTTTTTCATTTATTTCTGCTCTGATCTTTATGATTTCTTTCCTTCTGCTCACTTTGGAGTTTCTTTGTTCTTCTTTATCTAATTGTTTTAGGTGTAAGTTTAGGTTGTTTATTTGATATTTTTCTTGTTTCTTGAGGTAGGACTGTATTGCTATAAACTTCCCTCTTAGAACTGCTTTTGCTGCGTCCCATAGGTTTTGGGTTGTTGTGTTTTCATTGTCATTTGTTTCTAGGTATTTTTTGATTTCTTCTCTGATTTCTTTAGTGATTTCTTGGTTGTTTAATAGTGTATTGTTTAGTCTCCATGTGTTTGTATCTTGCACAGTTTTTTTCCTCTAATTGATATCTAGTCTCATGGCATTGTGGTCAGAGAAAATGCTTGATATGATTTCAATTTTCTTGAATTCACCGAGGCTTGATTTGTGACCCAAGATGTGATCTATCCTGGAGAATGTTCCGTGTGCACTTGAGAAGAAAGTGCATCCTGTAGTTTTTGGATGGAATGTCCTATAAAGATCAATTAAGTCAAGATAGCCTAACGTGTCATTTAAAGCTTGTGTGTCCTTATTTATTTTCTGTTTGGATGATCTGTCCATTGTTGTAAGTGGGGTGTTCAAGTCTACTATTATTGTGTTACTGTCGATGTCCCCTTTTATGGCTGTTAGCATTGGTGTTATGTATTGAGGTGCTCCTATGTTGGGTGCATAGATATTTACAATTGTTATATGTTCTTCTTGGACTGATCCCTTGATCATTATGTAGTGTCCTTCCTTGTCTCTTGTAATAGTCTTTACTTTAACTCTAATGTGTCTGGTATGAGTATTGCTACTCCAGCTTTCTTTTGACTTCCATTTGCATGGAATATCTTTTTTCCATCCCTTTACTTTCAGTCTATATGTATCCCTTGGTCTGAAGTGGGTTTCTTGTAGGCAGCATATAGAAGGGTCTTGTTTTTGTATCCATTCAGCCAGTGTATGTCTTTTGGTTGGAGCATTTAATGGATTTACATTTAAGGTGATTATTGACATGTGTGTTCCTGTTAACATTTTCTTAATTGTTTTGGGTTTGTTTTTGTAGGTGTTTTCCTTCTCTTGTGTTTCCTACTTAGAAAAGTTCCTTTAGCACTTGTTGTAAGGCTGGTTTGGTGGTGCTGAATTCTCTTAACTTTTACTTGTCTGTAAAGCTTTTGATTTCTCCCTCGAATCTGAATGAGATTCTTGCTGAGTAGTGTATTCTTGGCTGTAGGTTTTTCTCTTTCAGGACTCTTAGTATATCCTGCCACTCCCTTCTGGCCTGCAGAGTTTCTGCAGAAGGATCAGCTGTTATCCTTATGGGTTTTCCCTTATATGTTATTTGTTGCTTTTCTCTTGCTGCTTGTAATATTTTTTCTTTGTGTTTAATTTTCATTAGTTTGATTAATATGTGCCTTGGTGTATTTCTCCTTGGGTTTATTCTGTATGGGATTTTCTGTGCTTCTTGGACTTGGTTAATTATTTCCTTTTCCATGTTGGGGAAGTTTTCCACTATAAGCTCTTCAAATATTTTCTCAGACCCTTTCTTTTTTTCTTCTTCTTCTGGGATGCCTATGATTCGAATGTTGGTGCGCTTAATGTTGTCACCAAGGTCTCTGAGACTGCCTTCCATTCTTTTTATTCTTTTTTTCTCTTTCCTGCTCTGTGGCAGTTATTTCCCCCATTCTATCTTCCAACTCACTTATTCGTTCTTCTGCCTCAGTTATTCTGCTGTTTATACCATCTAGAGTATTTTTAATTTCGGTTATCTTGTTGTCCATTACTGTTGTTTGCTCTTTAGTTCTTCTGAGTCCTCTTTAACTGTTTCTTGTATTTTCTGTATTTTGTTATCAAGATTTTGGGTCATCTTTACTATCATTACTCTGAATTCTCTTTCAGGCAATTTTCCTATTTCCTCTTCCTTTATTTGTATTTTTACCTTGTTCCTTCATCTGTGACATATTTTTTTGTCATCTCATTTTCTCCCCACTTTGGGTGGGCAGGACTGTGTTGCTGTCCCACTGGGTGTTTGGCCTGAGGTTTCAAGCACTGGAGTTTGTAGACTGTTGAGTATAGCTGGGTCTTGATGTTGAAGTGATAACCTCTGGGAGACCTCACTCTGGTGAATATTCCCTGGGAACTGGGTTTCCCTGTTAGCCCAATGTTTTGGACTTAGAGCTCCCACCTCAGGAGCGCAGGCCTGACCCTGGGGTTGTGAATCAAGATCCCACAAGCCGTGTGCAGCAGGAAAACAAAAAAAAAAATTAAAAAAAGAAAAAAAGTAGGAGACCAGCAGAACAATAGCAAGATAAAAAAATACGATAATAGGAAACTAACAGATGTGTTAGAAAAAATTAAAAAGAAAAAAAAGATGGAGCAACTACTGGAAGGTAAAACAACTGCAATAGCCTAAGTAAGGAAGTGGGAAGAAAAAAAAAAGAAAAAGAAAAATCCAGAAAAGGCCTTGGCTGTGGGGGCGGAGCTTAGACAAGGGTGGGGTGGGAGGTTAGGCAATGGGCAGAGCCTACGCTTAGAAAAGGCCCTGGGCATGGTGGCGAATGGGGCTTAAGCCCAGTGAGGCAGAGGGGCCCAGGAATGCCTCAGGTCCTGTGGGCGAAGGACCAGGTCGAGGTACCCAGCGGGCTCCCTGGGCCCAAGTTGGTGGGAGAAATGCTGGGCACCTCCCCTAGTCCTCCAATCTCAGAGGGTCACTCCCCTTTGGGTTCTCTTCTTCCTCACCCCCTCTCTCCTATTCTCCTAGGACCCTCACAGTTGCAGGGGGCACTAGAAGTCAGGAGACCAGACTCTAACACCCAACAGGCTTCTCAGGGCCAACTGGGCTGGGGTAACACCTATGGCACCTCCCCGGATCTCCCAGTCTTGTATGGTCCCTGTCTGCCTCTCTTCCTCTCCCCCGCCCCCCACTCTCCTAGGTCCCAAGCAGCTGGAAGGGGCCCTGGAGTGTGAATGACCAGGGCTGTGAGCCTAGCAGGCTTCCCAGGGCTAGTGGGCAGGGGAAGTACCTTCTCTGCCTCCCTTGGTCCTCCAATCCCAGAAGGCCCCCTCCCGTGCCTGCCTCTCCTCTTCTCCCCTGCTTTCCTCCTACACCCCTAGGACCAGTGAGACCTAGAGGGGCCCCTGGAGGACTGAAGACCAGGCCTGGGGGTGCAGCAGGCCTCCCAGTGCCAGTGGGTAGGAAGATTTCCCACAGCATCTCCCCTAATCCTCTGGTCCTGCAAGGTCCCCCCCACCACTGTCTGCCTCCTCCCTCCCTCCCATGCCTGTACCACCCACTCAGCCAGAGAGACCGAGGGACCAGACACAGGAGCCCAGCAGGCCCACCAGGCCCAAGTGGGCAGGGGAAAGGTCCTCCACACCGCCCCTGGTCCTCTGCTCCTGGAACGTCCCACCACCAGTCTGCCTCTCTTCTTCTTCCCCTGCCACACTCCAGTGTCCCTGGGACCAAGGCATCTGGGAGGGGACCCTGGAGAGTTGGAGACCAGGCCCGGGAGCCCAGCAGGCTTCCGGGGCCAGTGGGCAGCAGAAATGCCTTCCGCTCCTCCCTTGATCCTCTGATCCCAGAGGGTCCCTCCCCACTTCCGCCTCTCTTCTTTTCCCCTCACAGCTTCCCTCCTGTGCTTCTGGAACCAACGGCCGGGAGGAGCCTTGGAAGGTGGAGGACCCACCCAGAAGAAATACCCGGCGGCGCCTCCCCTATTCTTCTGACCTGGAGAGATCCCTTCCCACCCCCACTGTCTGCGTCTCTCCCTCCCCCGCACGCCCCCAGGATCCTCGTGTGGGAGGGAGGCCCAGTTGGCCTCCCTGGCCAAGAGGGCAGGTGAAATGCCCTCTCGCCTCCCCATCCCCCAGTCTCAGAGCCCCCACCCCCACCTGTCTGCCTCTCCATCTCCTTGCCCCTCCTCCCTCCTTCCCATACCCCCAGGACCCAGGCAGCCCTGCGGGAGCCTCAGAGGGTGGAGGACCCCGCTGGGGAGCCCAACAGGCTCCAAAGCCAGGGAGCTCTACAGGCCTCCTGGCCTCCTGGGCAGGGGAAACCCAGTTGCGGTTCCGGATCTCCCCAGCCCCCAATGATACCTCCAGGCAGGAACCTCCCCCCTCACCCAGCCACCCCCCAGGGGCACTGGTCCCGTCCAGCTTCCCCTTCCCCACCCCCCTGACTTCCCCCAGGTCCCACCCAGTTGCTCCAGGGTTCCTGCCATCTGCTTGGGCCTCAGGTCCCCCGCCGGCCTCTGGCAACCTATCTATTTGTGGGGAGATGCGATCTCCGCGTCTTCCCATGCTGCCGTCTTGACTCTGCCCCGTTACTTATTTTTAAATGTTTGTTATTCTAAAATTTTCATTGGATTCATCTTTATATTTTCTCTCTTTGCTGCAAGTTTGCATTTTTCCATTTGTTTCAAGAGCATTCATAGTTGCTTGTCAGAGCATTTTTATGACAGTTGCTTTAAAATCTTTGTCAGATAATTCTGTTATCTTTACTATCAGTTTTGGTACCTGTTGATTGTCTTTTCTTGTCTAATATTTTCCCGGTGTTTGGTTTGTCTAGTAATTTTGGATTATATCTTGGACATTTTGTGTATTATGTTATGAGACCCTGGATCCTATTTAAATCTATTATTTTATCAGACTGACAACTCGTTTAGGTTTAGAATGAACATTTTGTTCCAATTTTGTGGACTGTGGTTCAAATGTCAAGTTATTTTCTGGTCTGCCCCACTTTTGTGCTAACCAGGCCAATTTTAGAAGAACCTGGGCAGTATCCCACTAAGAGTTCAATTCTCAAAGCTTTTGCTATTCTGACTCTGGTCAGTTTCACACATCAGAGTTAGCCATGGCATCATGCACTGATTTAGAGAATCGTTTTCTCTAGCTTCCTCCTCTCCATAACCTTTCCCCACTTTCTAGTTGGGAAGGGGTAAGATACTACCCCATTGCTATCCTTTGCCTAATTCGGGACACAATGCTTCGTATGGCTTCTCCCCATAGTCTCTGCAGTATTCAGTGGAGAGGAAAAGAGGTACAGTTTGTTTTGTTGTATGTGCTTTGAGTAGAGGAAGTATAGTCAAAAGAGTTCACTCCTGCAGAGCTACTCTCTTCCCAGTATTTTGACTGGAGAGAGCAGGCTTCTTGGGGAATTTTGTGTATATGCCCATTGGTGTTTCTGGTGGGCTGCTTTAGCACCCAAGCTGGCATTATGTAGGAAGGAAAAAAGAAAATCAGGGAACTCAACACCAGGTTGTTTTTGGAGTTTCATAGTTCCCTAACCAATCTGCCTTCTTTTCACCACCTTTCATTTATTTTGCCTTGGGTGTTTAGTTTTAATTAGCAGGAGGATCGTGGTAGTATGCATTTGCTCCATATTGTCTAAAACAGGAAGCCAACCATGATTCATTTTTGTAGTTCTCAAAAACATACCACAATGCCTAGTGTGTGGTCTACACTAAATAAATATTTTTTGACAAAAGGAGTAAGGGAGGAAAAAATAACCTCCCATCTCAAAATGCTAATTTAGTATGACATAGTAGTTAAGAACATATCCTTTGAAGTCAACAATCAGTTTGAATTTTAGCTTCACCACCTACTTTCCGTTACCTAACTTCTCTGAGTCTCAGTTTTCTATATAAAGATGGTGATATCTATCTCATAGGGTGAGTAAAAATGAGATAATATATTTAAAACATTTCCCACAGTACTTGACAAGAAACAGCTATTAAATATAGTTCCTAGTTATATTAGTAATAATAACAATAATTATCAAATATCACAATTTGTTTCTTATCCTCATAGGAAACTCTGCCCTTAAAGACAAAGAAGATCAATTTGGGAGAACACCGCTTATGTATTGTGTGTTGGCTGACAGACTGGATTGTGCAGATACTCTGCTGAAGGCAGGAGCAGACGTTAATAAAACTGACCATAGCCAGAGAACAGCCCTCCATCTTGCAGCTCAAAAGGTGAGAAGTAAAATTACTGTGAAGAGTATGCCTTTTCTTTGGTATTTTTTAATTGATTAATGGAACTGTGCATGGACAGATGGTAGAGAAATGGCAAGTATATACTTCTAGTTTCATATGTTTTCTCTAAAAACTGCAGTCTTTAAGCTGCAGAGAGTAAGCACAGATAACCATCAGTGGCTGCTTTCACTTATCCAAGTTCCTCAAGCAGTGGAATTTATTTTCAGCTCTAAAGTTAGGTTGGGAAAAAGGAAATAAAATTATATGTGTTAATATGATTAAACTATATTACAAATCAATTTATGCATGGGAAAAGGCAAAGAAAAAAAGAAAACCACCGCACACGAAATTGTCAAAAGTGGTTTGGATTTGGAAATTCCCTGGCAGTCCAGTGGCCACGACTCTGCACTTGCACTCCAGGGGGCACAGGTTCGATCCCTGGCCGGGGAACGAAGATCCTGCAAGCTATGCGATGCAGCCAAAAAATATGTTTAAAATATACATATATATCTGAATAGTGGTTGGGTTTAAATACTGGGAATAGATGTGAATTTTGGTACTTTTCGTTGTTTAAAGTGTTTTCCTTAATGAGTGTTACTTTTAGAATAAAAAGTTATAGTCTCTGTTAAATGCATGGCATTAGGGAGCATAAAAGAAATGTATTTTCTGAAACGTATTTTTAAACTTTTAAAAATCTAAATCTATATTGCTAGTATAAATGATTTCAAGTTTTTAACAGCTTGCTAAGAGCTCGGTTTTTTAGTATTAAACATTTCAAAAAAAATAGAATGGGAAGCTTCTAAATTTATTTGAAGACTTATTTACCCAGAAATGATTTATCTCACCATAAAATTCTGGTCTATAAAATATATTTCCAGGGCCTGGTATTTTTCTCTTTGTTATTTTAGACGTACGTATTTTTGGAATAAAAAGCAATGGAAATTAGATCCAGCAGAAACTATTAGAGTTATTTCCCATTAAAAACCAGATATAGCTGATTCATTGAGGGGTTAGAAAAAATACCTTTTCATTAGTTGAAAGCATAAAAAGAGACTGACATTAAGATGTACTTCTGAATATGCTAGTTATATGCTCTTATCAGTTAGGTCTGTCAGGTTATTTCCAAAGTTATTGCTCTTGAATTTGCTTTTCATTACAGTAATTTTTAAAAAATCTCCCTCATTTTCAATCTCAGTTTTAACTACTGCTTAGGTATTTATAACCTTTCACCTAGGCTTGTCAGCTGTTAAAATTATTCACTCAGGAAGGGTAACTCTATTTAACTCGGTATCATAAAAAAGTAAACATTTCAGATTGGAAATAGCCTAAGTATTAAGAATTTGATACACTTTAGGTTTTTTCATTGTGATTCACTTAGGTTTAAAACTCAGCTTTAAAAATGTAAGTTGGGGGAAACTAACTGCACATCAAGTGGATCATGTGAGGAAAAAAAAAGAATTTAAGTTGATGATCCAACAGTATGACATTTTTGTAGAGGTATAATGTGAAAAAGGTTGAAAGAAGGGGAGTACACAGCCAGACAGGTGAGCTGTTAAGTCTCTCCGCGAGATGCAGTGCATTGTTTCCATTTGCTTTCTGTTTCTCCTTTATTTTTTTAAGTGGTGATTTCTTTAGTGTCAAAGAATAAATAGAACTGTGATTTACATGTCACATTTTACATAGATGATTTCATAAATAACAAATTTCACATTCTTTCAGGTATCTGATAATTATGCATTTCTTCTGTCTCTGTGTTGCTGTTTGTTTTTGCATATTTGCCAAAAGCCATAATATAGCCTTAAGCTATACTAGCATTAGTAGAATTTCCAGAACAAGGGTGATAATCATTCTTTAATGCTCTGTCCAGGTCAAACCTGGGTATTGTGTTTGGTTTTGTGCTTCATACAAAAGCACCATTATTAAGAAATCAGAGATAGTATAATTCAGGCAGGAATAAGGTGGTGGAGGATCTAGAAATAATTTTCAAAAATAGTTGGAGATGATATGTCCCAGGTCTGTAGCCCGCCCTGCCTCTAAGCAGACACAAACACAAATTCTCTTTAGAGAAAATATCTTCACCTTAAACTTCTAGGATTCCCTTATGTTAAAACAGACCAAACATGATCTCACAGTGAAAGATCACCACGTGAGGAAGCAATCTACCGTGAAGGAGAGTCAGCAGAAACAATAAACAGATTTCTGTCAAAAACATCAGATATTGGCACCACTAGAAACACAATATAGGACTTCCCCAGTGGCGCAGTGGTTATGAATCCGCCTGCCAATGCAGGGGACACTGGTTCGAGTCCTGGTCTGGGAAGATTCCACATGCCACGGAGCAGCTAAGCCTGTGCACCACAACTACTGAGCCTGTGCTCCAGAGCCCATCAGCCGCAACTACTGAGCCCACATGTCACAACCACTGAAGCCCGTGCTCTGCAACAGGAGAAACCTCCGCAATGAGAAGCCTGCACACTGCAATGAAGAGCAGCCCCCACTCTCCACAACTAGAGAAAGCCTGTGTGCAGCAACAAAGACCCAACACAGCCAAAATAAATAAATTAATAAATAAATTAATTTTTTTTTAAAAAAGAAAAGAAACAAAATATAAATTAACCGTTGATGGAACGTTTTAAAGATATAAAAGAAGAAATCGCAAAAAAGAACAACTAACCAGAGACTTTCATGACTAGACATAAGTTCTCACAGTGACCACCTATTTTTAGGACAGCCCATCTGCCAAAAACATATGAAAACTGAACAAAATATATTATTTGAAGGCATTGGGAGCAGTAGGCATAGGCAGGATTGTTCAGAGAAGGGAAGCATGTAAAACTAGCTCCACATTCATCCTGGTTTTTTCCTTTAAGGCATTTTCCAAATTGGAATGCAAAAGAATACAACCCTAGCAGAAAGCAAGATTCTTAGTAAGCTGGAGAAACTCAGGTGGAGTTTAGTTTAGCAGTGGCTGGAACTTGAAGGGCAAACTCCTGAAGAGAAAGGAGCCACGTAGAAGGAACCCAAAAACCTGAATACAAATTCCTCGCAAGTCATTAGCAGATGCCTACACTCTGCTTGTGTAGAGTGAGGCTCTAAGAAACCTAGCAATAAACAACAGCTGGGAGACTAAAGAGCTAAACAGAGATTGTTTTTAAGATTTCCTATATTGTCTTTTCTACTTGTCTTTTAATACATAACAAATTGATTTTTGAAGTTATTTTTGTGTAGAGATATGTTCTCATTTTAAAACGTGAATAACTAATTTTCCCAAGACAACCTAGCTCATTAATGTTTAGCCATTTAGTATCTGCTGTGTGCCAGTGCCAGACTTCTGTACTATATACTTCCTCTGCTTTTTTTTTCTTTTAATTTTATTTTTTAAATTAAGGGTCCTGAATACTAGGGAGATACTTAGGAAATTTGAGGGTGGAAGTTACATGATCAAATTACTTTAAGGGGACTCATGGCAACTAAAGCTACTTTAGAAGAGGACAAGAATGGAGGTACATAGAAAGCTATTATAGTTCAGGCCAATAGAGAGGAAGAGTTGGATCCAATAGATACATTGTGGAGGTAGAACTGTTCATTCAATAAGTAGATGCCAAGTGTCTACTCTGTATCATGAGTATACACCTAGAGAGAATATTAAAAAATGAATCACATGTCTGCTATTACTGTCCCTATTAAACTTCACATCCCTTTGTTTAGTGAACCTCTCTGATATTTTGGATGTCAAATATTCTTTTCAAGTAATGTCTCTCACACTTAATTCTGTTATCTGTGAATTCAGAAGTGTGCTATTTATGTAACATCAATATTCATATATATGTGCAGACATCCATTCATTCAATATATGTTAAAACTGTTACTGTGCAGCAGGCACTGTGCTAGGCCTTGGAATGCAAAGATGAAAGACATGATTCCTGCTCTTAAGTTGCTTACGAAGACCATAGATAAAGATATTAAGTGAGAATTAAAGTTGGCCTATCTACTGCAAGGTACATATAGCTGTATTAATATACCTAAGTGTTTTATAAAATATCAGCAGCCATAACATGTAAATAGCATTGTTATTATTACTGACTCAAAAATCAACCATTCTCATATATTATTTATTATGCTTTTATTTTTTGTGTGATAGTGAGCTATATTATGGCACCTTAGATTGATTAGTAGGAAAAACTCATGTTTGCATTGCATTTTGTTCATATCTCTATTCGAGCCCCACTATCTTGTATGTATTATAATGATTACTTACTTGCCTCTTTCCCACTAGATTGGAGCTCCAGGCAAGAGACTTGTTTTATTTATTTTTGAATCCCTCAGAATCTAACACACTGTCTGACATGTCTTTGTTGAATGAATTTTATGTTACTTATCTAGAAAGTCATTATTAATACAAATGCTAGACATTTTATTAGAAACATTTATCCAGTTTCAAGATACATATATGGGAAAAACGTATTGAACTGTGTTGATTGACTTAGTTATTTTGACACATATTCACTTCTCTGGAAACAAATTGCTGTTAGTCCAGGCAGCTAAGGAAATGATACCCATGAGAATAAAATTAATCTCAATATACTGAACATCTGTACCTAATTTGTTTTTCCTTTAGTACCCTCAGTTTAATCCAAGAAAGCAATCAGTCATACCTTTTCTGGGTTTCTCACAAAAGATATCTAATTGTTAGAAATGTTTTGCTCCAGGGAAGCTACTATTTCTCTGACTTCCACAGATACATTTATTTGTTGATAAGGATTAAAAAAAAAAAGCTTTAGCAATTTCACTAAATTTTAATAGTTATGCATTTTTAATCTTCTAGGAGGTTATTAATTTGGCTTCAAGAAGATTAAGACTACCCACTTTGAAAAATTATATCATGTTAAACACAAAAATTAAAGAAGCTTCAGGTTGTAGTTGAGTTGTTTTTTCTTTTTTGATTCACAAAGAGAATTCTCAGTTCATCTATGAAAACTAAATATTAATTTTCAGTCTTAAAAATATGTTGTTTCCATGTTAATGATTTATAAAAAGTAAAAGAGAAGAGTAGAATACCTCTGAAAGTTTTCTGGAAAACTTAATATCAGCTAATAGTATTTGGTTTCCTTATCTTACACATACTCACACTTACACGTCAAACAGTCCCTCCCCTGTCCCCTTTGACTCTGTATTCCAGTATCCTCCTCAGTACGTAGACCTCTACCATAACTCCTTACCTAACAATTAACCACAGATTTCACTTATCTATATTTCAACCCCTCTAGTGCTGTTTGAAGGCAGAGGTCATGTCTTATTTGATTTTATAGTTCCAGTCTTAACACAGCTCCTGTCATTTAATAAAGACTCAGTTACTGTTTGTTTAATGAATACATAAATGAAGGAGTTAATCAATCAATGTGAACGTCAGATTTATCATGAATGGTACAGTCTTCCAAACTATTGGAGTTTAAATTATATATGATTTATTTGTGTTCATTATCCACCCCAACATTTATAATTTTGTAAGTAGGATTTAACAACACTCTGTGAGCTTAATTTCTCAACAAATATAACTTTTGTATGCCTCAATTTCTTCATTATAAAATGGGATAATACTGCTCGCTGTCTGCTCTATGGGAATGATGAGTTCTTAGATTTAAAGCCTTCTGCTTGGTGGAGAAATATACCCTCTAGAGGTATAAGCTGTCAATGTTATTGCTATTAGTTATGCTGCAATACAGGTATAAACATCAAATTAGTCTTTGGGAATCAGTAGACATCAGAGATAGAAAGGTCCTTCAGGATCTTCTAGTCCAATTAGCTATTAGGTGAGGAAATGGAGTCAATTCTCCTTTCAGTTCTCTTCTCTTAATAGGATATTCATCATTCACTTTGCCTTTGCATATCCTGGAATGTTCTCTGTCTTATTTTTTTTTTAATAAATTATTTTAAACTTATAAATAAGAATAGAAAATAATATGAAAAGCACTCAGGGACCTAACATCCAGAAGAGGTAAAGCTGAATTTTTTTAAAATATTTACTTCTGATTTTTTAAAATGAAATAAATGAAGCTTTTTATTTATCTTCTAAATCCTATTCCCCTCTTTTTCTGCCACCTCAGTCTATCTTAATTTTTGTGGTTTCAATTTCCAAGCATATTTTTTCTAATTTTACTTTATATATATTTATATGCCCATAAACAGTAATATTATTTTGCATATTTAAAATATTGATGTAAATAGTGTTATACTGTGTGTTATTCCCCAACTTGCCTTCTTTTTTTGACTTAACACTATGTTTGTGAGATTTATTCATGTTGAAACATGTAACCCTAGTTTACAAAGGGTATAAACCAAATGCCCAAAAGACACATGAAGAGGTGCTCAATATCATTATTAATTAGGGAAATGCAAATTAAAACTGCAATGAGTTACTGCCACACAACTATTTGAATGTCTAAAATGAAAAAGTCTCACAGTACCAATTGATGGTGAAACAACTGGAACTCTCAAATATTTTTGGTAAGAATGTAAACTGGTAACATCCACTCTGGAAAACCAACTGTATCTACTAAAGATAAACATACGTGTGCATATACACACACACACTCTCGCTGCAATTCACACCCCAACCCCAGTCATATCTAATAGAGATAAGTGCTTCTTTCCACCAAAAGACATGTATGAGAATGTACATGACAGCTGTATTTGTAATAGCAAATGTTCTTACAGTGAAAACAACCCAAATGCCTAACAGGCAAATGACTAAATTAATTGTGGCTTATTCCTGCAGTGGAATACTACACGATGAAAAAGAACAAACCACTGGTAAATTCAACCACATGAATGAACTTCATAGATATCGTGTTGAGTGAGAGAAGTCAGATACATATGCTATTTATATGAATTTTAAGAACTGGCAAAACTATATGGTGACCCAAATCAGATTTGTGATTACCCAAGAGTAACCTGAAGAACAGTGACTGAAGAGGCGAATGAGAAATCTTTCAGGGATGCTGGAAATGTTCTATGTCTTGATCTGTGTGTTACTTTACGTGAAAATTTATCAATCTGTATACTTGAGACATATGCCCTTTATTATATATATGTTATACCTCAATAAAAATCTATTATAAAAAATGATAAAATGTCCAGAACTTGGTGACCATTATTAGTAGGTGAGCAAAAGGAGAATGGAAGCAAGAATGGTTCCTGGCCTAGGCTTTGTTGTTGTTATTGTTGTTATTCGTTATTATAATTTTTAAAATTTGTATTTTATATTGGAGTATAGTTGATTAACAATGTTATATTAGTTTCCGGTGTACAGCAAAGTGATTCAGTTATACATATACATGTATCTGTTCTTTTTCAAATTCTTTTCGCATTTAGGTTATTACAGAGTATTGAGGAGGATTCCCTGTGCTATACAGTAGGTCCTTGTTGGTTATCTGTTTTAAATATAGCAGTGTATACGTGTCAATCCCAAACTCCCAATGTACCTCTCCCTCCCACCCCTCCCCCAGGTAACCATAAGTTCCTTCTCTTAAGTTTGTGAGTCTGTTTCTGTTTTGTAAATAAGCTCATTTGTATCATTTTTTTTAGATTCCACATATAAGCGATATCATATGATATTTGTCTTTCTCTCTCTGACTTACTTCACTTAGTATGATAATTTTCAGGTCCATCCATGTTGCTGCAAATGACATTCTTTTTTTTATGGCTGAGTAGTATTCTATTGTGTATATGTACCACATCTTTATCCATTCATCTGTTGGTGGACATTTAGATTGCTTATATGTCTTGGCTATTGTAAACAGCACTGCAATGAACATTGGGGTGCATGTATCTTTTCAAAGTATGATTTTCTCTAGATATATACCCAGGAGTGGATCACATTGCTGGATCATATGGTAGTTCTATTTTTAGTTTAAGAAACCCCCATACTGTTCTCCATAGTGGTTGTATCAATTTACATTCCCACCAACAGTGTAGGAGGGTTCCCTTTTCTCCACACCCTCTCTAGCATTTGTTGTTTGTAGACTTTTTGATGATGCCCATTATGACTGATGTGAGGTGATACCTCATTGTAGTTTTGATTTGCATTTCTCTGATAATTAGCAACGTTGAGCATCTTTTCCTGTGCTTTTTGGCCATCTGCATAACTTCTTTGGAGAAATGTCTATTTAGGTGTTCTGCCCATTTTTTAATTGGATTGTTTGTTTCTGGCCTAGGCTTTTAAGCACTCAGTCACATTTCAACAGCCTTCACCTCAGGAGCTATCTGGAAGCCTCGTGTCTATGGTCTAACCCAGTGGTTCTTAAATTTGAGCATGCATCAAGGTGGCCTGGGGATTTTCAGTAGGTACTGCCAGGCTTCTCTGTGCCTGTATTCACTGAGTCTATTTAAAACCCTTTAATAGGTGCTCACTCTACCACAAACTGTGTACCCAGTGGATATCTGAAGAGGAAGCAAATGGGGTTTTAGCTGTTGGTGTGCTTCTAAAAGATGACACCAAAAGACATCTGCAATGCCTGCCTTACCTAGAAATGTAGGAAAGTCTGAGCACATGAAACCCTTATATTCTGGAATTCTAATGATCTCTCAAGACATCTCTGGACTGAGAGGGCCTACGTTAAACAGCCCTTGCATTTTACCCCATTTGACTTCAACCTTAGCTAAGCTGCCTTTTCCAGGCAGGCAGAGAGCCTTAGTCTGAAGAATCTTTGCTTCATTACATTTTAAATTCTGAGGTTTCCAAACTAGCATCTAGTTTGTCCTCTTCTGAGTATTTAGAAAGCCTATCTAAGCCTGTCTGCTGGTTTTCTAGTTTAGAACCTAGTTTCAAATAATTAGGGTCTTACTTTCAAATGAGTGTTCAAACCAAAACCAGGATTTGTCTACTTTTAAACAAATCTGAGAATTGAAATAAGAACCTGTACATTCTTTAATACTTTGATTATAGTTAATGTATTTGTACCTGCATAGATGAAACTTACAGTCACAAGGAACAACATGTCAGCAAATCTTGACTGAAATCACTACTTTGAGTTGTTCTAACATAGTTCTAGTAAGAAAAAAATTAATTCCATAGTAACTTCTTAGCAGCTAGAATAGTTGAATATAAACTATTTTCTATAGAAATAAACCGAGGTCTAGTTTGAGTTCTTCAAGGCCACTTTGTCACTTGCAGAGGCAGAAATTATCTTGTTTTTTTGATTCCCAGCTCAGTGCTCCTGCTAATGCTCACTGAAAAAGAACTTCCTGACTCTTCTGCAGCTTACTTTCCCAGGCCTATTTCTTCCATCATAGAGTAATTCCCAAATCCTGTCTTCCAGTTAACCCCCAAAGAAGTACCTAAGGGTTTTTTCCTTCCTTCCCTCCTTCCATCCTTCCTTCCTTCTTTCCTTTTTTCCATCTTTCCTTTCTTCTGACAAAGCAAAAGACTATTGGAAAGGGGCGTTCAAGCAGAGAGCAGCAGGATAAGGGAACCCAGGAGAACTGCTCTCCTAAGGGCTTCTTTCTTATGGGCCAGGTTCAGAATTTGAACCCAGAGCTATGCCTTTAAGTCCAGTGTTGTTGTTGTTTTTTCTCTTTATGTTATAATACCTCTCAAACACAGTAGAATAGCCTTGCAGATTGTGTTTTTACGTTTATGTGGCTTGCAGCATTTTGTTTTGAACATCATGTTTCCTGCAACCATGTTCATTTTCTAATCGTCTTTCTCTTCACTGACCCCCTCTTTGACTAAGTCATGAAAATTCAAGCATCTGCTTTCCACGAATAGATTAGAGATCCCCACAAGCCTAGATTCCCATGGAAACCAATCAAAAACTAAAAGGAAAAGAAAGAGTATATATTGAATTTCCCTGAGACCTACAGCTTGTTTTTCATTAGACTCATGCTGATTTCTTTTAATCTCTGGGCACAGGGCCAGTGAATATTTTTACAGCTGATAAAAAGGAACTTCAGATCCATTTACCTTCATTTAAACGTCTAAAAATTAATTTTGTATATAACATCAATTCCAAAGAAAATTTGAGTATTAATTTGCTAATTACCTTCTTATGTCATACAACTGTATTTGTTCATAGAATTTCCTCTTCTTATTTTTCCCCCCTATAGTTTACTGTTCAGAATTGAATGAGAGGGAATCAGGGGGCTTATTATTCCTGTAGTATGAATATTGTCAGCCCCTGGGCTCAATATTTTCCCTGTGACCAATCGTAGGGCTCTTTCTACCTCTTTTGACTGTTAAGCTTTTATAAAGCCCAGATGATCATTTCCTAATATAATAAGTGAAATATAACCAAAATGCCAAAGTAAAGGGGATCAAGAAAGCCAGGGAAGAGACGCTTGGGGAGAGCAAGTTAGACTTTTAAATAAGGCAATCAAAATAGTCTTCATTGAGATGGTGATATTTGAAGCAAGACTTGCAGAAGGTAAGGAAGCTAGCCATATGAATGGCTGAGGGAGCTTTCTTTCATTCCAGGCTGGAGGAACAGTCAAAACAAAGGGCTTTGAAATGGGATCACGCCTGGAATACTTGAGGAATAACAAAGAGGCTTGCGTGATTATAATGAGTGAGCAAAAGGAGAGCAGTAGGTGATGAGACAGAAAGAAATGGGTACCAGAGCCAGTAGGGCCTTTTGGCCATTGTCAGAATTGTTTTTACTCTGAATGAGATGAAGGACACATTGGAGGGTTTTGAGGAAAGGAGTGACATGATCTGACATGTCTTAATAAAAAATAGTCATTATGGCCAAGTGAAGAAATTCTCCTCCAATTTTACTATTACCTGTTTCTTCTCTCCTTCTTCATTTAATATGTTTTCAAGCTTCTGTTCCATCCTGATCCCTTTCACCATATACACAGTTGCCTAAGTTCCCCTTAAAATAAGACACCTAGAATGGAATACAGTGCCAGTCTGATGAGCAGAGTGTAGCATGACTTTCATCTTTGGCATTTTGGCAACCAGATGGAGTTGATTCATGTCGGAGGTTTTTTCAAACAAAACCTCTCAAGTCTACTTTATACGTACTACTGTTTAAATTCATCCTGTATTCATATTGTTGTGGTTTTGGACTCAATATAGCATTTTATCATATCCATATTTAATCATTTATTTGAGCTTTCCAGACTTAGGTAGAGTTTACCGTTCCCTCCTTTGTTCCACCAGTACCTGTGTACTCAACTACCATTACATCACCTATCACACCAAAAGATATTTGTTTACACACTTGATTTCCCCATGAACAATGAGCATCTCAATATCAGGAAGAGTGCCATAGTCGTCATTTTTATTTACAATGCCTAGTACTTAACAAATACTCAGTTAAATCTTAGTGGATTGAATTGGATTCATCGTGCAGCCTGTCAAGGTCTTCTTGATTCTTGAGTCTGTCATCCAGTATAGCTGTCATCTCTCCCACACATGAGTCATCCTAATCTTTAATATCAAAATAGAACCTACCTGCAGAAAGCTTAGTCATTGAAACACTACTAATAAAATTAACGTCACCAATTTAAAAGATTGTTTTATTCTTTTCTTATATTTGTCTAAACTATGTCATCAGTGGTAACCAGGCATCTTGAAAATTTTTATATAGTCTATCAGAGTGCACTTGTTTGCCATTCCAATTGTGATGAGTATATAATACATTCATTTGTTTGTTCAACAAATAAATTTTTGTTGCTTAATATGTATGAGCTATATATCTTGACATATTTAAATTCAACCTCCATCTAAATATTTTAAATATTTCAGGTTCTGAATCATCATAAAATTAACATCATAAAGTTAAAATAAAACTACTCATTTTAAGGAAATTTATTGAGTATACTCAGTTTATCTCAAACAACTTTGGATTTTAGAAGATATGGTTTGTATTCTTTCACATTTTTTATTCAGATCCTTTCTATCTCTTTGTCATTCATCACACTGACTCTTTGCAAACAATTTGTTAGGAATTTGGGCTAAAATATCAGACTACACTTTGAAGTAATGATTACAAACTTCTAACCATGTATGTAACTGGTCATTTCAATGTTGTACCGATTGTAAACTAGTAAAATCTGTGTGCGTTTGTGAGTGTGCAAACATTTGCACCAGATGCATGCTTTAAATTGTAATTTAATTAAATGGTAATGTGTATACATATTATAAAATGTTAACTATATCATGAAGGTTTACAGTGCATAATCTGGGAATAGGGGAAACCTATCTGTGAATCAAAATAAAGAAATGAGAGTCCTTAGAAAACTGAAAATAGAACTACCATATGACCCAGCAATCCCACTATTGGGCAAGTACCCTGAGAAAACCATAATTCAAAAAGATACACGTACCACAATGTTCATTGCAGCACTATTTACAATAGCCAAGGCATGGAAGCAACCTAAATGCCCATCAACAGATGAATGGATAAAGCAGATGTGGCACATATATACAATGGATTATTACTCAGCCATAAAAAGGAATGAAATTGAGTTATTTGTAGTGGAGGTGGATGGACCTAGAGTCTGTCATACAGAGTGAAGTAAGCCAGAAAGAGAAAAACAAATACTGTATGCTAATGTGTATATATGGAATCTAAAAAAATAGTAATGATGAAGCCAGTGGCAGGACAAGAATAAAGATGCAGATGTAGAGAACTGACTTGAGGACACGGTGGGGGCAGGGGTGGGGAGGGAAGGTGGGACGAAGTGAAAGAGTAGCTTTGACATATATATACTACCAAATGTAAGATAGATAGCCAGTGGAAGCTGCTGCATAACACAGGGAGATCAACTCCATGATTGGTGATGACCTAGAGGGCGGGAGGGAGGCTCCAGAGGGAGGATATATGGGGATATATGTATAAATACAGCTGATTCACTTTGTTGTACAACAGTAACTTGCACAACAGTGTAAAGCAATTATACTCCAATAAAGATCTGAAAAAAAAAAATGAGTACAAGTAACACTGGGGAAATCTAAATAAAATAGGTGGATTTTATTAATGGCAAAAAAAAGAAGTGATAGGAAAAAGATTAATAAACATGGCTATATAAAAGTAAGAAAGACTTTTCCATCTAGAAAACATCATAAGCAAAGAAAAAAAAAAGACAAACTGGGAAATATTTGCAAGCTGTGTCATTAACAACAGGTTAATATCCCTAATATATAAAACAGAGAAGAGAAAGACCAATCACTCTGTAAAAAATGAACAGGAGATATGGATAGTTCGCAAAAAAGGAAATGCAAGTGATCCTTAAATACGGGAAAATACACTCAACATTGTTCATCAAAAGAAAAATGCAAGTTAAAATTACAATAACATGTTTTTCATATGTCACACTGGCAAAAGTCAAAAAGTTTGACCATGTGCTCTAATAGCAAAACTGTTGCTAGAGGAAATGAAAAATAGTACAAGCACTATGGAGGAACACTAAACAATATCCAGCAAAATTAATGAGAATACGCATTTACCTTTGACCCAACATTTCCACTCCTAGGATTGCAGCAGTATAGAAAAAGCATGTAATAGAAAAATGTTAAGGGAAATGTCCTTGTAAAAAGACTGATTGAATGAACAAATGTATGTCCATACAATAGAATGTTATATAGCTGTAAAAAATAATGAGAAGTATTTTTACAAAATATTTTTAAATGATCTCCTAGAGTTAAAAAAAAATGTGGACTGTTATGTATGGTCTATCAGAAGTGGAACTTGTATTCAATTTACAGTGGACAAAGTAGACTTGGAGTGCCTAGGACTGAGGACATCACTGGGATGGTATTCAATTTACAGCGGACAAAGTAGGCTTGGAGTGCCTAGGACTAAGGATGTCACTGGGATGGGCAGAAAATGAGGGAAAGTCTAGCCTGAAATTATGGGTGGTGTCCTAGAGTACAAAAACACACTGAGATATGGAGACAGGAAAGTAAGTAACTTATCAGCGACACCTCGGCCATTGAAAGAAAAAAATTGAAAGAACGGGTGAGGCATGACAGGACACGATCCCCTGGGAGAACTCACAAAGGACAAGGCTTGAAAAAATTTGAATACTTGGCAGGTTTTTAAGTTAGTATATAAAGAACATAACTGGAGCCCCAATACCTAAGACCATAATACTGTTGAGTGGATGGGTGGATGGATGGATGGATAGATAGGCATCCCTTTGCTAAACCTTGAGGTACGAGATGGGACTAGATCACAGGAACAAGACAGAAAAGTGAGTTATGCTCTCTGGGTCGCAACATTAAGGCATCCAGGCTGACTTGACTCTCACTGATCTCACTAATAAGCGGACCACAATATCTAGAATCAGAAAAATTGAACATTCGTATCTTGTTCACCTTTTCAACATCAAGAAAAACCTTCCCAGAAGCCCTGTGGCAGACTTTCTTCTATCTCTTTGACTCTCTAGGCAAGTAGAATGAAACTGCCATGATTGTTTATATCAATGAAAGCCACTGTCTGGATTTGGTGAGGGCCCAGCCTCCTCCGAAGGACAAAGCCACTTAAAGGAGGATTAACAAAAATCAGGGTTCTGTTAGCCTGGAAGAAGATCAGTGTAGGTATTAGGCAGACACTCTACAGCATCAGCCACAATGTCCTTTGGACACTTAACAGAGCTTTGTGGACCTATAACTACTATCTAAAGCAATGACCATAGTCTACCTTTGTGGAATTCGCTCCCATGGTACTGCCCTCCAGCTGTAGGCTACAGAACAGCCCAGCTGTATTAGGCTTACAACAGGAGTGGCTTAACACTTACACTACCTTTTTTTTATGATAAAGAATGTTTTTCTTTCTTTTATTTTGTTTTACTGGAGTAGAGTTGATTTACAATGTTGTGTTACTTGCAGGTGTACAGCAAAGTGATTAAGTTACACATAAACATATATTCATTCTTTTTTAGATTCTTTACGCATATAGGTTATTACAGAATATTGAATAGAGTTCCCTGTGCTATACAGTAGGTCCTTGTTGGTTATCTATTTTATATACAGTAATGTGTGTATGTTAATCCAAAGCTCCTAATTTATCCCTCCCCCCCCCCACATTTCCCCTTTGGTAACCATAAATTTGGTTTCAGAGTCTGTGAGTCTGTTTCTGTTCTATAAATAAGTTCATATGTATCTTTTTTTTTAATTAAGTTCCACATATGAGATATCATATGATATTCGTCTTTGTCTGACTTACTTCACTTAGTATGATGATCTGTAGGTCCATCTATGTCTTTGCAAATGGCATTATTTTATTCTTTTAATGGCTGAGTAATATTCCATTGTATATATGTATTTGTGTACCACATCTTCTTTATCCATTCATCTGTTGATGGACATTTAGGTTGCTTGCATGTCTTGGGTATTGTAAATAGTGCTGCAGTGAACAATTGGGGTGCACATATCTTTTCAAAGTATAGTTTTCTCTGGATATATACCCTGGAGTGGATCATATTGCTGAATCATATGATAGTTCTATTTTTAGGTTTTTAAGGAATCTCCATACTGTTCTCCATAATGGTTGTGCCAATTTACACTTCCACCAACAATGTAGGAGGGTTCCCTTTTCTCCAAACCCTCTCCAGTATTTATTGTTTGTAGACTTTGATGACGCCCATTCTGACTGGTGTGAGGTGATACCTCACTGTAGTTTTGATTTGCATTTCTCTTATAATTAGTGGTGTTGAACATCTTTTCATGTGTTTGTTGGCCATCTGTATGTCTTCTTTGGAGAAATGTCTGTTTAGATCTTCTGCCCATTTTTTGATTGGGTTCTTTGTTTTTTTGACATAGAGTTGCATGAGCTGTTTGTATATTTTGGAGATTAATCCCTTGTCGATCACTTTATTTGCAGATATTTTCTCCCATTCTGTGGTTGTCTTTTTGTTTTGTTTGTGGTCTCCTTTGCTGTGCAAAAGCTTTTAAGTTTAATTAGATTCCAGTTGTTTATTTTTGTTTTTACTTTCATTGTTCTAGGAGGTGGATCCAAAAAGATATTGCTGCAATTTATGTGAAAAAGTATTCTGCCTATGTTTTCCTCTAAGAGTATAGTGTCCAGCCTTACATTTAGGTCTTTGATCCATTTTAAGTTTAACAGTTAGCCTACCTTGATGTGCTTCCTATTTTTTAGCAAATATGAATACCTCCTCCCAAATGCTCCCAAATAAAAGAATAGTCAGATTGCTTAGCTTTGTCAGTAACAAATATAGGCACCACCTAACATGTTAGCCCACCCTTCACCCCACAAGCTTACTTGAGAAGTGTATTTGTAAAAAGCACTGGTCTGAAAATCAAAGGATTCGTTTAATCAACAGGTATTTATTAAGCATCTGCTAATCATAGGTACT
Organism: Hippopotamus amphibius kiboko; assembly: GCF_030028045.1. Taxonomy (NCBI): domain Eukaryota; kingdom Metazoa; phylum Chordata; class Mammalia; order Artiodactyla; family Hippopotamidae; genus Hippopotamus; species Hippopotamus amphibius. The sequence continues at coordinate 33,073,988 of NC_080187.1, read as the reverse complement.
CTTTTATATGTTTGGGCTATAGCAGTGAACAAAAAAAACCCAAAACCCTTGTCTTCAAGGGTCTTACATTTTGTTGGTGGAAGACAAATTAATAAATGTTATAAAATATATTGTGTCAGATGGGGATACATGCTGTGGAAAAAAATAAGGCAGGTGAAAGAGATAGGGAGCCTAGGGGTTGCACATATAAGGAGCGTGATGGGGATAAACCTCACTTAAGAAAGTAACATTAAGCAAACGTTTGACCTGTAAGTGACCTAAAGGCACTGAGAGAATAAACCTTTCAGGGAGAGAGAATGCCATGCGCAAAGATCCTCAGAGGGGAGCATGCTTGGTATTTAGCAGGATCCATCACCAGGAAGGCCACTGTGGGCGCTAGTGATATGAGGAGGAGCTCAGAGGTCAGGCAGAGCCAGTAGGATATTTAATAATCCTGCTTTTCCTCTGCATGAGAGAAGAAGGTTATTGAAGGGTATGAGCACAGAAAACATAATCTAGCTTATATATTGAAAGTCTCATTCTAACTGCTGTGCCAAAGGTAGACTGTCAAAAGGATGAGGGCAGAAAAAGGGAAACTCATAGGAAGCTGAAAGATGATGTTGATTTGCACCAGAGTGGAAGTGGTAAAGATGGTAAGAAGTGGTTCGATTTTAAATATATTTTGAATTTACTGATGGATTACAGATATGAGAGGAGGAGTCAATGAATTTGGCACTAAGGTTTTTTTAAAGCCTCGTATCTTTTTAAGTGTTTTATTAGAGAGAACGTCTCCCCTTCCCATGTTGAAGCAAATTCCAGGAATTATATCATTATATTCAATATTTATTTATATAAAAATGATTTTTAATATAATCATTGTGATACATATTAAAATTTAGCAAGAATTATGTATCATAGTATCATAAAATAGCCCATTGATGTTCCAAGTATGAATTGTCTCATAAATGTTTTTGTTTGTTGGTTTACATTTGTTTGAATCAAGATCTGAAATGGCAGTTTGAAGATGGGGACTGACATATACACTAACATGTATAAAACAGATAACTAATAAGAACCTGCTGTTTAGCACGGGGAACTCCACTTTGCTGTACAGCAGAAACTAATACAACATTGTAAAGCAATTATACTCCAATAAAGATGTGCAAGAAAAAGAAAAAAAAAAGAGAAGGAAAGAAAAGAAAAAGAAAAAGATCCAAAAAGGGCAATATGTTGTGATTTGTTTATGTCTTTTAAGTCTTTTTTAATCTATAGATTCTCCCTCCATCTTTCTTTCTTTATTTTCTTACAGTTTTGGTTTTTTGTTTTTTTGTTTTTTTACTTGTGGCATAACTTCTACCCTAACTTGATATCTTGGTCTGGACTGATTCTCTCAGTCTAGATTATGTTAACTCTCTCTCTGTGTGTAGTTAACTTGTTCCTCTGTCTTCTGTATTCCCTGTAAATTAGTTACTGGATCTATAGGCTTCATCTGATTCAGGTTCAGTTTTTTTGGCTAAACCACTTCATCGTTATGATACATTTCTCATCAAGAAGATGCATAATGTCTCGTTGTCTCTATTTTTGTGATGTTAGCAGTTATTGATGTTCAGTGCCCAAAGCCAGTTGTTTATTAGGTGTTGCAAAATGGTGATATTCTAATTCTGCCATCGCTTCTACAGTTGTTAGCTGGAATAATTCATTAAAGAAAAACTAACCCTGATCTGCTACTAGGTAACTCAACGGTATAGTCCATATAGAAGAGGAAGAATAAATCCTTGATTCTTTCTCCTTACTTACCAGTTTTCAAAATGAGTTGGTTTCCTAACGTAAAACAGATAGCTAGTAGGAAACTGCTGCATAAAACAGGGAGATCAACTTGATGATGGGTGATGACTTAGAGGGATGGGATAGGGAGGATGGGAGGGAGTTGCGGGAGGGAGGGGATATATGTGTAAATACAGATGATTCACTTTGTTGTACAGCAAAAACTGGTACAACAATGTAAAGCAATTATATTCCAATAAAGAGCTTTAAAAATAAAAAATTAAAATTAAAAAATTAAAAAATTAAAAAAAATAAACGAGTTGGTTTCCTGAGTACCCCTGTGATGACCAATTAATCTTTTTCTTTTTTTCTTTTTAATATCATTATGAACAAGGCATAGGATTCTTCTAGTATCATTTTTTTTATAGTTTTTATCTTCCTTATTCCTGCTGGTTATACGGGCTGTAACACTGGTACAGGCATGAAAGCTCTCCTTTAGGGCTTCCTGATTCCATTTTATTTATTTACTTTTTAAATTTAAAAATTTTTTGGCCTTGCCAAAAAAATTAGTTCCCCAACCAGGGATCAAACCCATGTCCCCTGCAGTGGAAGTGCGAAGTGTTAACCAGTGGACCACCAGGGAAGTCGCTTTAGTATCATTTTAACATATTTGCTGTATCAATCCAGTGACATTATTGTCCTTAATTGATACTCAAATTACTCCATCTTTGGTTGAGAGAGGTCCTTCAAGTTGTTTCCTAGATCCTGTCAGCATAATCCTATTATTTGATAGCTCCCTTGCTATCTGCTATGACCAAAGTTTCCAAATATTTTTTGCTCTAGATCTGGAATCAACCATTTCTCCAAGGAACCCATGGTTCCTTATTTGGAGACCACAGTCTAAAAGTCTAGGGTGCTCATTGTTACTGGGTTGGTGATTGTTTCTAAGCCATTACAAGTGGACACTGCCTGGAAATATTTTTTAATAAAAAATACAGTTTTATCACTTCCTATTCTAATTCAGGACTAAAGTTGGTTTTTTTGTTTGTTTGTTATGCTTGCTCTTTGCTTTCTTAGACTTACCCTCTTTTACCTTACATCTCTACTCCTTTTTCTCACCCAGCTAAGAATGACAGAGTATCACATGGCATAGATGAAGAAACTGAGACTCAAAGAGCTTGAGTAATCTTTCACTAAGTGGCAGAGCCAGGGTTCAAACATAGATCTCTCTGACTCCACAGTCTTTGCTTAAATTCATCTTTTAAAAAATTTGACTTGACACTGCTCCCTTGCTTCAAAGAAGAGCATTTTTAATAGAACTGCCAGGTATAGAATTCAATTCAACTAACATGTATTGAGCACCCATTACCATGCAGAGTCCTGTTCTCTTGTATAAGACTGATGTCCATCAGCAAATCTTGTCAGCTCTACATTCTAAAATGTTTCCAGAATTCAACCACTTCTCAACACCCCATTTGCCACCATCCTGGTAGTAACCACGAGCATCTTGGATTGGATTAATGATGTCGTAGCCTTGCTTGGATTATTGTAGAGTCCTCCTAACTGGTCTCCTTGTGCTCTTGCCCCCTACAGTCTATGGTCATCACGTCAGCCAGAATGACCCTTAAAAAACCTAAGTCAGGTAAAAGAAAAAAAAAAACCAAAAACCTAAGTCAGGGATTTCCCTGGTGGTCCAGTGGTTAAGACTCTGCACTTCCACTGCAGGGGTGCAAGTTCTATCCCTGGTTGGGGAACTAAGATCCTACATGCCGTGCGGCGTGCCCAAAAAAAACCAAATCATGTCATTCTTCTACTCCAGACTCTCCAAGCGTTTTCCACCTCAGAGTAAAAGCCCAAGTACTTCCTATGCGTTATAAAGTCCTATATGTTTTGAATCCCCTGTTACCTATATGACCTCATTTTTAATCTTCCTCTGTTTTCTCTGCATAGGCCACTCTGGCCTCAGCACTATTCCTCTAAGGAGCAAAGAATGCTCTTGTCTCAAGGTTTTTGCATTTGCTGATTCCTCTGCTAGGAGTGACATCCCAGTAAGTGTCTCTGTGTTCAACTGTCTCACTTTCATCAGTTCTTTACTCAAGAATCACTGTTTCCGTAAAGCCTTCCCTGGCTCTCCTATCTAATACCTCCTCACTTCACACATTTTATTCTACCTACTCTGCTTTCTTTTTTTCCTTAGCATTTAACACTGTCTAAAATACTATATGTTTCACTTATTTACCTTGTTCATTGTCTCATACCCACTGGAATGTAAACTCCATACAGTCAGGGATTTTTCGGTCTGTTTTATTTAGTGTTTTCTCCCTATTGCCTAGAACAGTGCCTTGGACATGGTTCATGCTCAAAAAATGTTCATTAAATGAATGAGTATACTTCTAAAGTTACAGCTTCATTAACTTTCCCAGGGAGCTCAGCATTTCTGACGTTATGCATGTATTCTCAACTAAAAAGGTATGATGACATTCCAGTTGTCTAATATTAGAATATTTTTTAAAGGAAGAATAGCTCCGCTTTGCTCTCTCTCTTTTTCTCATATAAGCCTCCACCCCTACCCCAATGACTCCTGCTTGTTCTTCATAGAATACTTCCTCTCTTGGGACTGTATATTTCTTTTTTTTTTTTTCTTCTGGTTAAATAGCCACAGACTGTCCATCTGAGCTGACTCTCATTGGAAAGTGAGTCGGTGCAGCCTAGTGGAGAGCAGAGGCCTGAGCATTTGCCTCTCCAGAATGTTTGTATTGACAAATGGCAGTCAGTTATTGACGTTTATGTCCCTTGGTGATACTTCAATTGGCTTATCTTTGCTGGTCAAATGCCTTAATTGTTCTGGCCTTTAATTCAGTCAAAGTTGGAGCTAGAGCAGAGGGGGAAGAGAAGGAGCAAGCCTAACAGAACATCAAGCTTGAGCTTGGAGGCTGCTGGCAACGATCAGCCTGTCATAATGTTATGATTTGTTCATTTTTATACCATTTATTAGCCTTTACTTGTTGTGCCATTTGGCCTCCGGGGCAGATAAAGTGCTGTCTAATTTGGTAGGTTTGCTTCTGTCAGAGCAGCCTCGACAGGGAAGGTGTTAGCTGCAGTGACAAGTAATCAATAGCTGTCGTTGTCATGAGGAACGTGAGCAGTTGGGCCTTTCATCTGGAGGATTAGAGGTCTAATTGGATTGAGAATAGGGAGGGTGGGCTGTTGGGTAACCCTGTCAGCCTTGTGAAGCTGTCAAATGTCGGCCTTATTCATGGTGAAGGGAATAAGGAACTGTGTGCTTTCAGAATTGAGGAGGAAGGCATGTGAAAGCCCTTTATACAAAGGAACGGGTCCTGAGGTCGACTCAGCTGACATATGCTCCCTTTTTTATTTAATTAGATATCCCTTTGGATAATAAATCTATGTAAGTTTAAAAGATATCTTCAAGCCTGGATGTGCAAAACACACACACACACACACACACACTACAAATCTAGATTGGTTCTTTTTGTCTTTGGTCATGCTACAAGGTAAACCACTTAAATGGAGGTTAAAAATGAAACTGTAGGGAAGAAATTGCATAAATTGTCATCTCATTGTCAGAACTAACAAGTGATAAGCATTCTTAACTATTATTAAAAGAAAATAACTGGGACATTAAATTAAAAGGATAGATGAGTTAGTAATGAAGTATGGATATTTGAGAGTATTATTCCCCCTTCCTCACTTAAAAATGTGGTTCCTTATAAAACAAAATCTTTCATTTACTCCAACATGAACCAACCCAAAGAATAAGGCTAAATTGTTTCTTCAAAAGGATGCACAAGTCTTTATTTCTTAGCGAATTAGAACATGTGACAGGATTGGATTTAAATGATACCAATGCTATCATATCAAATTTAGGCTCAAAGTCTCTTCTCCTCTATATCCCTACGTACTTATGCTATTCCCCTGTACTCCTATATCCTTATGCTATTATGCATTTGTAGTATGAATGGGGAAGGTATTTGGAAAAAAAATGAGTTGCTTATTCTCCAATGTACAGAGATCTTAATACCACCTCTTCAAGGCCAAGTGAATGATTTTAAATTTCAGTAAATTCTATGGAACAAAACAAACTTAACAGTGATAAATGCTGAACACAATGTTGTAAACAAATTTAATGTTTCCTTATATATACACTCTATGTACAAATTAAATTCAGTGCGTTTTTGTCATCCAAAAGCGTATGTAATTTTTTAAATGCTTTTACAGTATACTAGGTACTGAGAGTGTTCGTAAGCATCATTTATACAGTATATCTTCATGAAAGCCTTGAATAAAGGTGAATTGACAGTAATGTCAAGAGTGTGTGAATAGGCACTCCTGGGTTATGGATTATGTATTCAGCCCATCTCTGTAACCCTATGGTCTCTTTGCTATAGTTGTTCAAAGCTCTGCTAACCAATTTGAAATGACTCAAAAAAGTACGCCAAAAGAACTGAATGATATACAAACTAGACAGTGGGTGGGTGAACCCAGTGACCTCACTGGGCCCTTGAAACTCTGAGATTCATTATCATTGCAAATATTTCATTAAGTTCTTCCTATGTAAGCTCTAGCTTGAAGATTCTATTATAGTCCATAAAGATTCTATTCTTTATAGTCCATAATGAAGATAAGCAAATTCTCAATACTGCTGACTAAGCACTTAGAATTGTTATCTAAAGTACTTGTTTTGCTTGATCTAAGCTAAGAAAGTTTAAAGTTTCAAAACAACACTCCAGTGTTGCAGAAATCTCTCAGATTTCATGCAATTCTTCTACAGTTACATCTGTGAACGTATAGTTGTGACCACATTTTCTTAAACAAAATTGCTCACAGGAAATGGTGGAGGCAAACTTCATGTCCTTGCAAAAGAAGTTCAACGTTTAAGTAGCTAGATTCACATTAAGGAGTTTGATCAAAACATATTATCTGTAACCTTCAAGAGTCTTTGCTCGAGTCACATTAGAATATTTTGTTGCTTTGTAACTCCTAATAATCTTTTCCATTCATTCAGCAAATGTTGGTGCAAAAGCCACTATGCTAAATACAACCATGAACAGGGCGTAATCCTGCCATCAAGGACTTCATAGTTTAATGGGGAAAACAACAAGGCAAATGGTAATTAAACTGTACTATTCTTGTGTTAAATCCTAGAAAAGGGGTAAGCTTAGAGATATCACAGAGAAAAGTAGGAGGGGCACCTAAGCCACCCTGGAGTGTTGTGGTCTGCAATGGCTTCCTTAAACAAATAGCATCTCTGCTAAGTGGAGAGAGAAAAGAGGTGGGAAAGCCACTCCAAGAATGTCTTGGAGTGTTCTTGTAGTATTCTCAAGGAGAGAAAATATATGTAGTTTAATATATATGGATCATTGAATATGAGGTATAACATGTGGAGAGATGATACTGGGCAAATAAAATGGGGTCAAACCTTGAAGGGCCCTACATGGAGAATAATGAAAGGACTTGAAATTTTATTGAAGGATTATATTTAAAACTTGAAAATTGATTATATTGGGCTGAAGGAAAGGGATCTGCCGCTAACTCACCAATGCCTTTCTCATCACAAAATTCAAATACCTTTCGTAAGTCCTGGTCTTCCTTGACTTCCTTGGTACATTTGACCTTCCTTATAACCCTCTCCATGAATTTCTTTCTTTTCCCTGAGGTATATTACCTGTTGCAGTGGCAAAAATATTAAACTAGACTCAGAAATCAGAAGACCTAGATTCATGACTTAGGTTGTACTTCTTTCTAACTAATTAACTTCTGCTTCTTTCTTTCTAACTAAGTGATTTGGGATAAGTTTTAAGCATAAATGTTCTGGGCTTCTGTTTCATGTTCTTTAAATTTGTAGTAATACTGATCTCAAAAGGTTCTAATGGGGGTTAAATAAATTCATGGATTTGAAAGGACCGTTTGTTTTTGTGAAGGGACATATAGTCTGAAGAGCCCTGACTTGGATCCCAAAATAGTAAGGATGTTGAGTAAGGAAAAAAGTGTATTCAAGCAGATTAAATGAGTCACTTTGAAGCTAAAATTAAGAAGCAGCAACCAAGATAATCAAGTAACAAGTTCTGAGAATATTTTATTAGATCTTCTCTCATGGACCTTAGCACTTTTTATCCTGTATTATGATTATTTATGAACAAATCCACTCCTGGTGTTCTTTAAGCTCAGAAGTACAGAGTCCTATCAAATTTATCATTGTATCCCCTTGCAATTCATTGCACAAAATAGGTGTTAAGTAAACATTTGTGTATTGGGAGGAATGAAACAATTAATTATTATGCTAGTATTGTCAGAATTCTTTCTGGATACAATTTCATATCCAACATGAAATCTATGTGCTCTTTCATTGTCAGTTTTGCAAAGATGTTAAAAATAGCATTTACTCTGTAAAACCTTTTATTATCCAAACTTTGGAATTTATTAACAAAATACAGCATGCTCGCTTTGACAGCACATATACTAAACAAAACACAGCATTTGACTTATAGTAAGAAAGGACAGAAGTGTGATACTGACCTCACCTGCTTGGACAAGGAAAACTCTGAGAGTTGTGTTACCCAGCTTGTTGTAGGGGTTCAGCAGGAGGGGATGTTGAATTGTGTAAAGATTATAGTTGATCTTTAATCAAGGATAGCTATTGTTAGCACAAGATCCAAAATAAAATAAAGTGATACTTACAAGGATGGTTGGGACTACCTAAATACTTCTTCCGTCATCAGGTTGATACAGTGGTTCTCAGCCATCTAGAAAGCTTTTAAAACATAACAGTGCTTTTGCCATTTGCAGCAACATGGATGGACTTAGAGATTATCACATTAAGCAAAGTCAGTCAGAAAGAGAAAGACAAATACCATATGATATCACTTATATGTGAAATCTAAAATATGACACAAACGAACATATCTATGAAACAGAAACAGACTCACAGATATAGAAAACAGACTTGTGGTTGCCAAGGGGGAGGTAGAGTGGGGGAAGGGTGGAGTGGGAGTTTGGGACTAGCAGATGCAAACTATTACATATAGGAAAGATAAACAACAAAGTCCTACTGTATAGCACAGGAAACTATATTCAATATCCTGTGATAAACCATAACGGAAAAGAATATGAAAAATAATATATGTGTATAACTGAATCACTTTACTGTAAGCAGAAATTAACACAACATTGTAAATCAATTGATGATGTAGCTCATTTTGGATCATCCTTCCCACAAATCTCATTTAAAAACTCTGGACAAAACTTAAAAACAACTACCTGGAGGAACTGAAGACTGAACAGAAGCAGGCAGAAATTGGAGAGGAATAAACTCTTGGAATAAGAGAAGACAAGGATGGCATTGCGTGGGTTTCCACTTTTATTACAGGGCCTAGTCAGTTCTTCAAGGAGGAGGAAAATTGAATAGAAGTCTGCACTGTTGCTTGTGAGGAATCAGAGGATAGCATTTGGGGCAATAGCTCCAAGTCAAGAAAGACAGTACAGAATAAAGGTACCCACAGAAAGGGAGCCCCAAATTCTACATATAAACTGCCAAAATCCCTGACTGACCCCTTACCAAAACATACATGGGGAAAACTTCAAGCACCCAAGCTAAGGCTAAAATAACTCATCAGAAATTTTAGGTGCTGCCTGCCTGTGCAGTAGAAACAATTTGGAGTATGAGTTCAGCCAAGTTAACTGCCTACTTAAAAAAAAATCAGTAGAGCGTACCTTGAAGATATTGCAGTTTCAATATCAGACCACTGCAATAGAGTGAATATCATACTAAAATAAGTCACATGAATTATTTTGTTTCCCAGTGCATATAAAAGTTCTGTTTACACTGTACTGTAATCTGTTAAGTGTGCAATAGCATTATATCTAAAAAATGTGCATACCTTAATTAAAAAATAATTTAGTGTTGAAAAATGCTAGCCATCATCTGACAACACAGGATTGCCACAAACCTTCAATTTTTAAAAAACACATCTGCTAAACACAATAAAGTGAAGCACAGTAAAATGAGTTATGTCTATCTTTAATGTAACATACAGAATCCAGAGTCTCATTTGCAATGTCCAAAATATTATTCAAAATTACTAGGTATGTGGATAAATGAGGAACTGTGATCCATAATCAAGAGAAAAGGAAATCTTGGAGAACAACCCAAGATGATCCAGATGTTGTAATTAGCAGATGAGGATTTTAAGGCAGCTGTTTTAACTCTGCTCAAGGATGCAAAGAAAAATATACTCATAATGAGTAAACACATGGAAAGATCACAGAAGGTAAAAAAAGAACTAAATGGAAATTCTAGAACTGAAAAATGTAACATACAGATAAAAATTTTATTGGAAGAACTTATCAGTAGATTGGAGATGACAAAAGAGTCACTGGACTTGAAGACAGATCAGTATAAATTATGCAACCATAAAAATGAGAAGAATGTATTAAGAAAAAAAAAAACAGTGCCTCATTGACTTGTGGGACAATATTGAAAGATTGTAATGAGGTTATCAGAAGGTGAGGAGACAGGAAATGGAGCAGAAAAATAATTGAGAAAATGATGACCAAAACTTGCCCAAACTTGGTGAAAGACACAAATTTAAAGATTCAAGAGGCCAAGTGAACCCCTAAAAGATAAATACACAGAAAACCTTACCTAGAAATACCGTAGTCAAACTACGGAAAACCAAAGATAAAATCTTGAAAGCAGTCAGAGAAAAAGACGAAACCCAACATGGTAAACCATGAATACAAAGACAGCATACTTCTCAGAAACAATAGGCACAGGAAGACTGTAGAATGATAGCCTGGGGAAAGAAAACTATCAACCTAGAATTCTCTATGTAATAAAACTGTCTTTCCATATTAAAATTAAAATAAGGACCAACAAAAACTAAGAGAATTTATCTCAAACAAACCTACATTTTAAGAAATACTAAAGGAAGTTCTTCAGTCTGAAAGGAAATGACACCAGATGAAAACTTGCAGTGTTCCTGCTGCACCATCTACTGTTAAAGCCAAATTTTGCGGCGGCTGGCAAAGGAGAAATGGTTATAAGGTCTGGCTCCAGTATCATAAAACAAGGTAAAGTAGAATTGATTTGGAGTTGTAAGGCAAATAACTGATAACAGCTACACTGATTGAGGAAATTTATCTTGATTCCAGTTTGCTGAGAATGTACACCGAGAATGGGTGTTGAATATTGTCAAACGCTTTTCCCTCATATTTTTGTTCATTATGGCCATTTTTCTCTGTTAAGCTGCCAAGGCCATGTACTATGCAGAAATCCTTGAAAAGATAGTCCAAGTAACTAGACAAGTGGAAACACTATGGAGCGTCACCTCCAAATGTGTCCAAGAACAAACCAAACTTACCTTAGGTTGAGCTTTGAGAGTGATTTCAGAGATAGCATCTGTTCCCCTAAGCCCTTTTATCCTTCTCCTTTCCATCTGCAAAGGAAAAAAGAAATCTCAACCACATGCTAATTACAGGCTTAAATTTCCACAATAGATTTTAAATCTTTTACCCCACCTAAAATAACTAAAATAGCTGTTTCCAGTATTGAATATCCCTAATACATAGAGAGATTGAAATTTTAGGTGGGCCTTAATGAAATGGTCAAACTTAAAGACAAGGACTGGGAATGGGGGATAGAATTTCAGTGAGCAAAGACTGAACATCAGAAATGGCCATAGCATTTTTCTTTTTTAAGAAATGTTGAGGAAGTTGATTACAGAAGAGAATGAGAGACAGATTAGTTTTCTGTTATACAGATTTCTTTCTTTCCTATCTAATCCTAATTATTTTCTTTCTCCTTTCCTATTCCACTTCCTTTCCTTTTTTCTTTTTTCCCCAGCATTTCCTTCTCCTGTTTACTTGTCTATAGCATAAACCTTTCAGTTTCATACAGTAGCATCTGTAAACATTGCTTGGTTATTTTGGTGGCCCTCAGAATTAAAGTTGCTGCCTGTCCGAAGTTTGTCCTTTCCATTGAATATTCCACAAGTAGGTCAGCAGAGTCATTCTTGAACTTGGCTCTGTTATTGAGCAGACTCATTCATAAATTTAGTCTCCTTGGACTAACTAGATTTATTATGGGCTACCAGAAATCCTCTTCAGATGTGCATGACTGCACTTGGAAGCTCTGAGCTTTAGAGCCGTGTTTACTACCATCTTCTCTAACCAGAGCAATATCTCTTATCCATTGGCAGAGGAGAGTTGAGGATGTTGTTGGGAGTTTGAGCATGAAAGTAATGTGATGGGCTTGAAGAGGGTGAATGCAAGGCATGTTGGAGATAATAAGATACGTATTTCACCATAGCTGTAGGCAAATTCTATCTTGTAAGATACAAAACATGAATCCAATATATACTGATGTTTAGCATCTGTAGCATTTGGTGAGCCATTGTGAAGAACATATTGGTTACTTCTGATAAAGTAGGTTGAAAGGTGACTTGATTGGAAATAATCTCTGCTTCAACCATTTGGTGGGGGTTGGGTGATTTTTTTTTTTTTTTTTTTTTGTATTTTGTTTCCTGCCATACTTTCTGGCATTTATTTATTCTCAACGTTTTGTATTACCTGTTACCTAGTAGCTCGATTTTTAATGCTGATAACTATAGTCTTAAGTAATTTTCTCCTTGGCTTTGTGAGAGTTTTTTCCCCCCAAGCATGTTTCCCAAGTTTATTCTATCCAAGAAAAATGAAGGTAGTTATTAAGCTGCTTTATGTTTCTTATTAAAAAAAAATTATCAAAGCTTAAAAGGACCTTGTAAATCATTATGTACTATATTTCCCAAGTCTTCTTCCTTAGAACAGTATTCTCATGAAATGTTGTGGGAAAAATGGGTCTCATGGTCAAATAAGTTTGGGAAATACTGCAGGCTTCTTCTTGGAAATTCACAATGCACATTAGCATCTTAAAGGCTCTGAAAAGTCATGCAGTAAAGAAACCTGTGTATTTTTTTTTACCCAGGATTTTTCATAATCATTTGACCTCAATACCTTTTTTTCACCGTCCTCAAGTCTGTTCTCTACATCTGCGTCTTTATTCTTCCTCTGCCACTGAGTTCATCAATACCATTTTTTTAGATTCAGCATCTTAAGGAACTGGTCAAACATTTTGGTAAATACTAGTTTATAACTTAATTGAATTCTTTTATTTCATAGTTGAAGAAAGTGGGACCCAGAAAGTTGTCTCACTCATCACATCTGAAAACAATGCCTTACATCCACAAAGTAGATGATAGATAATGATATGCTCATGTTTAGGTAACTAGTTAGAGCCCAGGACCAACACGTAGATGTCCTGACTTATAACTCATAGCACTTAATAATGGTAATGCATCCAAACTTATATTTGCTGCTATTTAAGTTGGTGATAAATAAAAAAGATTTTATTATTGCTATAAAATGCTATATACTAGCTAAGAAGGCAAACTAAAAAGTGAAGTAGTAGTTTGCTGATGTTTTAAATAGTTTTCCTGTCTCTTTAGTCTATAACAATGTCAAATGTTGGTCCCTTGAAATTGGTTAGAGCACTCTGGGTTTTGAAAAAACAGTTCAAGTCTGTCTAAAGCCATCTGAAAGGGGAATTTTCTGAAGCTTTTTCTATTCCCATGATTCTCACAAAATTCTCCAATTCATTCTAGTCTAGAAAGTAATGGATCTTCCCTTAAAGAAGTGCTAATCCCAAGGTGATCACAAAAGACAGATTTTCCCACCTCTGATCAGGTTTCTTCTTTTGTTTTGCTATATATTTTTTAGCATGCTTGGTATTTTATCCCCAAGATATTTCTTTTTTCATAAAGATATTGTACTATATATAAGAAATATTTGGAATTTTTATTTTTCGGGACTCCATTTTGGCATGGTATTTTTTGGCCATTCCATAGTTAGTTAAGTCATATTTCACTATCACCAAAGAAGATATCTTAGAATTAAATTTTTTTTCTCCCCTTCTGTGCTGAGGGGCATATGGGATCTTAGTTACCCAAATAGGGATGGAACCCATGCTCCCTGCAATGTAAGCTCAGAGTCTTAACCAGTGGACCACCAGGGAATTCCCAGAATTAAATTCTTGAATTGCTCTTGACCTTCCTGATTGGCAGTCAATTTAAATTAGATAGTATCTCCCATCATCTTAAAACTCTAAGGAATGCTCCCATTTGTGAAGAAAGAAACTGTAACAACAGGAAAGGGATGTGGGGTGAAGAAAAACCCCTGTATTGTTTGTTTTAGCGTCAAAAAAATCTGTGAATAGTTTTTATTGCTGGATATAAACAGGTATCATGAATGGTGTATGGGGGTTCACATTAGTATCAGAAGTTTTTATGGGTGCTCTGCTGGTTACTTGATGCAACCTTGTATATTGTGCTGTGTTTTCTCAACTGCCTTTGTAAACACCATAGCCTTAATAGATCATTTTGAAAGAAGCTACCATCCTGCCGCATCCATTGGTAGCCTTCTTTCAGGTTTCTGACATATCCTTAATCTGATGCTGAGCCTTGTCATTTGGATCAATAGTAAACCAGATAAGATGTCTTCTACTTGCAAGGCTATGGCTATAAAAGGTATTTGAAAAATAAATTCACTTTTTATGTCCATGCCACAAACCTGGGGAGTACTAATTTGTCATTTGTCTCTCCATCTGTCTGTAAACAGTCAGTTAAATTGGTTATTGATGAGAATAAGGTGAATTATACTTGAAACGAGAGTAATATAGAAATAAACTTCATAGTAAATTTCTTAGAGTCCTACAAAAAGGTGACATCTCTTTTTTTTAAAGAGGTGGCCTGTCTTAACTTGAATCTCTGTTTTAGAATGAGCAATTTGTTTTATATTGTTTTCTATTGCAAATCTACAATAATAATAATAATTATAATTATACTTTACAAAGCACTTTTATATACATGATCTTAACTTCATAACCCCTATAACATAATACCCATTTTATAATTTTAATGCATTTGTTATTCATTCAGAAATATTTATCTAATACCTACTATATATAAGGCACTATGCTAGGCACTTCAGATTCTGTATAGAAAAATAAAGTTGGTGATAATAGAAGAGGTTAGAATTGTAACATTTTAGTGTTAGAAGGAATTCCAAAAATCATCTCCAAACTTATCATTTTACAGGAGACTAAATTGCAGCCAGTTTGTAAATCATGGTCAACTAGCTATTTAGTGGCATTATTTTTTTTTCTGTTATATGATATAAACTGTTCACCTTTCTAAAGTCAACCCGTAGTTTAATCTTTTTGAATCTGTGTTTCTTCATCTATGAAGTGACAATAATTCTGACTTCCACAACAGGAATATTTTGAATATTAATGAAGGCTTGATTACAAAACATTTCAAAATTTAAATGCCCCTCTGAGGGTAAGAAACATTCCCCATAGGTAAGAGACAGGGAGAGAGTATATCAAAATGTAAACCATGGTTTCCTCAGGTTTGTGAGATGCAGGCTGCTCAGTGTTTTCTTCTTTATATTTTTCTTCATTTTTGAAATTTCTTTAATGAATGTTATTACTTTTATAATAAACATTAAGTTTTTTCCTTTTGTTCCTCTGACTTTATATTTTAACATAATTTCAGATTTACAGAGAAGTTGTAAGAATACTGCAAAGAATTCTCATGTACCCTTCACCCCAATTCCCCAGATGTGCAGATTTAAGCACATGTGCTTTATCCTTCTCTCTCAGTATATGTGAGTGTGAGACATTGTCTTCTGAACCATCTGGAATAAGTTGTAGACATCATACTCCTTTGCCCTCAAATCTTTAGTGCATATTTCCCATAAACAAGGACATTCTCTTAAATTACCACAGTTCAATTATCAAAATCAGGCAGTTAACATAAATGCTATTGTCTAATCCACAAAGCTTATTTAGATTTTGCCAGTTATCCCAGTAATGTCATCCACATAAAAGAAAATCCAGGATCAGGCATTTCATTCAATTATTACATCTTTTTAGTCTTCATTAATCTGCAGCAGTTCCTCAGTCTCGTGTGTGTGTGTGTGTGTGCATGCACGCGTGTGCATGTTTCCATGTGTGCATGGGCACGCACGTATGGCATTACATTCTAAGTGTACAGACCAGTTATACTGTCTTTCATTTTTTCTGATGTTTCCTCATAATCTAGGTTATGCATTCTTGGTAAGAATACCACAGGAATGATGTGTTATTCTAAGTACATGATATCAGAAAGCACATGATGTTACTTTGATCATTTGGATAAAGTGGCATCTGCCAGATTGCTCCACAGTAACCTTACTTTTTTTCCTTTTGTAATTAACAAGTATTTCGTGGAGAGCTAATTTGAAACTATGTAAATATCCTGTTATTCCTCAAACTTTCACCCACAATTATTAGCATCCTCTGACCACTCCACGTGAGTCAGTTATTATTATGATGGCTGCCAATGGTAAAAGTTATTTTTAATCACACTGCTTATTCCAGATATGAAATTAGATGAATGGTCTGATGGAAACTTTAAAAATCACCTCTCACATTAAATAAAAAAGCTAAAAAGGAATGGAATAGAAGGTACCAAAAGGCCAACAAAAGCTTATGTTGGACTTAGGATAATGAAATTATTGGTGATCTTTTTTCTTATTTTCCCAATTTTCAATATTTTTCCAAAATTTTCAAGACATACGAAATATATAATTCATTATTTTTGAATCACTTTCTAAAATGTGTTTATATCTAATTGGCCCATAAAGAGCTTGAGGGAGATACTAGAATGTTGATTTAAGAATTGTGATGTGCTTCATGAAACAATGCTCAACATCACTAATCATTAGAGAAATGCGAATCAAAACCACAATGAGGTATCACCTCACACTGGTCGGAATGGCCATCATCAAAAAATCTAGAAACAATAAATGCTGGAGAGGATGTAGAGAAAAGGGAATCCTCCTTCACTGTTGGTGGGATTGTAAGTTAATACAGCCACTATGGAGAACAGTATGGAGGTTCCTTAAAACACTAAAAATAGAACTACCATATGACCCAACAATCCCACTCCTGGGCATATACCCAGAGAAAACCATAATCCAAAAAGAAACATGTACCACAATGTTCATTGCAGCACTATTTACAATAGCCAGGACATGGAAGCAACCTAAATGCCCATCAACAGTTGAATGGATAAAGAAGATACGGCACATATATACAATGGAATGTTACTCGGACATAAAAAGGAATGAAACTGAGTTATTTGTAGTGAGGTAGATGGACCTAGAGTCTGTCATACAGACTGAAGTAAGCCAGAAAGAGAAAAATAAATACCATGTGCTTATACATATATATGGAATCTCAAAAAAAAATTTTTAATAATAAAATAAATAAATAAGGTACTGATGAACCTAGGGACAGGACAAGAATAAAGACACAGACATAGAGAATGGTCTTGAGAACACAGTGGGGAAGGGGAAGCTGGGACAAAGTGAAAGAGTAGCATAGACTACCAAATGTAAAATAGATAGCTAGTGTGAAGCAGCTGCATAACACAGGGAGATCAGCTCGATGCTTGGTGATGACCTAAAGGAGTGGGATAGGGAGGGTGGAAGGGAGGCTGAAGAGGGAGGGGATATAGGGGTATATGTGTAAATACAGCCAATTTACTTTGTTGTACAGCAGAAACTGCACAACACTACAACAATTATACGCCAATAAAGATCTGAGGGGGGAAGTAATTGTGATGTGCTTGAACTTCGAAGAACTGTTAAACTAGAATTAAAACATAGCTGTGGCAAACAGAACACCTACCCTGGGATAAGTTACCAAATGGCACAACTAAAATAACCTTTGATCTGCAGATCTTTCTTCCCCACTCTAACCACTAAACTGTAGCATTATTTTTTACTGACTCAGTTGCCTCTTAGTTTCAAAGAGAAAAGGTCACAGGACAGTGGAAGAAAGGTGAGGAACAGTACAGAGTTCAGAGATTGATTTGTAGATGGAGGTGGTTTGTGATATGATTTTTTGAAGATGGCTAGATTTGCGACTAGAAGATACATGCTTGAATTCAAGCATCACCATCCATTGTGAGGACTTTGGCTACCATTTTGCAAATGGGTAGTAGTTACCAAGTCAGATTACTACTTAGTGCTCAGCTTTTAATGAAAACCTTTAATGCATAGCCAGAATGAGTTTCATTAAGGATTTCTGAGTTTAATTGAATTTATTTACACATTTATCTGTCGTTTGTCTTTTTCCACTAGCTAAGAAATCCCATCCATAGTGTGGAACTGAAATAGAAAAGGCAACAGATGGATTCAATCAGTTATTTGAAACAGTTTCCCCAAAGGCACCTATCTTAGCTGAGTAGATGAATTGATTTTTTTTTTAACTGCATGTTAGGATCAATAAAACTAAGGTACATTGTTGAAAAACTAAAGATGGAGCCTACTGCAAGACTTGGGGTGCTTCAAAGGAACCAGGTGTTAAACAAGATTTGTTTGGATTTAGCTTCTGAATTTGATATTAAAACATGATTTTTTTAAGTAACTACTTGCAGTGCAGCTCAGAAGGCTCATCAGGGTCAGTGAGGAGAACAGACCAAGTAGATTATAATATTCATCAAACAATGAAGCACGAGGAACAGAATCTTTTCTTTCTTTCTTTCTTTCTTTCTTTCTTTCTTTCTTTCTTTCTTTCTTTCTTTCTTTCTTTCGTATCTGAAACAAACATGGTCAAATAAAACATGTTTTGTTTACAAGGACTACTTTTATAGTGAGAGGAGAACCATAATGGTATCTGAGCAAGAAACCAATGTTTATTGAGCCCTTGCTGTGAACTGGTCACTATGCGGGGTTTTTTGTGGTTTTTTGGGGGGTTTTGGTTTGTTTGTTTGTTTTTTACCAATGGGAAATCTGAGGCTTTGAGAAGTAACATGCTCACAGTTAATACAGCCAATGACGTACCCAGATCTGACTGGTTCCAAAATACATTCTCATTTAATTGTACCATGCTGCCTCCCCATGGGGAAGCATTTCTCGCTCCCCTAGACCTTGAACTTCATTATGCTACGAAAAGGAATTTTTGTATCCAGAAAAAGGAAATAGACTCAAAAACTATTACCCTGAGGTTAAGAAAAATGAAAGTTATTAGAAATGTAAGTTATTGTTGTGGCAGCTAGAATAAAAAAACATTCAGTTTTGAAGTAGTTATAAAGACTGGGTCTTGTGCTTAGAATCATAGAGTCAAAGAACATTAAGCCAGATGAGCCTCTGGATCATAATCCAATCGCCTCATTTTTCATGTGGGAAGAAACTGAGGCTCAGAGAAAATCAATAACTTGCCTTTAGATGTGATGAGCTGGCTGAGACCTCTCATGTCACTACCTTACTTAAATTCTTCAGTACTGCTTCAGAAGCCTAAGGAAAAAGTGCAAACTTCTTAGTCTGGCACATTTCATCATCTAGTCCTTGCTTACCTTTTTGGCTTCAGCGTCATGTGTCTTCCTTTCTACTCTATTTAAAGCTTTCATCCTAATCACTTCTCCTCACCCTCATTCTTCACTCACAGCGCCCTTGCACAGCCGCTTCCTTCCCACTTAGGGTGGCTTTAAATGCAGCTCAGGCACTGTTTTCTTCAAGAAGCCTTTACTGACCCCTCAAGGCTGGGTTAGGTACCCCTCTTTAGAGTTCTTACCACCGTCCTTACACAGATAGGGCTGATCTCATTCATTGTATTACAATAGTGAATAACACTTGCAAATGGCTTCACTATCTGTTATGGCCAAAGTGAAGGATAGTGTGGGATTAATTGCACCATGTAATAAGTGAATGCACGAGAGACTTGCTTTGTACAACTTAGCAAATATTGGCTTCAGAATTTCTGTATAGGAGGAGCTTATGGGGACAAATTGATTGGAAGGGGTGGGAATAAGACTCAAAGCTATCTTTGTATAGCACTTTACATAAAACTCAGAAAATATCTGTCGTCCATATCAAAGACATGGGGTGGGGAAAATATGGAGGCATGGAGAGATGCTGAATTATTGGTGATCCCAAATCAAGATCCAGCTCCACTGCCATCTCTTTCATGGAGTCTTTCCTGATCTAACATTTCCCCTCTCCACAAAGGGCTGAAAGTATGTCCTCATCCAACCTGCCTGGTCTATTTTGTATTTTTTATGCACTTGCCTCTCCTTGCTTGTACTACACTGTAATGTATAATGAGTGTACATCTGTATTTTAATTCTTTTTAAGGCTTCCAAAACCCTTAGCATAGTGTCTGATTCAGAGTAATTACATAGTAAGTAAATGTTGAATATTGAATGAATTGTTGAATTAGGTCAGCGTGTCTCAATCTTGATACCATTTTTTTAATCACCTTCAGATCACTGAGGAAATATTAATTCCAAAATCTTAGAAATTCCGACTTCATTGATCTGGGATGAAACAGGCATTCTTTTTTTTTTTTGGTGGTTTTTGTTGTTGTTGTTGAAGTTCTTCAGGGTTGAGAACTCTGATATTAGGTTCTTTCTTTATACAATGATTTTCCAAGTGTGAACTCCTGGACCTAGCAGCACCAGTGTTTCTCAGAAACTTGTTTGAAATGTAAGTTCTTAGACCCTGCACCAGAGCTAGTGAATGAAAAACTGAGGGAAGTCCTCAGCAGTCTGTGTTTTCCAGCCCTCCAGAGATCCTGATGCATGCTAGAGTTTGAGAACTACTGATTTAAGATGAAATAAGTGTTTTCCTATAAATAAAATGTCAACTATGAGAAACAAAATACATTTTATAATCAGCCCAAAAGGTTGTACCAACTCAAAGCACCACTCTAAATAAATGAGGGTAGCTCATAAGCACAAGGGAATTGTGGAAATAAGCATCACAATGTTTTATAACTTTTTAATATTTATTTTTTTGTATGAAATGCTCTCCACTGAAGAGACTAATTTTCATAGTAATCTAAAAAAATAGTCTATATCAGGCAGGAAAAGCACATAAAAAGTCTGACATTGGGTAAAGAAGCCTCAGAGTCAAGGATACATTTCCATAGTTTACTTTCTTTTAGAGAAAAGTCTGTCTACTTTTTTTTGACAGTAACATTGTCTCTCTCTGTTGAGCTTTTTGACTGTGTGCCACTTGATAGTTCTGTCTATTCCTATGGAAACCAAGTTAGTGGATGGAGCCAAGGCTTGGAGGAGGCATTGAGGAGAAATATTAGAAGAGTTCAGCCACAGAGCAACTAAAGATGTTGCCTTTCCTTCAGTCAAATCCTCTTTGAGAGCCAGAATCCGTTTCAAGCCAGAGAGATGTTCTTGGCTGATGTGTTGTCTAGCTGCTCTGCCAGATGGATAAGCATCTTAAACTTGAAAAGCAACAAATAGAGTGCCTTTGAAGTGCCATTCTTAGCCTTTGCTTAGAGAATTGTCAAATAGCTGTTTTAAAAATTTTTTTTAAGATTTGCTTAAGATGACAGGTTAGTGATGTGGTTACTGTCGTAGTTATTGAATAATTAGAAATTTTAGCTTTAAAACACTGTGTTTAGGCTTGGAATCAGAAATGTAAGGAAAGAAAGAATGTCTGTGACTGGGGAAAACAACGCAGAATTGATTTCATTTCTATAGCTCAGTAATTCATATCATTCAAAAACTTGATTTTTGTAACTGTTTCCTATAAAGATTCATACTAAATTAAAAAAAAATTTTTTTTGAAAAGAAGCCAGAGTACAATGAGACACCTAAATCAACTGCGGCCAGAAAATGACCCAAGCAGAAAAGAATAATGAGGAAAGGCCCATCTTTTTTCCAATCTACCTGTACTCTATATTTGATATGGTAGCAGTATCTCATGTTCTAGGTAAAAGAACGATACAGATCTCATTGTACTGAGCTATTTATGTGAATATTTAAATTATATTTACATTTCAACTAGGATGTATAGATTCCTTTCTCCAGTTTTATATGCTTTAATTTATGCCAGAAATTATGTCTTTGGATAAAACAGTTGAAACAGCTATTAACATAGATGATTCATAACCCTGTATCTTGAGTCTAGCCATCGCTTCCAGCCTTCAGATCCATATATATTCTTTTCTTTTTTTTTTTTTGCTAGACATCTCTATATAGAGTTCCCTCAGACGCCCCAAACTCCGCATGTTTAAAAAAAAACCAGAACTCAAAATCTTCATCCTTAATCCTATTTCTCTTTCTGTCTTTTCAGTTGTCGACACCACTCTCCATTTTGTACCCATTCAGGAGTCCTCTTACATATTTGACAGTCTGTTCTCTTTTTTTTTTTTTATTTATTATTTTTTGGGGGGTACACCAAGTTCAGTCATCTGTTTTTATACACATATCCCCGTATTCCCTCCCTTCCTTGACTCCTCCCCCTGGAGTCCCCCCCACCCTCCCCGCCCCAGTCCTCTAAGGCATCTTCCATCGTCGAGTTGGACTCCCTTTGTTATACAACAACTTCCCACTGACTATCTATTTTACAGTTGGTAGTATATATATGTCTGTGCTACTCTCTCACTTCGTCTCAGTTTCCCCTTCACCCCCCACCCCCTCCCAAACCTCGAGTTCTCCAGTCCATTCTCTGTATCTGCGTCCTTGTTCTTGTAACTGAGTTCATCAGTACCATTTTTAGATTCCATATATGTGAGTTAGCATACAATATTTGTCTTTCTCTTTCTGACTTACTTCACTCTGTATGACAGACTGTAGTTCTGTCCACCTCATTACATATGGCTCCATCTCATTCCTTTTTATAGCTGAGTAATATTCCATTGTATATATATGCCACATCTTCTTTATCCATTCATTTGTTGATGGGCATTTCGGTTGCTTCCATGTCCTGGCTATTGTAAATAGTGCTGCAATAAACATCATGGTACAAGTTTCTTTTGGGACTATGGTTTTCTTTGGGTATATGCGACAGTCTGTCCTCTTATTTCCACTTAGCTCCCAACATTTCTATTCTGGATTGCTGCAGTAACCCCCTAGCCAGTCTCACTGCCAAAGATTTGTTTGCCTCAAATCAAAGCTTCACACAGTCTCCAGAGGATTTCTTAAAAACATAAATCCGTTCATGTCATTTTCTTCTTAAACTCTTCATTGACACCCCATTACCTATATGATAAATTTTAGACTCTTCATCATGCTGCATCAGACTCTCCATTTTCTAGCCCCTACTCACCTCTCTAATCACGTTTCACTTCTTCTTATACTTCATTTCGTGTTACAATAATATGGAACTACTTTCAAGGCCTGAGACTTTATTTTACCCTATATGCAAACTAAGAAGTTAGTCTGTTACTGCTTCATGGATGTTGACAATAGACACAAACCTCCGGGTCTTATTTTTCACAGCACAGCAAAAAGCATCAGCACTTATATGCTTGCATTGATTTCCCTTTCCCCCAAGAACCGTGAGGGAGTTGCAGAATGCCCAGATGGATTCTGTACACATAGTAGGTTTCCATCACAGCACAGAGGAACATTGAACTCCAGGAATCTACACTTTTGTAGCGAGCAGTTAGTAAACCCAGAGGAAGAGATGACCTCCTCCCTCAAATTGATTGCAGCAAACACAACCCAGAGAAGTTGCCTAGGCCAAGAGTGGTCAAGTCTCTGTAATTTTGGCATAAGAACATGCGGGGATAATTAGGGTCCACGATAAATTGCTTCTCCCAGCAACCCATCACCTAGCCCTACATGTTCTTGACATGAGCATGCCATTCCGTCAGCTACTCTGATCAATCTGACCAACAGAGGCTGGGAACAAATCTGTTTAATATGTCTCATACAGCATTTAACTACTAGAACTCCAAGCAGCAAGATGAGAACAACCTGCAGTATTGACTTCAGTGTCCTGAATGAAGTCCACTGTGATTAAGTACCAGGGGAGACAGTAGGTCTTACTTTATAGAGCCAAGATATACTCTAAGGCTATTCTGTTATCTGTTATGACCCACGCAAGGGAGTTTGAGTGACCTGCTGATCTTTGGTGCTATTGCCAATAATTACAGGAGGCACTAGGGGCTGAAACCCTCTAAACCCCCAATCTCTAAGCCCAATGGAGAACTATTTCATGGCCCTCTCTCCCCTGGATACAAACATATAACCTGAAAAGGCACAAGTCACTTTAGTTCAGGATTTGTTGTTAAATCTGAATCACCATTACATTGATTTGGCTAAGTTGCATGGGCAGTATCACCAAGCAGTTACAGCTCTGACGGTCACACATGGTGCAACCCAAGGCTTCTCATGCCGCCACGGATGGCGTCAAGCACGGCAGAAGAGTTCAGGTCCGTCCATGTCCGCATGAATTTTTCTGTTTCATAGCACACGGATGGGGATGACAAACACAAAAGCAGATCAGATTGCTTGCCTCAGCTGCTCTTTGATTCAGTAGTGCAAAGTATGTTTGTTTTTGTTTTTTTCTCAGATACAGTACTGGATCCAGGGGACAAAGAAAGCATCAGTTGTCCTCTCCCTCCCTGCACCTCCCAAGGTGTTCCCTTCCCAAGTGCTGAAGTTGTTGCCTTCCCTCCGCAATCACAAAATCAGTGTGTCCCACCCTAATAGCCAGAACGCTTCACCTTTTCTCCAGTCATCTCCTACTTGCACCCATACCTTTCATCTACAAGGGTAGGTGCATATAGGACAAGTTTACAGAGACCATTATGTCCTCCATCTTGGCCCACATGGGCATTTAGGAGGGCTTTGTGAGCAGTGTACTCAATCAAGTGGTCATTATGGATGTGTCTGAGGTAATATCATGTCAATCGACAAACAAATTCAGGTGGCTGAACCAGAGTTAAGTTTGAATCTCTAAGCTCCCTTTTGGTTGGGCTGCCACCCAGAGGGTGTACCAAAGAGGCCAGCCTGAGATTACCCTTAGGAGAAAGAAAGAAGCATCATAACCAGGGATGGACAGGGCAGAATCCCAAATTTTCAAAATAGGTATATATGATCCCACACTCCTTTTGTCCTGATTATTTCCCAGGAGGCTGCCATGAGGAGAATAACTCTGAGGGTGGCCACAGGCAGTAACCAAACTGTCCCTCTTAGGTGTGTGGATCAGGAAGAGGTAACTGTGAGCTAGAGTCAGAAATCTTTTTGAGTTTACTTTCAAGGAGGCCGTGCCTGCTCCTGATAGTTTCAGATTCTTGAAGACATTATGGGGCATAGAATGTTGGTCAGTTACTGTAACTATTGGCCCAATTTTGGATGGTCTTTGTGGCAAAACACACATCATAGTCAGATGGTGTAGAAACCCACAATATGAAGAAGGTCCTTAGTGCTGTGGCTGGTATAGGCTAATCAGACTGGAACAGCAACAGTAACCTGAAAAATGTTTGCAATTGTGAGGCATGAGGTGGCCCTGAGGAGGGTTGGTCAGAAGTCCCTGCCAAGAATGAGCAGGGGCAGTGCCGTTATTGAGGCCTCCTTCATCACAAGAAAAGTCGGCCAACTTAGAACGAACAAGCCTGGTATGTAGGGATAGCTTCTACATCAAACATGTACCTTTTACTTTGGGTCCAGTCGATGATGATGGGTTCGTTGCCACGTTTAGTGCAGTAATGGATCCGGGACGCAAACAGCCGGTGACCTGGGCAGTGCAGGCTTATTCAGCAGCCTGATTCCGGTTGATCTCATAAGAGAACAGGCCCTTACTGTGGGCATCTACATGACTGACCCAGACTGTTCAATTGCAGCTGCAGTTTGTTTCCATAGTTTGTAGCCCCAAAGAGGGGTGTCTTTAATGGCAGATCAGATGACTAGAGCATTAGCAACATCCCCTGAGTTAGAAAAAACTTGTCCCGTCCTTGGGAGTAGTGTCTAAAGTATGGATGATGGCTTTCATTTCAGCCCACTGGGCTGACCTGCCCTTACCAAAGTCATTCTTCCAGAGTTGTCATGGAGGTTGGAATGCCTCCCAGTGGATGCCATCAGGTTTTAACTTAGCCAAATCATCAGTAAACCAGGCCAAGGCATTCAGGGGAACCTCTGTGCATCGAGGACACCATTAAACCAGCAGCTTTGCTTCAGACAGTGTCCACCTCTACACCCAGTGCTTTGTCCTCGTTGCCAGACAGAGCAGACTATAGCAGGGGTCAGATACGTGGCACAGTTGGCTCTGTGTTATGAGGCAAGGCTTTGCATTCACTTTCACTTTTGAGCAGCTGCTCACTCATGTCTCAGTCCAGGGAACCTCTACAGTTTGCAGTCCACCTAAGTTCTGTATTGAATGGCAGCGTCCTTTCATCATTTATTTCCACTTTGGAGATTCCTTGGCTCAGCAGCCACAACTACAGTGCCTTTCAGCCCATTGTCATGCTGTCATCCCTTCCGCTGCTTGCCCAGGGGAAGGTGAGCCAAGACCAAGGCACCATTTGGGCAGCTTGTTTTAATCCTACTCCTCATCACTGAGTCATTAACAGACAGGACAGTGGGGTCCCTTACCTCCCCAACCTTGCCCACTGCTTGGGTATGATCATATGGAATCTTATCCCTGAACCTGAGCTGCCGGGCCCTTGTCCTTACTCTTCAAGAAAACTATGTCTGTGTCAGTATCTTCCCCTCATTTCATGTTCTGTCAGGTCTTGGATTTAATTTACCCTTTTTTCTTTGGATGTGTCAACTTATTACAAGGTAATAAATTGGTTCTGAGTACTGGCCGAGAACATAAGACTACCATCAGAGACAAAAGAGCGTTATTACTGATGGCACAGCAAAAAGCCTGAGCACTTGCATTTTTACATCAGTTTCCCTTACCCCCAAGAACCAGGAGGCAATGCAGAGGCCCCAGATGGACACTGAGCACACAGTGGGTTCACATGGCATCTGAGGAATGCTGAATTTAGGGCATCTCCAGACTTTACTACTTATTTTAGTAAGTAGTAAGCAAGACTGCTCTTTATCTAATGTCCTGGGAGACACTAACGTCCCTTAAGATTGCTCGATACAAACCCAACTCTGAGAAATGGCCCAGGTAGAGGAGTCAAAGCTTTGCATTCTTAGCATACTGAGTAAGAACATGCAGGGATACTCAGGGGCCATGGCAGATTGCCTCTCCCAACACTGTTATGCTATTTCTAAGACTCATTTGTGTCTGCAACCATTATAGGAAAGTTTGATATAAAGGGCTTATGGATATTTGTGACCTATATACTTCCTAGGGATAGTGATTCTTTTTAAAAATTAATATGGTAAATGGCCCGAGAGTTTATAAATATATAATTATATAGATATCATTAGAATTAATAATAACAAATCATTTCTATTATTTCCATTTCAGTTTTAAATAATGTATGTTTTGGTATATAGTTATAGATTTAGAATAAAATATGGCAGAATGCCTACCTTACATTTATTTGTGCTATTTTTTATATATATATATATATATATATATATATATATATATAGTTATATAGTTACATAGTTATATAGTTATAATATTTCCAGGACAAAATTATACACAAACCTATAAATGAACAAAAAATATAATGAACATTCGGTAGACAGTTTTCTCCCCAAGTACCATGAGAGTAAATAGAAGTGCTAAGGACACAGAGAGAACAAAAATGCAAAGAGATTCATCAGGAAATGTGTAGGTTTGGGGAAAATATCTGGTCTCTTCAGTGTACCAGTGAGGACTGCTACAGGCAGTCCTATATTCACACTAAAGCCAAGAAAATACTTAGAATTTGGGAGTATTTTTGCCTTGATATGAGGCTGTAGCTTCAGAGGAAGCTGTTTTAGAGAAGTGGCAGAAGCAGGACAAAGATCAAGCCTCAGGACCGGGAAGCTACCCACTAGCTCAGTGACAATAACTGTGGTACCCCTAATATCACTAGACACAGGGCTGCAAAACACCATTATTAAGTACAGATTCTTACAGTGGCCCAGGAGCTGGATATTAGCAGCTGTAAGTGTGAGCAAAGAGAAAAAAACAAAACAAACAAACAAACAAAAACCAGCAAACACTCTTCTTTTTAAAATGAGCCCGCAAACAAAATATATGAAGAAATCTAATACTAAGACAGCTAACGATATCATCATTCAGATCATGAATTCATTCCTAGCAGAAGAGCATAAACAAAGCAAAAAGAAAAGCCACACAAAGAGAGAAGATATTTGCAAAACAAGCCAAGAATTAGTATCTAGAATATGTAAATAACTCCTACAGATCAGTGAGAAAAAGACAAATAGCTCAGTTGCAAAATGAGTAAACAATGCAAAAAAGCTCTTCACAGGAGAAGAAACAAATAGCCAACAAAGACATTCCACTTCAAGAAGGGAAATGAAAATTAAATCCATGGTTAAACACAATTGTATACCCATCATATTGGCAAAAGTTAACAAGTTTGACAAAATCAAGTGTGGAGAGGATGTGGGAAAACAAGAATTCTCAAACATTACTGGTGGGAATGTAAATTGGAGTAACTACTTGAGAGAACAATTTCAGCCCAGCACTTTCAGAAATTCTGGTACATGTACCAGGAGATGTGTAGGAGAAAATTCATCACAATATTGTTCGTAATAGTGAAAAATGAGAAACATGCTAAATATTCCCTTGGAGAATAAATATAAAAAATATTATTTTCATCGGACTGGACACTTTCTCCAGTGAAAATATATGAACCAAATCAATCTGGATATATCTCAAAAATATTGCTTCAAGTAAAAGGTGGGAAGTGATTCATGTAGGGCTACTTATACAAAGATTGAAAATGTAAAATAATGCTATGTAGTTTATGAATACATGTGTTTGTAAGAAATAAAATGTATCAAAACATTCATTGGAATGATAACCACCAGTTCTCCAAAGAGAGAAAAGGTAATAGAATTGGGGAAGGGCACAAAGGGAGTATTAACCATATACGCTATGTTTTATTTCTTAAAAATGAAAAATCTAAAGTGAAATATCGAAGTATTTCACTCACAACTTCCATATCATTGTTATTAAGATTAAATGAGTTTTCCTAAAAATAGGAGTTCATCTTAGCGAATTGGACGGACAAAAATGTGAGCTTAAGTGGCATTTTGAGTTGATTTGTTTCCCAGATTCATTTCAAGAGCTGTTCTCCAGGTCAGAGAGTTTTTTCATTCACTTTTACCCTTTCAGATATTATACTCCTTTTCATGTATTTGGAGAAAATCCAAATGTCATGATCATTTACATTACAGACGAAAGAAGCTCATGGTGTTAATAATTACAGGAAGATTAAGATGAGGAGTATTAGTACCTAACAACACAGCAACAATAAAAAACCAAAAACTGAAGATAGAAAGAAAAACAAACAAACAAACAAAAAACAAAAAACTGAAAAATGACATCTTATTCAATGTTTCAGAGACATTAAGAAATATTTTCACATTTCAGTGGCGTAATAGACCTCATCATATCAGAGTTCACGTCCTTTTAGTGATGAAATCAGGACTTTTTTGGTAACTTTAGCTCTCATTTCTGCTCAGTTCTTAAGACTCTACACTCTTTTGATCTATTATCTCTTTCGCTCTTATACTATTTCCTACCCAGTCAGAAATTATGAAAGCAGATTCCAAAACAGTCTTCACCTCAGGATCATGTTCTGTGTAGCCCTAAGAGATGATACTAAATTGTTAACTTCCAAATCATCCCAAAATTATTTGTTATAATAAACCTGAAAACTACAGAAGTCCTAATTTCAAGCAGTAGTGAGGAAATATTTAGACATTGTTTGCTTTTGTACTGAGGGGGTTTAGAGGAAACAAAGTAGCCCTATAACATGAGTCCCCACGGGTCATACAGTCTTCAGGGGGTTACCAAAATAACTTGCTGCCTCAAACTAGTATTTTCCTCTTTTCCACTGATACTAGAAATACTCTTCCGATTTTAGCTCAAAGAGTTGTCTGTCCCCTCTGTTCACTCTCAGAATTGAGTTTGCATACACTGGGCATTTAATAAATGCTTATTCATGAGACCAAAGAGGTTGAACTTGGTCCAAATGGATTATATTGTTTTTAGTCCCAGCATTCGTCCATAATATCCAATGTGTCTCTGTCCTTTGGAATAGGGGAACTGGCCTGATTATCATAGCTGACCTCTCCCCAGGGTACCAGCTAAATTCCTATTGGATATGTTCTTGTTGTACTATATCACCTTTATCTGTAGGTAGAGTATAGATATCTTTCTCAGTGTAAAAAAAATCAGAAAAAACATTATAACATCCCAAGTAATTTTCCTTTTACCCATTCCTAACCTTGGTTCTCTCCTTAATCATTAGCTGAACTGTGTATACTATGTTCAATCATATCTTTCTATCTACATGCCCTTTGTCGTGGGCCATTCTTGGTTCCACTTGACCACCTCTGTTTTGTTGCCTCCTCCACACTGGAAAACTGTCCATAGTAAAATTAGCAAATATTTACTGAGCATTTGCTTTGTGTACTGTTCTAAGTATCTACAAATATTACCTTTATCATTTCATATGCACGATAATCTGAGGTACCATTATTATTCCTGTTTTGCAGATGAGGAAATTAGAGGCACAGGAAGATACTTTTATTTAATATGTAAACGTTTTCTGTGGTTCTTCTGTGAAGAGCAAAGATGAAATCTATGTCAAAGAGCTTTGTAATAAGTAAAATACAAACATTTTATTCTTGCATGCTTTGTAACAAGGCTCAATGAATGTTGAATGAATGAATAATTATTACTGATATGTACAATGTTTTGTGTAGGTAGCATCCCCAGAATAAAGTGAAATGTAAACATGCCAAGCACTGTGTCTGTAACTCAGTAGCCACCCCCCAACATATTCTAGTTTCCTTCTCCTTCCCTTTTCCTCTAAATTTCAAAATCACGATTGTCTGATTGAATATGTTTAAAAGGTCATGATGAATTATTCTGTAATATTTGAAATGTTATGCTCAAAAAGGTCAACTCTTCTTTTTTTGGTATGAAGTACCACACAGGTTTGTTCTTCCTGGGCATTTTTTTCTTTTTTCAAAGAAAAGATGGCAAGAGATTTAGAGCAGGGTGCCCTCTTGAGGAAATTTTCGCACCTTCTCAAAAACTGGCATTGAGTGAAATGAGAAAATCCAGATAAAGGATGTCCACTGTGAATGAATTTCAGATAAGTGAAACATTAAAAAGTAAGAGTAACCAAACACTAGATATTTGAGAATTAGTATTCTTAACTGTTATGATCAAATTTAGCAACTGTAAATAAGAATTTTTAAATAAAACAGAAACCTCTAGAAGATACTTCATTTCTTCTTATTCACTCAGTCCTTCAAGTAATATTTATTAAGTACCTATTATGTGCCAGGAACCATGCCAAGCACAGTGGTCACTAAAACATTATCTCTGCCTTCATGATGTTTACTACTTGTGAGGGGCATCTCAGTGGAGAGAAACAAACAAATTATATGTAACTACAAGCTGGGGAAAGTACTGTGAAGGAAATGAAAGGGACTACAGTAAAGAAGAAAAAAGTAAGTTCTACATAGGGTGGTCAAGGAAAGCCTCTCTGAAAGGAAATAATTGAGCTGCATCCATTTGTTTTTCAGTCCATTCTAAGTTTTCCCATCTAGTATAGACAGGCTTATTATGGACCTTTTTCCTAGCCTTATTCTTCCTTATCTTACCCCAACCCTGGAGCTGAACTGAATCCTGCCTCTGCCTCCAGAGGCAAGCAGACAAGTATTCTTCTTTCTGTACCTCCCTGTTGCTCTAGCTAGTCCCCTTTGCCTTGGAGCCTCACATTCATCACAGTGGGGGGGCCTGCTTAATTAATAAATGTCTTCCTTACTAATACTGATAGCCCCTGATAATAGAACTCTAATGCATTGTAATTATAATACTTAAAGGCCACATTTCCAACAACATTAAAGGTGTAGAGGATCGCAGAAGAAGAAAAAGACAGGAACCCTGCCAGCCATTATGCTTTGAATAGAGAAAGAGAAGTAGGCATGAGATAGGCAGAGCTCTGTCATGCAGTGCAGTTTGTTCATGTTTACTTTGAAATATCTGTGATACCAAGTATATTGAAGGCTTCAATCAGAATTGGAAATATGGAACTAGATCTCAGGAAAGAGCTAAAAAGAACTCTTTTTCAAGGATTTCAAAGCTCACACAGACATACTATGTAATGGTTGACCCGAGTCCCCACCAATGTATTACTCCAGCCCTATAGCTAAACTTCTTTCTCCAAATGGGTTGATTCTGCTAGATTGGAGAGTTTAACTGATGTGAAGAGCATTGTCTGCAAATAGGTGGCCTACAGTGACTTCTGGGTCGCTGTTTATGTGACCATTTGACTCTGGGACCTGAATTTGAGGAAGCTGCTTATACTTTAGTTGTACCTGTAAATAGCTCTCTTCAAGAAAACTGATCACTTTTTCCTTATTAACCAGACATGTGAACAAAACATTTAACCTTTTTGAATTTCAGTTCCCTTGGGATTTCCCTGGTAGTCCAGTGGTTAAGACTCCGTGCTTTAACTGCCAAGGGCCTGGGTTCAATCCCTGGTCGGGGAACTAAGATCCCACAAGCCACATGGCATGGCCAAAAATAAAATATAAATAAACATATGAATCTCACTTCCCTCACCTATAAATTGGGGTTTAAAATCTCTGCTCATTATTATTATTATACTTTGAATATAAATAATATGTGCTATACTGGTCAAATTGTGCTAAAACGAATACATTCATACATTGTTGCTACTAGATAGCAATTTGGAAAATACACCAAAAATCATAAAATGCTCTAACACATTTGACCCAGTAATTTGGTTCTTGATAATTTATCCTGTGAAAAAAAACTATGTGAAAAATCAGGTACATTGTGTCATTTTCTATAAAAGAAAATATTGTAAACAATAATAGAATGGTTAAATAAAATGTCTTGCCTTAGCACAATGAAATATTGAACAGCCATTAAGTAAATTATATGCATGTAGAAAGCAGTTGGCAGGAAACATGAAAAAATAAAACAATTCATAGAATGTAGAATTATAAGCATTTCTTTGTTTTATTAATTTATCTGAATTAACAAATTATTCTAGCAGAATAATTAAAATGTTTTAAAAGATTTTAAAATTAAAAAAAAATTTTTGTCTCCAAACTAAATTTCTTCTACTGTCTCTTGTTTTTTATTTAGGGAAATTATCGTTTCATGAAACTCTTACTTACACGCAGAGCAAACTGGATGCAGAAGGATCTGGAAGAAATGACTCCTTTACACTTGACCACCCGACACAAGAGCCCTAAATGTTTGGCACTTCTGCTGAAGTTTATGGCACCAGGAGAAGTGGATACACAGGATAAAAACAAGGTAACGGACTGTCAAAATCGAAGACAAATAGAGCAGAAAGCAAACACTTTATTTTATGATGTGAGACCTCAAGGAAGAAGGCCTAAATTACCACTCATGCATGGTAGGACAATTCAGAGTCTCCACACACCCCAATAAAGTATTTCACTTAAATTCTGTCGTTTTATCCTCCCAGCAACCAGGTGTCATGGGTAGTATCATCTTTTTATATATGGGGAAACTGAAGCTCAAGAAGATTAAAATTCTGCCCAAGATCCAAGCGGCAAAACTAGAATTCAAACCCAGGCCTAACTCCAACTCAATATTTGACTACTAGTCAAGATAGCTTCTATAAGTAGTTAGATTTGTGGTGGCCAAATACCCTGAGTAATGTACTAAGTGCATAGTGCTTTAATGGCCTGAGCTTTGGGCATTCTTCTTGGATTTCAGTGCAGAAGCCATCACTTTTTCTTTGTCCATCAAATTACTTAAGTCCTCTATGCCTCAATTTTCTCATATGCAGAAAGGGGATAACAGGGTTATTGAAGATAAAGTGAGATGACATATATTGAAGTGTTTAGTACAATGCCCGCTGCATAGTATTTCCTGAATAAATATCAGCTATAAAATTATTATTATTAGTTTCATTTTGATTCTAACATCCGCTCTGGCATTGTTGCTAGGATTCATTATCTTCCCTGCTCTTAAGTTGTAACATATTGTACACATTGGTCATTGTTTTGATCGACACTCTGATCATTCTTTACAGGAAAAAAAGATGGTCTTTCATTAGACAAATGCAATCATCTTCTTCCTTTTCATCAGGCACTTAATCATAGAGTCTTGCTAACTCTAGCACTCCCATGTAACTAAAATTCTTATAATTAAGTCACTGGGTTTGTATTCAATAATCTTTTCATTTCCACAGTGCTCTTGTATGTGATTTTTAGATTTTGTTTAGTAGTCACTCACATAACCCAGAGTTCTAAAATCAACTTTAACTTTATTTTACAACTGTTGTAAATTAATATTTCTAACTCACAGCAGTTATAGTGCTAATATTTCAGTGAGAGTTCCCTGGCAGTCCAGTGGTTGGGAGTCTGCATTTTCACTGCTGAGGGCATGGGTTCAATCTTTGGTTGGAGAACTAGGATCCCGCAAACCTCATGGTGTGGCCAAAAAAATAAATAAATAAAAATAAATAAATATTTTACAGAAAAAAGCACTTTGATCAACCACAAAGACCCATTAATCACTTGAGAAGCTCCAACTCTCTTTGGGCTTCATGTCTTCCCTAATATATTCTATGAACTTCCTCCTGTCTTCTAGTCCCTGTATATTCTTCTGTTATTGAACAGGGTTGGAAGCTTGTTCAGTCAGACAGATGGAAAATGGATTTGCATAGTCCAGACAGACGCAGAGAAGAAAAGACAAGAGCCTAGAGCTATGAGTCTCAAACCATCTGAGGTGAAGGATCAGTTGCTTTTTTTATTTCTAATCTGTCACAGACAAATAATTTTATAGAATACATTAAAAATGAACAACAAAAAACCAAGCAACTCAATTAAAAAATTGGCAAAGAACTCAAATAGACATTTCTTCAAAGAAGATATGCAAATAGCCAATAAACACATGAAAAATGCTCGATATAACTAATGCAAATCAAATACAAGTCAAATCAAAAACCACAATGAGATAGCACTTCACACCATTTAGGATAGCTATTATCATGAAAAACAAAAATAACAAGTGTTGGTGAGGATGTGGAGAAATTGAACCCTTGTGCACTATTGGTAGAAATGTAAAATGGTGCAGCACTATGGAAAACAATATGACAATTCCTCAAAAAATTAAACGTAGAACTACTATATGATCCAGTAAATCTGCTTCTGGTATATAACCCAAAAGAATTGAAACCAGAAATGGAAACAGATATTTGTACATCCACGTTCATAGCAGCGTTACTCACAATAGCCAAAAGATGGAAACATCCCAGATGTCTATTGATGGATGGCTGGATAAAAAAGAAAAAAATGCAGTATATACATACAGTGGAATTATTCAGCCTTAAAAAGGAATGGAATTCTGACACATACTACAACGTGGATGAACTTTGAGGACGTTATGCCAAGTGACATAAGTTAGGCACAAAAAGACAAGTATTGTATGTCTCCACCTATGATGTACCTAGAGTAGTCAAATTCATAGAGACAGAAAGTAGAATGGTGGTTGCCAGTGGGCTGGGAGGAGATGGGAATGAGGAGTTATTATTAAAGGGGTATGGAGTTTCATTTTGGAAAGATGAAAATATTCTGGAGATGAATGGTGCTATTTGCACAACAATATGAATGCACTTAATGCTACTGAACACTACACTTAAAAACAGTTAAAATGGTAAATTTTCTGTTATGTACATTTTGTCACAGTAAAAAAAACAAAATATATATAAGAATTGTAGAAAAATAAAAAACAAAGATGTAAAAAAAAATACAATCCCAAACTTTTTGCTGTTAGGTTCAATAGGCATAATATGTTTCAGTAAATATGTTCAGAACAAATATAACATAGGAAAAGAAAAGAATTACAGAAATTGTACATGTTGTTTACTGAAAATGTGGTTATCGGCAATTAACTGCTATGATATTTGTGACTTGTTTGTTCTGTAGTTATCACTAAACAAAAAGTAATGAGTTAATAACTCTTTATGTATTAAAAAGATCATACACCATGATCAAGTGGGGTTTATCCCTGGGATGCAAGGATTCTTCAATATACGAAAATCAATCAACGTGATACAGCATATGAACAAATTGAAGGATAAAAACCATATGATAATCTCAATAGATGCAGAAAAAGCTTTTGACAAAATTCAACATCCATTTATGATAAAAACTCTCCAGAAAAATGGGCATAGAAGGAAATTACCTCAACATAATAAAAGCCATATATAAAAAACCAAAAGCCAACATCGTTCTCAATGGGGAAAACTGAAAGCATTCCCTCTAAGAACAGGAACAAGACAAGGCTGCCCACTCATCATTATTATTCAACATAGTTTTGGAAGTTTTAGCCACAGCAATCAGAGAAGAAAGAGAAATCAAAGGAATCCAAATTGAAAAAGAAGAAGTAAAATTGTCACTCTTTGCAGATGACATGATATTATACACAGAAAACCCTAAAGACTCTACCAGAAAACTGCTAGCACTAATCGATGAATTTAGTAAAGTAGCAGGGTACAAAATTAACGCACAGAAATCTCTTGCATTCCTATACACTAACAACGAAAGAGCAGACAGAGAAATTAAGGAAATGCTCCCATTCACCATTGCAACAAAAAGAATAAAATACCTAGGAATAAACCTGCCTAAGGAGACAAAAAATCTGTATGCAGAAAACTATAAGACACTGATGAAAGAAATCAAAGACGACACAAACAGATGGAGGGACATACCATGTTCTTGGATTGGAAGAAACAACATTGTGAAAATGACTGTACTACCCAAAGCAATTTATAGATTCAATGCAATCCCGATCAAATTACCAATGGCATTTTCCACAGAACTAGAGCAAGAAATCTTACGATTTGTATGGAAACGCAAAAGACCCCGAATAGCCAAAGCAATCTGGAGAAGGAAAAATGGAGTTGGTGGAATCAGGCTTCCTGACTTCAAACTATACTACAAGGCCACAGTGATCAAGACAGTATGGTACTGGCACAAAAATAGAAAGGAAGATCAATGGAACAGAATAGAGAACTCAGAGGTCAGCCCAAACGCATATGGGCACCTCATCTTTGACAAAGGAGGCACGGATATACAATGGAAAAAAGACAGCCTCTTCAATAAGTGGTGCTGGGAAAATTGGACAGCTACATGTCAAAGAATGCAATTAGAACACTTCCTAACACCATACACAAAAATAAACTCCAAATGGATTAAAGAGCTACATGTAAGGCCAGACACTATAAAACTCCTAGAGGAAAACATAGGCAGAACACTCTATGACATCCATCAAAGCAAGATCCTTGTGGACCCACCTCCTAGAATCATGGAAATAAAATCAAGAATAAACAAATGGGACCTAATGAAACTTAGAAGTTTTTCACAGTGAAAGAAATCATAAACAAGACAAGAAGACAACCCTCAGAATGGGAGAAAATACTTGCCTACAAAGCAATGGACAACGGATTAACCTCCAAAATATACAAGCAGCCCATGCAGCTTAATACCAAAAAAGCAAATAACCCAATCCACAAATGGGTGGAAGACCTCAATAGACATTTCTCCAAAGAAGACATACAGATGGCCAACACACACATGAAAAGATGCTCAACATCACTAATCATCAGAGAAATGCAAGTCAAAGCCACAATGAGATATCACCTCACACCGGTCAGAATGGCCATCATCAAAAAAATCTAGAAACAACAAATGTTGGAGAGGGTGTGGAGAAAAAGGAACTCTCCTGCACTGTTGGTGGGAATGTTAGTTGGTACAGCCACTATGGAAAACAGTTTGGAGGATTCCTGACAAAACTAAAAATAGAACTACCATGTGATCCAGTAATCCCACTCCTGGGCATATACCCAGAGAAAACCATAATCCCAAAAGAAACATGTACCATGATGTTTATTGCAGCACTATTTACAATAGCCAGGACATGGAAGCAACCTAAATGCCCATCAACAAATGAATGGATAAAGAAGAGGTGGTACATATATACAATGGAATATTACTCAGCTATAAAAAGGAATGAGATGGAGCTGTATGTAATGAGGTGGATAGACCTAGAGTCTGTCATACAGAGTGAAGTAAGTCAGAAAGAGAAAGACAAATATTGTATGCTAACTCACATATACGGAATCTAAAAATGGTACTGATGAACTCAGTGACAAGACAAGAACAAGGACACAGATGCAGAGAGTGGACTGCAGAACTCGAGGTTTGGGGGGTGAAGGGGAAGCTGAAACGAAGTGAAAGAGTAGCATAGACATATGTATATTACCAACTGTAAAATAGATAGCCAGTGGGAAGTTGTTGTATAACAAAGGGAGTTCAACTCGAGGATAGATGATGCCTTAGAGGACTGGGACGGGGAGGGTGGGGGGGAGTCGAGGGAGGGAGGGAATATGGGAATATGTGTATAAATACAGATGATTGAACGTGGTGTACCTCAAAAAAATAATAAATAAGTAAAATGAAAAAAAGAAAAAAAACATTAAAATAACTTAAAAAAAAAGAAAAAAGGAATGAAATGGAGCTCTTTGTAATGAGGTGGATAGACCTAGAGTCTGTCATACAGAGTGAAGTAAGCCAGAAAAAGAAAAACAAATACCATATGCTAACTCATATATATGGAATCTAAAAAAAAAACAAAAAAGGTACTGATAAACCCAGTGACAAAACAGGAATAAGGATGCAGGTGCAGAGAATGGACTGGAGGACACGAGGTTGGGGGGGGCGGTGGCAAAGGGGCAGCTGGGACGAAGTGAGAGAGTAGCATAGACATATTTACACTACCAGCTATAAAATAGATAGCTAGCGGGAAGTTGCTGTACAACAAAGGGAGATCAACTCGATGATGGGTGATGCCTTAGAGGACTGGAACGGGCAGGGTGGGAGGGAGTCGCGGGAGGGAGGGAATATGGGGATATGTGTATAAATACAGATGATTGACTTTGGTGTACCTCAAAAACTGGTACAAGAGTGTAAAACAATAATATTTCAATAAAGAGCTAAAATAAAATAAAATAAAATAAAATAAAAATAAATAAAATACAAAAGAAAAAATAATAACTCTTCATGTTCGATGCCTGTAGGTACACTTTGAATGAATACCACATATACCAACATTTTAAGTTTTTAATGTGACAAATGAGCTTGGTTCCTGCTGTTAAATGATCTAATTCTAGATTGGATTGATGACAATGCTATTTTCAAGGCAAAAGTATATCTAAACAGTTTCTATGTGTTTTCTTAATAGTTCTCCTAATAGAGAAATCAGTATGTTGATGAGAATGGCAGAAGAGATTTTAAAGCAACATCAGCAAATTCAGGATGTTCATTTTTAACATTTATCTAAAAATAAAATGTGTTGCTATATTTTCAAAATGTCTTAATAATTTATCCTGTAAAATTATAGTTAAATTTAAATTTATCCTTTGATATAAAAAATGGATTCTAGATCCATAATTTCCTATGTGTGGATCTTTTCTGATAGATAGATTAAAATTTAAAACCTATCAAATTCTTAAAGTGCTTAGTGCGATATCAGGATGATCAGTCGCTTTGTTGATAATTATTGATAAATTATTTGGCTGCTTTTTTTCTTTCTTAGTATTATCACTTATTAGTACTTGATAACCTAAATCCTTGTCAGATCCTGGAGTCAAGACTGCCTGGGTTTAAAAATCTCTATTCAGCCACTCGCTGCCTTCACGCCCTTGAGTGGATTTCTTATCTTCCTCATGCTGTTTCCTCATCAATCACATGCAAATTCAAGAGTACTGATCTCCCCGAGTTGTCCTGATACAGACTACAGACTACATGAGATAAAATATATAAAACTCCTAACGACAGTGCCTGTCACACAGTAAAAGCTTGGGGGAAGTCTGTTGTGTTGTCACTATTACTGTTATTATTATTCTGAGAATCTCTCAATTTTGCAGCAAACAGCTCTGCATTGGAGCGCCTACTACAATAACCCTGAGCACGTGAAGCTGCTCATCAAGCATGATTCTAACATTGGAATTCCTGATGTCGAAGGCAAGATCCCACTTCACTGGGCAGCCAACCACAAAGATCCAAGTGCTGTTCATACAGTGAGATGCATTCTGGTAGGTATAATGGATGGCCTTTCCAAAAAAAGAAATTATATTATGAAATATCCAATATATGCAAAAGCATTTATATGACACACAAGCAAATTACTGTTTTTTTAATTTTTATGTTATATTGGAGTATAGTTGATTAACAATGTTGTGTTCGTTTCAGGTGTACAGCACAGTGATTCAGTTATACATATACAAGTATCTATTATTTTTCAAATTCTTTTCCCATTTAGATTATTACAGAATATTAAGCAGAATTCCCTGTGCTATACAGTAGCCCCTTGTTGGTTATCTATTTTAAATACAGCAGCAAATTATGAAGCAAAAAAGTACAAACATGTGAGCTCATCACAAAGAAATAGAACATTTTAATAATGCTATTTAAGACTGCACAGAAGTTTCCTGTGTGCCAGTTTCTGAAGGCCTCTCTCCCTGTGCCATGCTCATTCTTATCCCCATCAACTACTTTTCTGAGTTTATATTTATCATCCCTGACCTCGTTTTATACGTGTTCATATTTGTTAAATAGTGAAAAGATATAAGTGCATATTTACATAATACACATAAGATACAAAGAATAAGGAAACAACAGATACTCATGTACTCATCACTGAGTTGAGGAGCCAAGTACATCACCATTACCATTGAAGTTCCCTGGGTACCTCCCAGTACCATTCTTTTCTCCCCTTTCTCAGAGGCAGCCACTATCCTCAGTTTTGTGCTTATCATCCCACTGGTTTTCATTATAGTTTTCCCAAATATGTTTGTATCCCTAAACAATACATTGTTTAGTTTTTAACATTTTTGAATTTTATATTCATAGAATCATACTGTATGTATCCTTCTGCAGCATCCTTCTCTCTCTCTCGATGTTAGGCTGGTGATTTTATCTGTGTTGCTGTGTGTAGCTGTAATACATTACTTTCTGCTGTATAGTATTCCATTTTATGAAGATTAAATGACACACATTATCCAGTCTGTTTTTGACAGATGTTTGGAGCTGTTCCAGTTTTTTTGCTGTTTACAACAGTGCTGGTTTTAACTTTTTAAAAAAGCATATCTAGGGTATATATTTTACTGGTTGTTGCAGGTATATAGAAATGCAATTGATAGTTTGGGCCATTAATTATATATCTAACCAACTTGCTATACTTTCTTACTAATTTTGAATATTTATCAGTAGGTTCTTTGAGGTTTTCTAATCACTCCTCCCCAAATTCCAACTTACATGCTATGGTAGTCAAATATTTAGCCCTATTTGCTTATAACATACAAATTAGGTTTTAAAAGATATTACTGTTTGGTTTTTTTTTTAATCTCTTTATTGGAATATAATTGCTTTATACTTTTGTACCAGCTTTTGAGGTACACCAAAGTGAATCAGCTGTATTTATACATATATCCCCATATCCCCTCCCTCCTATGATATTACTGTTTAATTTTATACAATGATAATTTATTTCTACTTGCATGTTAACTAATTCCTTTGCTCTGCATTTCTTCTTGAATCTCAAAGTTTCTTTCTAAATTTATTCTTACTTCCTGAAATATAATTCTTAGAACTTCTGTTAGTATATATCTATGGTGGTAAACTCAGATTTTAATTGTTAAGAATGTCTGCATTTCTACCATGCTCTTGAATATATAGTTTTCCTGTATACACAATTCTAGGTAGTTACTTTTCTCAGCTCTTTCAGACTGTTATTTTGCTGCTTTCTGCCTTTCATCTGCCTCTTGAAGAGTCTGTTATTAGTCTAATTGTCATCCCTTTGTAGATTATAGCTTTTCTCTCAGGCTGCTTTTTTTTATTTTTATTTATTTATTTTTTTGCAACACCATGTGGCATACAGGATCTTAGTTCCCTAACCAGGGATGGAACCCATGCCCCCTGCAGTGGAAGCTCAGAGTGTTAACCACTGGACTGCCAGGGAATTCCCTTAAAATTTTCTATATGGCATTCTACAGTTTTACTACAGTGTGTCTAGCTGTGCCCCTCCCTTTTTTTTTTTCCTGTTTAGTATTCATTCTGATTATTGCATCTCAGTTCTGGAAAGTATATAGCCACTATCTCTTTAAATATTGCCTCTCTTTCATTATGTTAACTCCTGCTTATAGGGTCTCCAATAATACATATTTTAGACCTTTCCATTTTACTTTCTATGTCTCTTAACCTCTCTTTTACATTTCTGTCATCTTGTCTCTCTCTGCTACATTCTGGATAATTACATCAGATCTGCCTTCCAGTTTGCAAAGTCTTTCCTCAGTGAGCCCAGTCTCTTGTTTACCCTCTTCATTTAGTCTTCAATCTTAGTGATTATATTTTCACTTCTAAAAGTTCTACTTGCTTCTTTTTCAGATCTGCCTGATCATTTTGAGAGTTTTTGCTCCTTGCTCACCTTTTATTTCATTTTTTATTTTCTTGCATGTTTCATGGATAGTTATTTTATATTCTTTTTGTGTTAATTCCAAGATCTGAAGTCTTTGGAGGATGATTCTTGCTCATAATATCTTATTTCCTCACAGATTTGGCTCTTTTTTCCCCCTTGTAAATGCATCTACGTCCTTGGGACACTCAAGGGCCTAGAATACCATTTGGTAATATTCTACTTCTTTTTTTGAAATGTTTATAATAACCTTTCATACTCTTTTTTGTAAAATAGGCTGACTGTATAGATAGCTCTAAATCTGGGATGGCCCTTCAGAGCGTTCTTAAATTGGGACAGGAGGGCTTGGCTTTGGATATAAACTGATGTGAGAAGGGACCTGACAGTGGGTAAGGTAACTGTCTTTAGCCAAAGCAATTCCAGAAGGCTGACAGTAGAAGGTCATCTGCTGGCAGTACTTGCAGCAGCTGAGGAAGTAGGTCCTTTAGTCTTGAAGGGGGTGCCTAAGCAATGCATTATAACTGCTGCAAAGATCCAGTAGAAAAATGAATAAATGCTGTGAACTGTCAATTTAAACTGAATATCCGGTAAACATATGATAAAAAAATCTCAACCTCATTCATAAAAGAAATACAAATTAAAACATCAATGAAATGCTTTCATACCTATAAGGGGAAAAATATTGTAAGTTTAGTAATACCAAGTG
Source organism: Hippopotamus amphibius kiboko (assembly GCF_030028045.1). NCBI lineage: Eukaryota > Metazoa > Chordata > Mammalia > Artiodactyla > Hippopotamidae > Hippopotamus > Hippopotamus amphibius. Next base: position 33,031,042 of record NC_080187.1, on the reverse strand, counting down.
GTTAATTTGTGCCAGCATGTGGGGAAATAAAAGCTTTTACACATTGTCATGAATGTGTTAATTAGTATAACCATTGAAAGAGCAGTTTGACAATACCTAGCTGAAGATGCAGATATCCTTCAACCCACCAATTTCCCTTCTAGGTGTCTGGGCTAGAGAAAAGTCACACATGTGCCACACACAGACATGTAAAGGAAGCGTGTTCATTGCAGCATTATTGTTAATAGGGGAAAAAACATAAATAACCTAAATATCCCTCAGTAGGAGAATGGATAACAAAATTGTGGTTTAAAAATGGACTAGTATCATCATAGATACCCAAATGTATTGTGTTGAAGTAAAAAATTCAAAAATATAAGTTTGAAAGAAAAAATTCAGGGATATACATCATATAATACATAAGTATAAATATTGAAAACACACATACAAAATTTATCTATTGTTTATGGATGTATACATATGAAGCAAAAATACAAAACATATGGCTTTAACTAAATCCATAAGAGAGAAAAAAGCACAAAGCACATTAGGCAAAATGTTGATTCCTATTTAATCTATTGATAGATGGTACATGTTGTTTATTGTACCTTCTCTGTACTTTTTATAAATATGAAAATTAATTTTTAAAGATTTAGACTGCATAGTTTTTTTCTGAATTTTATCACTTCTGCTGAGAGAGAATATATAGGTTTCAAAAAATGCTCAGTTAATGCTTACGTCAAATGTGATTTATTGAGGATTCCATGTATGTCTGAAGTTTCTGGTTCCTTAAAAATAGGATGCTGCTCCAACAGAGTCTTTACTGAACTGGCAAGACTATGAGGGTCGAACACCTCTGCACTTTGCAGTCGCTGATGGGAACGTGACAGTGGTTGATGTCTTGACCTCATATGAAAGCTGCAATATAACATCTTACGATAACTTATTTCGAACTCCACTTCACTGGGCAGCTTTATTAGGTGAGTCGAATGTGAAACCAAGGATCAACAGTAGGAGGAATTGCATGAGTATAGGAAATTTTCCATGGCTTCTCTTCCCCTGTCAGCTCCACCAATTGTTTTAATTTTTAATTGATATGTGGCACTTTATACCTAAATCCCTCTATTGTATGCTTAAATTTTAGCAATATAAATGTATTCTCTGTTATATATTAAATTCAACATCATGTCTTTTCATTTTTATTATAAAAGTATTGCACATTCATTGGCAAATGTAAATATAAAATAGTCTTCACATTCAATGCCTTTGCTTTTTTGGAGAAGGGTTTTAATTTTATATTTGAGCTAATACTATGATACTTGATTTTATTTTCTTCATATTTCCTGATATGCCTTTTACTTAACCTTTTTTGGGAATCACTTTTTAGATGAGAGAGTATATATGTATGTTTGTCTGATATTTGGCAATCTGAGAGTCTTTTTCTTTTAGTGAAGGAGTTTTATCCATTAATAGTCATTGTTATAAGTTGTATAATTCGATCTTTTTTCTGTTACTCTGCTCTTTGAGTATTATTTTTGTTTTGGGGGTTTTTTCCCCTTAATTTGTTTTTTTTTCCCCCAGTTCCTTTGTTTTCTGTCTTGTGGTGTATAGATTACATTTGTTGTTGTTTGGTTTTGAACCACCTAATGTTTTAGGATGGTTTTTAGGTTTTACTAGTAGTTACTTTTAAGTTTATTAGAACTTTTTTAAGCCTAAGTCAGAGTCAAGAGTGAAACTGCATCTATTGATTCCCATCTATGTAAAATGAGGAATTTAGCACACTCTCATATCACTCTTTGAATATTGTTAATAAAATCTGATAGTAATTATTCATTAACATTAATAATGATAATAAACCATTATTATTGTGGATTTCATTTTTAAATTACATGTTATCTCTTTTTTAAATGATTCTTACATTTGCATTCAGTTTTATAGTCAGATTTATAATTATTATTTAGACTTCATTTCAATGTGCAGTTTCATCCCTTTTGCTCTGCATTCTAGAAGGACTTTACAAAGTTGTCTCTACAGCACTAAACTGACTTATTGTTCCATAAATTCTGCTTTCTTTCTTCCTCTCACAGATTGTATTTTAGGTTATATTTTGATTTCCTTCTCTCATCCATATTTCTTTTTATCTCAGCTTTTTACCTCCTTTCATTACCTTTTCATTTTAGATTATCTTCTTCTTAGGATATTCTGTTTCATTTCATAGAAGCCATCTCTTTGCAAAAGTCAAGGATGCCAAACAGTTGCCTGAAATTTTCCTCTGGATCCTTCTCTAGATCATTTTCTGAGGTATGCTCTTCTTTCTGATAGTGTTCCTTTTTCCCTGTCCTAGAGTATGTTTTCATATAGCCTATTCTGAATTTTTCTCTTTTTCTTTCAAACAAGATGAGAGGTATTTAGATTGACTATGTGGCACAGACTGCCTTTGATGCTACTTTTGCCCATTCATGCTGTGGAGAACTCCATCTCAAACCGTAGCTGGCCAGGCAGATGAGCACAACTCCCACTCAAGTCCCTTTTTCCTGCCTGGTTTTCATGCAGTGTGTTCTTGCTCTGCTAATGTGGCATCTTCTTCATTGCCTCATTCTGTGTGCACTGAAGCAATGGCATGTATTGAAATGCAGGTTTCCTAAATATACTATTACCAGACTTGTTTATTCTTTGATCCTTTCTACAGTTCTTCGCTTGTGGAGACCACATCCACATCCTCCAAAATGTGCTGCAGAGCATGTTTTTCTACCGCCACCTCATCATTCCTGCCCACTGTTTTCTGGGATTTGATATCACTGCCTAGATGTTAAAAAACTGGGGGAGGGAGGTTAGAGGGAATGGATAGAAGGCCTCAGAGTTCACAGAGATTCTATTATAGGTTGTGCTCCTGAATAGCAGAAGAGAAGAGCCATGCAGTTCTGATTGGTTGTGCAATGGAACCTGGAGACTAGGGACACTGATGCCTGAGAGGGTCTGGCTTCTAACATGCCTTCCTCCCCACTCCCCTTTTTAAAAAAATTTTTTGGCAGCACCACAGCATGCAGGATCTTAGTTCCCCCTCCAGGTATCAAACCTGTGCCCCCTGCATTGGAAGTGCAGAGTCTTAACCACTGCACTGCCAGGGAAGTCCCCTTCCTTCCCTTTTTATGGACGGTTTTATAAGGTGAAGTCAGGGAATGCAGTGAGCTGATACCTAATATAGTTTTTTCACAATCTGGCAATTATAGTTATTTCCTTCCTGATTGAAGCATTAAGTTTTTAGTGTTGTAAGTTTTTGCCATTGTGCTAAATAATCATAGTATTTTCGTGAGAAGTTAGAAGAGGCTGCACTGGGAGCCACTATTTAGAAACCTTTGTGAATGCTGGCTTATGTGCTAGTGACTTTTCTTACCCTTTCCTTTAAAGAAATTATAAATGAATCAGTCTTTTTATGTGACAACTACCTTGTGTCTGCTTTCAGGACACGCACAGATTGTCCATCTCCTTTTAGAAAGAAATAAGTCTGGAACCATCCCATCTGACAGCCAAGGAGCAACACCCTTGCACTATGCAGCTCAGAGTAACTTTGCTGTAAGTAAACCACGACAATTACATTTTTTTAAATTAAATTTTTATTTGGATATAATTGTACATTCATATGCAGTTGTAAGAAATAAAACAGCAAGATCCCTTCATTCAGTTTACCCCGATGATAACATCTTGCAAAAGTATAATATAATGTCATAAACTGGAAATTGACGTTGATATAATCCACTGACCTTATTCAGATTTCATACTGTTACGTGTACTCATTTGTGTGTTTGTGTAGCAGTTATTTTTTAACAGCTGCCCATACTGTTCACTCTGTGATTCAGGTGATAGTCTGAATTTTTATAAAGTTCTTAGTCACATGTGAAGTTTTAAAGAATTTTTATTTTAACTGTTCTGTGTAACATTTTGCTTTACCGTAAGTGTACTTAATCTTTCTGTTAATTGTAAGGCACTAAGGACCGCTTAATGTTCAGCAGTGTGTAATTGTCCTCAAGGCCGGGGGCAAGGCTTTAGAACTAGACAGACCTTGGCTAGAATCCTGACTGTGCTATTTGCTAGCTGTGTGACCTTCTGTAAGTTCTTAACTTCTCTGAGTCTTAGTTTCTTCATATGTAAAATGAAGATAATTATACCTTTCCTTTCAGGATTATTACAAGGATTAGAGAAAGTTTATGACCAGTACCTAGTGTAATACTTGGCATAGAACAGGTACTCAAGAAATAGAATGCATTATTGTTATTTGTGCTAATAATTCTGTATATTGTACATCTGAGAAAGCAAAACAATGAATTATTGATATATCTAGAGATATTATGAATATTTCTTTCCTTACTGCCCTTCATAGTTTACAACGCACTTTCTCATCCATTATATCACTCATTCCCACCAGCAATATGATAATGCCTAGGCTGTTTCAGCTTCCTGAGTATGAGTGGCCGCTAAGAACTAGAGAAGCATCCAAAGAAGCACACGTTAAAGCAGTCACAGTGCCTTTTGCTGCCTTCTACATGGGTGTGCGTAGTGAAACACTTGGTTTCATTAAATTAAGAGAATATCATCAGCATTGTATAATTCCATCTTCCTGACCTCCCCAAATGTACTGTTGAATATACTGAATGCTTGGATTATTAAAATATCTTATTTTCCCACCCTTCTTTCTCTCTGGTACCAAGAGCAACTATAGCTATAGTCCTCCTTCCTGGCATTTCTAAAAAATCTATTCTACTTATCACCTAGAGTTTTGGTAAACCATTATCTTCTGTTATCTCCCAAGATCTCAGAAAAATGCAAAGTATTGTGAGGAGTTCATTCTTATTACAAATAGATAAGGAATTCAATTGGCCCAGTCTAGTCAATCTATGGAAATCAGAATTCAATCCATATTTCAACAGAGGCCTATGAAAAGACATGTTATCCCTATTTACAGATGAAGAAACTAAGATTCCAGGGGACTAAATGATTTGCCCAAGATCTTGAACCCAAATCTTAGACTCCAAATTTAACATATGTTCAGAAACCCAGTAATTAAGTAACTGTGCTAATGGAAGTAAGAAAGAATGCTAGAACATTATAGATATTTATTCAGAGAAACACTTGCTTTAGATAATCTTCCAATTACAGAAATAGTCTTTTTTAATAATTATGCAAACTTTCTAAACTCAATTTCAAGTCTCTTGATCTCCTTGGACTCTATTAACTCACAAGAGATTGTAATTCTCTTTTTAAAAAACACCACCACCACCAACAACAAAAACCCCATAAAACCCTTGAAAACATTCGTCATTAAGAAAACATACTCAGCAAAGAAATGTTTGCAAATTATTAAAAGAAACCCAAGAAGTCACCAGCATTTAAAATTTTTATTTCTTTATTCAAATCTACTTAATAAGCACATACACTAGTTCCTAGGAACACTAAGCTGTAATACCTTAGTAGCTCAACAACTAGTTTTAAGACTAGAAAACAGTGTGTGTTACAGTGGAAATAGTGCAGTGATTTAACCCTGGATTCTACTCCAGTAACTGCTACCAAAGCTAATATGACCTTGAGCCTAAATTTCATCTGTAAAATGAGGAGCTGGACTAGATGAGCCCTTAAATTTTTTCTTGCTCTAAAATATTGAGCATCAACATTTAAAATATTTTTGGCCAACTCACATCCTCCAGAAACTGTTTTTTCTGAAACTATTTTATTTCTACTCAAGCAAAAGTTTCTGTGATCTTCCTAAAAGTTTATAAACACTGAGTTTTTAGGAAAGATGCAATTTTAAATGCTATGAATATTAACCCCCATTAAAATTGTCAAGCACTATTAGAATTATTAAGGATCCTAATTTTTGTATGATTCCACATAGGGGACCTTGAATATAGGAATTGCTGAATAAATATTTGTTTGGATGAACTGAACACTGCATTTTTCAGTTACCACCCATCATTATATGATAAATGCATTAACTATTTTTGTAAAAATAGTAACAAAACACACAGTGAGAGTATGTATTAGCCTTCTCTGTAGTTTTTAAACTTAATTGAGAATCATCATTCTCAATTATTAGAATGTTGAATAAGGGAGTTAAGTTATATTTTTCAGGTGCTATGAAAACTAAAACCAAGATATAAGGACAGAAGATTGTTACTTTCACTGAAATTATAATTTTGTTATTCATAAAAAGATAATTTAATTCAAAAGTAGAGGAAAAAATACTTTGCTTCTTAGTGGAAGTCACATATAACACTGGCTTTATTACCATAGATAATGCCACTCTCTTGTCTCAAATTTTTAAATGAAGTTTTCTTACAGGAAACAGTTAAAGTGTTTCTAAAACATCCTTCAGTAAAAGACGATTCAGACCTTGAAGGAAGAACATCCTTTATGTGGGCTGCTGGGAAAGGCAGTGATGATGTCCTTAGGACTATGCTGAGTTTAAAATCTGACATTGACATTAACATGGCAGACAAATATGGAGGTACAGGTAAGAACATATTCAGTTTGCTTCCATTCAAAGTGTAGATGGTGCTACAAAATTTGCAAAATAGTAAGTTGAAACCATTGTCCCTAATCTAATGTTGTTTGATTTTCATCTTCACTTTTTAAGTTTAGGTTGCCAGGATATCACTGTAACAGCTTTATTTCTTTCCAAGTATTACGGCTAAAATTAGCCTATGTCTCTATCAAGTGAATCTTGGCATTTGATTTCCAAGTCTTGTTGCTCCTTAGACATGATTGCAAGAACTCTTCTGATCATATACCTTTGTGTAAAAAAGCATGAACCTGGGCTTCCCTGGTAGCACAGTGGTTAAGAATCCGCCTGCCAATGCAGGGGACACGGGTTCGATCCCTGGTCTGGGAAGATCCCACATGCTGCAGAGCAACTAAGCCCATGCGCCACAACTACTGAGCCCATGTACTACAACCACTGAAGCCCACATGTCTAGAGCCTGTGCTCCGCAACAGGAGAAGCCACCACAATGAGAAGCCTGTGCACCACAATGAAGAGTAGACCCCGCTCACCACAACTAGAGAAAGCCAGTGCACAGTAACGAAGACCTAACGCAACCAATAAATAAAAATAAAATAAATAAATTTATTTAAAAAAAGCATGAACCTGCTTTTTAAAACTATGCATACTTAGTAGTTACTAACTATATTTTCAAAATTTAGAATTATATTTTAAAGAATGCACACATCTAAGTATGTTCTCACCAGTCTCATTTAATATGCTCTTTTCTCAGTTTTGAACAGCATTGCTGCATCCTGAGTCTCCCATTTCAGAGTTAACCTCCCATGGCTCTAGAAGCTTCAAAGCTTCAAAAGCTCTTACTAGGTACTTCCTTTAATCTCTTTTTCTAATAAGAGAGCCCTCTAACTATGTGTTGATTACTAAGAGAAGTACAAATTTTTTAACACTCATTGTCACCTTGACGGTCTCTTCCTTGTGTGCTTCAGTCAGCCCTCCATATCCGAGGGTTTTGCATCTGCAGATATGGAAGGCTGACTTGTACTCATTGTACTGCACCATCTTGTATAAGGGTCTTGAGCATCTTCAGATTTTGTTATCTGTAGAGGCTGCTGGAACCAATCCCCCACGGATATCAAGGGACACTTATATATCCAAATTGCAAATCGGAAAGAGAAAGAAAAATCACACAACAGCACGGTAACACTGAACAGAATAAAACCTCAGCTGTGAGCGTCTCAATGTTTTGTTTTCTTATTTGTAGAAACATACTAGGGCTGTTTGCACCTACTTGTTATCCTGGATGAGATCTTTCTTGACTACCGAAACTACTGATGTAGCACTTGGGGGACAGAGGGGAATGGAGTTGCTACACCTGGTGTCCCCCTCCCTATACCTAGGCCATCATACCTTCTAATTTTTTAAGAAGAATTTTTAGGTAATATCAATTTTGATAAAGACTTGAACTTTCAAAAGTATTGAATATTTCTTTATCAAAGCTTCACGGTAGACCTTAAGCTTCTTAAGGAGCATTGTACACACACAGGACATTGAGTTTATAAATGATCTGAATATTTAATTTTTTTGTCAGACTTGTATTAGTACACAGTCTTTATCACTAGCATCGCTCTTTAACTTCTAATGTATTTTAATAAAGTATGGGCTAGGATGCTTGCATTGTCTTAACCAAAGCTGTCTTTCTGATGTGCATCCTGGTTGGGGTCGAGACATAAATTCTCCTCAAATTTATTCATTCCTTGGGCTCTTTATCCTAAGGAGATTTTGTTATATGTCAGAGATACCTTCCTGACATTTCTCTTCCATGCAAGTGAGTTTCTCTCCATCATCCCTCTATAGGGATTTGTTTTCCCCTAATTAAAAATAAGTTCTTATCAATAGCAATATATGGGTATTATTAGGATCTTGATTCAGATAAATCAACTAAAAAAATTTTAAAGCTATCAGGAAAATGTGAGCATTGTCTGGATATTTGATATTACAAAACTTTTGTTAATATTTTTAGGTATGAAAATAGGCCTGTCTTTTCTTTGCATTGCTGGAGCTGGGGTTCTGCAAACCACATTCCCTCTTTGCCAGCAGGGGAGTCAGCCCGTAGTGGGCAGTACAGGGAGACTGGAAATCTGGAAGAGGAACATGGGATTCCATCTTCCTGTTTGCTTCCTATTCTTGTTTTTCTTTCCTGTTCCTGTCAGCATTACCCTAGTAAGTCTTATTCAGCAGAGCACTGATAGCTTGTTCCAAGGGCAACAGTTAATTTCACTTGGCAGTTTTTCCAGCATTCACAGGACCAGCCAAAGAGCACCCTCCTCAGAGATACCAGCAGCAGCCAAGCTGAGCCGCTCCTCAGAGGTCTGTTTCAGCCCTGCAGGGTGCCTCTTCTAAGCTTTTAAAGTTTTAATATTTCCATCCTCTTCTTTTTGTTCCCTCAATCTTAGAACTGCTAGCTGTTTTCTGCATTTACTGCCTCTGTGATACCTTAGTGTTCCCTTTTTGCTTTTTCAGTTCTCCAGTACAAAGGTAGCAATTCTTCATATTGAATTCTCTCTGCTAAAGTATCTGAGAGTTACTCTGACTGCTACAGTGTTTGTGTTTAAAAAAAGAATCCTTGTCTTTCATACATACTAAAATAGTCACAAACAGCAGCATATGACTCTAGAATTTTCTTCACAACAATCAGAAGTGGGGAATGGATAGCAGTTAGATGAAAAAAGATTAGCCAACACATACTTGTTGAAGCTGGGTGACAACAATACCGAGTTCACTGCACTGTTGCCTTTACTTTTGAATATATTTGAAATTTTCCATAGCATAAAGTCATTGAAAATAATTTTCAAAGCTCCTGTGTAAACTTGTGGTACTTTTTCAAAGAGGAAGCAACAATAGTAGTCTAAGATTGTTTTAAAATAAATGAAAATAGTCAGAAATGGGAGTTTCTTTTAATAAGATCATTAATTCTATCTTTTGCTTAATTGAAACTTTGTTTTTTAAAAATTTGACATTGTTATTTGTCTGAAAAGTATCTATTGCATACTTGATGCCACATTACACAATTATAGAACTTCAAAATTAAAAAGGACCTTAAAATTAAATCTAGTCCAGGATTTTCCAAACCATGTTCTTCAGAACAACACGTTCCTATAGAGGTACCTGAAGTGTTGCTGAGGGGGTAGATGATTAAGTGGATAACCCTCTACCACTACTTTAGTCAGAACTACTCAACTCTTAACTATTATATATGTTAAATATTTTATAGAATTTCATCTCGGAGGGAAAAAAAGCATTCTTATGCTCTTAAATGTGAAAATCACTGAACTATCACAGATATATCATGCCTTAATCTGCCTTATAACATTCTCACCAATGTTTTTCACCAAAGGCATGTCCCCAGTGTCTTTCAACCTCTGGTTGAACAGCTCTAATGTAGAGAACCCATTACTTCCATCTTAATCTCCCTCTATCAGGATGCACTTCCTCATACTGAGCCAAAATTTGTCAAACTGAATGTTCCACTGTGTGTTGTCTTCCACATGACACACTTCAGGTATTCGAAGTCTCTCATACCCATCTGACTCTTGTCTAGGCCAAACTAACATTCAGCCATTTCCGTCAGGCTTTTCAAACTCAAGTATGTGTAAGAATTACTAGGGGTGTTCCCAGACTATATAGAGATCCTACACTAAATCTTGTCAACATATCCTGTTGACTTCACCTCCAAAATATATTCTAAATCTTTGTGCTTCTCTCCATCTCCACTCCTGTCACCCTGGTTCAAGCCACCGCTATTTTCACCCAGTCTACTGTGCTAGTATTAACTGGTCTCCCTACTTACACTCTAATTTACTATAACGCATTCTCAAAACATTCTCAAATGTATAGTATAAAAGTATACTATACTATACTTTACTATAGTATACTCTACTTTACTATACTATACTATATAGTATACTATACTATTTTGTATCATATACAAAAATGTTTTGTATAGTATAATTTGCTATAATGCATTCTCAAAACATTCTCAAAACTAGAGTGATCTGTTGAAATCATAAATCACTTACCTATGTAAAGCCCTTCAGTGTCTTCCATCTCTCTGACCTGCGTGGCCATTTATGGTCTGGCCTTTTCTACCTTTCTGACTTACCTCACTCTTACTCATTGTGCTGCAGCTTATTTGCCTTCCTTAAACACATAGATTCATTCCTGTCCTTGTACTCACTGTTCTCTTTGTCCGGGCTACTCTCCCTTGAGATCTCTGCTCTGCTATCTCTTTTTTATGATTTACTCTCAACTTAAATGTCAGCGCCTTAGGAAGGCTTTCCCTAACCACCAATCAAAAGTAACCCCCCGTGGGGCTTCCTAGGTGGCGCAGTGGTTAAGAATCCGCCTGCCAATGCAGAGGTCACGGGTTTGATCCCAGCTCCAGGAAGATCCCACATGCCGCGGAGCAACTAAGCCCGTGTGCCCAAAAAAAAAAAAAAAGTAACCCCCCGTCACTCTACATATCAAAATACTTTTTACTTCTATCATTATACCATCCATCATCATCTAATACTTAAATGTTATTAATTTGGGATTTTTTTGTTTTGTTTCGTTTCTTCTGTAAGAATGTAACCTCAGCTATTTTGTTCCCTGCTGAATCCCCAGCATTATGTTAGTACCCAGCCCACAACAGCTTCTCAACAAATCCCCAGGAATCTGCATTCTATAGGCATCTGAGGTTTGGTCTGGTGGATCACGCTTTATGAAAGAAACATTGTCCTAGGCAGTATAGAGCCATAATCCTTAGAAAGATTTGGCCTGGCCTCTAGACGGTTCCCCTGAAAAATTGAGGAGAATTTAGGGAGTGATGAATTAAATAGAATTTAAAGAGTAATCTAAAAAGTGATGACAGAAGCACTAGAATGCAATGACGTAGTCAGGGATCCGTGTAACATGAAACTTACACATAGTCAAAGTTATTCTTTCAAACCACTTACCAGAGAGGAGACCACATTCCAATCTCACTTTTTTCTCCAATCTGGAAATGAATTGCTCTTTTTGGAACTGGGCCCTGAGGAAATAGCCGGCTTGCATTTGGAGTCATGTTGTATGAAAAACGCACTCAATCCAGGAAGATGCACATACTCTCAGTACCATGTGGGTACACAGACCAACCACAGGAATAACACAGGTAACCAGCGGAAGGATCAGTGGATTGACGGCTCCCATCACACAACCCCTCAGGGGCGTATGCTAATTGAGTGGGTAGGTGGGCAGAATTGCCTGCATCGTTTAAATCATTTCTCTTTGTCATTTTTTGTTCTCTTACTCTTAGAAAGAGGAAAAGATAATAAACTAGTAACTGAGAAGAGAAGACCATTTCAGACCAACAGGATGGAAAGGAAGAAAACAGTGAGATGAGAAAGATAGAAGGAAGGGGGAAAAGTGTGAGTAACACGTATGAATAGAAAGGAAGATAGAAATCTGTAAAAGTAAAAAAATAGAGAATCCTGAAGATTAAATTGCGTTTAGCCAAAATGGTGGGAAAATTGAAAGAGGAAAAGATACATAGTTAGGGTAGTAAAAAGGTAAAGTTGTTATTTAAGATTTCTTCACTTTCTTTCGCTCTCTTTTTAGCTTTACATGCTGCTGCCCTTTCTGGCCATGTCAGCACTGTGAAGTTGTTACTGGAAAATAATGCTCAAGTAGATGCTACTGATGTCATGAAACATACTCCACTTTTCCGAGCCTGTGAAATGGGACACAAAGATGTGATTCAGACACTCATCAAAGGTTAGTTATTAAGAGCACTCCTAACAAGTCACTCTCAAAAGCTAGGATTTCTTGCATTTGCCTTTTGAAATATAGCTTTACATGGCAGAAAGCTGCCTGGGTAGAAGGATGGAGGGAAGAGCCTGGCATCAGGAAACTTGAGGTTCACTCCTAGTTCCACCTGTTAGCAGCTGTTTGATTTGGGAAAAGTCACTGCCTCTGCCTGATCTTCAGTTTCACTTTATGTAAAAGGGGAAGGATTCCTACCCTGACCAGCTCACAGGCTTATTGTAAAAATCTGAAGTACATGATATACATGAGAGCTTTTTGCTAAGAGTAAAGCATTTAAAGGACTGTTATGTTTTTTAAACTTCTTTTTGATAAATGCTCTCTGTATTAGACATTTTCATTATATTTTTGCTCTTTCAGGTGGAGCAAGGGTAGATCTAGTCGACCAAGATGGACATTCTCTTCTACACTGGGCAGCGCTGGGAGGAAATGCTGATGTTTGCCAGATATTGATAGAAAATAAGATCAACCCAAATGTGCAGGATGACGCAGGAAGAACCCCACTGCAGTGCGCTGCGTATGGGGGATATATCAACTGCATGGCCGTGCTCATGGAAAACCATGCAGACCCTAACATTCAAGACAAAGAGGTAGAAATTCTAGGTCTTTTCTATATTGTCTGCTCCAAAATGTTTGGAGTATTGCTTCTTTGTTAACTAAAATTAAGGAAGACAACCATTTACCAAGTGAAGAGATCACTCACAAATCTGTTAATTAAAAGTGACTTTTATTTGTCCCTGTTCTCTTCTAGTCCTTGCCTATATATCCGTATATAATTCAACAAAGTCATAATATAGAATGGGAATTGTTTTATAACTTTTATAAAATATGTATACATGGCAGATGTATATAGATATATAAATATATATGATATGATTTTACAAACCACATTTTGTTTTGTTCACTCAAAATTATCACCAGTACTTTTTCAGTTGGTATATAATCTTTTTGATAATCATGGGTGCTTAATATTCCAAAGTTCTATGAGCATTCTGTTGAATAACTCCTTCAATCCCCACAGCAAGTCTATAAAGTAGTTACTCTCATCATTCCCATTTTACAGATGAGGAAATTGAAGCTCATGGAGCTTCAATAATTACCCTAAGGTGACAACAGTGGTGGGAGTTTTGGGGAGAGTCAGGTCCAAACTATGCCTGTAACCTAAACTTTAGAATTAAATCAGTAACTTCCTATTGCTGGACCCTTTTTCATTATTCGTAGAACATGTTGCATTAATCATCTTTATGCATTTAACTTTTTTCCTTTTGGAATATTCTCTTAGAATAATTTCACCCAAGTGGTATTTCTGAATCAACGTGATGAATGGTATATGACTGTGACTAGGCTTTGGTATATATTGCCGCACCGATTATTAAAACATCCGGCTTCATCTGTGCTTCCCTCAGCTATGTAGCAATGTATTGATTTCTCTCAATTTAGCCAGCATTGACATTTTTTGCTGGTTTATTTACTTTAACTCTTTAAAAATACTAGCATATTATGTTTTCCAAGTCAGAAAATATATTCCTTATTAATTCATTTAATGAGTATTTATCGTTTGTTACTATGTGTGAAAGTAACATAATGAAAAATGTGTAAAAAATGGTCCTTACACCAATGTTATTAGAAATGCATCTTTTTTTTTTTAGAAATGCATCTTTTATACTCTGTTGTACCTTTTACTTTTTTTTTACACGTTGTCCATTCATACATAAACAGTATATCACTTATGTAAGCCACCTCCCACTTCTGTTAGTTTTTACGTGGATTGTTTCGGACTATCCACAAAAACAATCATGCTGTCGGTGAACAATAACATTTTTATTTCTTTCTTTCCAATTCTTATGATTTTCATTTCTTTGTCTTGCCTTATTGAACTAACTAGGACCGCCAATGCAATGTTGTTGTTGTTTTTGTTTGTTTGTTTGTTTTTGGCTGTGTTGGGTCTTCATTGCTTCGCTCAGCCTTTCTCTAGTTGCTGTGAGCTGGGACGGGGGCGCTACTCTTCGTTGCAGTGCATGGGCTTTGCATTGCAGTGGCTTCTCTTAGTGCGGACCATGGGCTCTAGGCATGCGGGCTTCAGTAGTTGTGGCTCATGGGCTCTAGAGCGCAGACTCAGTAGTTGTGGCGCACAGGCTTAGTTGCTTTGCAGCATGTGGGATCTTCCAGGACCAGGGCTGGAATCCGTATCCCCTGCATTGACAGGTGGATCCATAACCACTGCACCACCAAAAAAGTCCCCTCCAATGCAGTGTTGAATAGAACTGGTGAGAGTTGGCATCCTTAAGTCATTCTGACTTTTCAGGAGAAAGCTTTAAATAATTCACTATTGAATATGATGTTTGCTATAGATTCTCTTATATTTCTGGTTGCTATGAGTTTTTCTAAATCACCAATTAGCTGTTTAATTTTCATCAAATACTATATCTGCATCTATCAACACGATTATTTTTTCTACTCTTTGCTATTAATGTGGTGAATTACATTGATTACATTGTCCCACTTGTGATGTATTTTTTAAATATATGTATTAATGGAATTTTGTGTGCTGATATTATGAGATTTTTGCATTTATGTTCATAAAAGAGATTGACGTGTCTTAAATTTGTCAGTTTTCATCCTCTGTATTTAGAAGCTGTTTAGGTGCATACAGATTTAGGATTGTGATATCTTCTTCTTTGACTCATTTAACACTATGAAACATTCCTTTCTATTTCTAGCAATGCTTCGTGCCTTTTTTTGTCTTTCATGATATTGAAATTTTTTAAGAATACAGGCCATTTATTTTATAGAATTTCATTCAATTTGAGTTTACCTAATGATTCATCATAGTTAGATTCAGGTTTTACATTTTGGGTTGGAATATTACACAGGTGATATTGAATCCTTCTCAAGGTATCACTTCTGGACTCATGTGATACCTCTTAACATAGTGTTCTTTTGATCACTTGGTTAAGATCAGTCCATTTTCTCCACTGTATACTTAATATTCTCTCTTGCTGTAATTAAGCAATTTGAGAGAAATGTTTATATATTTGCGTTAACATAAATAACTGTGTCCAAAAGTACCAACACCAGATGTACTTGATTTTTCTTTATGCTTGTAGGGAAGAACAGCTTTGCACTGGTCCTGTAACAATGGATACCTTGATGCCATTAAATTACTACTAGACTTTGCTGCTTTCCCTAATCAAATGGAAAACAACGAAGAGAGGTAAGCCGTTGATAAAAAGAATGTATTGTTGTTTGTCTCACATCCTTTCTGCCATAGTAAAAAAATCTCAAGTTCAGATACTGGTTCAGAAATAATAAGTATATTCATAAGGAATCATTACACTAAGAAATTCTGAACCAGAAGAAAAGAACAGAAGTTCCTTGCAATGTTGATTTAGCATCCTGGGATTTTAAAGCTATTCAGAACTTTAGATATTGCCTAGGGCAAGCTCACATTTTCCAGATGAGGAAATTTAGGCCTTCTGACTCGTGGCTAGCATTAATTCAGGGGAGTCCTGACTGACCAGGACTAGGAATTCGGTTAGGCCAGTGGAATGTGTTATATATTCAAGAAGTTTCTTTTGATGAAGAGGGTATTATCAATTAGTGGACAGAGGTGCCGCCATGTAGCATGAAAAAATAAGGAGAAACTAAGATGAAAATTCAGGATTTTAATCTAAATGCAGATTTCTTGAGTAACATGAGATCCACAGAGTTAGGCTAGGGTTGTTATCCAAGGACCCAGGTCCAATAAGAAGGAATAGACACAGTGTGAAGTCTGAGCAGGAGAGATTCTTGGTGGTCTTGGATCTAGGATGATTCTAGTAATTTGTAGGTAATGACTAAGATGGTAATCAGATTTCCATACCTGAGTCCCCCCCAGCCCAGGTCTGTGCTTTAGTGTTCATTGTTCATGGATGCTGTCACTAAAATGGCCCTGCAGTGACACCATCCCCACCCTCTCGCCCACCACCAGGTCTTTCTTTCTGTCAGGAGGTGGGAAACTTTGTAGAGAAAGGGGCTTTCTCTAGGCCCACTGTCTCGGGGGGAACATGGGGCCTTCATCTTTCCTACTTCTTTCAGAACCTTTCCCCATTAATTATACTCCCTATCTCTTATTTTCAAGTTCTCTTTTTTCTGAAGTTTGTATTCTTTGCCTTCTCTCACACTGTCTTCACTGCCTCCATTTCTTCATCCTCACCATTCATGCCTTTGCATTCTGGCTTCCATCCTCACATTTATACTGAAATCTGTGTCTGAATGGTCACTGACAAATTCCTAGTTGATAAAGCATATGATGTCTTTATGATGTCTTCTCTGCCCACCCTCATTGGCCTTTCTACCTCTCCTATCTGACTCCTCTTCTTTACCTTATGTAGAGTATATCTTCTCTAAGCTTCTGTGACAGTATATTTTCTTTCTTTCCTTCCTTCTTTCTTTCTTTCCTTCTTCCTTCCTTCCTTCCTTTCTTTCTTCTTTCTTTCTCTTTCTTTTTTTTTTTTTTTTTGCCTGTGCCACGCAGCTTGTGGGATCCCCAACCAGGGATTGAACCCATGCCCGCTGCCGTGGAAGCACAGAGTCCTACCCACTGGACCACCAGGGAATTCCCCGAATTCTCTTTTTTTTTTTTTTTTAAAGATTTTTTGATGTGGATCATTTTTAAACTTTTTATTGAATTTGTTACAATATTGCTTCTGTTTTATGTTTTGATGTTTTGGCTGCGAGGCGTGTAGTAGTATCCTAGCTCCCCGACCAGGAATCCAACCCTCACTCCCTACATTAGAAGACGAAGTCTTAACCACTGTACCACCAGGGATGTAACCCCCTATTCTCTTCTAATCATGCTCCTTCTTCATTTCTTTCGGCTTCTGTTCGATTTTTTAGTTTTTAAATATAACATTCTTCAAGAACTAGATCTCTTCTCTGAGCCTGTCTCCTTTGGCGACCTGAGGAGGCTTCAGCACTCACCTGGGTGCTGGTGAGGTCCAGCTCTCTATTTCAGACTCAGCACCTCTCCTTGGTTCACACTGTCATCTCCTCTTCATTACCAGAACCATTGTCTAGATCTGCCCTCTTTGGCCCTTTCTGGGGCTATCACAATGCCTCCTCACTTGTTTTCCTTCCTTTGATCTTTCCCTCATTCAATTCCTCACCTTCCGAGGTAGCCTTTCTAAGTCATATCACTAATGTAATTGTTAATCTTGTCATTCCTCTGTTCAAATGCAGAGCAGAGAAGATTGTTCTGGTCCCACAGTCATGGCATCCCTAACTGTGTCCTCCCCTACACTGTGAATCTTTATAGCACTTGGCACATTTCACTTTATATTACGATTTTCTATAATCTGTCTCCCCTATTAACGGAGAACTCCTGAAGATCATGGTTGTCTCTGTATTGCTCACCATGCTTTTCATGAAGTAGATGCTCAGTAAATAACTGTTGAACTGTCACATCAGTGTTTTCAGGCTCCCAGTAGCATCACCCTGCTTCCTATCTGCATTAGAAACTTATGTGGAATTCTTAGACCACATACAGACTTAGATAAAGCAGATTAGTAAGCCTTCTTTGGGAGTGATTATATAAAGGATTCACTGTCTCTATTATAGTCAAATGACAATTGCAAAACAAAAAAGACTTGAAGATTTAGGCATTTGGACATCTAAGGAAACTGGAAAGTCACGTGGAATTGTCAAGGCTGAGGTTTTGGCATTAAAACAGATATGTGAGGGTGCTGAAGGTTTCTCCCTTTGAAACCCTGAAAAACAAAAGGGAAAGATTAAGAATTCTAAGAATTAGTGATGATTTATTTCTATAAAGCATGTATTCTATAACAGTGTTTACTGTCTGACTGGTATTTTTTGGGGGGAAACAATAAAAAAATTTTTTTTGTAATTCACTTTCCATTTATATGCTAAACCTTAGCATATAATTTTATAATTTGAATTTTAGACCTAAGTAAGAATATGAAGTAAGGTGCTTACTGCCTCCTGGAGTAAACGTATGTTAATTACAGACCAAAAGGCCAAAGGAAAAATCCTCCTAACTGTACTTGCCAGTCTACAGATGAAAAGAGACTGTGGCAGTATCCCAGTCTCTAATGTTTCATCAGCAATGCACCTTGATGTACAAATGTCAGAACTTGGCAGTACCTTTCATGTTTATTGACATTCCAGTTTAGGCATTCTACTCATTCCGTCAGACCATTCCCACATGGCAAGTCCAATTGTATCTTCTCTCTTGTCTTTATCTACATTGTTTCTTGACTGGTTACCATCAACCTAGCGCTAATTTTCACTTCACATGCATTGACACAAACCACTTGATGTACACTATATGGACATAATTTTTGCCAACTACTGCTGGCTTTCAGTCAATAACTATCTGACAGCCATACTCTGACATAGATGGGAATATTCACAGTACTAGAATGTTTCTAAATTGAGTTTGGGATGAAGAAAGATTCAATAGTAATAATTACAATATGGTCAGTTGCTTAAACACTAGGTATAGACTTCAATCTTAAGACCTTGCTAGATATTTGAATTGTGTCTCCCTGAATCAAAAATTGACTGAGCATTGTAATTTGAATTAACCAATTTAAAAAAAAAAAAAAAAGACATTTTTGAGAAAATCAGGAAAATGTGCATTTAGAGTGGGCATTCGATCTTACTAATTCCTTTTAATTTTGTTAATACAATGACATTGTGGTTATGTTCATATTATTTACAGATGAATCTAAACTGCAGAGAGATTAAATGATAGGAGTTCATGGATTTGCTTTATTTATTTTTTGTATTTATTTTGTTTACTTTTTTACTACGCTTCTCAGTTTGCGGGATCTTAGTTCCTCGACTAGGAATTGAACCTGGGCCCATGGCAGTGAAAGTGCCGAGTCCTAATCACTGGACTGCCAGGGATTTCCCCTGGGATTTGCTTTAAAATACTTGAACAAAAATAAAAAGGAGGGGGGTAGGTGAAGAAAATACGGCAAAAGTTTTGCTAATTATTAAAGTTGGGTAATGAGTGTATAAAGCATTATTATGCTATTCTCTCTACTTTGTGCTTGAAGTTTGTGATAATAGTAATATAATTTTTACATAATAAAAATATTTAACATACCTTTAAAATGTAACTTTCCATCCACAAGCAGCCTGAGAGATCTAGTTCTTCTTCTCCCCTTCATTTCACCTTTTACCGATGAGGAAGCAGAAGCTCAGAGCAGTGAAGAGAATGCGCAGGGTCACACAGGTCTGCTGACCTCCAGCTCAGCTTCTCTGGGGTATACTTTGCCCATGTCATTTCTTTTTGTCGTGTTTGTAAGTAAATGCATAATTTGGGCCTCACTTTCATAAGCCATATTTTGATAGTACTGCTTTTATACTATGTGAAAGACACTGCATATTAATAATTATAGAAAAAATGATCAAGCTTACTAAAAATACATGTTATTTGCACATTGACTTAGAAGCAGTTTCATTTTATAGGAGACATACATATTCAATAATTGATAGATGAATTATGGAAGGATTACTGACCAGGGAGTCATGTAATCTTAGTCCTCATCTAGATTTCGCAGGTAACTAATTACACAACCTTCAGCAAGTTGCTTCATCTTTCCGGGTCTGTTTATTCATTTATAAAATAAGGTGTTAAACTAAACCTCGAAAATTCAATTCAGCTCTACTATTGTGTGGTTCTGTGACTCTGATGATTTCTTCTGTTGGGGAAAGTACAGTCATGAAAGGCATTTTAGAATATATAGTGAAATTTGTAAAAGTTCTTCTAATTTGCAAAATGCTATTTACATATATATAATGTCTTAAAGTTTATACAGGCACCTCTACTTTATGGCCTTCCGGTTTCTGAACAGTAGTGGCAAATTTAGCTGTCCTAAAATGGGGGTTCTTTAATTTTAGCATTTAGGACTTCCTTCTGAATTTAGAGTTTCCTTACTAAAGTGACCAAGTCACCCTTTACTTCTACTGAAAACCTCTTCCTTTTATATCTTACTGTGACTTTTAGGTGAGTTTTGAAGAGTTTCTTTTCAGTCATCATTGGATGATCTTCTGTGTCTAATCATAAATCCATATCATCATTTTCCACCTCATCAATCAACTGATTGTTTCCTCCCAACACCTCTGACCACACTGACTCAGTAACAGTCACCCAGAGGGATCCGATCGGGCAGTCGTTCAGCAGTCATAAATAGCTAGTTTGGGACCTATGCAAGTAATATTCGTGATAAGTGACTGTGCTGTCACCAACCTATGTATGTCCTGTAATAACAGCACTCACAGCTGGCTTTCACTGACTGCTTCCTTCATGCCAGGCACACTGCTGTCTTCTTGACCTTGATTATTTCATTCTCTCCTCATGCCAAGTCTGTGATGAGAAAGGTGGGGCTTAGAAACACCAAGTAAGTTGGTTAGGAGGTGACAACCAGCATTACCATTGTTGCATGGTAGAATTTGTTTACTTCAATTTTTGTACTTTTTGCATTGTTTGAATTCTTAAACTTTGTGTCATTTTTACAAAATAATAATTTTTCTTTAAAAATGGAAAACATATTTGCTGAGATATTAACAGTGATTAATTCTGAGAGTGGGAGTATAGATGACTGTTATTTTCTTCTGTGTATTTATCTAGTCTGTTTTATATTTCCAAAAATAGAGAAGATATATTTTTTAAAGGAATCTGCCTAAAATCACACATCTAGAAAGTAGTTGAGACTCAAATATATAACTATATGACAGTAGTACCCATCTTTTCTAAATATTTATCAAAAAGGTATGCACACTGTACAGAATTTAAAAGGCACAAAAGGGCATTTAGTAAAACTAAATGTCCCTCTTACCCCCATCTCTGAGACAACTAACTTCCTCCCCAGAGGCATCGCTGTCACCAGTTTCTTGGGAAACTTCTAGTGGTATATTTGACATAGATGAGCACACAGGGATATATTCTTTTTCTGTCAGTGGAGCACACCATAATACTGTTCTGTTTCTTATTTTTTTCTCTTTTCCTTCATTGAACAAGTCCTTCTGGAAACTGTTCCTTATTTATTCATATACCACAATAATGACTGCATTATGCAGATGACTTTATTACTTGGGTGGCCTGTACTTTATTTGACCAGTCCTCTGGTGATGGAATTGAAGTTGCTTCCACTGTTTTAGTATTTCAAACTATGCTTCTGTGAATATCCTTGTATATAAAGCGTTTCACACAGGAGAGCAAATCTATAAATGCCTATAAGTGAAATGGCTATGTCAAACAGCAGATACCTGAATAATTCTGATCTATATTGCCAGATTGTCTCCTTAAAGATTAAGGTAGTATATAGAGAGCCTGTCTCCCTCCATCCTCACCAGCACAGCGTGTTGTTAAACTTTCTGATCTTCACATTATATTTCTCTTAAATGAGTGAGGTTGAACATATTTTTCTATGTTAGGAGCCACTAGTATTTCCTGTTTGAAGTACTTTTATCTTTGTTATTGATGTTTTTGCCCTATGAATATTTATTTTTATGTATTTGAATTTATCAATCTTAAGGTTTCTGAATTTTGTATCTTTTTTTGAAAAAAACTTCCCACTCCAATATTTTTTAAAATCTTCCATAATTTATTCTAGTACTTTCATGGTTCCTTTATGTGTGTGTGTGTGTGTGTGTGTGTGTGTGTGTTTTTAGATCTTTGCTTCATTCATTTTGGAGTGAAATGTGATGTAAGAATCTTTTTTTTCCAGATGGCTGCCCAGTTGTCCCAACTCTATTTAATTATCCATCCTTTCCGTAGTGATTTAATGGGCCATCCTTATCATAGACTACGTCTCTCCATTTGGGGGTATATTTCTCATTTCATAAGCATTAACAATCAGTAATCATGGGCTCAAACTTATGAATCTCAGAATATTATTTGCAGTGCTTTTTCAGATAGGAGCAAGGAATTACTTGGAACATGGGGAAGCAGAAAAGTGATCATGGGTTCTCACAGTCTCTAATTTGTGAGCAGGTGAGCAAAACTGAGAAACAGACGTGGTCAGCGCACAAAGCACCGACCCCAGTTTCACCCTTGTTCCGTGCGCCTCAGAGAAAAAAGGAGCAGCCTGAGTACAGAAGATAGCTTTGCCTGAGGAACATTGCACATCTTAGAATGAGGTTTCCTTCTGCTGCATAATATTGCCAGTTTAACTGCGCCCTGAATTACATTCCAACACTTAAGAAAAATCTCCCTGCTTCAGGTACACTCCCCTCGATTACGCTTTGCTTGGTGAGCGCCACGAAGTGATCCAGTTCATGTTGGAGCACGGCGCCCTGTCCATCGCAGCCATACAGGACATCGCTGCCTTCAAAATCCAGGCTGTCTACAAAGGCTACAAGGTCAGAAAAGCTTTCCGAGACCGGAAAAACCTCCTCATGAAGCACGAACAGTTGAGAAAAGATGCTGCTGCCAAGTAAGTGTGAGCCCTAGAGACTGTGTTCTCACAACTCAGAGTTGGTGTGGAAGCAGGGCACGGGGGTGGCAGGGGCCAGGAGAGAGAATCGGGAGGGAATCTGAAATAATTGTGATCCCTGTACCCACCTCACCGTTCCCCTCCTGCTCACCCGTCCTTCAGAGGACTGAGGCTAATAGGAAGCATGGCGGCCTGATCTCTACATAGTTGGCCATTCCTCTGGGTTAGTCCTTGATGTTCTAACCCTGCGACAAATCACTGCCACACCCACATGGCAAGGAGCGGGGGTGGGGGTGCGACCAGCCGTAAGCTACAAGGGGATAACGGTCCTCTCACCTTTCCTGCCTTTCCAAGAGAAGCTTACACCAATACCTAGCTACTTTCACTAGACTAATCTAAGTCTAGTTTTGATCTGAATAAAGCAACCAGTGTGTATAAACAACTTGCTCTCCCCTACCTATTCCTTAACAAATGTGTACTAAATAATGTAATTTATTCAAGAATTATTGATTGAATTCTTGCTACACATACAAAACTCTTGGCTTGAGCCAGGAGTAAATAGTATTTGCTTCAAGGACCTCACACTTTTTTGGATAATGATACATAATGTGCAGAATGGTCATTTGTGCCTGTTATACATTGTGATTATTTTACCATAAGTGATTGATTTTTAGATTACGCTTTGGTTTGCCTTTTCTTTGATACTTGTGTTGGGTGTTTTAAATAGCAGGGGAGAGTTGCATAATCAGGTATAATACCGAAACCTCTGACGGTAAAGATGCAGATGACAGGCAGCTTCTTGATGGATAACTTCCTGGCTGTATCTTGAATGTTTCCAAATCTTGGGGCCTTCCAGTTCTTGAATCCTACCTTGTCTTGCCCATAAGGGAGAAGCATACGCATAATAAATAACAGTTAAAAATAGTAATAAAAGGCAGATAAACTATGTTAGTGAGAAGTTAATAGCATGAGCTGGAATGCTAACCACCTTGTCAGTCTTCAAGACAAGACTGACAGAAACACATCATATTCTGTGACTCTGAAGCTACTGAAGGAGGTGGCATCCTGGGAAATATTATTTTGCACTCTTCTCATAACAAGGCTCCCTCCTCTTCACTTTTACCAAAGAATCCAGTATTAACCTAAAGCCTCTACATGCCCCTTTTCGCAGCCTTCTCATAAAAGTTCTCTGCATGTGAGTGACAACTGTAAGTGGGTAAATTATCCTGAGTTGCAAGTAAATATTCTCTGCAAAGGAAGGAATATTGTATTTCCAACTAACTGATGTTTCTATAAACCCCAGTTTAATGTATGAGAATCTGTTTTCCGAATTTGAAGTCATATCTACCTGAATACAAGGTGGGACTCTACAAAGGCACAATGACCGACTCTGTATATCCCTCAGAAGGAGTGTATTGATCCAAACACATTCTACTTTGTTATTGGAGAGAGGAGCCCCTGAGTTCTCCTCCCCCACCCCCAGCTCCCTTTCCAGTGGGATAGAAGGGTTGTGGTTGAATGGAAAGGAGACCTGGGTTCAAATCCAGCATCTGATATTTACGTGCAGTGAACTGAACACAGCATTTCTCTCTCTGCGCCTCAGTTTCTCTATCTATAAAACATGACAAATTAGACGAGGTGATTTCTAGGTACCCTCCAGCTCTGTGGAAACTCCTGTCTTTGTTATTAGTGACCTCAGCCTCCTCTTCCTCTCCTTTGCCTGTGGTGCTGCCCGGAGTCTGTATGCCTGGGGCCAAGAGTTTCAAGTCGGTGTACAGCTGGGAACTGAAAATACACTTATTAGGAGATCTATACGGAGGAAGGGGTTTCAAACAATGCCGTGCTTAAATACAGTAGAGGTTTGTGGTACTTTTTCCCCTGACACGGCCTTTTGTAACCCCGAGTCCAGAGGGTTTGAACGAACAAGGAGATTTAGGGGACATCTGCCCAGTCCAGTCCCCACCTTACACCCTTTCAGCTGTTATCCTGATTAGTTTCAATGTTGTGAAAGACAGGTCCTCTTTGTTCTTAATTCTTAGTTTCTGAAATTGATTTTTAAAAACACTTTTAAATTGGGAGCTGTGCTTACTGTGATAATCATTGAAATTACCAAAGCTAAAAATTTTTAAGTTACATTTTCTCAATCACAACCATTCCTTTATTGGTCCTCATTATTGGGAGTAAACAAGTTTCGTACACTTCTTAACCATTACCCCCTACAAACATTGTAGCATAGCTCTCCAAGAGAAACATTTAAATGGAGAGGTAACTGATTTGTGTTAATTTTATTTCTCAAAAGTTACTTCTGAAAATGTCAGTCAGTGTTTAATTTGGGTTTTAGATTTGGTTTTAGGAATCAGAAATCAGGATGTTAAATTCAGTCTTTGCTCCTGCTGCCTCATTGGCTGACGTGGCCCAGGTACATCATGTTGCCTCAACGTACCTCTCCCAGTTTCTCATCTTAGGATGACAGAAATCACCTTCCTTAAAGTAAGAATGTCAAAGAAAATGGTTAAACTTAAAGGGATTTCTATTTTACTGGTAGAGAAATTGGGAGAGAGAGAAGTTTTAGTCATATTTTCTAAGTCATTTTTTTCTGGGAAATACTACTTAGGAAATACCTATAATCCCTTTAAAAGCACTTTATAACTCATACTGCACCTCCTGTGAGGTTGCCAAAATGAAAATTACTGTAATTGACCTGCCAGAGCACAGAGTTTAATGCACGTGAAAATAAGACTGTATTTATGTTGCTCACTCTTTCTCCTTGAAGCTTCCTTTTTGCCGGGTTTTTATTTCACTCTCTAATCTCAGATCTCCTCTAACTCTCTGAACTCTTCCTGCTCGCATCCTTTTAATTGTACCATTTCCACACTGAGGTCAGCACTGCAGGCTGACTCCTTAGACGTCTATTCATGCTATACTTTTTTCACTGAAAATATGTCTCCTCTTAAAACTTAAATTACTTCACCTCTGTAGATAGGTGAAGTAATTTAAGTTCATCTCTCTCACCTCTCGAGCCCCTGGAACTCTAATCCCAAATCCTCAGTTGCCTACCCGGCACTTCCACGTTGCTGTCCTTGTGTTACTTGCCAACACGTCAGACCCCGAACATTTCCATTTGCGTGTCTTGTTGTCAGTGTCACTTCAGACTCACTGTGTAGACCCTACAGCTCATCACCGCAACTTGTCTCTCTTCTCGCATGCTGATTCCCCTGCTGGTGCTGCCACCACCGATTCTGCGAATTCCGCTTTTTGAGATGTCCTTTTGCTTCGGTTCTTCTGTCCCACCAGCCCACACAGGCCATCATTCTTGAATACCATCCATGACGCTACGTTAGACTCTTCGCCGTTTGACTTCCGCTTATATCTCCAAGTCTCATTTCTCTCCATGAGCCCCACCCTCTCAGCCCTCACACTTGAGGTCTCAGCCATCCTGAACTTTCTTCACTTCCTCACTTACCACCACACTCCCGGGAGACCTGAGCCTCTTTCTGGCTAGTGTATGAGACTGAGTACGTCTCTCTCTCTCTTTTCTTTTCTTTTTTTTCCGGCCACACTTCATGACATGTAGGATCTTAGTTCCCTGACCAAGGATCGAACCCAGGTCCTCAGCAATGAGAGCGTGGAGTCCTAACCACTGGACAACCAGGGAATTCTCCTGAGTGTGTCTCTTAGAGTTACGTAATCAAGCCCAGTTTGGGTCCCCCAGTTCAAACTCTTGTGGTACTAGAGTCCCTTCCATGGGAGGTTGTTCTGTGTCCTCAAAAAATCAAGTGACAGGGAGTCCTGTGCCTCTCAAGCAGCACATTTCATTAGTGGATATTCTGTCTGGCAGAAGTTCTCTTCTACCTTTTGGTCTTGAGCTACTCCTTGAAGCAAAAGAGAAAAGTCTAAGTCCTTTTCCATAAACCACCTTTCAGATAATTAAAGTGCCCACGACCCTTGCACTCCTGCCTCAGCTCGCCCTCTCACTTTGTCACAGACCCCCTGCAGCCAGCTCCCCACACATCTTCAGCTTATCAGGGTCTTTCTTCAGGGTTGACCCACAGGTCTAAATCTCCTGCTCATTCAGTGGTCTGATCCCTGGGGTGTCACTTCCATGAGTCTACTCCATACCATTCCACTTCTCTGAGCCTCAGTTTCTCATCAGTAAAATGAAAAGAAGATTTCTTAGTCCAGGACGGGCTTTGGGGCTCCATGAATGCCCTGAAACTCTAGGCAGTATTTTGTGTGTCATGAGCATATGTGCATCTGGGGGGAGGAGAGGATCTGTAGATTTTTATCATATTCTCTAAGAGGGCTCATGAATCATAGAAAGATTTTTTTTTTAATCAGACTAAATGATATCTGAGGTTCCTCCCAGCTCTAACATTCTGTAAGTCAAAGGTCCTAAAATGCATGACATTTTCTTATTCCCTTGAGAGGAAGTCAAAAGACCAAATATTACTAAGCCTGTTATTCAGCGACAATAAAGAGATAGCATCTGACAGACCCCCCACGTACAACGCGATAGCAACTGAAAAGGTTGGAGCGAAACCTTTTCCGTCTTGTGAGGTAATCAGTGTCCTCGCACTGGAAATGTTCCAGCAGAAATTGAATTGTCATCTCTCCAGGATAATATATAAGCAATTTTAAAGACCATATAAACAGCTAGTCTCTCAGATCTCTTCTGAGTCAAAGATTCTGTGAGAGCTGTGCCCTCCCGTCTGCCTGAAATAACCTTTTCTCACTTCCCGCCTTTCTCATTTTGACGTTATTTCTATGTAGCCTCTTTTTCTCTTCCAGTTTAATCAGTGTCCCACATCCTCCCCTAGCTCTGGTTAGATACCTCTGTTTTAGCATGCATCACGTCTAGAACGCACTATCTGCAGGAGCTGTGGGTCCACTTCCCCACTAGACTGTCAGTTCCTGGAGAACAGGGCTTGTATTATGTACCTCCATACTGCTAGAGCCGTAGAGCCCTTGATATATAATAAGCATTTAATAATAAATGTTGAGTAACTGCTACAGTAGGTCTAAGACCTTACCTAAGTCGTTCATCATTTTGGGCCTTAGTTTCCCCCTCTGGCAAACGGAAGGGCTGGACCAGGTCCTATCTGAGGTCTCCTTCAGTCTCTGTAAGTGGACCACTTTAACTTGTGTGCCTTACTCAAGCAGCAAACACATTTATGTACCATTTATCCTCACAGTGCACACTAGCACTTACATTTGTGCATTTGCTTTTCCACCTCCCTCCGTGTTTATCACGAGCACATTACCATTTGACAGGTTTATGATTTTAAAAAGAAATGCAAGAGCAATAAGGTTTGCTACGGCATGTACGCAAACATTAGCCCCCACTACGTGGCTTCCCCAGAGAGTTGTATTTGCCCAGTTTTGCCAAGAAACTCATTCTGTTGGACTCTGCCTCAGTAAGCAGGCTCTTTCCCGTTCCGTGAGCATTCAAGTTGCCATTGCCATGAATACAAGACCTAAGAGAGGCTTGAGAGATGTGATTAAAATGGATTCTACAGAAGAAGGAATTGCGTGGTTTCAACAATGAGCATTTTCTGAAACTATCATCAGGCCCAGCCCTGTAGCTCTCAGGTGGTGAGGCACTTGTGCCACACCCACGTTTCTTCACTTCTAACCAGATCCAGTCACAGCTTAACAGCGTTACCTGTTAATAAAAGTAACAATGATTACTTATATTGATATAGTGCTTTATAGCTTGCAAAATTCTTACATATTAAATCCATACAATAACTCATTAAAGTAGACAGCTTAGCTATCCTCATTTCATGCAGGAGAAAATAACACAGAGAAATGAAGTTGCCTGAAATCACACAGGTAGTAAGGGAGAGAGTTGGCACATGAATCTCAGTCTTGCCTTAAGCCAGGGTTCCTACCATTGCTTGGTTCAGGGGAATCATCCTTCCAGCCATGCTTATGCTAGAGGTTCTCTCCAGATGCTAGCACCATCTGATAGGCCAGCATGGAACAGCCCTGCTTCTTTTTTCTGACTTATACACAATATGTAACTGTTGGTGGCAAAAGGCCCCCAAGTAGGCTTTTGTCCTAACTCAGTGCTTATTCAGTTGTGCCATGTGGTTTCCAGTGATTGTTAAAAGAGTGGTACCAAGCCACCAGCATCAATTCTGCAACATAGTTCAAAAATATCTTCTTATTACTCTCAGAGCTATCACAGCACAGCATACCAGTATCCTCCTAAATCCTTGAGAAAGTTAAGAAAATTAGTTGTCCCCAAGCCTACAGCAGGACTGTGAACAAGAATGGCACTAAGACAAAGCCAGGTTAAATTGGTACAACCGCAGGACACACCTCCCTTTCTGTGGAGACTATTTTAATCACATCTCTCAAACTTCTCTTAGTCCTGTATTCATGGCAGTGGCAGTGTGAATACTCATGAGTGAGGGTGAGCCTGCTTTATTTCTGCAGTGTCTCACAGAATTAATTTCTTCTTGTTAAAACTGGACAAGTACTACTCTCTGTGGAAGGCACATAGTGGAGTAGAGAAAAAAACCCATCAGCTTCTAGGACTTAAACTTTCCAGGCTCAGCAGCACATCTGGCCGTATTGTGCAAATGGCACATCCAGTACTAAGATTCTGAAGCCGTAGGACATTCGAAGTCACTGCCCTTGATCTGGTTCTCTGCACATCAAGCAATCTTCTGATCACATGATTTCTTACTGGCTTCCCCCACCCCCAGTGGTCATCTAGGCTACTCATTTGCAGAAGTTCCCATCCTTGCATCTTAGATCTGGCTTGGGAGGGCTCCAGGATGTATCTCTGCCCTACGATAGCCCTGCAGAGATTTGCACCAGCAATGTGTGCCTTAGGTCTTTTCTCCTCTGGGTGAAACAGCCCCTGTTCCTCCAGCCCATCCTTTGGAGACCCTCTTCACCCTGTGGTGCATAGGACCTGAAGCAGAGGTTGTCAAAGATCTGATCCCCAGTTGGCTTTCTCACATTTTTATACTGTGAGCCTCCAGGGAGCTGTAAAAATTGCTCTAGAAAAGACAGTACAAACCAGACTAATTGGTAGCCCATCAAAAGCTGTTGTCTGGCTGATTTCCCTTAGAAAAAAAGAGGAAAATGTGGGACTAGTTTATGCATTAAGATTCTGCCATCTTAATAAATTTCCTGCTAAAATGTTACTTGCTATGTCATGGACAGGATTTTTTTCCCTTTAAATTTTTATGGAAAGTAGAATAACATTGGTTTTTTTTTTTTTATTTTATTTGTTTCCTTAACTATACAAAAATAGGTCAAGTGTATAGCATGACCCACCATGAAGATTAAAGATCTTTGACACTTTGTAATAAATTAATTGGAGACAAAACACTTAAATTTTAGGACAATTATTGAATCTAAGAGTTTAGGACTAAAAGCTAATCTAGAAGCTAGCTTGAAATGCTGTTAATGGTTACTTTGATGTAATATTACCACTTTCTTCATACGACCCAATTCATTTTTTACATGATAGAAGATTGAGTGAAATTTTTAAAATTGATTTTGTGAGGTGAATTTTACAGGAAGAAGTAAAGCTGCTGAGTTCCAGCTCAGCTGGTGTATAGTTTACCATGTAACCTTGGTTAAGTCACTAAGCTCTCTGCCTCAGTTTCCTTATCTGCGAAATAAGAGCATTGCCCTCAGTAAACTGAGATTCCTTCAGATTCTTAATCTGTGAGCAGTGGGTCTGGACCTTTTTCCTCAGGGAAACACACACACACACACACACACACACACACACACACACACACACACACACGGAATAATGTTCTATTCTCAGGAGCTATATCCTGTGTGTGTGGTGGTGGTGCTGGTGGCGACAGTGGTTGCTTTTTGTTTCAAGGCAGCGGTATAGATAAAACAATGCAGGTTTTGCATAATTCCCAGTTCTAATCCCACTCCCTCTTCCTCAGTGATCACTACTTATATGTCAGGAACCATAGCTCTGGAGAACTGCACATTTGTGGGATGTGTGCCACCTGGAAGATTTTTTTTAATGCAAAATGCATCAATTTTTGAAAAATATTACTTCTATTCATCAGTTGAGGGTGTAATTATATATTCTCATGATTGTATTCTTTCTCCCAAATCTGTGTACTGAGTTCTACCAAAATGAAAAAACAACCCCTTGCAAACCTCCCCCTCCAGAGAAGTCTTCAGAAGGCAGAACTCCCTTACTTTCTGGCCATCCTGATTACTCTAAAAGGCTGAATCCCCTGTTTGTCCTGTGACTGCCCTTGTGGGAGGCCCACAAAGGTCTGCAGTGACAGGGTTTGCCCAGGGGCTGATTGCACAGCAGCTTCTTGGAATTGAAAGGAAAGCTGTTTGGCTTCCCGAAAGAAAGAAAAATGACTGCTCAAATAACAAGGTCTAGGTTATCACCTCAAAGCCCCTTTTGATGGCAATGATATCCATGCAATGCCAAGCCACATGCCTGTCTGTCTGAAGGACCAATATTGTCTTAAAGCAGTTTGCGTTCATCAGTGCTAGTAAAAAGAGCAGTTCTCCCTCTTCGTGCCAGGGGCAAGGCTATTAGATCAATTCACAGCACCTCAGTCACCCAGATGCTTCCACCTTCTTCTGAAAAGCAGGCTTCTCCCAGACAGATCACACCGAAACAGCACCTGCTAGCAGCCAGATGAATCCCAGGCACTGATGATGCCAGGCTGTCCGGCTCACCTGTCGATTGCAGCGCAGCACACGCAAGTGTCAGCACTTGGCAAAGCCAGTGACAAAACCAGAGTCAAATGAGAGCATTCAAGGAATCGGCACGACCCATCTGGCCACTTCCTCTGGGATGGCACTCAGTGGGAACCTATCGGAGAGGCCAGCATGGACCCCAGATCAGCGGCTTCACCACTTGGGACGAAAGACCTTCAGGAGGAGGAGCTGACAAGGCTTTATGTTAACGTGTGACTCAGATATCTGCCATCTCGGTCCTCCCTGTCCCTTGAGATATAAATTAGCTTTGCTCCAAACTGCGCAGTCTGGGGAAATCTGAGTCCTATGACTTCTTTGGGGCTTGGGGGTCTCTGCCTCGGGTCCTGCTTCCATGCCTGGGACCTTAGCCCTGCAGCTTGTCAGGTTGCCTGTAAGGAGCATGTGTGAGCATGGCAGGCCTTCCAATGGCTGGTGTCATTGAGGAGACTCACACTGCCTCTCCCGTGATGGTATAGTTAACAGGACACACGACACTTGTTCTCTTCAGTCTTGCTGCTCAGGGTGTGGTCAGAGGACCAGTAACACCTGTATGAGCTGGGTGCTTGTTAGAAATGCAGAATCTTGAGCCCCACGCCAGGCCTGGTGAGTCAGATCTAGGTTTTAGGAAGATCTCAGGAGATTCCGTTCATTAAAGTGTACGGATCACAGCTCTGAAGTCCTTTTCTATCCCCTCACCCTGGGTGGACTCCTTGCCCTGCCCTTGCTCCACACAGCACCCAGTATTTCACCTTCTCTTTCTTCCCCCTCCCTTCTCTGTTTTTTGTTCTTTCATCTCCTCCCTCCCTGTCAGGAGCTACCAACAAATTCTTTGCGTCCTGACAGAGCTGGCCTCTTTTCTGGAGCCTCAAAGCCAGCCACCACCTAGGCACTGAGGGGCTCACCTTTTACCAGCCCTCAGTCCTGTCCCCAAGCTTATTAAAGTATTTGTCTAAACAGGGTCCCCCACTGAGAGGGACTCTGATAACCAGCTACTCCGATAAAAGAAATCTCTCTAAAGACCTACATGTAAGGCCAGACACTATAAAACTCCTAGAGGAAAGCATAGGCAGAACACTCTATGACATCCATCAAAGCAAGATCCTTTTGGACCCACCTCCTAGAATCATGGAAATAAAATCAAGAATAAACGAATGGGACCTCATGAAACTTAAAAGCTTTTGCACAGCAAAAGAAACCATAAACAAGACTAAAAGGCAACCCTCAGAGTGGGAAAAAATAATTGCCTATGAAACAACGGACAAAGGATTAACCTCCAAAATATACAAGCAGCTCATGAAGCTTAATACCAAAAAAGCAAATAACCCAATCCACAAATGGGCAGAAGACCTCAATAGACATTTCTCCAAAGAAGACATACAGATGGCTAACACACACATGAAAAGATGCTCAACATCACTCATCATCAGAGAAATGCAAGTCAAAGCCACAATGAGGTATCACCTCACACCAATCAGAATGGCCATCATCACAAAATCTGGAAACCACAAATGTTGGAGAGGGTGTGGAGAAAAGGGAACTCTCCTGCACTGTTGGTGGGACTGTAAGTTGGTACAGCCACTATGGAAAACAATTTGGAGGTTCCTTAAAAAACTACAAATAGAACTACCATATGATCCAGTAATCCCACTCCTGGGCATATACCCAAAGAAAACCATAATCCCAAAAGAAACTTGTACCATAATGTTTATTGCAGCACTATTTACAATAGCCAGGACATGGAAGCAACCGAAATGCCCATCAACAAATGAATGGATACAGAAGATGTGGCATATATATACAATGGAATATTACTCAGCTATAAAAAGGGATGAGATGGAGCTGTATGTAATGAGGTGGATAGAACTACAATCTGTCATACATAGTGAAGTAAGTCAGAAAGAGAAGGACAAATATTGTATGCTAACTCACATATACGGAATCTAAAAATGGTACTGATGAACTCAGTGACAAGAACAAGGATGCAGATACAGAGAATGGACTGGAGAACTCGAGGTATGGGACGGGGCGGGGGGTGAAGGGGAAACTGAGACGAAGTGAGAGAGTAGCACAGACATATATATACTACCAACTGTAAAATAGTCAGTGGGAAGTTGTTGTATAACAAAGGGAGTCCAACTCGAGGATGGAAGATGCCTTAGAGGACTGGGGCAGGGAGGGTGGGGGGGACTCGAGGGGGGGAGTCAAGGAAGGGAGGGAATACGGGGATATGTGTATAAAAACAGATGATTGAACCTGGTGTACCCCCCAAAAAAAAAAGAAAAAAAAAAAAAGAAATCTCTCCATCTCATTACAATACACAGCCCCAATCTTATAAAGACATTCTAAACAGATCCTTAAATCAATTCAGGATTATTAGCTATCATATAAGTGTTAGACCTGGGAAAACTGAGTCTTCAACAGGAAAATGACTTTCTCAAGATCTTTTGTGGTTACTGGCAGAGGCAGGACCAGAAGAATTCTTATACTTCCCAGCACAAGGTTGTCTTTACTATGTCTCTAATCATTCTACTTTAAACTGCATCTTTAAATGGCAACCAGATTCTCTTCCTGAGCAGCAAATGTGTATTGGGTTCCTACTGTGTATAGCAAGCCCTGTTTAAAGATCAGGAGAAGCAAAACAGACCCAGTTTTTCCGTACTTTTGCCTTTGCCCAGACTGCTCCCTCAGACTAACAACTTCATTCCCCCCTGTCTGCCTGGCAAACTTCTACACATCTTTGAGAATCAGCAGTTGGGACCTTCTTCCGGATTTCTGGACAGAATTGATCACTACTTCCTCTGTGCAAGCACCTTGTTATAACATTTCTTCCATTATATGTTAGGGCTTTGTTGTCCTAGCTGTCCTCCTCTGGGTAGAAGTTTCTTCAAGGGAGGGCTGAATTCTGTGGGCCTCACCACTGTATCTTCAGAGCCCAGCACAAGAGAGGCTCAGAAAATGTTCATTTTCATCCTCTTTTCCTTCCCTTGGATATCCCTATAAATTAGTGACGTCGGTCATACAGATCCTGTCCTTAACTCAGCCGCTTTGTCCTCAAGCACCTGGCCCCCTTCTGGACCTGCGCTCCCTCGGACCCATCTGCCTCACACTGCCACTCATTTGTAGACTCGGCCTCCCCTCTCTTTTCTGTTGCTACCCAAAGGCTTCAGTTTAGCCACCAGCTACTTGTGTATGACTTTTTGAAAATATCCCTACTTTCTGGATCTCATCCTCAAGTTGAGTGGGTTTGACCCATAAGCTAGAGCTCTTGATGGCAGTGTTGCAACTCACAGGTGTGTTATAATCAGTTGTGAGGTGCTTTGTAATTTTGTCATGTAATCATTAAGGTTTGCCAGTGGTCTTTTCAATAAATAGAGAAGATTAAGGGTTATCCCTATGACTGTCATTCTCAGTTGCATTCTGATGTGCTTTCTGGAATAGGAGAAAAGGGGGTGTAGTTACAGGTAGCTCCAGGGATCACATGCAAGCTTGGGGCACACACAACTTGGGACCCTGTTAGGTCTCACCAAAAATTCCATGTCATGTGTGTCTCAACTGGGCCCAAAGAATCTATAAGATTCTTTCCAGCTCCATCATCCTTTGAGCTATAAGACCTGGATAAAAGACGGGAAATTGTGAGATTGTGGAAATTGTGTTGCGGTAGCTCCTTTTAAAATTCAAATCTCACTCAGGAACACTTGAACAGGTAACACTCTTAATTTTTCCCTCTTCTCCTTTGGCTTTGCTCCCAGGAAACGAGAAGAAGAAAACAAGCGAAGAGAGGCAGAACAGCAAAAGGGAAGGCTGAGCCCAGATTCCTGCAGGCCCCAAGCTCCTCCCTGTCTGCCCAGCACCCAGGCTGAGCCCCACAGGCAGAGCTGGGCCCCTAGCAAACAGCCTCCCTGTAGCGACAAGGCCCAGGGTCCTGAGCAGAAAGCCTGTAGACGGTCTCCAGGCAGAGGGTCTCCAAGCAGAGCCCCCCAGAAGGAGCAGCATCTCTCCCCAGACTTGCAGAGAACAGACCCCAGAAAACCAAACGGTAGGTATACTGCCTTGTTATTCAGTGCTAACCTATGGACTGTGGGCTTTCTTGATGTGTGTATTTAGACCATTTACATTTAAGGTAATTATGTCAGCACTTAAGTATGCCATTTTATTGTTTATTTTCTCTGTTTCTCTTTTCTTTCCTTCATTAACTCGACTTTCATGATGTGACAGCCATGCTGTGTTTCCTCAAGTTATTTCTTAGCTTGGGACCTTTGCATATAACAATCCCTTTGTTCATGTGGATAAAAAGTGCCTCTTATTTTTCAGCTCTCAGGGTGAATGCTCCTTCCTCTGCACAGCCATGCCTTCCCACTAAATGAGGCTTTATTTCCTGCTATATGCTCCCATAGCTTTCCTATACTTTCCTGTTGTAAAGATCATCACCTTTCACTGTTATTACTGGCTTACTTGTCTATTTTTTCCCACTAGACTACAAGATCTGTAAAGTCAGGGTTGCTTCAGTTATCTACTGCTGTGTAACAAACTGCACTAAAACTAAGTGGCTTAAAATTACAATTTATTATTTCTCATGATTCTGTGGGTTGAGCAGTTCCTCTACAGGCTTCACCTGCTCTCACTCATGTGGCCACATTCAGGTCGAGGTCAGTTGTATTGGATGATCTACGACAGACTGACTTGAATGTCTGGCAGTTAATGCTGGCTATCAGCTGGGATTCCTCGACTCTGTTTTACGTGGCCTTTCATCCTCCAGTAGGCTAGACTGGCTTCCCTACACAGTGGTCTCGGGACATCATTCTAACAAAGCACAGGAAAGAGCTGTAAGACTTCTTGAGGAATAGGCTCTAGAATGTGCAGGCTAGGTTCTGTTGATCAAAGCAAGTTATATGACCATCCCAGACTAAATAATATGGAGAAATAGATTTCATCTTTGTGCATACTAGAATGGGAGTAATTTTTGGCTATTAAACAATCTATCACAGTTCCTTTGGGTCACAGATTACTCACATTTCCTCACATGCAAAATATTCTCACCCTTATCTTAGGACCCCAAAATATCATGCCCATTATCACATCGAGTTTGAAGTCTGGGCTCTTGAGACCTGTGTCACGTCCAGGTGTCGCTGAGGTTCCCCAGGTGTGAATCTTTCTGATTCAGAGACAAGTCAACAAAAACACACATCAGTGCGCACACACATCCAGCAAGCAGGGGTGAGACAGGCACAGAATAACCACAGCAGACGTTCCTGTTCCAAAAGGGGAGAAATAGGAGGTACACAGCAGTCACTAGTCAAAAGCAATTCAGAAAACCAGCTGGTCTGCATTAGCAGAGCCCCTGCTCTGAGGTATGAAATGAGCCTTGGTTAGGGTCTGGTTTTACTCCTATGTGTGTTTTCTATTCCATTGTTCTCCTTGGCTCTGGGCTCTGCCACCTGGGTTCTTGGCTCTGCTCTCTGAGAAGTCTTCCTTGTCCACGAATCACAGCCCATGTTTGCCACTGAGTAGCTTTCTTAGCCTGTTTCCTGCGTATAGGAAATTGGGGCCCCAGAGGCTCCTTTTTGTTTGGGACCACCTCCGTAGCTTAAGCTGGTGGCACTCTCAGCGATACAGTTGCCTCAAAAACTTCATGGGTCTTCTGTGAATCTGATTGGGTTCACTCCATGTTCCAAAACCACATCTATAGTTATTTTTCAAATAGTCCTCTCCCTACTTTGGGTGGCTCAGGCTGCTGTGGGAAAATGCCCTTGAGATTCTTAGAAGTTCTTTTGTCTAGCTGAGAGGGCTACAGTGGGCCATCTTTAATAATTTTGAGGTCTTAATAAAGGGCTGCACAGCCATACTCTTGATTTGATCTTTATCTCTAGGTCGTATCTTACTATGAGACTCTTTTGTTGGCAGGAAAGAATGAAAATTTAAAACAGTTTCCTTTTCTAACCAGCACATGCTGGGCTCTTTATATTAACTCTAAATTCTGCTTGCAAGCTGAGTAGTTCTTTCTTTCTCCTCACACCTTATCATATGCAGCTCAAAAAGCCAGTTGAGGGCATATACCCAAAGAAAACCATAATCCCAAAAGAAACTTGTACCATCATGTTTATTGCAGCACTATTTACAATAGCCAGGACATGGAAGCAACCTAAATGCCCATCAACAAATGAATGGATAAAGAAGATGTGGCATATATATACAATGGAATATTACTCAGCTATAAAAAGGGATGAGATGGAGCTATATGTAATGAGGTGGATAGAACCACAGTCTGTCATACAGAGTGAAGTAAGTCAGAAAGAGAAAGACAAATATTGTATGCTAACTCACGTATACGGAATCTAAAAATGGTACTGATGAACTCAGTGACAAGAACAAGGACGCAGATACAGAGAATGGACTGGAGAACTCGAGGTATGGGAGGGGGCGGGGGGTGAAGGGGAAGCTGAGACGAAACGAGAGAGTAGCACAGACATTTATATACTACCAACTGTAAAATAGATAGTCAGTGGGAAGTTGTTGTATAACAAAGGGAGTCCAACTCGAGGATGGAAGATGCCTTAGAGGACTGGGGTGGGGAGGGTGGGGGGGACTCGAGGGGGGGGGATTCAAGGGAGGGAGGGAATACGGGGATATGTGTATAAAAACAGATGATTGAACTTGGTGTACCCCCCAAAAATATAACAAATAAATAAATAAAATTAAAAAAAAAAAAAAAGCCAGTTGATATTTTCTTCAGTATTCCACCTGAAAAGCTCCTGAGCCACGTCTGCAAATCCATTAGGTGCATCTTCTATCCTCCAAGTTACTGCAGGTGACAGTTGTGCCAGTTACCCTGCACTGAACTGCATGGTTCACTCTTCCCCAGACTCCCAATAGCAATTTCTTCTCCGCCTCTCCAGCCCTCACTAGGAGTCTCTCCATTGCCTTTCGAGCTGCTCGCCGGCCAGCCCCAAAGTCGAGGCTCTGGGTTTTTGTTAGGCCGGCACATCTCTTTTTTAGCTGTCAGTTTCTGTGTTGATTATCTCTAGTGGCATAACACACCACCCCCCAAACTAAGTGGCTTAAAACAATGGCTTATTATTTTTCACAGCTCTGTGGGTTGGTTAGGCAGTTCCTCTACTGAATCAGCTGGGCTTACTCCTGTGGCTGCTGGAAGGTTGGCCAGGCTGATAAGTCCAAACGGCTTCCTTCACATGTCTGGTGATTGGTGCTGGCTGTTGGCCAAGGTGTCTCATCTCTCTTCTGCAAGACCTTTCATCGGCCAGTAAATTAGACCATCTTCCTTGCATGTTGTTCTCAGGGTGTGCTCTGAGGGGGAGAAGGCGGAAGCTACAGGCCCCCTTGAGGCCTGGGCTCCAGACGTGTCACATCCCTTCTACCACATTCTGTTGATCAGAGCAACTCACAAGGCGAGCCCAGCTCAAGAGGGTGGAGACATAGACATATTGCAAAGTCACATTTGAGAGGTGAGTGGATCCTAGAGTGGGAAGACTCTTTGGCCTTTAAACAGTCTATCAGAAGGGGCAATATGTCTCTTACTTCTCTGTCTCAGCAGGGTGTCTGGCATATAAGAGATATAATAAACATTTATTGAATGTACACCTGTATGGTACTAGCTAAATGCTTGAGAGTCAGCAATTGTTAAACATGACACGAAAAGTATTCACTGAGTAAACACGTTTTCTGTAACAGAGTCCCATTTTTATGGCAAAGCTTTGCTTCTGCTCAGTTCACCGAATCAGCTTATGCATGCATTCATTCAACAGACATGTTTTTGAGCCCACGCTATGTGCCAGCCATACTGAATTATAAATAAGACTGAGGACCATACCATCAGCGTCTTTCTTATAGCAGTGAGCACAATATTGGTTACAGAGGTAAATATTTCTTGACCTGACTCCTCTTAGAAAGCCCCTGTTAAAAGTTTGATTGGCTTTGGGTTTACTCTTTACCCCAAGAATTATACATAATTCCTGCAACTTCAGATGGACAGTGGTTTCGCCCTAATTCACTGTTCCAGAGAGCAGAGGGAAGGGGGAGCACAGTTATTTCAGACTGCTTACATCAACACAGGGAATTGTGGCCTGCGTTCGCTTTACTATAAAATACCTCAAGACAGTTATGCTGCAAAGCCAGTCACATCTACTGTGGACCTGGTCACATTCAGGTAGTTCCCTCACATCCTGAGAAATCCATGAAGTTTCCATTTTTCATAACCAATCCTTTTGTCCTTAATGCACTGATACTAGTTAGACGTCCTCTCCTCACTTTTGGTTTAAAGGTAAACTAGTACATGGTTTTATAATGATTTTCAAGCCATATAGGGCTCATGAAATGAAGTCAGTAGATTGCTACAGGATAATTTCCATGAAATAGACTGCAACAGAAACATATCAAAGTTCATTGCACTTTATAAGGTAATAAGTTCTGTTGTAGTTATATGCCTAGATACATAGGGGTGTGTGTGTGTGTGTGTGTGTGTGTGTGTGCGTGTGTGTATACATGCATGCACGTATACTGGGCCACAATTTAAGATTTATTTCTTGGTATGGGTTATGATCAAAAGTTTTTAAAAATTACTGTTCTAGAACAGTTGAGAGTCAGGAGAGCTTCTCATCTATTTGAGTGCAGGATGTAGTGTCCTGAATAAGGGACCTTTGGGAAAAACCAGACTCAGATATGCAAATAGGGGCTCAGAGAAGCCCAGCATCCAGACTTTGGGGAGAATTGGAGGAAGGGAGGCCAGTGAGCCTGATTCAGGTGTAAGGAGAGGGAGCTGCAGTTTCATGGGCAGCCTTTGCTCTTGCTGACCTGCCCAAGAGGCCAGAGTACAAAGGAAAACATGGAGATACTTCTAAGAATCAAGACTGGCCATTTACTAGGGCTTCTCCAGTATAGGAAACCCATCATAACTGGGCAAAGGATACCCCAAGCCGCATCTTGTTTG
The DNA here is from genome assembly GCF_030028045.1 of Hippopotamus amphibius kiboko. Lineage (NCBI taxonomy): Eukaryota > Metazoa > Chordata > Mammalia > Artiodactyla > Hippopotamidae > Hippopotamus > Hippopotamus amphibius. The sequence continues at coordinate 32,990,631 of NC_080187.1, read as the reverse complement.
GCCACATAAAGAAGGGTCACAGCTGCTTCAGCTGATCAGTGATCAGGCAGTACAGCCCTTGCAGCGTGGGCATCCCAGCAAGAACAGAGAGATGGGAACCGTTGACCCCTTTTTATCCGTTATCCTATCTCTTAAATTAGAGCCTCAGGGTCATTAGAGAGCATCTAGTTCAGCCCCGTGAAAACAAGTCAGCACCCTGAGGCCCTGATTGCTTAAGATCTCTTGACAGATGATTGCTTTCTTCCTTATTCTTCCCTTTTTGTTGTTTACGATGTATGTAGAGCATAATGTCTTAAGTGCATAAGCTTTAGACCCTACAACTTACTAGCTATACAGTCTTGGGCAAGCTATACAATCTTGGGCATGCTATACAATCCTGGGCAAGTTCTTAGACTCTCCAAGCTTCCTTTTCTATATTTGTAAAAAAAGAAAGAAAGAGTGATAGTAGTGCCTGTCTTAGAAAATTGTGACCATTAATGAGGTAACCCATGTAAAGATTTAAACACAGTGCCTAAAGCACTCTGTAAGTATGATCTGTTACTATAATTAACCTCATTACTATTTCAGAGCGGGGAAGGAAGGAGACACTATTTAGAAAGACCACTGTGACCGGGTGGAGGATGGATTTGGAGGACCAGATAGGACCTGTACTAAGGCACAGTAGCAGCAGGGTGATGAGGAGTGGATGGACTTGAGAGGTAGAATTGCAATGACTTGGCAGCAGACCGCTTGTGGGAGGTGGTGGAGTAAAGTTGTCTTTCAGTCAGTGTGGTTTTCAGGAGAGTCTAGTGGAGGAGAAACTCACTGTTTTAAGGGCCATCCTGGTGTTTTCTTATTCTCACTGTATGTGCTGCCAGAGCTAGTGGGTATGATTGGTGGAGTATCAGTGGTCCTTACATGTGGCACATGTGCAGTGGTTAAGGCAGCGAACTCTATTACCACCACATGCCGGGGACTCCCTGAACTCTTTTCCTTACTCCAATTTTTGTATTTTCGGTTATTAACTATGTCCTCATTTAGGTGTCCCAGAGGCATCTCAAACTCAACCTGTCCAGGACAGAACTGATTATGATTTCATGTAAACCTACTCCCGATGTTGGTTAATGACGTGCTCACCCCTCTGTATGTTCATCCCAGGGTCATTGTCTTCTTTTCCTTTGGTGGACCACTCAAATCCGGTCTCTTGCAGGTCTCGTCACCTCAGTATCTTTTAAATTCATTCTCTGTCTCTCATCTACCACCACCACATACTCTACCTAATATTTACTTACCTTTATCTCTAACTTGGACTCTTGCAGTAGCTTCCTAACTGGTCTTTCTTATCTGCTCTGACTCCCCTGATCCATTTTCCTCTCTGTGAGCATATTGGTCCCTTCAAAATGAAATCTCATCATATTACTCCCCTACGCAAAGCCCTGGAATCAACCACTTCTCCAAAGAACCTGGTTCCTTTTGTTAGAGATAATATTAGAAACCAAGATCTGAGTGCTAGGTGTGTATACTACTATTGGACTGTCATTGCTCCTAAGCCCTTTCAGCAGAGAAAACTGAGAAATATTTGTATCTATTAGTGCATCTATTAGTGTATATGTGTATTACACACACACACACACACACACACTGATTTCATACTGATACCTCCAATTCCATTCAACACCACAGAGTTTATTCTAGCTTTTATCTTTTTTACTTGAAATTTTTTTCTCCAAGTGAAAGATCTGCTCCCATTATTTGTGGTATATGTGCTTATTTCTTCAATACTAGTGTACACATAAAGTAGATTCAGAATTGCTAACCCATACTCCTGTGAGAAATAAATTTATTAACTAGAGCACAGTGTTTACATACATTTCTTTTTGTCCTTGGTCTTACAGTACTCAGCCAAAATATGGCTTTACAAAGTTACTTGTGTGAGTTCCCTTCTTCTCCACGTTTTAGTGTGGTTATCTGATCTATTTGTAATAGTGTTAGGTTTCTTTGTTATTATTTTTATTCCATTTTGCATTCCTTCCCACATGCTAGCTGATCTAATTGCTGTTCTTTTTTTTTTTTTTTGGTAGCTGGGTACTTTTTATTTAAACAGAAAATGATGTTTTCTCGTAATTATGAAATTAGTTAATGTACATCACCGAAAAATTAAAATCATAGAAAAGAACAAAGAAGAAAGTAAAAACCCTCCTTAATCTTAAAATAAACAACTATACAGACCCTTCTACTAGAACCTTTTTTTAATTCAGAAAATTGTGGGCATCCTGTCCTGAGATATTCTTACATCATTTCTTTGTTTTCAACAAAAATGTTAGTAGCTGCTTAGTATCATATCAGCTTATGAATACAGCATGCTTTGTTTAATCAGGCCTGTGTTGTAGGACATATAAGTTAAACAGCCTTTCACATACATTTTTGTGTATGTCTCTAATTTTTATGGCTCTTTAAACATGCTGCCAAATTTCTTTCAAGGACGGTTGCAGAAGCTTGTCTCACCCTTTCAAAAGCAAAAACCAAAAAACTCTCTCCAAACAACTGAATCCTAGCTAGTAAGATGGAATTTTGTTATATTTTTATTGTCTTTGTGTATTTATTTTTTGGATTATTCACTAATGTCTTCTGTCAATTTTTATATTGGTTTTTCATTTTCTTAATATTTCTAAAAGCTCTTATAGACAATAAGGTTAGTAACCCTTGTCATATATAATGAACTTTTTTGTTTACCTTTTAATGCTGTTTCCTTATTTCTTCTGAGATTTTTCTCTTTGTCATTTTATGCTAAGAAAAGGTTTTTCCCACTTTAAGATCTAATAAACACATATGTTTTTATTTTACTATCTCATATTTAATATTTAATTCGCTATATAGTGAGGTTGGGATTGAATGATTTCTTTTTAGAGAATAAGCAGTCGTTCCAGCCATAAACATGGAATAATCGGGAGCTGCAGCGTTGGCAGTAGGCTTGTGAATAAAAGCTTCTGAAGGAGCACAGCATCCCTCTCTGGGGTCATATCCAGGGCCTGTGAGCATCTTATCTCCTCCAGTGTCCACAAATTCAAAATGCCATCTTTATTGTTTATTTTCACGTATGGGAGCATTTTTAGCTTTCTATTCTTTCTCACTGATCTATCTCTACTAATACCCAAATCACATTATTTTTATTATTACTAGTTATTAGTATCTAATAATATCAACAGTCTCTTCATTGTTTTTCTTTTTTCTTTTCTTTTTAATAGTTTACTTTTTAGAGCAATTTTCAGTTCACAGCAAAATTGAGCAGAAATACAAAGAATTCCCATGTACTTCCACCCCCACACACGCACATACTCCCCCAGCATCAACACCCTGTACCAGAGTAGCTCGTTTGCTACGACTGATGAAGCTACACTGACACATCATTATAACCCAAGTCCAGTTTACATCAGGGTTCATGCCTGGTATAGTACATTCTGTGGGTTTTCACAAATGTATAATGACTTGTATCCTACATCGTGTCATACAGGATAGGTTCACTGTCTGTATTGGGGGTATCCAGAGAAACAGAACCAGTGAGAGAGAGAGAGAGAGAGATAGGGAGATAGACAGGCAGACAGACAGACAGACAGATGGACATAAAAGGAGATTTGGTATAGAAATTCGCTCACTAGATTATGGAGGCTGAGAAGACCCACAGTCTGCCATCTGTAAGCTGGAGAACCAGAAAAGCTGGTGTGATTCAGTGAGTCCCAAGGCTTAAGAACAGGGTAGCAGATGCTGTGAGTCAGAGTCCAAAGGCTTGGAAATCAAGGGGCTGACAGTTTAAGTCCTGGTCTAAGTATAAAAGCCTGATAAACAGCAACACCTGTGTCCAAGGGCAGGAGAAAGTGGATGTCCCAGCTCAACCAAAGAGAGGAAAATCGCCCTTCCTCCACCGTTTTGTTCTGTCTAGGCCATAAACAGACTGGACGGTGCCCACCTGCCTTGGTGAGGGTGATCTTCTTTACTCAGACTACCAATTCAACTGCTCATCACTTCAGGAAACACCCTCACAGACATACCCAGAAATAATGTTTTACCAACTATCCGGGTAGCCCTTAAACTAGTCGAGTTGACACATGAAATAAACCATCACACTTGCCCTAAAAATCTGCAGTGCTCTGCCTGTGCATCACTCTCTTCCCTGAACCCCAGCAGCCACTGATCCATTTGGTGTCTCCATAGTTTTGCCTCTTCCCAGCATGTCGTATCGTTGGACTCGTAAAATATATGGCCTTTTCAGAGAGGCTTCCTTCAGTTAGTAATATGCGTTAGTAATAGTCATGGAAGTTAAGTGATATTTCACTTAATAATACTCTACATGGCTTGGTGGCTCATTCCTTTTCGGTACACATTTCATTTTTAGCTCATTTCCTTTTAGTTCATTTCTTTTTATTGCTGAATAATATTCCATTGTCTGGGGACTTCCCTGGTGGTCCAGTGGTTAAGACTCCCTGCTTCCACTGCAGGAGGCACAGGTTCAATTTCTGGTCAGGGAACTAAGATCCCACATACTGTGCAATGCAGCCAAAAAAAAAAAAATTCCATTGTCTGGATGTACCATAGTTTGTTTATCTGTTCACCTACTGAAGGGCATCTTGGTTCCTCCAAGTTTGGACAACTATGAATAAAGCTACTGTAAACATCCATATGCAGGATGTTGGGTAGACAGAAGGTTTTAATTCATTTGGGGAAATACCAAAGAGCAGGATTGCTGGATTGTATGGTAAGAATATGCTCCGTTTTTTTGGTTGTTTTGTTTTTCTTTGTTTTGCTTTGTTTTGTTTTATTTTGTTTTGTTTTGTTTTGTTTGGCTGTGTTGGATCTTCATTGCTGTGCGTGGGCTTTCTCTAGTAGTGGATAGTGTGGGGCTACTCTTCATTGTGGTGCGCAGGCTTCTCAGTTCAGTGGCTTCTCTTGGTGCAGAGCACGGGCTCTAGGCGCACAGCTTCAGTCGTTGCAGCACACGGCCTCAGTAGTTGTGGCTCGTGGGCTCTAGAACGCAGACTCAGTCGTTGTGGCGCACGGGCTTAGTTGCTCCGCAGCATGTGGGATCTTCCCAGCCCAGGGATCAAACCCATGTCCCCTGCATTGGCAGGTGGATTCTTAACCACTGCCCCACCAGGGAACTCCAAGAATATGCTCCGTTTCATAAGAAACTGCCAAACAGTCTTCTGAGGTGTCTGTGCCGCTTTGCATTCCTCCAGCAGTGAATGAGAGTTCCTGCTGCTTCTCACTCTCACCAGCATTTGGCGGTGTCAGTGTCTTTGATTCTCACCATTCTAGTAGATTGTGTAGTGGTATTTTGTTGTTTTAATTAATTGGGTTTTTATTTTGTTTTGTTTTGGTGTATGTGAAGCATTGTAATGGTTACAGGAGTCAGAGCTATACAGAAAGGTTTGCTCCGAGAAGTGGTGCTCCCTTCTCATCCTGCTGCTCAGTTTCCATTTCCCTCTTCTTTCTATCCCTTTCCCACTCCATCCCCATAGGGATCCAATCTCTTCAGCTTCTGGATTATCCTTTCTCTATTTCTTTTGTACAAATGAGCAGATACAAATATATTTTCTTATATCCTCTTCTTTCTTACATGAAGACTCTAGTATAGTTTATATGCTCTTTTGCACTTAGGAATGAAGTCCGCTTCTGAAAACACATTATCTGGATAACCTGTGTATCTGTTTTATTGTCTATTCACTCTCCCTCCCTCTCTCTCTCAATTTTGTCATCTCATCTCCCTGTATATTTTTCACTGAGTACTGGACCACTGAATATAAAAAATTAGAGAAATAACTTGAAGCCTAGCATGATAGTAATTCCTCCAGGGCGGATTCACGTTGGCTTCTGTCAGGCACTCAGGAGCAAAAGCGATCCCAGGTTACCTTAATCCAGTTTCCAGAGCGGAGATTATGCAGAGTGGGGCTTCAGTCCCTGCAAAGTGTCAGTCCACTTCCAGTCACCTTTTCTCCTAAGACACAGGCTTCCAGGGTCCCAGTGTAGAGCAGTGCTTCTTGGCAAGATCTGGGCTCCAAGCTTTGTCCTCCAAACCTCGAGGAGCTTATTTCCCTAAGGATATGTAGCCCCAGATGCCTTGCTCATCTCCTGGTTACCTGATTCTCTTGGATCTTGGCCCCATATTTTTTTTCTGCCTTGTTAGCTCTTTGATGCCTTCAAACGGTGGTTTGTAATATTTTGTTTAACTTTTCTGTTGTCCTTATTGGTGAGTATGCTTTAATTCCGCAATTATAGAAGCAGAAGTTTCTTCACTGTTTTTTACACTGAGACTAAAATTTTCATTTTATATGTTGTATTTCAGTTTATATGTTGTATTCAAATATATATAAGTATATATTCTTTTCTCAAATTTAAAATTTCTTTTATGTGTTTAATGAGTGTGTGTGGGGGGGGTGTGCATATGCACTGTTCTATTAGCTGAAGCTCTTGTTGATCTAATCTTGCTATTTTCTCTGTTAACTATCCCTCATGGTAGATTGTTTCCTTGTGTATTTTGTAATTTGGGATTGTGTTACTTTCAGGAGGTCCCCTCTGTGCAGCCTGAGTTGAGGGCATGTCACCCTTAAGCAATGTTGTGTTTTGCTTCTGTGAGGCACCCTGCGATACCACCATCCTGAGACTAGTTTTTATATTAATTTTTTCCCATGAGTTGAGAATAAATGAATACCAAACCCATGTGAAGCACAGCACTTTGGTCTCAAATTCTCATGGATGACTCTTTACCCCACCCAGAACCTAGGCTGAGACAAACTTCCTTGTCATCTTCCAGTGCTGGGAAGCAGGTTTTTTTATCTGGACTATCATTTCCCAAGGGTCTAGCACCTCAAGAGCCCTGGCTTCATGCAGGGTCTTGTTTCCAGCTAACTTTCTGCCTGCGGGGCTTCATTTTCTGTTCTTATCTGGATGTTAAAACATGACCGGTTATTTAGTAAGACCATGTGTTGCGCACCTCACCACCAGCACCTGCCTGACAGTCACTGCATCAGCTCATGAGCTTAGTGCTCAGGTTCTCAGGTTTCTCTTTGTTTCTGGCCCCCAGGAGTTTCCTGTATTTTCTTGAAGGCACTATCGTGCTTTAAAAATAATGTTTATTATATTTTAGCCAGCATTTCTAGGTATTTGTAGGGGAAGGCTTTCAGGTTATCTAACCCACCATTGCTAGAAATAGAAGTTAAACAATTTTTTCCTAATCATAATCAGCACTATCATGTTGATACAAGAGGACAAGTCCGAATATATTATGTGAACAAGTGAGCAGAAGTGTCCCACTCTACAAGTTTTGGACAATAAAGATTCTTCCGCTTCTTCCTTGTCTCCCCAAGAAATATCCAGAGAACCTTCCAAAGGCCGATCTGCCTGTGTCCACTTCAGCCCCAGCGAAGGCAGTGATGGAAACAGACATCCAGGAGTCTCCTCTGTTGAGAAGTCCAGAGGTGAGACAGCTGGCGAGCAGCAGTGTGGCAAGGGGAAAGGCTCCTTGAAGCAGCCCCCCTGTGTCAGGGGGGCTGGGCCTGATGAGGAAAGAGAGGACCCCAGTCGGGCAGCTGCAAGCCTTCCGCAGCAGGATGGCCACTGGAAGCCCAGCCGGCGGCAGGATGCAGCACCCAAGGCCAAACGTGCCTCTCAGAAAAGGCGCAGCCAGGAGCTCAGAGGAGGAAGGCGCTCCCCGGCTGGGTCCAGCCGGCCTGGCAGTGCCAAGGGGGAGGCGGTCCATGCTGGGCAGAGTCCTCTCCACCACCGGACGCCAAGAAACACAGTGACGCAGGACAAGCTCGCAGGAGGGACCTACCCAGATTTGCCACCGAGCGCAGAGGTGTTGAGGTCAGGAGTCAGGAAGCTGGGGACATCCACCCTGTCCGAGGACGCTCAGCTATCTAAGGAGACTGATCTGGCACCTGGTCCCCTCTCTGGGCAGCGTGTGAATATTGACCTTCTCCCTGTAGAGCTGCGGCTGCAGATAATCCAGAGAGAAAGAAGCAGGAAAGAGCTGTTTCGCAGAAAGAACAAGGCTGCGGCGGTCATCCAGCGGGCCTGGAGAAGGTAGGAAGAGGGGCTGCCACAGCATCTTTGGCTCTGTGGTTGTCCTGATCCCCCTGACATGACAGCCCCTGTGCTCTGTGGTACTTTCCAGTGAATTCCATGTGCTGGCACGACAAGGCCAATTTGACTGAGCCCACCCATGAGATTCATACACGTGTAGATCTTAGTAATCTACATTGGGTAAGCTATTTGGAAGGTGTTTTTACCCAGAAAGATAGGAAAGCACCCAGGATAGCCTGTTGTGTGAATGAAAAAACCAGGAAGCCTGTGTTTCAGGTGAAGCTCTGACAGGTTATCTGACCCTGAGCAAATCACTTGGCCTCCATGACCCTCAGTTTCCTCCTCTGTAAAATGAGATTTAACAGTTGCCACACCTGTCCTGTTTATGAGACAGGCTGCTAGAGTGAGATGTGAGCTTTGTAAAATCTAAAGCACTACACATGTAAGCTATTTTATTTTCCTTCTTTACTACCCAGGAATTAGATACAGTGCGTTGAGTGACTGAAATTTATCACAGAAACCTGTGTGAGCATCGACCAAGGTCAGAATGTGGGGTAGGTGCTGGGAGTAGTGGTGGAGGCTTCCTGAAATACTGAGATGAATACCGCCAGGGGAAGCTTGGAGGAGTCCTTTGCTGCAAGTTTTCACGTATCTCATAATCTCCTTCACACTGCAGGCCCCACTAGAGCCTCGATCCAGATTAGGCCTTTCAGTGATGACCAGGCCCAGAGGAGGGCTGGACTCACCACTGACAGGTGGGAGTCATGTGGTCTCCGTCTCCGGAGAGAGGAAGTTTGATGGGGGAACAAAGCAAGCAGATCACTGCGAGTGCAGGTGTGCCGCATATCAACGCCCCTGTCAGGAGATAAAAGGGCCAGAGAGACCCTAACATTGGCGGAGGGAAGGCTGAGTATCTCGTGAGGTTCAGGGAGAGGCCTCAGGGACCATCATGCCAAAGTCTCCTAACCCAGAGCCGGGCGACCGGCATGGCCTTCACTGTAGTGCGTCCTCATGTCTATTCAAGCTCATGGCCGTTTACAAAGTCATCTCGTGCCTGGTCCCCTTTGCTCCCCCAACCACGCCAGGAAGCCACCATCATAGGGATTAGCGTCCCCGTTTTTCAGACAAGCAAACGGTCTCAGGAAGGAAGACTTGTCCTGATGGTCAGATCCAGCACTCGAAGCTGTGTCTTACTTGAGTCCAGAGGCCTTTCCCTTACATTCTCAGTAAAGGTAGTGTCTGCTGTGGTCAAAATCATGGAGGCGGAGGCCGGCCTCGCGCTCTTCGCCTCAGAAAGGCTGGAGGAAAGCAGGCTGCCTGGGTGGTCTCCCAGGCGTCAAGGTAATGTTGTTTACGGGAGATGTTTTTACTGTTATTAATACTAGTAGTTGCATTCATCAGGCGCTTGTGCCAGGCACTGTTCTAAGTAGTTTCGCATGTATTAACTCATTTAATCCTCACAATAACCCGGTGAGGAATAGAATACTGGGGATACTGTTCTCCCCATTCCACAAATGAGGAAGCTGAAGCACAGAGAGATTCATCAACCTGCCACCCAGGTTACAGAGCTCCTAAGTGCCAGTGATGGCCTTCACCTGAGACCGTCGGCCTCTGAAGCCACGGATGGGAAGGGCCCCTGCTCCCCCGCCTTGGGGCGTTCTGCCAGGACGTGCACTGGCTACCATCCCAGAGGAACTTTTTGTTAAGCATGTCAGCTGAAACCTGGGATCCAAACAAGCCCGCGAGGTTTGCCACGTCAGGCCCCACAGCTGCTCCGCAGCTGCGGTGCCTCCCCGTCCGACTGTCCTTTGAAGAGTCAGCAGCTGATAGGTCCTGTCAGTAAGTGTCCGTAGCAGCAAATGAGCCTTCAGTCATTCCCCCCCAAGAACAGTGGATTCACAGTCTGTGTGCCCACCTGGGGAGGCAATTACCCAGGCCCCCTCTGGCTGCACCGCTGTGCGATTCTGTCCTGGGACATCCATTCCCAAAGGGCTTCTGGGGAAGCTGCACACTGTGGCACGTCCTGTATCCGGTGACAGTAAAAACCATTGTATTGATTCTGCTATAGCCATATATGTCTTCCATTTGAAGTACAGGAGCCCAAAGTGCCATCTGGGGATGGTGTGTGGTGTCCGACAGCAAACCTCAGGGGCACCGAGGGCTGGGTTAGGGAGCAGGGCTTGGCACACGAGCGCCCAGAAACACAGGCCGCCGACATAGGAGATGTGCCCGGAGGGGAGGCAGGCCGACTGGAAAACACACGGCGGGGTAAGCAGGTTGAACCTGGGGCCCAGAGAAAATGAAGCTTCGTCTTAGAGTGTACGTTTTATTACCAATCAAAACTTGACTATTTTAAGGATTGAAACTAGATCCAGGACGGGCTGGGCTGGGCTGGGCTGGAAAGTTGCTGGGGCAAAGAAGAGTTGCTGTGTAAGGCACTTCCCATCAGCTCCTCTCCAGCATGTTCTGAGGTCAATAAGCAAGGATAGGCTGGACGGTAACAAGAGCCCTGCTCCCAGGGCTGAAAGGGATGATTTGGATGTGTTCGGACTCTCATAAAACCCGGAGTGCATGTCCTCCTTGAGAATGTGGGACCATCAGACACAGACTCGGTCTCCGTACCAGAGTCGATGAGGTGGTAGCTGAGCTCCCTGAGAGCCAGAGCTGCTACCGCGTCAGCCAACACCTGGGCTTCCCAACGCGTCCTCTGTCCGCAGAGCAGGGGGTGTGGAAGAGCTGTGTTGTTCCGTAACTCTCACTTCTCCCTATGTAGCTGGCTTTTTGGATATGGTACCTGTTCTAGTAAAGGACTGCCATGGTTTGTCATACTCCGCGAAAAGAAAGGAAGAATTATGTAGTTCAACTGAAATCAGGCTTTAGAGCGGGAGGGAGGGGCTGCACCAAACCCTGCAAGGAGCGTGGAGCACGTGGGAGGAAGGTTATGTCCCATTTGGTGTATTGTAACATCAGGCACAGGGCCTGCTGCTGTCTGCAGCACCCGACAGGCTCACCAGGAGTAGTTAATCAGATACAGATAATGAACACTGGGGCGGCTTTCCATGGGACGGCTCCAAAACAGCTGTGCTCAGTAAACACCATCAGAAAAGCACTAGAGGTAAATACAGCCGTCATCCGGGTGCCCCTCCCCTCTCTCCCACCCCAGGCCCCGCCCTCCAACACAGTGATCTTAGTAAGATTCACCTCTTCCATTTGCCACTATTCTTTTTTTTTAAATAAATTTACTTATTTATTTATTCATTTATTTATTGGCTGTGTTGGGTCTTTGTTGCTGCTTTCGGGCTTTCTCTAGTTGCGAAGAGTGGGGCCTACTCTTCGTTGCGGTGCACAGGCTTCTCAATGTGGTGGCTTCTCTTGTGGAGCACGGGCTCTAGGCTCGCAGGCTTCAGTAATTGTGGCACGTGGGCTCAACAGTTGTGGCTCACGGGCTCTAGAGCACAGTCTCTATAGTTGTGGCACACAGGCTTAGTAGCTCTGTGGCATGTGGGATCTTCCCGGACAGGGCTCGAACTGGTGTCCCCTGCATTGGCAGGCAGATTCTTAACCACTGCGCCACCAGGGAAGCCCCATTTGCCACTATTCTTAAGAACCTCTGATCATCCCCACCAACAACAGAGTACAGACCAGGTCCTTGGCAGTATTTGGCTGTTGGACCAGACAGCACCGATTTTGAATGTTGGCCTCTCCTGGCTCTGTTAGCCTTTTCCCCCCAGTTTTTATTGTGTATAATTGACATATGGCACTGTAGAAGTTTAAGGTGTGCAGCATAATGATTTGAATTACACACATCATGAAATGATTATCACAGTAAGTTTAGTGAACATCTATCATCTCACAGATAAAAGAAAAAAGGTTTTTTTCCCTTGTGATGAGAACTCAGGATTTCCTCTTTAACAACTTTCGTATACACCATAAAGCAGCATTAACTACCGTCGTCACGTTGTACATTATAGCCCCAGTACTTGTCTTATAGCTGGAAACGTGTGTTTTGATCACTTTCATCCAGTTCCCCTCCCCTCACCCACCATCTCTGATAACCACACATCTGATTTCTTTTTCTGAGTTTGGTTTTTTGTTTTTGAAGACTTCACATGTCAGTGAACTAAAACAGTATTTGTCTTACTCTTTCTGACTTATTTCCCTTAACATAATGCCCTCAAGGTCCATCCATGTTGTTGCAAATGGCAGGATTTCCTTTTTATTTTACAGCTGAATAATATTTATTGTATGTATATATAATATATTGTCTATGTGTGTGTACACACACACACACACACACACATACACACGAAGGTGAGTCAAAAATTATCCACTCTCCAGTTATATTAAAACTTCTGTTGGCTGCACTGTCTTATCAGCGCTTTCCATTCAAGGCTACAGTCTCCCCAGTCACTGCTGTGCAGGTGTGAATGTGTTACATCAGTTCATTTGTAACTGCGGTGTGAGCAAACATGGATGCCCCACTTGTGATTTGCATGAAAGAAGAGCAGCGTGCAGTGATTCGTTTTTTGTGGTCTGAAGGTGTACCTGGTGGTGTTATTTATCAAAGACTTTGTGCACAGTATTGAGAAAGTGTTTTGACACAAAGAAGTGTGTATGAATGGATAGAGAAGTTCACGGAAGGTCGCACAAGCGTTAGCCATCAAGAAGGAGCAGGACGCCCGTCCACGTCCACAGCTGACATTGAGCGTACACGGGAAATGATTCTGTTGAATAGATGAGTGACAGTAGATTATGTGGCAAATCGTTTGCAAGTCAGCCATAGCTCTGCCTATGAAATAATCCATGACAGACTTAGGTTTCAAAAAGTTTGTGCAAGATGGATACTGAAACAACTCATGGAAGAGCATAAACAAAAGCGTTTGGATGTCTACAAACAAAATTTGGACCAATGCTCTAAGAAAGGTGAAAGTTCCTTAAAGAGAATCATTACTGATGATGAGACATGGATTCATCACTACGAGTCTGAGAGTAAACCACAGAGTATGGAATGGACATCCTCAATCATCGACCAAGAAAAAGTTCAAAAGTCAACCATCAGCTGGAAAATTGACACAGTTTTCTGGGATTCTCAAGGGCCAGTATTGGAACATTATCAGGAAAAAGGTTTAACAATCAACAGTGCTCATTACAGTGAGATGCTTATTGAAGAGCTGAAGCCTAAACTTCGGATTAAACACAGAGGACTGTTATCCAAGGGTGTTGTGATCTTGCATGACAGTGCACGTCCGCACACTTCTACCCACACTGTCAACACTCTGCAAAAACTTGGTTTTGAGGTGTTAAAGCATCCTCCCTATAGTTCTGATCGTGCTCCATCAAACTTTCACCTGTTTGGTCCCCTGAAAGCAGCCCTACAAGGACAAAGATTCACTTCTGATGAAGAAGTGAAAACAGCTGTGCATTTGTGGCTCACAGCTCAGCCTAAAACATTTTTTAATGAAGGAATACAAAAGCTCGTTGTCAGATGCACAAAGTGTATTGAAAAGCAAGGAGATTATGTCTAAAAATGATGTATTTGTCTTTTCTAAAAGTTAATAAATTCTACAGCCAGAGTGTGGATATATATATATACCACAACTTCTTTATCCGTTCATCCATCAGTGGACACTTAGGTTGTCTCCATGTCCTACCTGTTGTAAATAATGCTGCTGTGAACATAGGGACACAGATGTCTCTTCAACATACTGCTTTCATTTCCTTCAGATATATACCCAGAAGTGGAATTGCTGGATCATACGGTAGTTCTATTTTTAATTTTTTGAGGAACTTCCATACTGTTTTCCATAGTGGCTGCACCTATTTACAATCCCGCCAACAGTGCCTGAGGGTTCCCTTTTCTCCACATTCTCACTAGCATTTTTCTCTTGTCTATTTGATGACAGCTGTTCTAACAGGTGTGAAGTGATATCATTGTGGTTTTGATTTGCATTTCCTTGATGATTAGTGATGTTGAGTTCCCTTTTATATACCTTTATATATGTTTTCTTCTAGGAGTTTTGTGGTTTCTGGTCTTTTATTTAAGTCTTTAATCCATTTTGAGTTAATTTCTGTGAGTGGTGTAAAATAGGGGTCTAGTTTCATTCTTTCATATGTGAATATTTAATTTTTCCAGCACCATTTACTAAAGAGACTGTCTTTTCTCCATTGGGTATTCTTGACTTGCTTGTCAAATATTAGTTGACTATACATGGGTTTATTTCTGGGCTCTAAATTCTGTTCTATTGGTCTTTGTGTCTATTTTTATTCCACTTACACTGTTTTGATTACTATCACTTTATAGTGTAGCTGGAAGTCAGGAAGTATGATGCTTTGTTCTTTCTCAGGATTGCTTTGGCTATTCAAGCTCTTTTGTGGTTCCATATAAATGTTAGTATTGTTCTACTTTTTTTAAAAACTTTTTTTAATGTGGGCTATTTTTTTAAAGTCTTTATCGAATTTGTTACAATATTGCTTCTGTTTTGGTTTTTTTGGCCCTGAGGCTTGTAGGATTTTAGCTTCCCAACATCGAACCCACATCTTCTGCATTGGAAGGTGAAGTCTTAACCACTGGACCGCCAGGGAAGTCTCTGTTTTGTTTTGTTTTAAGCCATTGGAATCTTGATAGGGATTAAATCTATTGACTTTGGGTAGTATGGACATTTTAACAATTTTAATTCTTCCAATCCATGAACACAGAATACTTTTTATTTGTGTTTTCTTCAGTTTCTTTCATCAGTATCTTCCTTGGATAAATTTATTCCTAAGTATTTTATTGTATTTGATGCTGCTGTAAATGAGATTCTTTTATTTTTCAGACCATTGTTAATGTAGAGAAATACTACTGATTTTGTATATCAATTTTGTATCCTGCACCTATACTGAATTTGTTGATTCACAGTTTTGTAACATCCTTAGGATTTTTTTTCTTTTTTTTTTTTTTTTTTGTGGCTGTGTTGGGTTTTTGTTGCATGGGCTTCTCAGTGCAGTGACTTATCTTGTTGCAGAGCATGGGCACTTGGCTTCCGTAGCTGTGGCATGTGGGCCCTAGAGCACAGGCTCAGTAGTTGCAGCACATGGGCTTAGTTGCTCCAGGGCATGTGGGATCATCCTTGACCATGGATTGAACCTGTGTTGCCTGCATTGGCGGGCAGATTCTTAACAACTGTGCCACCAGAGAAGTCTTAGGATTTTCTGTATATAAAATCATGTCATCTGCAAATGGAGACAATTTTAATTCTTCCTTTCCCATTCTGATGCTTGTTTTTCTTTTTCTTGCTTGATTGCTCTGGTTAGAACTTCAGGTACTTTGTTGAAGAGGAGTGGTAAGTGCAGGCATGCTTGCCTTATTCCTGATCTTAGAGGAAAAGCTTTCAGCCTTACCCCATTGAGTATGATGTTAGCTGTGGGCTTGTCATATATGGCTTTTATTATGTTGAGGTATGTTCCTTCTGTACCAAATTTGTTAAGGGCTTTCATCATTAACAGATATTTGATTTTGTCAAATACTTTTTCTGTCTTTTGAGATGATCATATGATTTTTTGTTCTATTAATATGAGATTTATTTGTATATGTTGAACCATTTTTGCATTCCAGGAGTAAATCCTGCTTGATCATGGGGAATAATCCTTTTAATGTGCTGCTGGATTTGATTTACTAGTATTTTATTGAGAAATTTTGCATCTATATTCATCAGGGATATTGGCCTATAGCTTTCTTGTAGTCTCTTTTTGCTGGCCTTGGTGTCAGGGTATGTGGCCTCATGAAGTGAGTTTGGGAGTGTTCCCTCCTCTTCAAATTTTTTTGAGGAGTTTGAGAAGGATTGGAATTAATTCTTCTTTAAATGTTTAGTAAAATTCATCAGTGAAGCCAGCTGGTCCTGGGCTTTTCTTCATTAGGAGATTTTTGATTACTGATTTAATCTTCTTACTTTTTATTGGTCTTTGGAATTTTTATTTCTTTCTGATTCAGTCATGGTATGATGGTTGTTTCTAAGAATTTTTCCATTTCTTTTAGGTTGTCTAGTTTTTTGATATATAGTTGTTTATAGTATAGTAGCCTCTTATGATCCTTTGTATTTCTGTGGTGTCAGTTGCAGTGTTTTCTTTTTCATTTATGATTTTGTTGATTTAAATCCTTTGTTTCCCCCTTGGTTAGTCTAGCTAATTGTCAATTTGGTTTATCTTTTCAAAGAACCAACTTCGTTTTTTTAAATCTTTCTATTGTTTTCCTGCTTTCTGTGTCATTTATTTCTGCTCTAATCGTTATTATTTCCTTCCTTCTAACTCTGGGCTCAGTTTGTTCTTTTTCTAGTTCCTTAAGGCATAGAGTTAGGTTGTTTATTTGAGATCTTTCTTGTTTCTTAATGTAGGCATTTATTGCTATGAACTTCCCTCTTAGAATTACTTTTGCTGCATCTTTTAAGTTTTGGTATGTAGTGTTTCTATTTGCATATTTGTCTCAAGGTACTTTTTAAGTTTCCCTTTTAATTTCTTCTTTGATGCATTAGTTGTTCAGGAAAGTGTTGTTTAATTTCCATGTATTTATGAGTTTCCCAATTTCCCTCCTATTATTGATTTCTAATTTCATACCATTATAATCAGAGAAGATACTTGCTGTGATTTCAGTCTTCTTGAATTTGCTAAGACTTGTTTTGTAGCCTAACGTGACTTATCCTAGAAAGTGTTCCATGTGCACTTGAGAAGAATGTGTTTTCTGGTTGTTGGGTAGACTATTCTCTATATGTCTGTTACATCCATTTGGTCTGTAGTGTTCAAATCTACTGTTTCTTCTCTGATTCTGAGTGATTTATCCATTGTTGAGTGTAAGGTATTAAAGTCCCTAGCTACTACTGTATTGCTGTTTATCTTCCTGTTAGCTCTGGTAGTTTTGTTTTATATATTAATATTTAGGTGCTCTGATGTTGGGTGCATAAATATTTACAGTTCTTGTATCTTCTGGATGAATTGATCCCTTTATCATTATGTAATGACCTTTGTTTCTTTTTAACATTTTTAAAGTCTGTTTTGTCTGATACAATTATAATTACGCCTGCTTTCTTTTTGTTTTGGGGGTTTTTTTTTGGTTACCATTTGTTTGAAATATCCTCATCTCTTCAGTCTGTGTATGTGTGTGTGTATGTTTAAATGAGTCTCTTGTAGATAGTATATCATTGGATCTTTTTTTTTAATCCATTCAGCAATTCTGTATCTTGATTGGAGGAATTAATCCATTTACTTTTAAAGTAATTATTGGTAGGTAAGGACTTACTACTGTCATTTTGTTAATTGTCTTCTGGTTGTTTTGTTGATCCATTGTTGCTTGTTTCTTATCCTGCTGTCTTTTTTGTGTATTTTGATGCCTTTGGGTATCAGTCTGCTTTGACTCTTTATCATGATCTTTGGTGTAATTAGTACAGGTTTTATGGTTACCATGAAGCTTACATAAAGTATCTTAAAATATCATATCTTAAAATAACACCCTATTTTAAAGTGATAACTTACCTTCAATAGCATTCCTCAATTTTATACTTCTCCCCCCTCACGTTTTAGCTTATTTATGTTACAGTTTACACATTCTTATATTGTACAGCCAATAAAGATTTTTGAAGTTATGGTTATTTTTACTTTTTTAACTTTTAAACTAGAGTTGTATGTGCATTACTCACCACCATTACCATGATACAGAATCTAACTTTGTATGTTTGCCATTACCTGTGAGCTTTACAATACAAAATGATTAATGTCCTTTACTCAAAAACTCCCTTTGTAAGGCAGGTGTGCTGGTGATGAACTCCCTCAGCTCTTATTTGTTTGGGAAAGTCTTTATCTCTCCTTAATTTCTGAAGGATAACTTTGTCAGGCATAGTACTCGTGGTTGATAGTCTTTTTCTTTCAAGGTTTTAAACATATCATCCCATTCCTTCCTGAAAGTTCCTATCAAGAAATCTGTTTATAGTCTTATGGGAGTTCATTGTAACTTCTGTTTTCTTTCTGTTTTCAAAATTATTTTTGTCTTTGACTTTTGAAAATTTATGTGTCTCAGTGTAGCCCTACTCTGGTTCAACCTATTGGGGTCCTTTTGGCCTCATGGGTCTGGATGTCCATTTCTCTTCTCAGGTTTGGGAAGTTTGCAGCCATTATTGCTTTAAATATACTTTCCATCCCTTTCTTTCTCTTCTATTTCTGGAATTCCCATAATGCAGATATTGTTTCTTTTGATTGTGTCCCATAAGTCCCATAGGTTTTTTTCACTCTTATTTTTTCTTTTTGTCTTCTCTGACTGGATAATTTCAAGTGTCCTGTCTTCTAGGTCACTGATTCTTCTCCATGGTTAAGTGTGCCTTTGAAGCTCTGTACTGAATTCTTCAGTTCAGTCATATTTTTCAGCTCTAGGATTTCTGTTTGGCTTTTTTTTTTTTTTTAACAATTTGTTTCTTTGAACTTTTTCTCATTTTGTTCATGCATTGCTTGCCTGATTTTGTTAAGTTGTCCGTGTGATCTTGTACTTCACTAGACTTCTTTAAGAGAATTCTGAATTCTTTGTTAAACAGTTCACAGATCTCCATTGCTTTAAGGTCAGTTTTCAGAGCTTTTTAAAATTTCCTTTGGTATCATGCTTACCTGGGTTATTTGTGTTCTTGATTCCTTATGTTGGCATCTGTGCATCTGAACAAGCAGTCTCCACTTCCAGATTTGCTTTGGCAGAGACAGTTCTTCAACAGTCAGCTCAGTTTGGGTTTATGGATGTGTCTGCTGGTAAGGTACTTGAGCAGGCAGGGCTTGCTGTCTTTTGGGGCAGGGCCACTGCCCAAGCTCTGAGGTTGTGGGGCAGGGGGAGGAAGGTGCATGCTGCCACTGCTGAATGAGAACAGTTGGACAGGACTGCTGGTTTGGTTCCCTGCTCAAGTGCGGCTGTAGGATGGGTTCTGCAGTTGCCTGGGTTCTCTGGTCAGGCTTTCTTAGACAGTTAGGACTGGATACTACACTCAGCAGTAGGTAGGGCTATGATTTAGTTTCCCTGCTCTGGTAGGAAGGACAGTTGGACAGGCCCCAGGGCCTGCACAACTCACTGTTTGAGGACCCAGATTGGGCAAGACTCTGCACTGCATTCCCTGACCAGACACAGCCACCAGTTTTATTCTGCAGAGGGGGAAAGCCACAGGCTGTGCTCTCTTCAAGTGTTATTGTAAGAAGGGCTGTTGGATGGGCTACAAGGCTTCTTGTGTGCTCTGGTGATGTTCCCTGGTTGGAATGGGCTGAAGACTGTATTCGGGAATGGCTGGGGTTATGAGTTACTTTCCCTTCCCAGGCAGAGTGGGGAAAACTGGTTCCAAAGATGGCAAGACTCATTGTTTGTGGTCTTGATTCAAGCTGGCCTATTCCCCAAGTTCCTTGGCTGAACAATGCTGTTGGCTTTGTTCTGTGGATGATCAGCTCTGCCTACTGTGCACTGTTCTTGAGCACTGCTAGGCCATGCAGCTACCAGGTGGTCTAGCCAGCCTTTATAGTCAGGTAGGGGCTGGTAGCTGTGCTGTCATGGACTGGGCTATAACTCAGCTCCCCTGACACATCTTCCATAGTGTAGCCCAGCCTCCCATCCTCCTTCCCTTACTAAATACATAATGCTTCACACACATCTCATTCTACTAACATTCCTGCACAAATGTCTACACCTCTGTTCATGCCAGTCCTGCCTAGAATGCCCTTCCCTGCCTAGCAAGCTCCTACTCATCCCTGAAAGCCCAGCACAAATATCAGCTATCAAGCTCCTAGCTCTCATATAGTACTTCTCATACTGCATTTGTTTATATACTGGCCTGTCCCACTTTGAGGGCAAGGACAATCTGATTGATTCCTAGTTCCAGAAGTACTGATGGACAAAGGCAGAACTCGACATTCAACATACTGCCACTGAAATTAGGAATGGGAGCTTGAATGAATCTCCCAAGAGTTCAGCAACTACTATTCCTATAGCTTCTAGGAACATTGGTTTTCTCAGTACTATGATCTTGAAGTCTCTCCCCTTCTCTGACCCCACCAGCTACCAGCTCAGAAAGCACCTGACCCACCTTCTGCATATGAAGCAGGTTGGAACCAGAGATACAGACAGATGGAACCGAGAGTGCATGGTTTTGATCCTCCAGGTTTGGAGGAAGGAACTGGAACTGAAACCCCCAAAGACCATGGCAGTAAGCAGGACCACCAAGAGTCCACACAAGGGCAGCTCGGGCATCAAGCCCACCAGGCACTCGGTGCTCAAGCAAATCTATGGTAACTATCCTTCCGGCTACTTTGTAGTTTACAACAAACACCCCCAGAGTGTGTCACATCAGAATTTGAAACGGGATTTAATTATATTGGGCAAACCTCCATTCAGGTAGGAACTTTATTAAACTTCCAGGCACCAACAGAATTCTCCTCACATTTAGTGTCTCCCTTCCAGCAATTCTGGGTCAGAATTGGTTTCATGGGGCATTCTGGTATCTCAACCAAGGGAGCCTTACAGCCAAGAGATTGTCTGCTGGGATTCATGACTGAAAGCCTCACCACTGCAGTCTCTCTAGGCTGCTGCCTGTTCTCCCCTTAAATTCCCCATTTAGAGGACTCCAGGCCCAGGCAGACCCTGCCTGCCTCACATTGACCTTCCCTATGCTTTGATAGTAGAGTTGCCTATCTGTGGGAATACCCTAGATCCAAGCGCTACAGTACATACTTGTTTAGCAGATGAACTGCTGCATACTCAAACACTTTCAGCTCTGGAAAGTGCCCATCCAAGTAAACTCAGAGAACAGGACTGGCTAGCTCCCCAATGGAAAGAAAAAAAAAAGAGTTAAGACAGGACCCCTTTACAAACAGATCTGTGGCCCTGGCAGCAAAATCTCTGGATTTGACCCTAGGCCTGTGTGTTTTTTCCACACCATACCTAATTTACCTTGGCAGATACCTGCAAGCTCAGGCCTTCACCTCAAAAAGGAATTCAGAACTTGGTCAGGCCACAGCTGTCATTGGTCAGAAATAGATGATCATTGTTGGTTGATTTCAGGTTCTCAAGAAGGGAAAGTACGTCAGCCCACAAGATCTTCAAAAGCCCATTCTGTGCTGGGTCTCAACTCAGGTAAGGCAGCCACTTCATGGGAAAAGCAGACTGGGGAGACCATGTGGGGAAACAGTTCGCTTTTTTGTTTCATCCCCAAAGGTGGAAGATATTAGAACAGACTGCCAGGGGGTTCCAGTGGTCAACTGATTTCAGGATTGCATGTTTTTCATCCCCCTTTCATGGAATTATCACTGCCATAAACATCTCTTCTACAGAAGAGGCAAGTTATTTTTACAACCCAAAGCTATGAACATTACCTCCAGTATAAACAGTAACTGGCACCTATTATTGATCACTTTTACATACAGTACTTGTTCACATACAGGGCGGGGTAGGGTGGGGGAAATACAAATACTGTCATTCTTCAAAGTAATACCTTGGGAGTTCTTGTTCTGTTTTGGTTTCACATTAAGATCCTCCACCTCCTTCCCAAAGATGGGAAGAAGTCCCCTGACCACAAATTCTGGCTTTTGCCTTTTAGGGCCACCTAAGGAGGACGTTTAATATTTAATAGCATGTCCAGCTGAGGCTCTGCTGTGCACACTTTCATACAGGAGCAGCTCAGGGAACTTTCTTTTTAGCCACAGACAAGAGTGTCTTACTCAGGGCCCCTTCATTCATGCCAGGATTATATTTGGGTGATAAGTTCAGTGCTGTCAGCAGTTAATGCCAGGTCCAGTGTTTCTCATGGGTGGCTATGGCAACACGCTCCCTCCAGTCCCCGATCCACAGTCATCCTGCAGGAACAGTGCAGCTGGGACGGTGAACAATGACTGTCAGTGTGAACTTTAACATTCATTTAGTTTTTGATGGGGGGAAACCTGGAGGTGGGGGGACAGAAATTACTGCCAAAGCTTTAATAAGAGTTGGGCAACTCATGTAATATAGGCAGGCTGATCAGGGGCAATTAGAAACTTTCAAAGGAATCAGGCCCATGGTTCTATGTTTAAGAAAAAAAAAAACAAAAAACAAATAACCTCTACCTATACTTGAATAAGTTGAATATTTTCAAAAACACAACTGTCAGATAAAACTGCTTATGAAATAGCATTTAGATAATCAGATATTAAAATTAGATAATCAGAGCATTTTTTACTTGTTTCAAAAGTCCAGGACTATCAAATCTTGAAAAATGCAGGTGTTTAGCAGCACAAAAATGTTTTTAGTTAAAGGACTCACAGTTAAAGGACAGAATAAACAAGTTAAAAGAAATAGTTAATAGTTTTTTAGGCCCTTGTATGAACTATCGGCTTGTTTGTCCTACTCTAGCTTGAAAATGGATGAGGACTGAAGAGAATCTTTTCCTAAACTTAAGCTGGGGGGACAAAGGTTTTATGAGGACCACATACCCACTTAACCATTGAATAAGGCTGATGGTCAGACAAAGCTGCAAGCTAGTTAGCCATAGCCTGTGTGTTATACAGAATACATATCTATAAATTTCCATGATATGGGCATAATTTGGACATGCATATAAGTAAATTCCTGCAATGTGGAATCAGATGGCAAACTGAACCCAGAAGGACAAACCATTCATTTTAGTCTTTACCTTGAATAGAATTTTTTCTTTGAGAGTTCCATACAGTTAAGGATCTTTGGATGCTGCTCACTGTTCTGCTCAGCTTTAGTACATCGTTTGGCCCATTGTACGTGGTCAAATATTTAAGATTGTGGCTCCTAACCTTCAACTTGGAGAAGAGACTTTAGCAGTGCATTTACCTCTTAAAAAGGAGCAGAAAGTGAGCTGGATAGAGCAAAGTAACAAACTCCTTGGACTGTTTCTCTACATGCGTGCAGGAGACAGACAATCGCATTCTCCCCAGTCTTCTACACCCACCTGCAAACTACCCATACCCACCAACAGCAGCAGAGTAATGATCAGAGTGCATATATATAGATGTCCTAAATTTGGGGACCCATCTCATTAAAAATAAAGCAGGCTAGAAAAAGATGGCAGTGAAGTAGAAGGACGTGGAGTGCATCCCTCTCCACAGATGCATTAGGAATACACCAAAAGACGCGATAATTCCCACAGAGAACCAGCTGAACACCAGCAAATGACCTCGGACACCAGAGAGGACTGCAAAGATCACGACATAATGGGGTAGGACAGAGGGAAGAAAGAAAAAAACAAAAAGGAGAAAAAGGAGGAGAAGAAAGGAAAGGGACGGGTCCCACACCCTAGGGTGGGGGGATCTGAGACAGAGGGGAGATTGCCAAATTGGGGAAAAGTCCGTTATCTGACGGGGAAACCCCTTCTCCAACAGGGAATTTCCTTGGGTCAGTGGGGAGGCATTTACGATGGTTCAAGGAGGGTGAAGCGACTGAGCTGTAGCAGATGGGGGGGAGTGAGAAACACATGGAGGGTCTGCACCACGGCTCAGCATGCCAGGACTGAGACATTGATTCGCAACTGAGCAGAGGGTCTGGGAGCAGGAGCACGGGAACCGGAGAACTGGTTCAGGGTGAGAAACATTGTTGGCAGTGGGGAGACGGACCGAGAGGACAGGAGGGAAGAAATCCGCAGCAAAGGGTGGCTACCGCAGAGAGCCACGAGGCCATAGTGGCAGCTGGATACTGCTGACTCACAAGCAGGGGGGAGGAGCCATGGGCATAGCCTCTCTCTCAGCACCTGTGATGGACAGAGGAAGGACCCCTATGGGTCAGGCTAACACACTCAGGGATAACAAAGGCCCCCAGGCAGGGCTGGCTTAGAGTGCCTGCAGCCAAGAGCTAAATGCCCACAGAGTGGCCCAGCTCTGGAGACGTTCTGTTTACACCTGAGCCACCAGCGTCCCTCTGCAACAGGCACCGCCACACCCAACTGAACCGCCATGACCCAAACAGGGCGCCACTGCTCACTCACTCTCAGGGGAAGGAGCCACTATTGTACCCTCTCTCTCCCCACACAGCAGCGCTTACAGACAAACAATAAAGGAAGCTCTGCTGGTCGCAGAAGAATACAAAAAACCCAAGGTGGGTAGAAGGACACTTACAGCTGAGAACCCAAGGAAACAGAAATATTAGTATTAATTCTATTGAACTGGTCCATTCTGGGGTCAGTTCTAGTTTTTGGTTTTTTTGGTTTTTTATTAATTACAATCTTAGTCCTGAGGGACCTACAAGTTTTATAACATTTTTTATTCTATTTTTATTTTTATCCATTTTATATATTTCTATTTCTAGCTAAGTTTTTTTGTAGTGCTGACTGTATCTCTCCTACCTTCTTTTCATCTCTTTTATACATTTCTGTTTCTTTCTTTGTACTTTCATATTTCCAGTCACACTACGCTCTTCTGTTGCCCTGTCTTCTATCCTTTTTTAGTTTATTTCATCTTAATATACTTATAAGCAATATTATTGGCCTGCTCTGCCTCCTTGCTTTATTCTCCAGATGACACACTGCTTTGGTATTTATTATTATGTTTTTGTCTTTATCTTAGTTCTTAGTATAATTGTCTGATTTCATTCTGAGACTCTTCAGTCTGTCTGGTGGTACTCTAGCTCTTTATATTTGATCCTAGCCTTCAGTATCTCGATGGATTTGTGTTTGTGTGTGTGTGTGGTATTTTGTTTGTTTGTTTTTGCTTTTATTTCTGTTTTGTTCTGTTTTGGTTTTGAATTCCTGTTGGTTTTCTCTTTGAATGTCTGATAGCATACTGGGGTTCTTCTGTCAGGTCTTTCTAGTGCCTTATGCTCTTTTGGATTCAGTATTTGTGTGTCTTATACATGTATGTGTTTCGTTGACTTAGTATTTGTTTCACTCAACACTGCCATTAGTGTGGGGCTTGGACAGTCTTCTTTAAACCGCTTTATTGCTGGGACAAGCAACCTCTGAAGTTTCGACTACCATGAGAAAACAAAGAAACACCATGCAGGCAAAGGAGCAGGGAAAAAACCCACAAGACCAAATAAATGAAGAGGAAATAGGAAAACTGCCTGAAAAAGAATTCAGAGTAATGATAGTAAAAATGATACAAAATCTCAATAACAAAATGCAAAAAGTACAAAAAACAGTTAATAAGGACTCAGAAGAACTAAAGAGCAAACAAACAGCAATGGAAAACAAAATAACTGAAATTAAAAATACTCTAGATGGTATAAATAGAATGAGGCAGAAGAACGAATAAGTGAGTTGGAAGATAGAATGGGGAAATAACTGCCACAGAGCAGGAGAAAGAAAAAAGAATAAAAAGAATAGAAGAGTCTCAGAGACCTTGGTCATAACATTAAGCGCACCAACATTCGAATCATAGGCATCCCAGAAGAAGAAGAAAAAAAGAAAGGGTCTGAGAAAATATTTGAAGAGGTTATAGTGGAAAACTTCCCCAACATGGGAAAGGAAATAATGAACCAAGTCCAAGAAGCACAGAGAGTCCCATACAGAATAAACTCAAGGAGAAACACACCAAGGCACATAGTAATCAAAATAATGAAAATTAAACACAAAAATATTAAAAGCAGCAAGAGAAAAGCAACAAATAACATGTAAGGGAAAACCCATAAGGATAACAGCTGACCTTTCTACAGAAACTCTGCAGGGCAGAAGGGAATGGCAGGATATACTGAAAGTCCTGAAAGAGAGAAACCTACAGCCAAGAATACTCAACCCAGCAAGAATCTCATTCAGATTTGAGGGAGAAATCAAAAGCTTTACAGACAAGCAAAAGTTAAGAGAATTCAGCACCACCAAACCAGCCTTACAACAAGTGCTAAAGGAACTTTTCTAAGTAGGAAACACAAGAGAAGGAAAACACCTACAAATACAAACCCAAAACAATTCAGAAAATGGTTAATAGGAACACACATGTCAATAATCACCTTAAATGTAAATGGATGAAATACTCCAACCAAAAGACACAGCCTGGCTGAATGGATACAAAAACAAGACCCTTCTATATGCTGCCTACAAGAAACCCACTCCAGACCAAGGGATACATATAGACTGAAAGTAAAGGGATGGAAAAAGATATTCCATGCAAATGGAAGTCAAAAGAAAGCTGGAGGAGCAATACTCATATCAGACTAATTAGACTTGAAAGTAAAGACGATTAAAAGAGACAGGGAAGGACACTACATAATGATCAAGGGATCCATTCAAGAAGAACATATCACAATGGTAAACATCTATGCCCCCAACATAGGAGCACCTCAATACATAAGGCAAACGCTAACAGCCATAAAAGGGGACATTGACAGTAACACAATAATAGTAGGAGACTTGAACACCCCACTTACATCAATGGACAGATCATCCAAACAGAAAATAAATAAGGACACACAAGCTTTAAATGACACATTAGACCATCTCGACTTAATTGACATTTATAGGACATTCCATCCAAAAACTACAGAATGCACTTTCTTCTCAAGTGCACATGGAACATTTTCCAGGATAGATCACATCTTGGGTCACAAATCAAGAAAACTGAAATCATATCAAGCATCTTCTCTGACCACAATGCCATGAGACTAGGTATCAATTACAGGAAAAAAACTGCAAAAAATACAAACACATGGAGGCTAAACAACACTATTAAACAACCAAGAAATCATTAAAGAAATCAAAGAGGAAATCAAAAAATATCTAGAAACAAATAACAATGAAAACACAAAAACCCAAAACCTATGGGATGCAGCAAAAGCAGTTCTAAGAGGGAAGTTTATAGCAATACAGTCCTACCTCAAGAAACAAGAAATATATTGAATAAACAACCTAAGCTTACAACTAAAACAATTAGAGAAAGAAGAACAAAGAAACCCCAAAGTGAGCAGGAGGAAAGAAATCATAGAGATCAGATCAGAAATAAATGAAAAAGGAAGGAAACAATAGGAAAGATCAATTAAACTAAAAGCTGGTTCTTTGAGAAGATAAACAAAATTGATAAACCATTAGCCAGACTCATCAGGAAAAAAAGGGAGAAGATGCAAATCAACAGAATTAGAAATGAAAAAGGAGAAGTAACAACTGACACCACAGAAATACAAAAGATCATGAGAGACTATTACAAGCAACTATATGCCAATAAATTGGATAACCTGGAAGCTATGGATAAATTCTTAGAAAAGTACAATCTTCCAAGACTGAACCAGGAAGAAATAGAAAATATGAACAGGCCAATCACAAGTATGGAAATTGAGACTGTGATTAAAAATCTCCCAACAAACAAAAGCCCAGGGCCAGATGGATTCCCAGGAGAATTCTATCAAACATTTCGAGAAGAGCTAACACCTATCCTTCTCAAACTCTTCCAAAATATAGCATAAGGAGGAACACTCCCAAACTCATTCTATGAGGCCACCATCACCCTGATACCAAAACCAGGCAAAGATGTCACAAAAAAAGAAAATTACAGGCCAATATCACTGATGAATATAGATGCAAAAATCCTCAACAAAATACTAGCTAACAGAATCCAACAGCACATTAAAAAGAACATACACCATGATTAAGTGGGGTTTATCCCTGGGATGCAAGGATTCTTCAATATATGCAACTCAGTGTGATACATCATATCAACAAATTTAAGGATAAAAACCATATGATAATCTCAATAGATGCAGAAAAAGCTTTTGACAAAATTCAACATCCATTTATGATTAAAAACTCTCCAGAAAATGGGCACAGAAGGAAATTAACATAATAAAAGCCATATATGAGAAACCAAAAGCCAATATCGTTCTAAATGGTGTAAAACTGAAAGCATTCCCTCTAAGAACAGGAACAAGACAAGGGTGTTCACTCTCACCATTATTATTCAACATAGTTTTGGAAGTTTTAGCCACAGCAATCAGAGAAGAAAATGAAAGGAATCCAAATTGGAAAAGAAGTAAAACTGTCACTCTTTGCAGATGATATATTATACACAGAAAACCCTAAAGACTCTACCAGAAAACTGCTAGCACTAATTGATGAATTTAGTGAAGTAGCAGGATACAAAATTAATGCACAGAAATCTCTTGCATTCATATACACTAACAACGAAAGAGCAGAAAGAGAAATTAAGGAAACTCTCCCATTTACCACTGCAACAAACAGAATACCTAGGAATAAACCTGCCTAAGGAGACAAAAGATCTGTATGCAGAAAACTTTAAGACACTGATGGAAGAAATCAAAGATGACACAAACAGATGGAGGGACATACCATGTTCCTGGATTGGAAGAATCAACATTGTGAAAATGACTGTACTACCCAAAGCAATTTACAGATTCAACACAATCCCTATGAAATTACCAATAGCATTTTTCACAGAACTAGAGCAAGAAATCTTACAATTTGTATGGAAACACAAAAGACCCCGAATAGCCAAAGCAATCTTGAGAAGGAAAGATGGAGCTGGTGGAATTAGGCTTCCTGACTTCAAACTATACTACAAGGCCACAGTGATCAAGACAGTATCGTACTGGCAGCGGGCAATGACGTAGGGGGACATGCCCTCTGTATGAGGTTGGGGAGCGGCAGAGTCGGCCTTTTCCGCCCACTCCCCCCTCCCCCCGAGCACCGCTCCGGCTGCACCGCGCTCACTCTGAGCTCCGGGCTCCTAGTGAGGTAGTGCCACCGTCATCTCCCTCCAATTGCCATCGTGATCATCTACCGGGACCTCATCAGCCATGATGAGATGTTCTCCAGCATCTACAAGATCCGGGAGGTTGTGGACAGGCTGTGTCTGGAGGTGGAGGGGAAGATGGTCGGTAGGACGGAGGGTAACATTGATGACTCGCTCATTGGTGGAAATGCCTCCGCTGAAGGCCCTGAGGGTGAAGGTACCGAAAAGCACAGTAGTCACTGGTGTCGATATTGTCATGAACCATCACTTGCAGGAAACCAGCTTCACAAAAGAAGCCTACAAGAAGTACATCAAAGATTACATGAAGTCAATCAAAGGAAAGCTTGAAGAACAGAGACCAGAAAGAGTAAAACCTTTTATGACAGGGGCTGCAGAACAAATCAAGCACATCCTTGCTAATTTCAAAAACTATCAGTTCTTTATTGGTGAAAACATGAATCCACATGGCATGGTTGCTCTGCTGGACTACCGTGAGGATGGTGTGACCTCATATGTGATTTTCTTTAAGGATGGTTTAGAAATGGAAAAATGTTAACAAATTTGGCTGTTACTTTGGATCTATCACCTGCTCGGTCGTAACTGGCTGGTTGCTGCTTTTCATCCACACAACACCAGGACTTAGACAAATGGGACTGATGGCATCTTGAGCTCTTCATTTTGACGTTGATTTGTTTGTAGTGGAGGCATTGTTTTTGAGAAAGAAAAACATGTCATGTAGGTTGTCTAAAAATAAAATGCATTTAAACTAAAAAAAAAAAAAAAAAAGACAGTATGGTACTGCTGGCACAAAAATAGAAAGGAAGATCAATGGAACAGAATAGAGAACTCAGAGGTAAGCCCAAGCACATATGGGCACCTTATCTTTGACAAAGAAGGCAAGAATATACAATGGAAAAAAGACAGCCTCTTCAATAAGTGGTGCTGGGAAAACTGGACAGCAACATGTAAAAGAATGAAATTAGAACACTTCCTAACGCCATACACAAAAATAAACTCAAAATGGATTAAAGACCTAAATGTAAGGCTAGACACTATAAAACTCCTAGAGGAAAACATAGGCAGAACACTCTATGACATCCATCAAAGCAAGATCCTTTTTGACCCACCTCCTAGAATCATGGAAATAAAATCAAGAATAAACAAATGGGACCTCATGAAACTTAAAAGCTTTTGCACAGCAAAAGAAACCATAAACAAGACAAGAAGGCAACCCTCAGCATGGGAGAAAATATTTGCCAACAAAGCAACGGACAAAGGATTAATCTCCAAAATATACAAGCAGGTCATGCAGCTTAATACCAAAAAAGCAAATAACCCAATCCACAAATGGGCAGAAGACCTAAATAGACATTTCTCCAAAGAAGACATGCAGATGGCCAACAAACACATGAAAAGATGCTCAACATCACTAGTCATCAGAGAAATGCAAGTCAAAGCCACAATGAGGTATCACCTCACACCGATCAGAATGGCCATCATCACAAAATCTAGAAACAAATCCCCTGTTGGAGAGGGTGTGGAGAAAAGGGAACTTTCCTGCACTGTTGGTGGGAATGTAAGTCGGTACAGCCACTATGGAAAATAGTTTGGAGGTTCCTGAAAAAACTAAAAATAAAACTACCATATTATCCAGTAATCCCACTACTGGGCATATACCCAGAGAATACCATAATCCAAAAAGAAATGGACCGTAATGTTTATTGCAGCACTATTTACAATAGCCAGGACATGGAAGCAACCTAAATGCCCATCAACAAATGAATGGATAAAGAAGTTGTGGCATATATATATAATGGAACATTACTCGGCTAGAAAAAGGAATGAAATGGAGCTATATGTAATGAGGTGGATAGACCTAGATTCTGTCATACAGAGTGAAGCCAGCCAAAAAGTGAAAAACAAATATTGTATGCTAACTCATATATATGGAATCTACAAAAAAAAAAAAAAAAAAGGTACTGATGAACCCAGTGACAAGCCAAGAATAAGGATGCAGATGCAGAGAATGGACTGGAGGACACAAGGTTGGGGCCAAGGGGCAGGGGACAAAGGGGAAGCTGGGACGAAGTGAGAGAGTAGCATAGACACATATATACTACCAACTGTAAACCAGATAGCCAGTGGGAAGTTGCTGTGTAACAAAGGGAGATCAACTCGATGATGGGTGATGCCTTTAGAGGGCCAGGACGGGCAGGGTGGGGGGGAGTCGCGGGAGGGAGGGAATATGGGGATATGTGTATAAATACAGCTGACTCTGGTGTACCTCAAAAACTGGCAGAAGAGTGTAAAGCAATTATATTCCAATAAAGAGCTTAAAATAAAAAAATAAAATACAAAAAAAATAAAAAAATAAAACAACTTACTCTAAAAAATTCCATTCCAATGAATGGAATAACCATGGCTTAAGTGATTACTAAAAAACAGTACCCCCTTGTATGAATGCAGAATATCCCTGCCCACCTACAGAGGCGTATGCAGATGAGAGCTCAAGACTTGATACAGCAAAGGCAGCCACAAACACACCAGAGTTCCAAAACAGTTCACTTTAACTTTGTTAAAGTAACAGTAATAAAACCAGAAGAGAGAGATATTTTTGTAGTTTTTTAAAAACTACTCACCTTTCACGTTTGTTTCTTTGCTCCACAGAAACTTAGGAGCAACATCAGCAATATGGCCTCAGCAAGGTCTCATAACTGTTCGGGGCCTCAGTGTCCCCATTTGTTTTGTTAAGTTAGAGGGTTAAGTGCACTGCTAAAGTTTTCCAACTGTAGCATCCTGTAACTTTGTGATTTCAAAGTCATAAAAAGTCCTTAAAAAATCCACTTCAAGTTTGATATGCCTATTATTCTATCACCTAAATAGTTTTTACAAGAACCTATTTTCTAGAATGGACTATAGCCAAGTATGTGGCACATGGAAAGTTAAAGGATAGGTATATATTTGTGTCTTGTTAGAGAGATGCACAGAGAAAGCAGTATCATACCAGTTACTCCAGGTAGACTGAAGACCTAGGTTCCAGTCCTAGCTCCTCAAGCACCTACCCCCTCGCAAGTCAAGTTCTTCCTTAAAGCGACGTCAGGTATCTTTGAGAGGATGGAAAACACAGGGCTATCATCCTGTCTCTACAGTAAACCAGCCATCACCTTACATAGCCCCATGGATAGTCCAAACCTAAACCCTTCTCCCTCCCCACCAATGAACTCTTCTCTTCAGCATTAAAATTAATAATCTGAATATCTATCTGTATTTATTTTTAACAGTGAGCAACTTGCAGTGTATACACCTCCTTGAGAACAGTGGAAGAGCAAAGAATTTTTCTTATAACCTGCAATCAGCTAACCCATCAAGAAACAAGACAAAGCTTTGACTGCCTGTGGAGGAAGACTGTGCCCAGAGGGGCTCCAATACCTAGTACAGAGTTCAAGTTCTCTGATTAGCCTCTGCACTTTGGAATGACTTTAGCATACCCATGCCCAAAGCCTTATTAGCCTGAAAATGTGGTTAACGACTGAAAGAAATGTTTTCTTTCTGCTCTTACACAGCACTGTTTTGTAAATTCCTAGCCTGCACTGAAAGGGCCAGGATAGACTATACCTGTGCAAAACTGCCTGTCTGCCTCCACGTCAGTCAGTGTGGCTGGAAAAGAGAATTTCTAATAACAGTGAAGTCTAAGTAAAAGAAAGAAAGTGAGCACTAAAGATGCTGCTGCGTTGGGATTTCTCCCCACCCGCTGGTAAAAGCCTGGTTTGTTGGCTCCAGTGAAGAACCTAAATGAGATGGGGAGGAGCCTGTCCCACAGCAGCTGCCTTCAGTTCACTACTTTTCTGGAATCTAATGCAATGGACTTCATTACAGACACGACATCCTGTCATTCCAACAACATCAGTTTTAATTTTTAGACCAGAGTTATGACCCAGTGTTTGCTTTTAGAAACTGTCAGACTCTGTTACCTGCTTACATTTTACAGTTCCCGTGTCAGCTTCCGGAGGCTACAGGCTGCTGCCACGTCCTCTCTGTGAGCGCTGTTCCTTCTGCTGAGCACCAGCAGCAGTGCCACAGCACCAAGACCTCAGTCAGGCAGGTCTACAGACCAGACCATTCAGGCACAGGGTGCCAACTGAGGCCTTAACCTTCCACGTGTGCTTTCTGCCTAACCTGCAGAGGTGAGCAATCTTGTCAAAACGCTGTTCCTCTAGCACAGGAAACTGTGCTAACTATGCATTCTAACTCTCTAAGAACACCTGGTTTAAATAAAATCCAGTGATTATGGGCTTTTTCACATTTTTTAAGGGCAAAGCTACTAGGAATGTAGACAGGCAGAAACAGTAGCATATTAGGCTCACAAATATTCCTAGGACTGCTTCCACTTTAAGATTACTGCCACCCCTGTCCTGACAGTAAGAGATTGGAAGCAATAAAGCGTTCATTACCTGGACTTCACTTTCTAAGTTATCCAGCTCAGACCAAGCACCATCAGGTATAGGAAAACCCACATCAACGGGAGCACTGTCTTGAAATCTTGCTAGAGATCCTTTGTAAACAATGCAACTCCACAGTGAGAAGAAACCACTCCCAAAGAAAACCAAACCAAAAACTAGTTTGTTGCTGTCTGAATGAACTGAGGCAGAGAACACAAAGAATGGGGTTTGTCTAGATGGGACCACAAAGATTCAGCTGATTTCTTAGTGTACAGTAGAAGGTACCATATCATCACTCTGTACTTTATACATACTTAGCTATGAAATATAAAATACCTGTAACCACATATCACATGCTAGCTCAGGAAGCCAGCCTGTGCATCAGCGGAAACTCCCAAGCAGTATTTTCCTATTTCAGTGCAAAGGACAGTTCATAAGCAATTTCTTTAAAAGTTCAGCTTTAATGACAAACATTTATTACATCAGTCTCTCTTCAAAATTAGATGTGAATAAACAATTTCAAATAGAGGTACCACAGTGACTTTTCAATACACTGTACTCAATGCGCTGGGTCCCTGGGGATGCCCAGTGATGTACACGTTGAAGCAATAATGTAAGTCTGTGAGCCACTGCTCCTGAACACCTCCACTCTTCAATGTCTGCAGAGAAAAACAAGAGTAATATGAGAGTTGTACCAAAACTGCTTCCTGATGGTTTTTTTCGCACCCGAACAAGATCTTAAGAGTCCCTTGCAATAGTATCCTCATCTATAAATTATCACAGGAAATCTCAATGAAAAGGGGAACCTATTAAGGAGGTATTAACACAGGTAGTTAAAATGCCCAGTTTCATCCTCAAGTACAAGTGCTACCAGTTTCTTGTTGGGTCTCTTCCCTCCCACATTTACTAGGGACTCATGAAATTTCACCATTACCCACCCCTACACTCTGTAATTCCATTCCACCCCTTTCCATTCTAGAATCTCATGATTTTTGCACTAACATCAACTGAGAATAATTATTCTACAGGTCTCAATTTGTCATTCTTATAGAGGTGGGCTGATTCTTCAACCTTGGAATAATCCAAATTCTTGATTTTCCTTCCCTTCTATTTCTGAATTCTGCATCCTCTTCCATTACTAAGAAAATTCAGAATATATCCTGTTATATG
The DNA here is from genome assembly GCF_030028045.1 of Hippopotamus amphibius kiboko. Lineage (NCBI taxonomy): Eukaryota > Metazoa > Chordata > Mammalia > Artiodactyla > Hippopotamidae > Hippopotamus > Hippopotamus amphibius. The sequence continues at coordinate 32,956,321 of NC_080187.1, read as the reverse complement.
CATGTATAAGCTATATTTCTCTGAAGTATTATTATATGCCAATTGATAACCCCCTCCAATCAAAGACCTATACAAAAAAACCTCACTTTAACTCTCCCAAACCAAAACCACCAAAGGAATCCTTAATAAACAGAGCTGCCTGCCCCACGTGAACAAAGAGAACCAATCATGAGGCAAGGCTGAAGCCTGCAACTTCCAACTTCCTCCCCCTCTCCAGTGAACTAAGTGACTAGAAATAGGCCTGCAATTTATTCCTGCTGAATTTCCTTAATGACAGCTAACATTTGTTGGGCACTTAATAAATGTCAGTTACAGTATAAACTTTACTTGGATGATCTCATTTAATGGTCACCAAAACCCAATAAAGTTGCTATTATTCTCATTTCTACAGCTAGGAAAAAAACCCCAGATAGGTTTAAAAAAAAAATTGCCAAATTATCACAATTAACAGAATCTATTTCACAATTCAGGTAAGGAGTGACTGTGATGCCTGTATCTTTTCCAACTAAGCTGCCTGCCACCTTAATTCAGTTTGCGTATTTTAAGGCTTTTAGTACTGATTCTGGGATCAAAGTCACCCCCCTGGTCAAGTGACAGTCAGTTACTAGACAGCAGGGGAAGCACTAAGAAATGACCGCAGTGGGCTTCATTCCAAGAGTCTGTCAATGCAGGAACCCTGGCCCCCCAAAGAGCACCCCCCCTCGCCCACGACTCTAGTACCAACAGTAAAAACCCCTTGTTCTGTGCTTCTTACTGTGATATTCTTGATGATCTGCTGCACCAAGATGGCATTGGTCAACATGTGAGTCCTGAGGGGTGCGTGCTGCAGCAGCAGGCGAAGCAGCTGGCCCACAACTGGCAGCTCCTCAGGCCCAGCTCTGCTCACCCGCAGGCTCTGCAGCATCAACCTGAGGACTCGAGGCAGGAGAGCCAGGATGGAGACGCAGACCCCCCACAGCTTGTCCCTACAGAACAGAGAAATGAGTCAGGGAACCAACACACACAGGAAAAGTGCCCTTTCCATACTTCCCAAGATTGAAAGTGTTCTTTTAACAAACACGGTATTTTTTGATAAAATCCCACAAACCAAAACTAATAATAGCTGGGTTTCATCGGAGCTAAATAAGCAAAGGCAGTGAAGAATTAGCTGCTTTCCCCTACTTTATGGATCTCAGGGAGCCTAGCAACCAGCATTTTCCTAGGCGTATTTAACAAGACATTCTTGAGACCTTAGTGCTCATATTTAACACGGAATTCACTGGAGAGCAGGATGATCTGTAAATGCATACTGTTCTCTACCACTGGACATTATTCAGCTGTCTACTACACAACACCAAATGTCAAAAGAGTAAGAATACCCCCCTGGTAAAAAGGGAAGAAAAGAACTTCATGAAACTCTAAGCCTCTGACCTGGATTCTGAGCCTCTTCAATGAGTTAGAACAGGGCAGATTTGCAGAGAAAGATGTGCTCACAAGGAACCAAAAGGGATTGGAGAAAATAGCCAGTAAGGGGACTATTATAGGCCAGAGATGGTACATCCAGATTTCAGTGAGCATCATTCTTTTGGTATCTTTATACAACAGGAGCAAACATGTTTTATGATAGAGGTAAGTGGCCTAACCACATTCTAGAAGTGTCAATTAAATGGAGCAATATCCTTTTGGAGGAGACATCCACTGGCTGCTAAAGGATCTGACGTTAGTCTGTTACAGTTTCTCTACCAAGACTGCATAATCCTCCCAGTTCCAAGTCTTTCGAAGAAAACCTGACTACCTCCAGACATAGAAGCAGCCACCCTTTCACCATCTGACCCCCACCCCAACTCCACATACAAGAATTGCATCAAAGGTGAATACTGAATCCATTCTAAGCCAACCAGATTCTCTTATCTGAAGAGACTTTATTCAGCCAGTAGACTCACATACAGCCAGGTTAGGACAGCCATGTGCAAGGAGAAAAGAAAAAGCCAGACTGCACACAGAGATAGCTATGCAATCAAGAAAACTGAGAAAGCTACTTTGGTTCCTGCTAGGTTTCAAATTCCTACTTCCACAATTCCTACTCCATGGTTTTCTTTTTAAAATAAGTAACTTCTGTAATGATCTAACATGTAATGATTCATTTTCTACTTGAACTTGAGTGGATTTCAAATAATTGTGGATCAGAAGTGCTAAAAGGGCTTATGGATTCTATATCATACCAAATACAAGTGTACTGAATGGATGAGTAAAGTTTAGAATTCCACCGTCACACACCAAAATTAAACTGTCAGGCCAAAAAGAAGAGACACCTGGGGTACCATAAACAATGGAAGCAATACCATTTGAAGAGCCATTCTTAGGGTTTTCTAAGAGTTGTTATGCACAAATATAATTTTACTTTATAAATTGTTTAAAGGACAGAACCAGGAGCAATGAATTTGAGATTTTAGCTCAACATAAAGCAATGGTTCTAAACCACTCTAAATGAACTGTAACACCAATAAAAAAAAACTGACAAGAATTGTAACCAACAAATCAAGAATAAACAAGAAGGACAAAGAGCCGAGTAAAAAAACAGATCAAAGACAAAACAATAGCTAATAAAATAAAAACTCAATAAAAGGTTAAACGAAAGAATTAGCAAAGTGGAAGATGTTAAGAGAGGACAGAATGAGAAGCTCCCTATGTTTAAAAGGAGTTTTTAGGAGAGAACAGAAACAGTGGGGGAGATAATAGAAATAAAAACAGTATTTCCCATACCTGAAGAAAAAACATTAAGTCTTCAGATTAAAGGAGTACACTAAGTCTCAAACAGGATAAATAACAACAAACCTACACTAGGACACATCTTGATTTGCACACAACGAAAACAGTGAAACCGTAGGAAAAAATAGATTACTACCTACAAACCAAGTGGGCTCAGTTGAACAGCAGATGTTTTTCATTAGTAACAATGAGTCCAGAAGACAACAGAATAGTTTCTTCAAAGTACAGTGGCCACAGTTTTGAATACGTCAAATTGGTCAAGCCCAATTTTTCAGTCAGGACTTGTGAAATCAAAAGCTCCCAGTAGTTTGACTGGCACTCTCATTATTTGTAATCTCACAAACACCTTCTGTAGGAGGGTAGGAGCAGCCAAAAGGGAAACTTAAATACCCAAGACTCTGGCTGCCAACGCTTCTTTGTGACTAAGTAATGTCATTCTGAGAGATGCACATCAAACTTGCCAATACCCAGTACAAAACACTTTTAAAACAGATTTTAAACAGGCAAAATGTATTAAATACACTGAATTTTGTTCAGTCCAACCACATAAAGTCAAAGCAGGATGTTCTATATAAGAAACTAAAAAAGATCTTTGAAACTTCTTATCAAAGTGCATCACAAAGAGGCTATATTTCAAGTGACAGAAAATGACAAACAGCAACATACGTTTCATAAAGGGGGATGCTCATTATAAAATTTTTAGAACCCCAAGAAGTTCCTTGCTATTTACAAAGCCTTTTCTTGACCTTTCAGATACAGTTTGATGATGCATAAGAAAAAATACCATCAAACCTATGTTTATGTGTAAATTTTACAGGATATTAACAGTGAAATCTACAAAGTTTTAAATACACCACACTTAGTGGAAAAAAATCCAAGTGTCTGTCAATAGTAAATGGATAAGTTATAGTACATTCATGTAACAGAATACTAAAGAGCAGGGGTACTAGACCACAGCCAATCCAGCTCACAGCCTGTATTTGTAAGTAAAATTTTACTGGAACACAGCCACACCCATTCATTTATGTATCATCTAAAGCTGCTTTCATACAACCAGGGCAGTGCTGAGTAGTTCTGACAAGAGACTTTATGGTTTGAAAAACCTAAAATATTCACTGACTCTTTACAGAAAGGAATGTGCTGACTCCAGCTATAGAGAAACAAAAATGAATGAAATACAAATTTGAATCAACATGAATAACTCATAAATGATATGAAAATCAAGTCACACAGGGCAAGAGTAAAGATGCAGATGTAGAGAACAGACCTAAGGATACGGCAGCGGGGAGGCAAAGGGGAAGCTGGGAGGAAGTGAGAGAGTAGCACTGACATATACACTACCAAATGTAAAATAGCTCATGGGGAGCTCCTGCGTAACACAGGGAGATCAACTCAATGATGGGTGATGACTTAGAGAGGTCGGGTAGAGAAGGTGGGAAGGAGTCGTGGGAGGGAGGGGATATGGGGATATATGTATAAATACAGCTGATTCACTTTGTTGTACAGCAGAAACTGGCACAACAGTGTAATGCAATTATATTCCAATAAAGAGCTTAAAAAAAAAATCCAGTTACAAGAAATACATATAGTATGATTCCTTTTATATCAAATTCTTAAAATACGCAAAACAAAAATGAAACTTTATAAATGTACATACAATTTTTAAATAAAAAGGCAAGGAGGTGACTAACACAAAAGTGATCTCTGGGGGTGCAGAAGAGAAATGTGACTGTGGCAGGTTCGTGGAGAGAGTGCATGATGCTGACAATGTTCTGTTTCTGAACCTGGAGGCTGGTTAACGAGTATAAACTGACTATCCACTTAAACTATTTAGATGTTTTATACACTCATATGCATGATATATTCCTATGACATTTAAAAGTTCAAAAAAGACTTGAAATGCAAATGTCAAAGTGATAGAATGATTTTTATTTTCTTATATTTGCTCATTTGTTAGATTTAAAAAAAAAAAAACTTCTGCAATGAACTGTTAACAGCATACCAGTAAGAACATAAGCATAAAAACACTTTTCGAAAATTAAACTGAAATCTTCTATACTGTCCCTGAAGCTTTAGTCTAAGAAATTATACAGGAGCAAAAGTACTAATTAAAAACACTAGTCTCTTAGAGCAATTTCCTTAAACCCAAGAATTTAAAATTCCATGCTGGCTAGTTCTAATGAAGCCCAAAACAAAATAAAAAGGCTTGTACTAATAAGCCATCCTTCTAAAAGTAGACTTTTTTCCTTGCCAGGTCTATAGCAAAGTTAATAAGGAAAGCTCTTAAGAAACTTTATAATGCCATCTAACTTTTCAAATTTGTAGCTTAAAGGAAAAAACAAAAACTAAGACTGCTCACCCCATCACAAACGGAATTCATAAAAGAACAAAGAAAAAGCTAGCTAGGTTTATACAAACTCTAAAAGAGAATTCAACTTTGGAAATATCTTTTACGGATTGACTGCACTGACTTACTGAGGGGAGTTGAACAAGTAAGAAAAAAATTAAAGTTTAAGAATACAAAATTATTACCTCTTTCTTAGATGTTCTGCTTCTCCTTTCTCTAAAGTGAGCAGAAAATAAAGAAGACTGTAGCAACAAGAAGCCAGAAATGGCAGTAGAGTCTCACTAAGTACACACGTATGATCCAGGAGCTTACAGATAACACCGAAAACACAGCCCGCTGTGCTGTCAGGAATTACAGTCAACCCAACCTAGGCAGAGAAAAATTAGATTAATGACCTCTTTACAACAGCCCCTCTCCCCAGGATAAAACCAAACACTATTACCTGGAGGGTAAACCTTCCACCACTACTGGTGGAAACTAGTATATACATGATACATGCCATGCCACCTACCACACCTTTAAGGTCCTGTTTTCCTTTGAGAATTTAATTGCTACATTAAATGACTCTGAAAATATGCAAACTCAAGAAATAGTATTAACCCAATCCACTGCCTCCCCTTCATGACAAAGTCTCCTAAAATTTTCTAGATCTTAGGATTTCTACTGATGGCCAGAAATACCATTACTTTAAAAGGATTAGTTCATGCATCCAAAGAAAATTTTGATACCAACATTTACATGATCTTTAGATTATTCAGAATGGAAAACTCTAATATCTGGCACCACCCCCAGGTAATTAAATGTACAAACCAGAGTTCATTTTACAATTACCCTTCCCCTGCCCTTTGATTTAACCAGTCATTCAGACACAGCTAAGGAAAATACCTGTACTGGAATAAGATAATACTATACTTACCCTTGACAGTTTCACTGTGTCAAAACCCGGATAAGGGACATCATGGTATGCTAACTCACCTGGACTCTACTGTATGAACTGTCATTAAGGTGGACCCTAACTTGTAACTGCACGTATACATGGTTTAAATCTCCTGCAAACTACTGCTGAGTAATCATAAAGGCTCTGAGGTCTTAACCTTTCCACCAGGCTGTCTGAAAAAAGTGGCCAAGACTGACTGGCATATTGATCTTTTACTAGAATAGTGAATGCAGTCAAAGGAGGGCATAAATTTCTGGAGTGGAATTAAAAAAAAAAAAAGATGGGGATCTTTGGAGACACAATGTATAAAGACTGAAGTTTGATAGCAGAGGGAAAAGAGTACTGAGACTTTAAAGCAGTTGTCTTCCAATTTGAGGGAAGTAAAGAAAAAGGGGTGTGGATGTGCCTATAAAATTATCCAAACAAGTGAAAGTCCCTGGAAGATAAATTTTTGGAGCCCTCCCTTGCACTGTAGTACATTATTATACTAAAACAGCCAAAGGTCAAAGTGTAAATGCTGGAGGAAGTTAAAAGCAAAACCCAAGCATACCTAATGAGAATTTAATGCCAGTGGGAACAAGAGACACCCACTGGCCAAAAGACAAGTCAGTTTCATGGCTGAGCTCACTGCTTCCACTGACCAGGCCTTGAGCCTGTGAGGTGACATCCCTACTTTACACCTCAAACCTTCTAGATGGAAACTGAACCCCAGTCTGGATGCTGGATTCCCAACACACTGACACCAGGCACATGTTAATTAAAACATTTTAAGTCAGAAGGACCTGAGGTATAATTTTAAGGTCTTTCATTGCTAAGATGTAGAAAAGTAATAAGATCCTGGGGAAACGGGATTTTCCCAAGGTCACAGAATTAACTAGGAAGAGCCAAGAAAAACACCAAGATTTCTCAGTTCTCACCACTGCATCATGCTGTGAGAGGCCCTGAAATTATTTTCTCTTCTTTTTTTTTTTTTTTTTTTTTTTTTTTTGAGGCCATGAAATTATAAAGCTTAGATTTCTGGACACTCACTCTCTCCTTCATTATGGCAAACTCAATCAATGAGTCTCTATGCTTTTTGTGTAACAGAAAAAAATTTTAAGTATATTTACCAGATGCTTACTGATGGCACTTTGCAGGATGTCAAAGCTTTGGCTTCGGGCAGGGATAACCAATAAATTGTGACAAACTGTCTGTCAGAAAAGGAGAAAACCAGTACCAAATCAGAACATTTTAGGTCAGAAACAGGTTCAACAGTTTGTTTTTTTCTTAAATCTACTTGCTCTACATATTAAAAGGAAACTTAACAAAAAATGACTTTAAAGATGCAAATGTCAAACAATCAAGCCTATATAAATAGGCTAACTTTCAAAATAATTCATTTATTAAACATTTACTGAGCACTGAGCTAGTCCTATCAGGTGCTATGCATAGGAATGAAACAATGAGAAACTCTTCTGTCCCACAGTCCTCGAGTAGCTTAAAATCTACCAAAGTAGAGACTACATTTCTATTAACTAAGTACTACAAGAGGGAGATCTCAGTGATGTGAACAAAGGGCAGACAAAAGCCTTCTCCCATTTGGTGGAACAATATATCATCAAAAAAAACTTATGATCCAGAACATACCAATACCATGTTCAAATTAATTATAATGTTGCCTCATATTCCCTGAAGATAAAAGGAAGAAAACAGACAACAGGAAAAGAAGAAAAATATGAATGAGGTGGGAATCAAATCTGTAGTATTTTTAATTTTCTAAGTTCTCAAGAAAACAAGAGGGAAGAAGATGCTGCCCTTCAGAGAACCACAAAACAACTCCAGAAGTTGATGGAATGCAGTACAAAAAATTAAATACGCAGAAAAATCCCATGGAGAGACAAAGATAAGACTGGTGGAAAGAAGACTATCACTCTAAAAAGAGAAAAAATAGTCAAGATAAATTCAAGTGACAGTCAGTCGATCCTCAAAAATCAACAGCTCTATGCATTATGTCTCTATAAAACCTCTTGTAGAGTGATACCACCCGGCAATTGTCTTCTCTTTTAAACCTACAGGTAACAATGTAAACAACATATATCTATGCCATTTTCCTACTTCAAAATGAGTGTAGTGAATATTTTCATTCATAAAAGGGAAATCATATTTGAAAAGCCCATTCAATAATAAATGGTCAGGACTTCCCTGGTGGTGCAGTAGTTAGGAACCTGCCTGCCAACACAGGGGATACGGGTTCGAGCCATGGTCTGGGAAGATCCCACATTCCGAGGAGCAACTAAGCCTGCGCACCATAACTACTGATGTGCTCTAGAGCCCTCAAGCCACAACTACTGAGGCCTGTGCGCCTAGAGCCCATGCTCCACAACAAGAGAAGCCACTGCAGTGAGAAGCCCATGCACCACAACAAAGAGTAGACCCCGCTCACCACAACTAGAGAAAGCCCTCGTGCAGCAATGAACACCCAACACACCAATACATAAATACATAAATATCACTCAATCTCTTCCCTTCTGACCCCCTCCCCTTCCTGAAGAATTCTGTTCAAAAGCCACTGAATGAGGCCAAGATAGACATCAGCACTAGAGTGGGTGGGAGAGCTGCAGCGGCCCAGAGCAGGCTACCCATTAGAAGCACACTGTCTCCAAGAGTTCAAACGGGATAAGGAAGATACCTGCACGGGAAAGGGGTGGCAACAAAAGGAGACTGATTGCAGACAAAGGAACTGATCGAGTAGGTAAATATATTACGTATAATGGAAGTCAGGTTTCTCACCATCAGAAAAGGCAGGTACAAGAGGAAAAGCAGGCAACTAGAATGAACCCTGTGATGTTGAATTCCTGATTTCTGTTCACGGACAGTCTGGGAACAGCAACATCTAATAGCAGTGATTACGCTTAAGAGTCCAGAAGTTGGTTTCTAAAATCCATTCTCCACTTAAAGGAAAACTGGGCTTCTTAAAGAAATACCTGATTGCAGGACTGGGACAGGGAAAATACAACATGAATCTGAAACAATTTGTGGTACAAGAAATTAAGGAAGTACAGCTGACCCTTGAACAATGTCAGGGGGAAGGGGGATGGTTAGGGGTGCCAAGCCTCTGTGCAGTCGAAAATCTGCATGTAACTTAACAGCCGGCCCTCCGTATCTGAGGCTCCCCACACCTGCAGATTCAACCAACCATGGGTCAGGAAGTATTACAGTATTATTACTGAGATAAATCTGCATGTAAGTGGGCCAGCATAGTTTAAACCTGTGTTGTTCAAGGGTCAACCATACTTAGAGAAAAATGAGGACATATCAAAAGAACAAAGAAGTCAGCTTCCAGGAGGTGACCATGGCAAACATGAGAGTATCAAAATTAATAAGGATAGTAAGGAATTTTAACCCAGCAGAAAATATAGGAAACCATACTAACAGAAATAAATGAATAAATTAGAAGACCAAAAAGGAATGGGATATTCACACTGTTTCAAAGCATCTCCTCATAAAATATTATTAACAACAAAGAAGGAGGCCATCATCACAAAATCTGGAAACAACAAATGTTGGAGAGGGTGTGGAGAAAAGGGAAGTCTCCTGCACTGTTGGTGGGAATGTAAGTTGGTACAGCCACTATGGAAAACAATTTGGAGGTTCCTTAAAAAACTACAAATAGAACTACCATATGATCCAGTAATCCCATTACTGGGCATATACCCAAAGAAAACCATAATCCCAAAAGAAACATGTACCATAATGTTTATTGCAGCACTATTTACAATAGCCAGGACATGGAAGCAACTGAAATGCCCATCAACAAATGAATGGATAAACAAGATGTGGCATATATATACAATGGAATACTCCTCAGCTATAAAAAGGGATGAGATGGAGCTATATGTCATGAGGTGGATAGACCTACAGTCTGTCATACAGAGTGAAGTAAGTCAGAAAGAGAAAGACAAACATTGTATGCTAACTCACATATACGGAATCTAAAAATGGTACTGATGAACTCAGTGACAAGAACAAGGACACAGGTGCAGAGAATGGACTGGAGAACTCGAGGTTTGGGAGGGGGAGGGGGTGAAGGGGAAGCTGAGACGAAGCGAGAGAGTAGCACAGACATTTATATACTACCAACTGTAAAATAGATAGCCAGTGGGAAGCTGTTGTATAACAAAGGGAGTTCAACTCAAGGATGGAAGATGCCTTAGAGGACTGGGACGGGGAGGGTGGGGGGGACTCGAGGGAGGGTGGGGGGGGAGTCAAGAGAGGGAGGGAATACGGGGATATGTGTATAAAAACAGATGATTGAACTTGGTGTACCCCCCAAAAAATAATAAATAAATAAAATTTTAGAAAAAAAAAAGAGAGAGAAAAAAAAAAACAAAGAAGGAAAAGTAAAAACTGGAGAAGATGGACAAATACCACTTACTCAAGTCACTGAAGTGAACCTCAAATAGGACAAATCAAAACCACTGTACCACCTGACAGGATGTAATCACAAAACCACAGCATCACTCATGTCATATTCCTGCCATCACATCTTCAGGCTCCACTTCTAATTCTAGTTCTCTTGCTATTTTTACCACCTCTGCAGTTACTTCCTCCACTGAAGTCTTGAACCCCTCAAAGTCATAAGGGTTGGAATCAACTTCTTCCAAACTCATTTTGGTTGCTATTCTGACCTCTTGCCATGAATCAAAAATGATCTTAATGGCATCTAGAAGGGTGAATCCTTCCCGGAAAGTTTCCAATTTACTTTGCTCAGATCCATCAGAGGAATCACTATCTATGGCAGCTACAGCCTTACAAAATATATTTCTTAAATAATAAGACTTGAAGGTCTAAATGACTCCCTGATCCATGGACTGCAGAATGGATACTGTGTTAGCAGGCATGAAAAAAACATTAATCTCACTGTACATCTCCATCAGAGTTCTAGGGTAACCAGGTGTATTGTCAATGAATAGTAATATTTTGAAAGGAATCTTTTTTTCTGTGCAGAAGGTATCAACAGTGGGCTTAAAATAATCAGCAAATCATGTTATAAACAGATGTGCTGTCATCTAGGCTTGCTGTTTCATTTACAGAGCACAGGCAGAATAGATCTAGCATAATTCTTAAGGGCCCTAGGATTTTCAGAATGGTAAATGAGTGTTGGCTTCAACTTAAAGTCACCAGCTGCATTAGCCCCTAGCAAGAGTCAGTCTGTTCTCTGAAGCTTTGAAACCAGGCACTGACTTCTCCTCCCTAGCTATGAAGTCCTAGATGGCATCTTCTTCCAATATAAAGCTGTTTTGTCTACACTGAAAATCTGTTATTTAGTGTAGCCACCTTCAATAATTATCTTAGCCAGATCTTCTGGATAACTTCCTGCAACTTCTCCAACAGCTGCTTCACTTTGCACTTTTATGTTATGGAGATGGCTTCTTTCCTGAAAACCTCATGAATCAGCCTCTGCTACCTTCAAACTTTTTTTCCACAGCTTCCTCACCTCTCTCAGCCTTTATAGAATTGAAGAGGGTCAGGGCTTTGCTCTAGATTTGGCTTTGGCTTAAGGGAATGTCATGGGTGGTTTGATCTCGTATCCAGACCAAATTCTCCATGTCATCAATAAGGCTGTTTCACTTCCTTATCATTCCTGTGTTCACTGGACTAGCACTTTTACTTTCAAGAACTTTTCTTTTGCATTCACAACTTGGCTAACTGGCACAGAGGTCTAGTTTTCAGCCTATCTTGGCTTTCAACATGCCTTCCTCACTAAGCTTATAATCATTTCTAGCTTTTGATTTAAAGATAAGAGATGTGCAACTCTTCCTTTCACGTGAACACACCCAGAGGCCACTGTAGGGTTACTAACTGGGCTAATTTCAATACTGTTGTGTCTCAGGGACTAGGGATGCCGGAGGAGAAGAGGAACTGCTGGCTGGTGGAGCAGTAAGAACACACTCAACACCTATTAAGTTCACTATCTCATGAGGGCACAGTTCATGATGCCCCAAACAATCACAATAGTAATGTCAAAGATCACTGATCACAGGTCACTGTGAGAAATAACATAACAATGAAAAAGTCTGACATATTGTGAGAATTACCAAAATGTGACACAGAGACAGGAAGTGTACAAATGCTGTTGGAAAAATGAGCACCGACAGATGTCCTCAATGCAGGGTTGCCACAAACCTTCAGTTTGTAAAAAACACAGTATCTCTTAGTGCAATAAAGTGAAGAGCAATAAAACAAGGTCTGCCTGTTTGCTAAAGTACGGGCTATGGGCATATGTCAAATAGTCTAAGAAAACAGAAGTTCTTTGCACAGTAGTTGTAATTTTTCTCTAAGTTTGAAATTGTTTCAAAATATAAGTAAATAAAAATATAAACCTATAGATGTATACAGCCACAAACACACACATATACAGGCAGTCCTCACTTTTGCAACTACAGTGTTAACAGAAACTTGCATACATCAGAACCCTGACCTCACACTGCACAATTCTGGAACAGGCATGGTAATTTGGTACAATGTGGAAATTAAAAGATTTTTTTAAAATTATAAAACTTCCTTATTTTTCTTTCTTTTTTTGAGAGGTATTTATTTTTAAAGCTCTTTATTGGAATATTATTGTAAAACCTTTATTTTTCTTAAGAAGGTTTTGTACATTTAATTTCTAGATTGAAGTATTTTCTACCTAATTTTATCAGGATATATACAGAAATATCATACACCTAACACTTTTTATAAAATCATTTTAATGCTATATTAAAATGTTAAAAAAAAGCAGGTGAAAGAAATTATAATTATTAAAACACTAAAATTCAGACTAAGAGATGCTTTCACTTATCAATAAAATTACATCACAGAGTATACTTACAGAATGAAAATTTCCATATACTCACACTACAAAACTGGGCTCAATGTTCTAAGAAAGTGTCATCAAATTTACTTTTGGCAGATTACATCTTACCTGTTTCCTGCAGGCCATGTCTCAACTATTCTCAGTGAATAATAAAAAAGATATGAAAGAGACAGGCTGCCTCTTCTCTGGGGCTCTTTCCTTACCCCACTATTCCACTCCTTGTACACAGTTGTGGGGAGGGGGCAGGGGATGGGGCACGGACAAACTCACTTCAACCAAGCTGCTTCTAAAGACCACCAATAGGTTCCCTAGTACTGGATGCATGTCTGTATCCAGAGTCCTTTTGTACCCTACTTCCTTCTTCCTATTATCCCAACTGCTTAATTACCATGGCTTTATAATAGACATTTAACAGGACAAGCCCTCTGACCTTATTTTTATTCAACACTTTATTGTTATTCTTGTTCCTCTGCATTTCAATATAAATTTTAGAACCATCTTTTCAATTTCCACAAAAACATGTGCTCTGATTTTGATGTGGATTACACTGACTCTATACTATAGATCAACTTAGAGAACTATTATTTGTACAATATTGGAGTCTCCCAGTCCAGGAACATTATATATCCCTGCATGTATTTAGGTGATCTTTAATATCTCTCAGTAATGTTTTATAGTTTCCAATGTCTTCAGAGGTCCTCAGCAATTGTCTGGTGAATTTCTCCTTTCCTCCATATTCATGGTGTGTGTGTCCCCATTACTACAGTATGTCCTTCAAGAGTCTGCAATGAGAGCTTATGTGTACACTGAAGACCCGAACCACTTCCAGGCCAGGAACCTGAGCTAACCATTGCTTACTTAGGACCATGAGTTACAGAGGTTGCTGGCTTAGCCGTTAAGCCTCTCTGCTTTTGCAGCTTAAGAATTTGGGAAATGCTGGAGGAGATTAGAGCCTCGGAGGCCCTCTGAATCTCCTATTTTCTCAATTCAGCTCAGCAAGATGGTCAAAAGGTTGAATGGATTCTCTGTCCTCCAAGAGAGGCCATTTGACAAAGCAAATTCGTATCCTCCTTACCTGAGAGACAGCTCTAGTCGCCTCAGGTATGCTGATGAATAAAAAGCTGTACATGCACTGGGTGATGAAAATCCATGTGGCCAAAGAAGCAGCAGAGTTGTGAGCAAAAGAATTCCCAAAGCTCACACAAGGCACAGAGATGTTTGAGTTCTAACCAGCCAGAACTGAGTGTCTTCACAGAACACCCAGGTCATTCAGCTGATATTCAGAAAGAGAACATATTAACAGTAGGGCTAAATTAGCACTAGGGTAGGAGTTAGCAAACTTTTCCTGTAAAGAACCAAAGAGTAAATATTTTAGGCTTTGCAGGCCACATACAGATTCTGCCACATATTCTTGGGGTTTTTTCCTGTCTTAACAACTGTCAAAAAAAATGTAAACACCGCAAGGATGCTGCAGAAACAGGGCCAACCTAGATTTGGCCTATCAGCTGCAGTTTGCCAATCCTTGCTTTAGTAAAGGCTACTTGCTCTAATAAACCACCCCAACAAAATTTAAAAACAAGACTCTAATGATAAAGCTGATAATTTGAGTGCCTGCCAGAACAAAACAAAATACTCTTTAAAAGACAACAAAATCCACTGCATGAAGTTTCCATTGTCCAATATTCGCTCAAAAACTACAAGACATGCTAAAAACACGAAAATCTGCCACAAAGCCAGGAGAAAAAGCAATCAACAGAGATGACAATTAGCAGACAAGAACTTTGAAATAACAATTATAAATATGTTCATGTAGCTAAAGAAAAATGAACATGAGAGACAGAAGATGAACCAAAAAAGTTTTTGAGATAAAAAACACATTATCTGGGGCATCCCTGGTGGCGCTGTGGTTAAAAATCCGCATGCCAATCCAGGGGGGACACGGGTTCCATCCCTCGGCTGGGAAGATCCCACATGCCTCGGAGCAACTAAGCCCGTGCGCCATAACTACTGAGTCTATGCTCTATCTAGAGCCCTCAAGCCACAACTACTGAGCCCATCTGCCACAACTACTGAAGCCCATGCACCTAGAGCCCATGCTCTGCAACGAGAAGCTACCAGAACGAAAAGCTACCACAACGAGAAGCTACCAAAACAAGAAGCTACCGCAACGAGAAGCCCACACACCACAACGAACAGCAGCCTCCACTCAGTACAACTAGAGAAAGCCTGCACACAGCAACAAAGACCCAATGCAGCCAATAAATAAATAAATAAATTTTTAAAAAAAGGCACTGCCAAATTTAAAAACAAAAACAAACAAAAAAACACATTATCTAAACCTTAAAATTCATTGGCTGTTCTTTGTTCACAGATCACATAGTCTTCTTTGTAGAAAATGTGAAACACTCAACAGAAAAAAATCCTAGAACTAATACGCATTTATAGCAAGGCTGCAGGATACAACATTAATATATAAAAGCCAACTGCTTTCCTAAATATCAGCAATGAACAAATGCAATTTGAAATTAAAAACATAATACCATTTACATTAGCACCCCCATAAATGAAACATTCAGATATAAATCTAAAAATATATCTAAGAGCAATATGAAGAAAACTACAAAACTCTGATGAACAAAATCAAAGAACTAAATAAATGGAGGATATCCCATGTTTATGCATAGGAGGGCTATTCAATACTGTCAAGATAGCTCTTCCCAACATCATCTATAGATTCAATACAAATCCAATCAAAATCTCAGCAAGTCATC
The DNA here is from genome assembly GCF_030028045.1 of Hippopotamus amphibius kiboko. NCBI lineage: Eukaryota > Metazoa > Chordata > Mammalia > Artiodactyla > Hippopotamidae > Hippopotamus > Hippopotamus amphibius. The sequence continues at coordinate 32,940,680 of NC_080187.1, read as the reverse complement.
TTGTGGATATCCACAAACTGATTCTAAAGTTTATACACAGAGGCAAAAGACCCAGAATAGCCAACATATATTGAAGGAGAAGAACAATTCAGAGGACTGACACTAACCAATTTCAAAAATTACCATAAAGCTACAGTAATCTAGACAGTGTGGTATTGGCAAAAGAATAGATAAATAAATAAATGGAACAGAATAGAGAGACCACAAATAGACCCACGTAGTCAATTCATCTTTGACAATGCAGCAAAGACTGTCTTTTCAACAAATGGTGCTATAACAACTGGACATCCATATGAAAAAAAAAATGAATCTAGACACAGACCTTCAACCCTTCACAAAAATTAACTCAAAATGGATCACAACAGACCTAAATGTAAAATGCAAAACTATAAAACTCTTAGATGATAACATAGGAGGAAAAATGTAGATGACCCTGAGTATGGTGATGACTTTTTAGATACAACACTGAAAGCACAATGTAAGAATGAAATAACTGGTACGTTGAGTATCATGAAAAATAAAAACTTTTGTTCTGTGAAAGATGTCAAAAGTATGAAAAGACAAGTCACAGACTAGGAGAAAATCCAAAATATTCAAAGAACTCTTAAAATCCAACAGTAAGAACATAATCTAATTTTAAAATGGGCCAGAGACCATAACAGACGCCTCACCAAAGAAGACACGTGGCAAATAAGCATATGAAAACATGCTCCACATAATATTTTATCAGGGAAATGCAAATTAAAACAATAATGAGACACCACTACACACCTATCAGAATGACCAAAATCTGGAACACTGACAATACCAAATGCTGACAAGGATGTGGAGCAACAGAAACTCTCATTTACTGCTGCTGGAAATACAAAATGGTACAGCCACTTCGGAAATCTGGTGGTTTCTTTCAATATTAAACATACTCTTACCTTAGGATCCAGCAATTGCTTTCCTTAGTATTTAACCAAAGTTGTTGAAAACTTATGTCCACACAAAAGCCTACACACAGGTATTTACAGCAGCTTTATTCACAACTGCCAAAACTTGAAAGTAATCTAGATGTCTTTCAGTAGATAAACAGATAAACTGATCTATCCAGACAATGGAATATTATTCAGTGCTAAAAAGAAATGAGCTATGAAGTCGTGAAAACACATGGAGGAACTGTAAATATTACTACGTGAAAGAAACCAATCTGAAAAATCTATACACTGTATGGTAACAAATTTACGACATTCTGCAAAAGGCAAAACTATGGAGACAGTAATAGGAGAGGGAGGCGAACAGGCAGAACACTGAGGATCTTAGGGCAATGAAAATACTCTGTATGATTTCAAACCCATCAAGAGTGAACCCTAATGTAAACTATGGACTTTTGGTGATTATATCAACACGGATTCATTAATTGTAACAAACGTACCACACTCTGGTGAGGAGTGCTGATAATGGAGAAGGCTATGCATATGTGGGAGCAGAGGGTATATAGGAAATATTTGTTCCTTCTCTTCAACTTTGCTGTGAAGCTAAAAATGCTCTAAAAAATAGCCTTAATTAAAAAAAAATTCATTGGTTAACTTAAGAGCAGATTAGACAGTGCAGAAAAGATGGTAAACTTGGATATGAAGAAAATAACATGAAGGTATTAATACAATCAAACTGCTGAAAAATGTGATAAAAGGAAAAATCTTTAAAACTTGGAGGGAAAAAAAGCATGTGAAGAAAAAAAACACATTGTATACAGAGAAACAAAAATAACAATGACCTCACATGTCATTACACACTACACTATAGCATGAAGTGGTAGAGTATAGAAGGTAGGCTGTATCAACTTAAAGAGCAAACACTTAAAAACATAAAACAAAGAGGCATAGTAACATGCCAAAAGTGGAGATAAAATGGAATACTAAAAATACTGAAACTATGAAAAATAATCAATCATGATCTCTAATGACAATGGAATGCGACACAGAAATGAAAAAGAATGAAGTACTGCTTACACATTAACATAGGCATCTTAGGAAGTATACTGAATGAATAAAAAGCAAATTACTAAAAAATATTATTTCACTTTTAAAAAGTTCAATGACATGTAAAACTAAACAACATGGTTTGGAGTTACATGAGAATATGGTAAAATTATAAAGGAGCAAGAGTATGATAAAATTTAAGATAGTGTTACTCTAAAGGCAGAGGCGAAAAGCACACAGGGGTTTCAAAAATAATAAAAAATGAAAAATGTTCTATTTCTTAAACTAGATTAATGTTTTATCCTTCAGAACTTAGTTAAAGTCTTTTAAAACCATTCAAAATTTTATAAATGACAATTAAAATTAACTTTAAAACCTTTCATTGGCTGTGGAACAGACATCTTCATTTGGGAATGGTATCTCTGTCCAGAGATTCCTTTTTCCTTTGTGATCTTTCCCTGTTAACTACTATATCCATCATTAACGGCAGTCATACAACCCTTCCTTCAATGCTCGGAAGAAATGATCACAAAGATACTAAGTGAAAACTGCAAAGTCCAAATCAGAATATGTTATTTCTATAAAGGGAGAAAATCAAAAGAATACATGTAATCATTTGTGAAGACACAGAAGTCATCTAAAAGAATACATTTACAAATTTAGGGAGGGAAAAATGGAAGGCTGGGAGATAAGAAATGGAAGAATACTTTTTTTTTTTTGTACTATTATCCTTCTTATTCATCTAAATTGTACCTCATGAATAATACCTACTCAAAAAAAAAAAAAAAAAAGGAAAGAAAAGTCTGATTTTTTTTTAAATCACTTCAGCCTAGGCAGATAAAACTACAACAAAACAACTAAGCAACCCCACTCCACTAATAACTTTTTCAAATGAAATAATTAGAAAAATAAATTTTTATACTAAGGCTGTCAAAAACTATATATATTTCAAATAATTTCACATGAAAAGGCTAACTTAAATATGGCAAATTTTATCCAAAATAAAACTGAAATCTTCGCATAAGAACTTCAAAAACTAAAAATGAAACTTTCAGATTTTTCCTAATTTATGTCTTAACATTTCAAAGACAGCAACCTTGACGTTTAATACATGTCCTTGGCAAATGGACACTCGGAAATATAACCAGACACATTTTCATGACAACTGTGTCCTGGCTTTACACAGATGATGTGCTTATAAAAAATTAAAACTGTCAGAGAGAGATTACTGCAGTTGTCAAAGTTACCAAACTGGACATTAACAAATCTATGCCTGGAATCTGAGGCCCACGAATTCCCAAATGATGCTTTTCCCAATACAACATGATATAGTTTAAAAACATTAGCAACAGTCTGTCCTACAAAACAACTACTAATATTACTGCTGGCAAACCCAAACCTCCCAAACTAGTATTCAAGGCCTCAATCTCAGTCTACCTTTCTTAGCTCTCTTCATTTACTATGGATTAAGATAAAATTTCAGATGTTAAATACTTAGGTTGGTTACCCAATTCATTATTTTTCGCTTTTTAAAATCCACTATTTTTTGAGAGCCTAGATAGGAACATAGCCAGGCACCAAGGTAATTCCGAAAAGAAAGTGTAACTGGCATGACCTAAGTATTGTGATCAGAGTCAAACAAAAACATGAGAGAAATGTGTTAAATATCCACAAAACGTATAGCCCTAAGAAACAGGAAGAACGTGAAGAATATTCAGGAACAGAATGAAAGAAGCAGTAAATAAAATAGATCAGTTGAATAAAATCAATTGGTATAGCAACAAAATAAATGTAGGTTCTAGAGACCACCCTGTTGAGAACACTGACAAAGCGGTTATAAAAACAACAAAAAACAAAGGTTTATGGCTTAGCAATTAGGAGTTACAAAAGAATATACAGTTGGTGTCCTAACCAGATATCGTCTGAATCACTAAAAAGAAACAAACACAAACTAGCCAGCAGAGAACGCCACCTCAGAATTTGCAAGAGAAGGTCAAACCAAAATTATTTAGGATGACGCAACTGCACTCCTACTGGTCAAGTATCTTTCAATGCACAAAAAGAAACTGAAGAAATAAATAACAGAAATTAACTAAGATATGAATGTTTTAGAGACTGAAATCCTTAGTATTAATATTTACAATGTTTTAACATATTTAGTTTACATATGTATATGTAAGATATGAGACAATTTTGACTGCTAGGGTAAAAGATCAGCTGTATAATTCCAATTTAAAACATCAATAATTAATTTAGGTTTGTGGTTTTAATTTGAATTTCATTATAAATAGTGCTGAAACTTAAGATATTAAGATTTACCATATTTATAAGCTTATTAAATAGATTTAGTATAACATCTGAAGGTTTGTCAGAAAACTGAACTAACTGACATAGTGAATATATTATTCTAACAGTTTTAAAGTTTTAAGTTTGTAAAAGGAAAATACAAAGGCTCCCTTTAAAATGACTGCTTAAAATTACTGTATTTATACAAAAAATGAGATTTGTAAGTTGAACATTAAAATTTAATGAAAAATTAGGGTTTAAAATTTAATAATAAACTACATACTAATTCTTAAAACCAAAGGAACTGCGAATAATCTTTTCTGTTTAGAAAAACAGACCTTCAAGGATATCGAATCCTACTTAACTCTTATTCATCCTTCAACACCTAAGTCAAAGTCTTTCTTTTCCATGAAGCCTTCCCTCTTCTCCACAGATGGACCTACCCTTTCTACCCCATGCTGAACAAAAGAGAATAAATTTGTCTCTATCACTCAAATTGCTAATTTATTCTGTTCTAGAGGCAAAACATATGAAAACACTCTTCTTTTAGAAACATACATCTCCTGTCCAAGGATCACAAGCACTTTTCAGAACGTGGATTGTGTCTTATACTACTCTGAATCTCTAAAAATATCTTATACAAGGCAACCCTAACATACAGTAACGACTGGTGGTTGATGAACTGAATTTTAATAACCACGAGTTTCTTTTCAAATGGACAATTACCTCTGTTACATCCCAATGGTGTAAAAATTGATCCAAGTCAGTAAGGTAAAGCAGCACAGGGGAAAGCTGTGTCTGGATGACATGAGGAACTCCTCGAAGGCTCTGAAGCCAAGTCAACTCCTCTTTTGAAAACCCTAATTTGGGTACAAAGAAAGCCAATTTAAAATAAATCACAAAGCAAGTGACATTCTTCTTTAATTTTTAAAAAATAGATAACATGTATCTTCAAGTTAAATTCTTTTTTAAGCTACCTTGTTTTCTCCGAATTTCTGTATTTCATGTAGCATTTAAAAAAAATGAAATGCTAGCAATGTAATGTAATGTAATAAAATTCATATAATTATGTACACAAAGGATGTGACCTGACTCCATCTGTAATACAGCAAGAAACAAGTGTTACCTCTTATATTGGGGCCTCTAGCACCTTTGCTTAAATAAATGTGAAAGGCATATTTGTTCTCATTAATGGTAGGTTTAAAAAAGCAACTGAACAGGTAAAATAACATACTGCTTCATACATACCAAACTCTATATTCTCTTACATAATAGCCCTTCAAATGTTTTAAAACTACTCCAACCCTCCTAAGTCTTTTGACAATGCATGTGTAGTTCCTTCAACCATACCTTATATAATAAAATTCCTGATTCTCTTACCACCTCTATTACACTTAGCCTGACCTACAAAGACAAGCTGACAAAGTCCCTCCTGAAAGATAGCTCTTGGAATGATCAGAATACCAGAAATGTGGTCTGACCCTAGCTACCTGCTTTGACGTTTTCAGATCACTATACTTCTGTGAACACGCCCTAAAGAGTCATCCATCTACTTTGAGGAAGCCACACCCCACTACTGATTCCTAATGACTGTCCTAAAACCACTAAACCTTTTGACAGGTACTACTATTAAAACTTAAAGCCCTCACCTCCATCTCAAATGTGTACATCCAAAATTATCAAATAAATATGTAGGAGTCTACTTGTATCTTTTATATATTTATCTTGTTAGATTCAGCTCCTTATCAGAACCTGTCAAGTTCTCTTTGGATTCTGACTTAACATATTAAAAAAGTCTCCTAATTTCAAGTCCTCAGAAAATTTCAAGGACTCTCATCTTCACCATCCAAGTACAAAACAAAAATATTGAGACAGCACAATCATACTAGATTTGTAAGTAATAATACTTACAAATCTAGCATAACATTTCTAGACTCATTACTAATTTTGCTTTGAAGTCATTAGAATGCAAAAAATGGCTCACTGAAATCTGATGTTCTTCCTATCATGCTGAACATGTTAAACATATTTAAAATGGATATTCTGTTCATCAACTTTTTAAAGTATGCAATGGGGTTCAAAACTTAGAACTAAAAAGGTAAGACAGTAAATATTAGGAGACACTTCATACTACGTTTTTTTCCTTTCAGATCAATGTAGTTACCTGTAAGTGTTGAAAATAAGAAGCTGAAATAGTCCACATCACTCATTAACCAGTCTTTAACTGAAGACTTCCATCCAGAAAATGATGATCTATAATAAACAGTGGGAGAACTATTACTAGAAGTGACCAACTTGAAGACTCAAGAATAAAGCACAGTATATATTATATAACCATTTTATATTTATATAACCATATTATATAACCATTTTATTATATAACCATCTTTATTGAAAACAAGTCTAATTTAATAGCTTAAACAAAAATCTATAGTATGTATTAACTTTATATATAAGGGTTCAAGTACCATAACATGGAAAACGTAACTTCTAACATATTTATATTTATGTAAAGTTTCACTAAAAAGTATAATTGGTCCACATATATGGTACAACTTAAAAATTTTTCCACACCACTTGAAAATCAGACTCAAGGAGGCAAGATGAAGTTTTGCTTTTCAGTAGTAGGTTTAGCTGCTATGTATTTACTACATGATTTTTAGAAAGTCTTACCTTGCTTACATAAATGAGTTAAGTTTAAACAAGCTCCTGCTTCCTACCTAAGCAAAAGCATCTTAATTAGGCAAAAAATACTTCAATTTAAAGCCACTCTGTAACTAGGTCTACTTCACAGTATTACAGCTGAAGTATTGGTAGGCGACTCAAGGGAACAGCTAAATGTAAAGCAGCTTCTCATTAAATGAGGATTATCTGGTTCCTGCTATGAGATCAGTTTACAGTGACTCCTTTAAAAACTCTCTTCAAGGTAAGGCTAAGAAGGAATAGAGCAGATATCAACCATGGATATAGCAAAAAAAAAGCTGAGAGTGATCAGATCCAACAAGCTGAGACAACAAATTTTTATCACAGAAATCTGAATAAATGTCAGACAAAATTAGGAGTTTCTAATTCAACTAGAAGCACTTAAAATTTTTTACCATTGAAATAACTGTATTTATTAACATTCTTAAAAGTTGGGGAGTTAAAAATAATGGAAACACTCTTCTGAGTATCAGTCCCACAATAAGCTAAGGGCTATGGAGGGAATATCACAAGCTAAGAGGTTATAAGAAGTCAGAGATGCTCAATGCAAAGTAGTACAAAATGGTGATTAGAAAACTAATATCCTCTTGAACCCAGTGAAAACTGTGCCATCCAGTGGCTAAAAGGGGTAGCAAATCCATTTAAGAGTCTAGTTTGGACAAAACACAAGCAATAAATCACACTGTTCTTAAAACTATGATGACCATATATACTGTCCAAGCCACAACACTTCTGAGAGTAAAAGGGGATGCTATTACTAATTATGCTGGGACAAAAGAAGTAAACTGGAATTGCTCCTGGAAGTCCAGCTCACATACTCACCTTGCTTAAAAAACAAACCAAATTTCTCAGTCCAAGAACTTCTCCCTTCTCTGATACTTTTATCTAACACAGATTACCTGTCCACACTTATGGCTTATGTTCCCCAACCCAGCTATAAATAAACTAGGGGCAGAGAGGATAAGGAATGAGTAAAGGCCATTAGAACAACACAGGTAGACGGAGTGAAAAAAAATTAAACTCAAAGAAAGCTCCAAGGGGATGGTAAAAAAGGCAGAAGCAGCAATTCTAAGTATACTTTTTAAAAGATAAAATGAACACCAACAGTTTTTAGCTGATGGGTTTTTCACACCTGGAACAAACTGATATTCTTTGGTGGAAGCCTGCTCCCTCTACTAGAGACAACAGAGCGTCAGACCTACAGTACCTGAACTAGATTTCACAGTCCAATTAACATAACAGATGAAAATCAGAAATGATTAAAGGAATATTTCAGGAAAATTTACCTGGCAACAGTGCACATAACAGACAGGACTAAGAAGTAAGACTACTTGCTATAATACTACAGGTGGGAGATAATGAAAAGGCTGGCTAGTTCAGAGTCATGATCAAGGAGAGAAGGGGATATTTTGAAGAGAAAACCAAAGATATGAAATAACCCAGGCTATTTCTAAGGAACCAAACATTCTTAAATTCTAAATCTAGGAAACGTGATACAATAATAATCTCACTGGCCTGAGAAAGTTGAAAAGCCCCAATTTTGTTTTATTTTTTAAAAGAGAGATTAGTTTGAATAGGAACAATATATCTACAGAAAGTCTCCTAACAGACTGTGCAAATACTAAAAAGCAAATTTTAACTTAATGAACTTTTAACTGCAATGACAACCTGCTCTTAATGATTACAAACCCCTATTACCAGTATTTGTAAATTAGTATATTTTCTCAATACTCACAAGTCCACAAAAACAAAAAAGTAAAAAGACTTTTGAAAAAAGTCCTTGACAAAAGTTATCAAGCATAAGTCAATCATAGTTGATGTTGATAAATACAGCTTCTACAGAGAATTTCAAGAAGTGTTCAAAAGGTGCTTTTAAAAGAATGTTAAAACAGGTACCCCAACTAGTTATATCAAAGGAAAAGAGTGCCCTCTACTGGAAGTTAATGAACATGAAACCACTTAAGTAAAAAGAAAAAATATTTCTTTAAAGACCTAGCATTAAGTTCTGCACTAGACTAAGAGCAGGGCTTTGTGCTTTGTTTGTTTTTAATTTTTAATTCAAAAAAAGAAAAACACAGGAAACTAATAAATGTTTAGAGTACTTAAAATTAAGACCAAGTCTTTCTCTAATGCACATGAACACAGAAATAAACCTTGAATTTTCACATATAAACACATTGCAAACAGTTCTCTTTTACTAAAAAAAAGGTTATAATCAGTTATGAAGCACACTCTGGGGGACAAGATTCAAATATATGTTCTATATTGGTATGAAGAGACTGGCAAACAAAGCTAAAGAAAATCTACTAATAAAGTGAGCTATTTCTATTTAGTAGGGAATCTGTACAAGAAGCCACAAGAAAGCTAGTCTTTAAATTTTTTCAGCTACAGCCTAGATTCAATTCTTGCCTAAAACCATATAAGACCCTGTGTCCTTGAGCCACAATCAGTGACAAATATTGCTGAATACTAAAGTAGTATGCCTGATACAAACATGAAGTCTTAAAGGACACTGTGAACGCTTGCAATATGAAACACTATTAGTTTTAAGACCTTTCAGGGTAAAATGGTAAAATGGTAGAGTCGTTGTACCATTGATAAAACTGGTAAACAGGCTGGGGGAAGGGGAAATGATCAGTACAGAGTTTCAGTCTGGGATGATGAAAAGTTCTGGAGAAGAACAGTGGGGCTGGTTGCACAACAATGTGAATGTACTTAATGTCACTGAACAGTTTTAACTGTATACCTAAAACTGGTTAAAATGGTATGTTTTATGTTATGTATATTTTGCCACACACACAGAGATATTTCAAGTGATTCCTTGTCCGAGTCCACAAACATTTATTTCACCAGCTATATTAAATTCTGAGCTCCCTACCAGAAAGGAAGGTCTGTATTGCAATTTTGCAACACCAAAAGTTTTAAGCACACTGCTCTCATCTGCCACTGAACACTTACTACATACTTTTGATAATTTTAAGCCCTGTTTCAATCCACCTACACAAAGCACTAAACAACCTGAAACAGTCTTACTCTAGGGAACTTCCTCTATCTAGTTATAATATCAACAGTTTTAATTACTGCATTAAGAGCAAATGAAGGGAAGAGCAGTATTTTTAAAAGCCTTCTATAGTTCATGAATTGCCAGTAAAAGGGGAGAGGGTGGGGGGAAAGATTATACACTTAAAATATAGCTCACTTGAGCGTGCTACCTCATGTGCAGTATCCCAATAAGCATGGCAGCCAAACTTGAACTAAGTCTTCCCATAATACAGCAACGACTTAACCGAGAAAGCAAATCAGCAGGCAGACTGGGTAGAAAATATACAAGCTGGACCAAAAGCTGCTGAGACTCTGCTGGGAGAACCACCACAGTGCCTTCTTGTGGATCTAGTGGGGCAGGAAGACAAGTTAAATTTAACAAGATATACAAACCAGAGTTAAATTAATAAAGCAGATTAAGTGATTATTTTCACTGTGTTATGTTGAATTCTAATATACCAATTACATGGAAAAAAGTTTTATCACAAAGCATCTATGTACTGCTTAAGGTACTGTCTAGAGTAAAATACTGAATACAATCATAATTTAAAGATACATTTAACACTATTAATTTCGTAACATTCAAATGTGTTATTTGAAATAAAAACTATGATGGGGTTAAAGGGATTGGACACAAAGCAGAACAGTGAAAAACAAGCACTTTTGCCAGTGACAATTATAATATCAACCTAATTTAAAGCCAAAGACCTATTGTGTACACACACACACACCCCCTACATATAAGCAACAGTGAAAAATACAGATTTTAAAACATTACACACAAAAAGGTAGAAACAAACCAATGTTCATCAACTAATGAATGGATGAATGTAGGTGGTATATCCACAACAATGTACTACTCCACATTAAAAAGAAATAAAGTACTAATATATGCTACAACATGAATGAATCCTAAAAACAGTATACTAAGTGAAAAAAACCGGACTCAAAAGACCCATATTCTATCATTCCATCTATAAGAAATGTCCAGAATAGGCAAAAACAAACAGACAGAAATGAAGATTAGTGGTTGCCAGGAGCTGGGGAAGGAGGAAATAGGGAAGGACTACTAATGCTACAGTTTCATTTTTTAAAAATAAATATATTTATTTATTTTTTTATTGGCTGTGTTGGCTCTTCGCTGCTTTTTCTAGTTGCTACAAGTGGGGGCTACTCTTCATTGTGATGCGTGGGCTCCTCATTGCAGTGGCTTCCCTTGTTGCGGAGCATGGGCTCTAGGCGCGTGGGCTTCAGTAGTTGCGGCACATGGGCTCAACAGTTGTGGCTCACAGGTTCTAGAGCACAGGCTCAACAGTAGCGGCGCACAGGCTTAGGTGCTCCGCGGCATGTGGTATCTTCCTGGGGTAGGGCTCAAACCCGTGTCCCCTGCATTGGCAGGAGGATTCTTAACCACTGCGCCACCTAGGAAGTCCGGTATAGCTTCTTTTTGAGGTGATAAAATTATTATGGAATTAGATAATGGTGACTATTGTGCAATCTTGGGAATATGCTAAAAATCAATGAATTGTAAAGTATAAAATGGAAAATTTTATGAATTTTATCCCAATAATAAATATAAATTATATATATGTATGTATACCAGTATGCTTTTATTGATATTTTTGCTTAAAAAATGAAATAGTTTCAGGGATGAATAAAAATTATTAATATATGAAAGTCATACAAGATATCCATTATGATTAAATAAGTAAAATTTGCCACCAAAGCTTCCAAGGAATTTTGTAAAAATACCTGATCAGCTCTGAATTTGTGCATAACATGTAGCTTAAAAGACAACTGAAGATGGCAAGAAGTATCTACAACCATTAATTTTCTAAAACTATTCTAATAAATAATACTATTGAAAATGAATTTACTGTTTGATGTTTTGCTAATTTTCACATGGTATAATTAACTCATAATAATTTAAAGGAAAAGCAAACCTAAAGAGCTCCCCTTTGATACCTCTTTCCTAAATCAGGGTAGACCAATTATTACTTACATAGTTAAAACTCTTACCATAGATTCGGAGAGCAGTAACTTGTAAACTTTTTAGTAATTCTTTATTTGCTCGTGCTGCAGCAGTATGGATAATGTCAATAAGCTGTGTTGAGAGCTCAGGGTTTCGGGAGCCAAGATGAGCAAGCTGCAATGGTAAACCAGCCAACCAACGCGATAACACTTTACTACGATATCTAAGGCCAAGGGAGAAAAAAATAAAGTGTAATTTTCAAAGACAAGGGAAATAAATTTAAACACAGAATATTTTTAACTTAAAGCACCACACAAAGTGACAAATCATTTACCAATAACACCACATTTACTTATTTAAACATCTGAGAGCCTATAAGATGGCCAGAATAATTTATTCAGCTATAGCATTTTCTAAAGTTTTACCCACTATGTTAAAAAGGTCACGTGATTTGGGGCACTATGTAAACTGTATTTTCATCTTAAAGGACACAGACACTACTTAACTCTCCGTGAACTATTTATACTGATCAGTGTTAATTATTATACTATATTAAAGTCATTGATGTAGGGTGCCCCACATTAAATGGCTTCATACTTGTGTTATTTTACTTCTTTCATATACTTGCTAATACTCTAATGTCTCCTTACCTCGGTAACAGCAATCACTTTTGCTGTTACCCTGCCAAGAGCTTAGTGATTTAAGCACGACCTTTGTAGTCAAACACACCTGAACTTAAGTCTCAGTTCTGTTGCCCTTTAGTTGCATGACACTCACCATCTTATTTAACCTAAGCTTCCAATTCCATCTGTAAGACAGAAGCCAACAGTACCTACTTCAAAGTATGAGAATTATTAAGAAGTTAAGAAAAGCACCTGACTTACAGTAAAGACTCTAATATGTTCTAACAACTACCTATGTATGCTGAGGTATCCCAGATCTCTATCTTCCACCCAAACATCTCTTCCCAACTATCCCAAATAAACGTCAAACTCATCATATCAAAAAACTGATTCCTTAGTTCAACTCTTTGTGTTGTCTGTCTCACCTGATGGCACCAAACTAAGCCAGAAACCTTCTCATCTTCTACTGCCCTCATTTTTAAAAAATTTATTGAAATATTTTTGACATACAGTATTATGTTACATTCAGATATATACTACACAATAATCTGATAAGTGCATACATTACAAAATGATCACCATAAGTCTAGTAACCATTTGTCCCAACACAAAGTTATTACATATTCCTTATGCTGTGTATTACATCGCTGTGGCTTATTCACTTTATAACTAAGTTTGTACCTCTTAATCCCCTTCACCTATTTCACAACCCTTCTTCTACTGCCCTCATTCTTTTTTCTTTTAATAAATTGATTGATTGATTGATTGATTGGCTGTGTTGGGTATTCGTTGCTGTGCACGGGTTTTCTCTAATTGCAGTGAGCGGGGGGCTACTCTTCATTGTGGAGTGCGGGCTTCTCATTGCAGTGGCTTCTCTTGCTGCAGAGCACGGGCTCTAGGTACGTAGGCTTCAGTAGTTGTGGCACGTGGGCTTAGTTGCTTCATGGCATGTGGGATCTTCCCAGACCAGGGATCAAACCCATATCCCCTGCACTGGCAGGCAGATTCTTAACCACTGTGCCACCAGGGAAGTCCCCGCCCTCATTCTTATACCATGTGTCCCAAAATGTCACGAAGGGCCAGTGGTTTAACCTCCATAATTTTTATGGGAGGCAAAAGAAAAGGCTGAGGCTGCTATAGGTTGTTCCAACTGCCCTTTAGCTGCTAAGTGGACAAGTGGAAATATATGCTCAAAGAGATTTTTATCTGCCTAGTTATGCATATATAGATTACTGGCACTATATACTTCTTTATAAAATTTTTTCTCTTTTCTTAAAAGCAATCAAATAGGATAAAAAGAGTGAATTTCTCCAAAGATTTAATCACCCTATCATCTTATTTAAATACACTACAAAATAAATTCGTGAGAAAAAGAAAGGTAAAATAACAAAGGAAACTTTACCTGACTCTGTAAGATCTCAGTTCTTCTTTCTGATAGATTTTACTGAAAAACTTCAGTAACAAAGTCCGAACTGGAAGGAGAAGGCCTCTCTGCTGATACAATGTATAAACTGCCTTAATGAGAGACTCTGTAGCCTCTAAAAACAGAGAAAACAACTGCATATGAATCAAAAATGTTTCCTCACCAGCTCCCTAATTCTTCTAAAAAGCACAGAAGTACTTTACTTTGTTCCTATGACAAAGCAGATTTTAGCCACAAAGTGATGACCACCATCAAAATCCTACAGCAATGGCCTACGACAAAAATCAGACCAACCAGAGACCCCAGTATACATTTTCCTAACAGACAACAAACATAGGTAGAGACGACAAAAACCAAAATACTCGCAAAGTGGATAAGCTGGGAACCAAACATGAAAGCTCTCTTTTCAAATGAAAAGAATTAGTAAGTCAACTAAAAACTGACTTAATGCAACATAACTTCAAGTTAGAAGAAAAGTAAAGAGATAAGCAGGACTCATCAATTTCTCATCAAATTAGATCAGAAGAGGGTATTTCTTCATCATTAGGCTCAATGTCATTTCATCTTAATAACACCTACCTCCTTTCACTCCAACTCTGTAATCTAGTCGAAATCCTACCGATCTGCTTCAGAGTGAACCTACCCATTGAGAAAGGGATGCACTGAGCCACAAAAGATTCCAGTGTTCAAGCAGATATTCCTTTAAAATTATGCTAGCTGCCTTTTATTGCTTGAATGTAAAAAACTTGACTGTGTGAAATGTTTGAAAGTCATCAACTCAAACTTAGACTCTGTATAGCATGCGTAAGAGCACCTCTCTTAAATAAGGATGAAACAGTAACACCTACCTCTGTTTGGTTGTATCTGCATTAACCTCCATGAGACCCCAAGCAATCTGTTCAGCTGCTTACTATTTAACCTAGAGCCATCTTCAAGGGTCTCTGTTACAAATTTCCTTATCATTTCTATCCAACTGGAATCCTTCTGCAAAGTTGAGGCATTTGCCAGGGAGACCATGATATCAGACAGTGTTAAATTCAGTAAGAGATGATCTACATTATTGGAGAGAATCGTGCAATGCTTGATGCTAAAAACAAACAAAGACACATCTATAAGTGTTACATCTACCATGTTTGCTTCACTTAGAAAACTTAAAATAATCTATCAGTGGGTCAAATATATTCCTCCTAGGATGAACTGCCAAGAAGGCAGGTATATAAAGCTACTGCTTTGTAAATAAACCATTCATTATGGAATCAGGGTTGTTAAGGCATAAATTGAATGCATATTGTTCAGTTCAGTACCCAAGCTGCTATTCACACAAAAAATACAGGCCCTTGAAACAGTGCTTGGTAATCCTAGATGTAACTCGGATGTAAGACTTAAAAACCTCGACACATCTGAAGATTTTCTTTAAGTAGATACTTAATATTAGGATGGAAGTCACAGTAGACCTTGATTCTACGTCTAACTAATTTTGACTTAACAGAATCACTAACTTCTCCTGGTTACAATTTCCTTATGTGTGAAATAGGAGACTGGTCCAGATAAGCACTATTCTGAAATGACAATTTTATGACTCACGTGTTAAAATTACTTTTTTCTACCCAAATAAAACACATCTCTTTCAAAGCTTGAAAGAAATTAAAAACAAAAATAAAATAAAACAAAAAAACCTTCAAACAGAATACCTTAACAAAACAAAATTTGCAACTTAGGATATAAATACTCATTTCAAGCTACACTGTACTCAACAGCAGAGCCTATTTATCTTCATGTTTAGAAACAGGTAAAATTGATTAAAATAAAGAATACTAATTTATTTTAAGAGAAAAAGTTAATTCTGTATTAGGCATGAGCAAGGACACAGTAGTGAGGAACCACAAATACATGGGAAGGAAAATTTTAAAAATTTGGTGCTATCAAGGCATCAAATATAGAGCTAGGAATGACAAATGAGCTTAAAAAAGTAAACTGGGACCAGACTATGAAGAGTTGAAGGCTAAGGACACTAAAATCAACTCTGCAGGCACATAAGTAACACAGTTGAAAAATTCTTTCAGATGGAGAATTCTGTAGTAGAAAAAGAAAAAATCAGAGTTACAAGACTCTAAGCAAAGAAGCAGTTGTATGTCTTTTTGAGCAATACAGGCAAGACATGACAAGTGCAAGAACCAATGCTGATACAGACTGGAAGAAAGGGAGACACTTAGGAAGAATAAAAATTAGCTGGATTTGAAGTTTGCTTAAATGTATACATGTATGTGATGAGGATTGGAAGAATCAAGGGTTCTAGCACTGGTGACTGGTAAATGGAGATGAAAAGCAGAGAGAAATACCCAGAAAATAAATTCCACTTTTGACATGTTGAGCTTACAGTGTCTCTGGTATAAATGGCCATCAAACAACTCAAGGTACAAGCCTGACCCTGGAGGGATGAGTCTGACCTATTTAAACTGAAATTACCCACATGACCACTCCTAACTACAAAAGAGGTTGGGAAATCTAGTTTTCACTTTGTGTAGTCATACGCCCAGCTAAAAACTGGGAATTCTTTCACGAAGAGAGTGGAGAATGAATGAAAACGGATAACTAGCGATCTCTACCACAAACCCAAAATTACTAGTAGGTTCTTTGCCAAACTGCTCAGCACCCAAAACCAAGGCATATTTTACAGTAACTAGACCACACAAAAACTCAACTGCAACATTTCTTCACTATAGGTAGAGCTTTCCAAGATTTACCTAAATTTATCTCAAGCAACAAAATCTATTACTGTCTGAGGGTAATGGACTTTACAAACTTGGGAGAATTCATCTTGCTCCTCCAATAACTTATACAAAATTTTAAAGTCTTAACATACGACCACCAATCCTACGAGGGACGCAGGCCACTGGGGAAACCCATTTTCAATAATGATAGAGTAGGTAATTAGAACTAATCCCCTTCCTGAAAATAACTTTAAAAGCTGGATGAAATAGTTTCTAACAACTCAAAAGCACTCAAGAGCTAACAAGATAATCAACATATACTGGGTCCCCAAACCTAAAATAAAGCAAGACCTCAGCACTCAAGGCTTAGCCCTGAGGGCAACTGCCAATTCCAAAGAAAAGGTTAGAAAACCGAAGTAACCTTTTAGAGGCCTCACGGTGAAAGGTCAAAGCCCAGGGCCTGCAAAACACAGGGACTTTCATACATTATCCCTACTTCAAGCTGGACCCTTAAAGTCCTCCCTTCCAGGGTAAAGGTGAACTGGAAATAAAAACAGCTCTTACATAAAACGTAATCCCAGTTGTGCACCATATCATCAGCTAAAGTGACAATTTTTCCCAACTAGATCTATAGGTTCAACACAATTCCGATCAAAATCCCAACAAGTTATTTTGTAGTTATCACCAAATTTGATTCTAAGTTTATACAGAAAGGCAGAAACCTACCCAACACAAAACTGAGGCAGAACAAAGTTAGAGGGACTCATACTGCTCAATTTCAAGACTTACTATACAGCTACAGTAATCAAGACAGCACAGTATTGGTGAAAGAACAAACATAAGTTAACGGAAGAGTTCCAAAATAAACCTACAAAGTATAGTCAACTGATGATCTTAGACAAAGGAACAGAAGCAATCCAACAGAGAAAGGATAGTCTTTTCAACAAATGGTGTTGGAATAACTGGACAGAAAGTCTAGAACTAAAAAATAAAAACAGAAAACAAATTTGACAAATGTATGTTCGAATACAACTGAACAAAACTAAAAAATTAAAGCCTGGAAAATACGAGGTAGAGAGAAACAGGCAGAAAATTCAATAAGCAGGTCTAACATACATTTAGTTGGAGGCTTTCAAGGAAAGAAAAATGGCACTATGGCAATTTTTTTTAAAGGTGATAATTTTTCAGATGTGTTTAAAGACATTTCATTCAAGATTCAAGATCTCAAACTTAGGGACTTCCTTGGTGGTGCAGTGGTTGAAAATCCGCCTACCAACACAGGGAACATGGGTTTGATCCCTGGTCCAGGAAGATTCCACATGCCATGGAGCAACTAAGCCCGTGCGCCACAACTACTGAGCCTGCACTCTAGAGCCTTCGAGCCACAACTACTAAGCTTGCGCTCTAGAGCCCGCGAGTCACAACTACTAAGCCCACAACTTCTAAGCCCACTGAGCCTGCACCTAGAGCCCATGCTCCACAACAGGAGAAGCCACTGTGATGAGAAGACCGTGCACCACAACAAAGAGTAGCCCCCACTCACCACAACCAGAGAAAGCCCGCCTGCAGCAATGAAGACCCAACGCAGCCAAATAAAGTAAATAAATAATCTTTAAAAAAAAGATTCAAGATCTCAGATTTTAAGAAGTTCACTGAATCCCAAGGAAAATAATTAAAAAAGAAAACCACACCTGGATACATCATTGTCAAACTGCAGAAAACAAAAGACAAGGAGAAAAGTCTTATGGGAGAGGTGGGGGCGGGGAGGTAAGTTTTAAAGTAGCAACAGTTAGACTCATAGCTGACTTCCTAACACAGCAAAGGAGACCAGAAGAGAGCAAAGTGTTACTGTCAGTATACTCAAAGAAGAAAAATGTCAAACGTAAAGTACTGTGCTCTGCTAAAACAGTCCTTAGAAGTGAAGGAGAAATAATATTTTTACATTAAAAAAAAAGAAAAACCTCCAGCAGATTCTAAATGATTCCAAATGAATGAAGAGAGATGGAAAAAAAGAAGAGCAAACAAGTAGGATATACAGATAAAACTCAAGAGAACGGATGCAAGTTTTCCAAAATATTAATTTTTGCTTGAAAGCTCAAATTTTATCATTGGCACAAATACTGTTTTCCTGTAACTTATAGGCTGACTCTGTTCATTTTTGAGAAAATATCTACCAAATACCCAAGTCTGAATAACCATAGTTAGTCATGCTTTCAAATTAAAATCATATCCATCACAGAGAATATTCGCAAACAGAATAACAAGTGTATTTCCTTGAGACAACCATCATTGTTTGGTATGCAGCCAAAATACTTTAGGCACACGTCCCATTTCATCACACAGAATATTAAAAATATGTGTTTTCAAGGACTGTGACTTAGTAAAATTAGTAATTTTTACCCCTTCATTAAGAATAGTTTTAAGTGAAACTGGCATGTTCTTTTAAACTATGAAAGCATGGTGATGAAGAACACTGTTGGCCCTCCACATCCTTCTACATCAATGTATTCAACCAACAATGGATCGTTTATCACATTTATGATTCCGCAGATGCAGAACGTGCAGATCTGGAGGGCCCACAGAGGGCCTACTAAGGAGAACTGAGCATCCACGGATTCTGGAGTCCGTAAGGGGTCCTGGAACCAAACCATGGAAGATACTGAGTGACAGCTTGTACAATGTCTAGTTGTACAGTTTGGTGCCACTGCCTCAATTCATTCTAAGACACCAGGAGTTTTACCCACCATTGCTTTTGTACCATAAGTACATATGTCAGGACAATGAAAAAGGTAAATAATGTCTTAATATAACTGTAAACATAGTTCTGACCTTGTGGGCCCTAGGAGTCACAGACCATACTTTGAGAACTGCTGTCTTAGGCATAAGAGTAAGCTAGCTAACTGTAATAACTGTCTCACAGTAGCAACTATGATCTACTGTTTACAGGAAACCCCAGTGAGTTCCCTGCACCCCCAACTTAATTTGTTCTATTCCTTTATTCATAAGGGTCTCCCAAAGTGATACTGGTCCTTAAGAATTTCAGATTCTAGATCTTCAATGGAGTCCTTATTAAACTTTCTATATCTCACTCCAGGCATACCTTGAAGTGCGGGTTTGGTTCCAGACCACGACGAGCAAGTTAATATTACAATAAATCAAGTCATGTGAATTTTTTTGTTTCCCAGTGCATATAAAAGTTATTGTTACACTAAACTGTGGTCTATTAAATGTGCAATAGTGTTACGCTTTAAAAAAAATGTACATACCTTAATTAAAAAATACTCTATTGGTAAAAAATGCTAAGCACCATCTGAGTCTTCAGTGAGTCACAGCAGTAACAACAAAGACCACTGATCACAGATCACTATAACAAATATAATAATGAAAGTCTGAAATAGTCCTAGAATTACCAAAATGTGACAGAGAGACATAAACTGAGCAAATGCTGCTGGAAAAATAACGCCAACAGACTTGCTCATCAGGGTTGCCACAAACCTTCAATTTATAAAAAATTATGCACTATCTGCCAAGGGCAATGAAGCAAAACACAATAAAACGAGGTATACTTGTATAATACATTCAACAAGTTTCTTCTTACTAAGTAAGCTTCTCTACTATCCCAGATGATCTTTGCTTTTAGGCTTAACAAACATTTCTGTTCAATTTAACTATAGGAAGCCTAGATTTCTTCTACAGATGAAACTGCAAGTCAGCTTCCTTTTGATTTCTGCTTAAGTACAGTTGACCCTTGAACAACATGGGTCCACCTATACGCAGACTGTTTTCAATAAATGCCAATGACAGTACTACACAATCTGCAGTTGGTTGAATCTGAGGATGCAGACCCAAGAATATGAAGAGCTGACTATAAAGTTCTACGTGGATTTCTACTGTGCAGAGGGTCGGCACCCTGACCCTCGAGCTGTTCAAGGGTCAACTATACTCAATTCCTACTGCACTGTCTTTCTCTGCTTATTCTATCCTCAGGTTTCCACAAAGAATCTATTTGTTAGTACCTTTTTCTAAAATGTAATCAAACACATACTGTCTGAACTATTATTTACCCATTATGTTTAATATAGCTCACTTTTTAAAAACAAATATTTCTAAAAGAAACTTTGTCACTACCATAAAGAGAAAATCAGCCTTTCCCAATACACTTCGCAATAAATTCCCAACCACCCAACCACCACTTAGTTAATCTCAACTTGCTACATCAAAGCTCTCTAATCCCTCTGAAAACATAAACTAATTTTCCCAGCACACTGGAAAAAGCTTCCCAACCATTAAGACTACTCTAGTTAGCAGTGAACTTTTCTCTCACAAGCTGATCTGTAGCCCAAAGGCAAGACTTAGCTGTATCTATTCCCAGTACATATTAGAATTACCTCATTAGAATAACCACCACATAAACTAATAAAGGATGAATGCAAGAAGAACGCTTTCTTAGAGATCACTCAACTATAGAGAATTTTTTAAATGTCAATATTTTCAGTAACGCCAGTTACATCCTTTGATACACACAAAAGAATTGAAGGCAGGGTTTCAAACAGGTATTTGGAGACCAATGTTCATAGCAGCACTACTCACAACAGCCAAAAGGTGGAAACCATCCACATGTCCATTGACAGATGAACAGATAAAACACGGTATATACATACAATAGAAGATTATTTAGCCTTAAAAAGTAATGAAAACATGGAAACAACTAAGAGGTTCTTCAGTAGGTGAACAGATAAACTGTGATACATCCATAGAATGGAATATTATTTAGCACTAAAAAGAAATGAGCTATCAAGCCATGAAAAAAAACATGGGGGAGGGTAGGATGAATAGGCAAAGCACAGAGAATTTTTAGGACAATAAAAATACCATGTATGATACTATAATGGTGGGTATATGTCATCACACATTTGTCAAAACTCACAGAATGTACAACACCAAGAGTGAACCCTAACAAACTATGAAGTGTTAATGATGTGTCAACTTAGGTTCATAGATTACAACAAATATATAACTGCGGTGTGGGATGCTGACAGAGAGGGAGGTTATACATCTGTGGGGGCAGGAGTACGGTATATGAGAACGTTGTACTTTCTGTTCTATTTTACTATATGAATCTAAAACTGCTCTAAAAAACAAACTCCATAAAAAAAAAAAGGAATGAAATGCTAGTAGTGCTACAGCATGAATAAACCTTGACGATATCGTGCTAAATGATATGAGGTACCTAAAATATTCAAATTAATAGAGACAGAAAAGTAGAATAGTGGTTCCCAGGAGCTGGGGAGAGGGGAGCATGGGGAGTTAACTGTTTAACGTGTACTGAGTTTCAGTTTGGGAAGATGAAAAAGTTCTAGAGATGGATAGTGGTGATGGTTGCACAGCAATGTGAATGTACTTAATGCCAGTGAACTGTACACTTAAAAATGGTTAAAATGCTAAATTTTATATTATGTATATTTTACCACAATAAAAATAAATAACATCCTTTGTAACTGCACTTCAACCTAGGATTAAAAAAATTTAGACATAAGGTCAAAAATTAACTGAAATACATGAGTAAGTGTGAAGACCACTGGCCTAAACCACTGTTGGCTCCCCAAGCTTTAACTTGTGTTGCCCACCACAAGCTATCTGCTAAACATTCAGTGCACTTCCTTATGGAAGTACAAAAGCAGCCTATGGTCCCTAAAAACAAATCACTGCGGGAAATTATGAAGAATAAATTATACTGCCAATCCATTTTTTGTTAAAAATTCCAGAATTTCACCACCTCAGCCTCTCCATAGAGTTAACTCATTTTTTCACCTTTTATATCTTGGCACAAAACACTTTATCAGGGCAGCCTTCCCTAGGACTCTACTCCCCCAATGAAAGAGCAGGACCAGCTCCTTATTAGATACTCTTATATTACCCTACACTCTTTTTCATTGATCTTATCACAGTTGGTCACTGAAAAGAATCATAGAAATAAACATCTCCCTCACTAGACTGTACTCCATGAGAACCGGCACCCTACCTATCTCCTTTCCCACTAAATATTCAGC
Source organism: Hippopotamus amphibius kiboko (assembly GCF_030028045.1). Taxonomy (NCBI): domain Eukaryota; kingdom Metazoa; phylum Chordata; class Mammalia; order Artiodactyla; family Hippopotamidae; genus Hippopotamus; species Hippopotamus amphibius. Next base: position 32,917,906 of record NC_080187.1, on the reverse strand, counting down.
ATCTGGTATAGTAAGTGCCTTAAACATTTTAAGTGTCCACCGGCACCCTACCTATCTCCTTTTCCACTAAATATTCAGCATCTGGTATAGTAAGTGCCTTAAACATTTTAAGTGTCCAATAAAATGAATAATGACAGTATAACCATATACTCTTGAATAACTGACTTATATTTAATGGTCTACCAAATTCCGAACATCCTAACATCTTTAACCTCACTTTGCTGAAAATTATATCTGAAACCTCTTACTGGACAAAATATACACACATACAATTCTATTCAAGAGTTCAAGGATACTCTGAAGCTTATCCATGCACCTGATTAAAAACTTTTGCTTTAGTAAGAAAACTTTATCTGCAGGAAACGAACCCTAATAACTTACTTGCTCAAGAAAGTGCCTCCCTATTTAATTCTCTGTCCCCTCCAATTCCAGAAACTCTCTAAGTTAATGTTCCTAAAACACAGTTTTGATCCAATCAATAGTCTTCAATGCCAAAAGGATTAAGGATGAAAAACAAATGAAGTTCAGAGAGAAGAAATGACTTTCAGCATCAAAGCTAGTCAACAGCAGAAACCAGATTTGACCCAGATCTGTCCCATGTTCTCCATTACCTAATCTTATAGCTTTCTTGTATGCTATCTCCTCCAGTTAGTGCAATTGCTCATCCTTTGCTTCACTTCTGCCTGCTAAAATCATATCCATGCTCAGATACTACTATCACAGTCCTGTTTGTTTAACCTAACAAGGATCTGTCTCTTCCTACGAATTACTACAGCACTTCTTAACTGTAAAGTTCTAATGACACTTATATATGCCTTGTGTTAAATACGTAAACTCACCTTTCCTCCTGCAAGCTACTGAGCTATTGTTTCTTAGCTTCAAAATCACCCTTCTACACTCTGCTTTGTGATCCTGGGACTAAGACACATTTTTTCTCTACAGCTAGCTTCTCGTTAGGCTCTGCCAATAAAGGTGTACTAAAGACTGGAAAGCTGCAGGAGGAAAATGGGACACTTTCCTTTCTGTTTACTTCTTAGTCCTGTTTTTGCTTCCTTTTGCCACCAGTGCAACCCAACAACTGTTCTAGAGGCCAGCAGCAGTTTATTCTAGTAGCCACAGCTGGTTCCAGGTTACAGTTTTCTGATACAGAACAAGCATCACCATGCCCCTAGAAACACCAGCACCATCCAGCCAGAACCCCCTTTGCCGAATCCTGAACCTCTGCCCCACAGGGCCCCTCTTTTGATCTCAAAGACATTAGTACCAGCTGAGCGCCAACCCCTTCCTAGAGGTCTGAGTTTTGGCTCCAGATAGCCTTTCCTCCAAGCTTCTCCCCTTCTCTTTATTCTCCCAGTCTAGAGGAAGTAGACACTTCCTGTAGGTGCTACCTCCACAATACCTTTTGTCTTTCCATTTCTTTAATACCTAGTTAACAACTGTTTGTATTAAATTCTGTTAAAATCACTAGTGTGATTTCCGTCTCCTGACTAGACCTTAACACACTCTTTTATCAATTTTAAGACTTTGTACCAATTTTAGCAATTTATGAAATCACTTAAGAGAACAAGGAATACACCGTAAGACACCTGATTATCTGTCATAATACTGTTTACAGTAAGCAACCAAAATAATTATTTAGTGAATGAATGAAAAGTTCATCTGCCTACAATAGACTTATCACTTCTGAGCATATCCTCTGAACTCTGCTCACTGATTCTCCAGGTAGTTTCTTCCTTTTGACAAATTTAAGAAAATCTTTTGACAGACTTTAAGATCCCTTCAAGTGTTTGCTCATGTGGGGGAACTGCACCTTTAGTGTTCTGGCTTGCACCTGCTTGTCAAATTTTTATTAGATAATTTGTTTTTACATTTATCTGCTCTCACTTGAGGTAAACATTTTAAATAACTTCCAAGCTTACATTTTTTTTTTTTTAAAAGTCCATCTGCTAATCCATAATCCTTTCTATTTATTTTAGAAAAGAGAACTATTTTTCTCCAATTATCCCTCTTCCTTCAGAATACTGATATTAGCTTCATTACCAGTTTCCTCATGTATAAATGAGAGCAAAACTAATGACCTTTAAGACATTCTCTCATCTAAAGATTCAATAATTATACAGTGCCTCTCACAAAAAAAACCCCACTCACCTAAGCAAATGTTATTAAACTACGTAATTTGATACCTGACACTCATTTAGCACAAAACACTCACTTTAAAGATTTAAAAAATAAGAATAAAAGTAAGTAAAACTGGAAGTCCCAGGGCTTAAAGTGACTTAAAGATCAGCCATACTACTACTTTTACCTTTATTTTACAAAATCTAGATTAAAACCACCTCACAGTGTAGAAAGTTCCAGTTTAAGGCTAATTATTTTCTGATAATTTCAGGTTAAACAGTGAAAAAGAATGGCAATACCTTTTATTTGTCTCTTTCCTTCTGTGCTTGGTTATTTCTTTTAAGGCATATGGAAAATTACTCATAAAATGGTGTTTGAAATCAATAAGATAATTCTTTCGAAGCCATGACTCCTAATAAAATAAGCAAAGATTAGAAAATCTGTAAGAAACAATAACTTAAAATAACAAATAAGACTTTAAGCAAAAATTGAACTACTTGTCAATACTCAACTATAAATTTACCATCATAATACACATAATGACATAATATGTAAATAAATCTTAAAATCAGAATAAATTGTTAGGCCATCCAATTTTCACCCACAGATCTTTTTGGTGCTTTTATTTAATTACTTTTACTTGCATTTTATCAGTTTAAAAGGAGAAAAAAGGGAGCAAGCAGATAAGATTTAAGAAAATTCTGAATTTGAACTACTAATACAATATTTACAAAATATATATGAAAGTCTTCTTCCTAGTGTTCCACTTAACTAACTTTACCATTCCCTCGCAATTCTATTACCCATTAAAGGTTATTTAACACTTTCACAAAGCAATGCACTTCTCTAAAGTTCTTCAGCAGTATTTGTCAACGTGTCATTTTCTCCTACTTGAAACACTGTCTTAATTTCAGATTACAACACTCTTATTTCCTGCTATCCAGAGAACCAATCATTCCATTTTGCCAAGGAATGAAGGGCTGCTTGGGTTGTGAGACCTGAGGTACTAAAATAGCTAGTCATCCTACATCTCCTTAGCTACCTTCACTGCATTCTCTTCTTCCTGACCTAAAAAATGTGTACTTGACAACTTCTCTTGGACTTCTAACAGGCATCTTATTTAACATGAATAAACTCAACTCTCCTCACAGGCAGTTACGCTGTCATTTGGACTTAACATAGGCATCATCCTTGATCCTTTTTTTTTCTAGGCAAACCAACAGTCCTGTTGGCTTTACCAGAATCCAGCTGTTTCTCATCACTTCAACCATTCTACTCCAAGCCACCATTACCTCTTACCTAGATTACTATAACAGCCTCCCAATAGTCTCCTTGTTTTTCCTCTCTCCTCCCTAAACTCAATTCTCTATATAGCAACCAGGATGATCTGTTATAAATCACACTCCAAAATAATACAGGAAAGGGTAAAGGAAATAGGTGTGTATGTAGGGCAGGACCAGTCATCCATGGGATCAGTGGTTAGAGTTTGGACTCCAGTTTTGCTAGAGCTGGACAGTGAGCACATGGGAGTTCATTAGTGTTTTATCTGTGAATTCGACATATTCAAGTTAAATAAACATAATTCAGATCATGCCACTCCTCTGCTCAAAACCCTCCAACATCTTTTCACCACACTCAGGTTAAAATCCAACTCTTTACCATGTACCACAAGCTACCACATGATCTGGCTACTGTCACTTTTTACTTTTTCTCCCTCACCATCTACCATTCTCCTCGTACCTCACCTGCACAGGCCTTCCCGTCATTCCTCAAATATGTTAATTTTGTTCTCACTTCAGGGTTTTGCACTTGCTGTTCCCTGTGCTTAGAAGGTTCTTCCCACAGGTCTTCACAAGACTTGTTCCTTCACTTCATTCAGTGACATTCAAATGTCAAGAAAGCATCTCCTGACCACTTATTTAAAACAGTTTCTTCCCCTGCACGTTCCATCACATGTTCTCTCTTTACCCCACTTTCATCTTTCTTCCTAATAACAACATCATCTATTTGTTTACCATCTATCAACCCCACCAGGAGCTAAGTACTCACCTTGTCAGTCATGTTTATCTCTGTATTCCCAGAGCCTAAAACAGAACCTAGCACACTGCAGAGCGGTGCTATTCAAACACCTTTCTGCAATGATAGAGTTGTTCTATATCTGTGCTGTCCCATACAGTAGCCACTGCCACGTGAAGCTATTGAGCACTTAAAATGTGGCTAGTGGAACTTCCCTGGTGGTCCTGTGGCTAAGACTCCACGCTCCCAATGCAGGGGGCCCGGGTTTGATCCCTGGTCAGGGAACTAGATCCCACATGCCGCAGATAAGAGTTTGCATGCCACAACTAAAGATCCTGCATGCCACGATGAAGATCCCACACATGGCAATGAAGATCTCATGTGCAGTAACTAAGACCTGGTGCAGCCAAATAAATAACTATTTTAAAAAACAAAAAGAGGGCTTCCTAGGTGGCGCAGTGGTTAAGAATCCGCCTGCCAATGCAGAGGTCACGGGTTCGATCCCAGCTCCAGGAAGATCCCACATGCCGCGGAGCAACTAAGCCCGTGTGCCAAAAAAAAAAAAAAAAAAAAAAAAGAAATGTGGCTACTGTTTACTGAGGAACTGAATTTTTATTAAACAGCCACATTTATAGATGCTCTATAAATCTTTGACTCATGATTGCATCTAATTTTTCTTCACAAATTGGAATTCTCATGGTCAAAAGACAAGACATTTAGACAAAAACTAGTAAGCATTAAAATACAGAACTAAGACACAACAAAATTTCTACAGTGTAAAATTATAATACTGACCCAAAACTATTAACACAGGACTCCAAAAACCGAAGCTAATTTAAAAGTTAATGTTAAATTGTATTTCATTTTTAAAACTAGCTATATATTAAGGATACACACAGTATATCAAAAATAAGCAACTTCAGTAAGGATCTGAGTACTCAATCACTGCAAATAAGATTTAATGTAACTTGAGATTTCTCTGCAAAGCAAAGAGTAAAGATTTCAAATTCCTAAAAAAGGTTTAAAAAATACTATTTGGATAAAAATGAAATTTCTCAATTGTGCAGCAAAACATAAACACTATATGCATTTAACAAAACCTAAAAGTAAGCAGTCAGTGACCCTAAGGTTGCACCTAATTACAGATGCCAATTTATCAATAGAAAATCTACACATTTTCTGAGAGAAAAGAGCTACAATTCTACCTGTGGTACATGATTAGAGTTCAATGCCATTTCATTCCTCCTAAAGTTTGAGCTGTTACAGGTCACCCAATACCTTAATTACTAAGCTGTAAGTGAAGGCGAGTGAGAGAGAGGAACTAACAGTGGCAATGGTAACAAAAAAATAAACTAACAACGTCAGCTAGTATAACTAACATACATATTTGCACTTTGTCTCTAAGATAATAGATCTTACCCTTATCGAGTTATTATAGTTCAACACAACAAATCTGCCAAGGTAAATCAGAGAATTCTACCAGTGGATGCTTTTAAATACTATTCCTATTTAAATTAACCACGCTCGGTTTATTTCAATTTTATACAGTATCCCTTTTTGGTATTCTATATAACCTTCAACAGTCTATGCAAAACACAGTCTTCTGAACTTAGTACCCCCTGTTAATGAACTGCTAATAAATATAGTCACGTTATAACACCAGATACTACTTTAAATATCCATAAAGTTAAGGCAGTGTTTAGATCCTCTGTCAGTGCTATCTAAATGATAGCAGATGATCCAAAATGAGCACAATTAATGAATGTGCATTTAGTCCTACCATTCTAATTACAAATACTATTACTGAAGCAATAATAAATATTAACCAATGCCCATGAGTAACCAAACACCAAAATGTCTGGAATTTTATTTTTCAGCTTTCCAAAAATGAAGGAAAGACTAGTACTTAAGATCTACACTGAATATCATTACTTTTACTTCCTATCTTAGCCTTTCGGCTGAAAATATAGCCATTCAAGACTCCAAGTAATATATACATTTGCTAAGATGCTGCAAGCATTATCACTGTGACTAGCCTACAATCACAGATTAATTGCCATAAAGGAGAGCAGGCTTTGCTTTCATAAAATCATATTCTATACCCCTAACCATGATCAATTTCTTGCCAATGTATGCAATAAATCATAAAACAGGCGCAAAATTGTAATCAACAAAATGCCATTCTATTAGAGAAAGCAATTCATTTAAAACATCCCTACAGATAATGGGTAATGTGTTAACAGAGACAGAGCAAGCTCTTATAAGAAACACACCCCTTAGTATGATTCTGTAATGCTTTCCAAGATTATCAAATACTATTATCATTTACCCCTAGTCTTATTTTATGTGTCTTACTAACTCATGTGAGCTTGAATCAAATAAAAGCAGCTAAACAAAGCTAAAAAACTGCCTTGTCAGTTTTGTACGTATGTAAGCAACTTCAAGGATTCACACCTGCCCTGTCAAGTTCCTGCAGAAATTCTTCTAAAAAACAGGTGCTTCAAGCTTTAAAGTATTGTTCTTGTAGCTGTCCCTTTTAAGATTAACCACATTAATCCAGCACCAATTAATCTTAGAGCCTTTTCTTCGTTACTCGTGCCATGCACTATATATCTTATGCACAACATAGCACTTTTAAAAAGCCACGAAAACGCAATTCTCCCCAAATAGAACGTAAATTTACTCATCAAGAAACACGTTTCTGCTATCAGCTTTCTAGCAAGAAACTGTTCTATGACTTGGAATTACTTAGGTTAACTTCACTCACACCATACCTACAACTACAGCTTTCCTACAGTAAAGGTAACTTTTTTTTTTAATTGCCAAATGCTTTTTAATTTTATTTATTTATTATTTTTGGGGGGGTACACCAAATTCAATCATCTGTGTTTATACACATATCCCCGTATTCCCTCGCTCCCTTGACTCCCCCCAGTAAAGGTAACTTTAAGAAATGTTTTCTGATCTTGTATCCTTTACCAAGAAAAAGCAGAAAAGCATACACTAAGCAAATCTCTGTGTAGCTTCTTCCCTAAAATGCAGTAGTTTAAAAACAACTCAGGCTTGATTATGAGATCTTTAGCTTGGTCCCTTTCATGCGATAAACTTGGTAACGTGACACAAACACAAAAGAAGAGACTACTTAATAAGTAACTTTTAAAATCCTATAAGAGGGCTCCAGAAACTATAATGTTCCTACATAATCAACCTGTCATCAACAATACATTATAACACTATTGTGAATCATAGCTAATAAAAACAAATGAAACCAAGCACACTGTTATGCATTTCACTTAAAAATTTAAACATACAGGTAATAAACTCAAAGAACTATTTTAATTCGCAGTTTTGAGCAAATGTAAGAAATAAGTTTATAGTTAAACCCTGGGAATTTTTGGAAAATACATAACCAGTTAGTAGTAATATGCTGATTTCTAATCTGTCCACTTATGATAAAAGGCATTACTCAGAAAATAAAGAACCCATTAGTTCTCACCAATTTATGGGTCTCATCATGTTGTTTAGAGAGTTTCCACAGAAGGGAAATAATATTAAGGACTTGCTGCATAACCTGCAGAGGTTCTCGTTCTATACCATTTCCAACAGAAGCAGCTAGTTGTGGAGGCACAGCTTCAATCCAGCACTCAATCAGCAATGGAATTATTATCTCAATAAATCCTTTCAAGTTTTCAGTAGATGACAGGCCTTCATCCACACTGCCTAGTCCTCCAACCAGGTACCTAGTAAGGAAAGGTAAGAATAAAAAAATTTTTTTAATTTAATTAAAGCACATTATTCCTTGCTTAATTTAAATTTAAATATAAAGTACCAGTAAAATGAAGCACCATGAATTGATAATTACATCGATCAACACTAGTAAGAAAAACAGAATTCTAAGATGACAAAGCCAAAAGACCATCAATTTTTACTTTTTATTAGGCTTTGCTAGAAATGAGTAAATTAATATACTTTGAAATGACTCCTCCCATCAGTACATAAAATCAAATTATGAGTTAACTGTATGAAACTATGGAAGACAACTGCATGCCTTCCCACCATTAGCCATCAACGGTCAGCAGTTATAATTCAATATAGGAAAACTGAGTGTGGACATAACTGAAATCCTTCTTACCGTAGCCTGAACTGTGAACTGACATTTGGCTGTGAACCCCCATTTTCATAAACCTGGATGTGTTGCTGGTCGTTGGCATGTTCCTTCCAGTTGATAAAAATGGAGTTGCTAGTGGCATGGGGATTTTCTTTTTGTTCCTGAAGTCCTTCACTTTCTCTCAACCTACTGGATCCATCTGCCAAGGCCTGAAGGAATTTACTGAGTCTCACTAAGACTTTCAGCCTCCACTGCTGAGAAGTGAGTCTCCGATTAGGATTTACAGAAAGTATCCAGGACTGGGATCTGTCTCTATTTACCAGTCCTTTGGACAGCTGCTGATGAGAAATAAGTTCTACAAAATTCTTAAGCAATATACTGCTACGGCCAGTAATTAGAGCTGGGTACTGTTCCAGCAGAATGTCCAAAACTTTTAAAGAGTCCTCCTGAATTCCTTCAGTAATGTGAGTCATGGCACTAGAGAGATGGGCACTTACCAAAGGAAAAAATGGAGAAATTTGTTCAGCTCGTATTTTGGGGGCCAGGAATTGAAGAAGTTGAACTGCTGCTAATCGTACATTAGCATCTTTATCTGTAAACACAGCAGTCACTTCACTTAATATGTTTGAAAGGTGTGCATCAATTATAAATGGGTACTGAGACAAAAGGTCTTTAAGTCCAAGAAGAGCACTTTGTTTAACCCCAGCATTGTAGTGATGCATCTGTGACAGCAAATCCTATAAATAAAAATAAAAATACAAGTTTTAGGTACATACATATTATATCATTTTAAACATGGTAACTAAAACTATGCTAATAAACTGACACTCTAGTGAGTGTGGGGGTTGGGGACTGCTTCTGTAAATATTTTCTAAATGTTACTTTTAGAAAAATGTAGCTTTCATTAATATCAGAAACAGTTTTATCTTTCACATAGCTTTTGCTTAATAAACGCCTTACAAAACTTTCAGTAAGAATTTTCTCTTTTTGAAATTATCTACGCAGGATGAGGCACACTATCATTTAAAGTGACAGCAATCATCAGCGCCACTTAAAGACCTACTATGTACCGAATATATATTTATACCTATTTTCTGCCCATTTTAATTAGTCTTTCAGGGTGTCTGTGTATTTCATTCAGAGTATAACATATGGCAATTTTATTTGTGGAATAACTTACATAATCTGTAAAGAAACCATAACTTCAAATACTCTTTTGATATTATTTAACCCTCAGAGATTAAAAAGCAAAACTAGAAAAATGTATATCTTCACAAAGATTTGTTCACAAATGTTCATGACAACATTACTCGTAAGGGTCAAAAAGTGGAACAACTAAATGCCCATCAACTGATGAGTTAAAAAATATGACATAGCCCTGCACTAGAACACTATTTGACAATACAAAGGAATGAAGTACTGTTCTAATATGTGCTATAACATGCATAAACCACGAAAATACGCTAAGTGAAAGTCCAGTAACAACAGAACACATTTTGTAAGATTCCATTTAGATGAAATGTCCAGAATAAGCAAATCTTTACAGATAGATTAGTGGCTGCGAGTGACTTATAGGTATAAGGTTTCTTTCTGAAGTGACAAAAATGTTCTAAAATTAGATCACTGTGATAGCAGCATAACAATGTTACTATATTAAAAACCACTGAATTGTCCACTTTAAATGGTATTTTATTATGCATAACTTACATTTCAATAACTCTGTTAAATTTTTAAACAAAACCATTGCTCAAATTTCAATTAACTTCACACATCTCACTATGAATCTGGAATGAGCCACATACTATAAGAGTTCAAAAATGGATAAAGCAGGATCCTATCTTAACGAGCTACAAAAACAGCTAAAAACCTGTCACATAAAAAACGTCAAAAAGTTAAATATAGATATTATTTCCAGATGATATATTAATCATCAAATAAATATACAAGGGAGAAATCACTTTAACTTTAGCTGAGCAAGTCTTTCTGGAGGAAGCAGAAAAGCTGCAGTGGTAAAACATCAGATTTGGGTAGCAAACTCCAACCTTCAGCCCTTAATAAACCCTAAAAGTTAAAGCAACTTTTCACAAAAATGTAACATTCTAGGTGATTTCAAGAAAATCTGATTTTATCAAAATATTTATGATTTACCTTTATGTTAAGTTTTCTGTTGTTTGTTGGAAGTGTTCCATCCTCTTTGAGTTGCTCAGGCAGATGAATAGTCTTTGTTTTAAAGTTTGTAACCGTAGCATTTTCTAACCTGGGCTTCTTTTTACCAACTTTTAGTTTTACTTTTTGAAAATCATCTTGGCGTTTTCTTTTTTTGGTCATTCTTGAGTTCTATGATGAAACAATGAATAAAGACAAACTACCTTTGTGAAGTTAAAAAAAATCAGTTTAGTCAGGAGATATTTTTGGCCATGGAACCTTCTGTCAAGCAATGTTCTAAATAGGAAGCTTCAGTTGGGCAACGCGCTAAACACAAAACTTCTGTATACTTCAATTAATATATACACTTAAATGTTTTAAAAAAAAGAAAACTTTTGAAAAAATTTTTTGTGCTCATAGGACGAGAGGGAGGCAGCACAGAGTTGCTATGGATATACCTTGCACCCGCCAGGAAGCTCCTGACCCCTAGAAGTCCCCAAGAAACTCTAGCAAAACAAAGTCTGAATACTGATGTTATTATTTAATGCAACCTGTAATAGTTAGGGAAAAGTTTCATGAACCTAAGCTGGGTGCTTGAAAATGGGTAAGATTCGGATATGCAGCAAGGACAGTTAATAAACATTTTATGAGCAAGGAAAACAGAGTATAGATCAGGAGTAGGGGATAAGCCTGGTACAGGCAAAAATGAAAGTACCAGCATTTTGAATACCGGGAAAAGTTCAGACAAGATATAAACAGGAAACAAAAAAGCAGGGAGAAAAAGCAGCATAAGAGGAAATATACTGTAACAGAGGAATAAGGAACAAAGACCAGCTGGGCCACTATTACAATAAATAACTCAGGTATAACCCTGTCATCCTGCACTTCCCCTCTTCACAACATTCTTTCAACATACATCCAAATCATCCCACTTAAAATATCTTTAATGTGCCTCCTACCCATTCCCAAGTCTCTCCTAAAGTCCTTTATTTCTACTCAAGACTGGTCAAGTTTCTCCGCCAGTTTTCTTGCCTTGTCCCTAGTGTCCATTTGGCAGAGAATCACCAGAGCGCTCTTTCTAAACACAGATCTGACCAAGGCTCAGGATCTTTCAGCTGCTTCTTTTACTTGCTTACAGCGAAAATGCTTTGGCTTGACATATCAGGTCCTTCCTAACTTCCTCTCCAGCTTTATCTTCCCACAAACTAACCTCTATCTAAAAAACAGCCTCCAATATCTGGAACTAGCTCAGCCCTCCTTCAAGCCTTTCTCACACACTACAAAAATAATGAATTCTGTCTCGCACTGTACACCCACTGGAGTAGGTATCTCTGGAATAAATAAAACTTCTCCTGATCTATCATAATTATCCTATGCCTAGCTATTCTTTTTTTAAGTCACAATGCTATATATGGGAGTCCAAGAAATTTGAGTAAAATGAAGGTTTGCGTTATTGTGAGGTTAACAAAACGGCTGGTGCAAGACCAGACAGCTGAAGTTCCAGGAATCCAGAAACCAATCATCTATGACATTATATCCAAATTCACATGATTGCAAGATTTTACGACATTAGAGCCCCATGATCTAGGGTTTGGCCACACAGGTTAATAGCAGATTCAACAGGCAGAGTGACCAGGTTCTTATCCAGACTCTTCCACCTTCTAGCCATAGTTAACCACCGTGCCTCAGTTTTTACCCACAAAATATGGATGATAAGAATGCTTACCTCATACAGTTATGAGGTAGGATGAATGAAAAGCAAATGAGCTCATATCTGCAGAATACTCAGAACTGTACCTGGCACACTGTTCTATAGATAGGCTATAAACACAAACATTTATTTCCTTAGTCTCAGGACCAAGCATAATATTAGACGCACAAAAGCATTCAATTCTCATAAGACCATGTGACGAAGGTGGTACTAAAACCATTCTGAAGATGTAGCTCAGAAAGGTTTGTCAATCCTTCACTAAGGAGTTGAAGGATTCATAAACAAGACTGAACTCTGCAAAACCAACTTTATGTCATACATACTGGAATTCAAGTAAGGACTGGAAAAAAGTGGCAAAATGGCTTGCCTTATTTCATTTATCCCAATATCAAATTTTCATCCCACCCTCACCTCTAGTTATTCCAGTCTAAAAAATGAGTAAGTAAAAACTAAAAACAAAACAAGGCCCTAATACTCACATGGCCTCTTTTAATTAAGCAAGCACATTTTGTGAGCTTTCCCTACAATTTTATTACTAGCTAGTACCAGAGGTGAAAATAAATGGAACAAGACATTCAGAAAAAATGAATCAATTAATCCCCCACCCCCCAATTCTCTGTTATCTTTAGCCACTAACTACCTAGTAAGTGTCCAACATAGTCTACTGTCAAGTCTATGCCATATTACCCATCTCTTTGTTAAAGGCTCTAATCACTCTACGGTTCTCCCTGCGTTAGGAAAAGTAATGATGGCCCCTCCTTGACTTTTCAAGCTGGTAAGATTATTTTTATGGTACAAAAAGAACATTTTTATACTAGGAACTAAAAATTTTATAGAAACTTGTTATTTCCGCTTAAAACGAAGATTTGCATAGTAGAGCAAATCAAACAGTCCGACTAAGCCACTTTTATAGCAGCTGGTATCGGAACGATGGCACGAACTCCAGCTTCAGGGGTTGAACTCTCACATCACTGGACCAGATGAGTCTCAAAAGTTTTAAAACTGAATTTCATACACTCCAACTGCAGGCTTTCTAATTTGAACTAAAAGGAGATTCTAGCGTATCAGGATTTCGACCGACTTGAATTCCGGCTAGTTTGTCTGCCACCTCATTACCCTCCCCTAATTTGCAACTTCTTTCCCCCGCCAAAAAAAAGAATCAAGAAAGCACAGTGTACTCGGCCTTTGGTAATTTCCTCTCCGAGCCTTTACGCTCACGAGTTCCTCCAAACTCTACCTAGCGGGCCAATCGGAGGCAGACCGGGGCGACTCGAGAGGGCCCATGGACCGAGCCAGCCCCGTAAAGACCGCTTAACCCTCCACACCTGGACGGCGACAGGGCCGATTAGGAGACGACTGCGCATCCCCACCCCCAGACTTTGGTCCCGCATCCCAGAAGTGAAGACCCCGCGGCTTTAAGAAACTACCGTTCCTTCTCCTCCAGAGGACAGCAGTCGGGACCACATTCGGGGAAACGGGGCCCAATCAGCGCACGCCGGCCTAAAAGTCTCCTGGACCCGAAACCGCGCGAACCCGCCCAGTCGGTTGAGGCGCTTCGAACGCCCGCGGGGCGCCCCGCCCCCGCACTGCCCCGCTCGGCACCCAGGCCCAACTCTGCGGGGGCGCCCCGGCCCGGACCCCGAGGCGCGCAGACAGGACCCAGCCGGCCCTGCCCGCCTGGGCCGCGGACCGGGGGGCAACGGCCCCGCGCCGTCCCGCGCCCCGGGAGGGCCCGGCCCGACCGGCGGCGGCGGCCGCTCACCTGAGGGCCCGGCCGGCACCGGGACGCGGAGGCAGAGGGAAAAGAGCGTCCAGGGACGTGCCCACGGGGCAACGGCGTGCGCCACCGGCCTCAGCCTCTCGCTCCCGGAGCGTGTTTTCAAATCGCCTCGTCCTCACGCGGCCGCGTCTCCTTCCGCCGCCCGGAAACCAGGGCCCCTCCCCCGCCGTGCCGCGCTCACGTGACCGCAGTCCGCAGCCGCGCGCAGCCGGGGAGGCGGGGAGGCGGGAGCGGGAGCGGTAGGCCCCGCCCCCAGGAGGAGTGGGGCCGGCGCCGGAAGCCCCCAGCGCTCCGGGAAGCCGGGAGCAGCGAGCGGAGGATCTGGGGACTAAGCTTGGCCGTAGGTCCAGCCCCGAGCGTCCCGGGCGTGCGTTTCTGGGACGTGTCGCCCTAGTTGAGAGCATGCCTTTTCTCTCCCCTCTAGACCACCTTTCTGCAGACCTGGAGCCACATTCAAAGAAGAGTGTAAGTTGAAGTGAATTGAGAAAGATAAAAGTTTGGGACTGCAAGGACCATAGAATTCCTGGGAATTTTAACCTGGATGGAGCAATTAGGCATTAGTTGACAGAGGGCAAAATTTACACCTAGTAGCTGGAGCCCGAAAGTCGTAGTTGAGAATTTTCTCTAATATTTCAATTTCTCAGCACTAAGGTTCCTGTTACTGTAATCAAGTGAGCCCAGGGAAGTTAGGAGAGAAATTTAAATGCCTAGGAAGGGGATGAGAAAGCGAAGAGAATGCGTCTTTGAAAGATAGCCTTGCCAAAGACCTGCAGGTGGCATGGAGTAAAGAGCCCCAGGTATGGATTTTAGAACTTGATTCAGATTTGTTTCTGCAGTTTACCAGATTATAAGACTTAGTAAAGCTGACAAGCAATGAGCCTCAGTTTGCTAGATAGGAATTCAGAACAATGATGTCTGAGGTGGGGAGGGATGCAAGGACTAAGATCATGCCTATTCTGTGACCAGAGACAAAGAGGCAGACCCAGACACCCACCTCTCCCCTGGCAAAACAGTGATACTACCAAAATCTGCCTTAAATCCAACATAAACATAGGTATTTGGGAGTCATCAGCATTTGATGGTTTTAAAAGTTATAAGACTGAATCAGAAGAGAAAAGGTTTAATGGCAGCCAGACATGTCCTGTGAACTCCAGACTCATATCTGACAGCTTAGTCAACATTTTCTTTGGACATCTGCTCTACATCTCAAGGTGAAAGTGTCCAAAAATGGAACCCCTGGGACTTCCCTGGTGGTCCAGTGGTTAAGACTCCTTGCTCCCAATGCAGGGTGCCCGGGTTCAATCCCTGGTCAGGGAACTAGATCCCACATGCCCCAACTAAGACCCAGTGCAGCCAAATAAGTAAATAATTTTTTTTTAAAGCCAAACTAAAAAACAAAAACAAAAATGGAACCCCTGATTTTCCCCTGAAATCTAATCTTCCTACAGCTTCTTCATTTCAAATAGCAATTCCATCCTTCTGGTTACTGAAGTCAAAACCTTTGGAGTTTGGGCCTGGCTTGTTTCCTTCTTTCACATCTCACATCTAAGCCATCAGGAGATTCTCTTGACTCTACCTTCAAACACATTCTGACTTTCACAACTTAACACACCTCCCTTGCTGCCACCGTGGTCCAAGCCATCTCATGATTACTGAAAAAAGCCTCTGAATAGGTGTCCCTGCTTCCACTTCTGCAGTATAGTGTCTTCCCCCTACAGTCTAATACTAGCAGTGCGGTTGTGTGATTATTTAAAAATGTAAGTCAGATCTTTTCCCCAATAGCTCCCCATTTCTTTTGGAGTAAAAACCAGAGTCCTTGATGTCCTCAAGTTCAGCCATATTCTGACATATCCCCTTAACCTCTGGACACTCCTCCTACCACTCTTCTTTTTTGCTTTGCTCCAGCCACCCCTCCTTCTTTGCCTGTGGCAAATTGGGCCTGGTGATAATATGGCCTGGTTAAAGGAAGCAGGTCTTCAGCAACAGCCAACTGTTGCCATGAGGGAATGCAAATCTCATTTTCAAGAAAAAATCAGAAATCCACAAGTGTTTATAAGAAATCTGATCTTTAAATGTTGGTAAGCAGGTACCTCTTTTTCCTATTTTAAAACACTGTGTGTCAGGACATCCCTGGTGGAACAGTGGTTAAGAAAACACCTGCCAATGCAGGGGACACAGGTTCAATCCCAGATCCCGGAAGATCCCACATGCTGGGGAGCAACTAGGCCCGTGGGCCCCAACTACTGAGCCTGCCCTCTAGAGCCTATGAGCCACAACTGCTGAGCTTGTGTGCCACAGCTACTGAAGCCCCTGTGCATAGATCCTGTGCTCCAGAAGAGAAGCCACCGCAATGAGAAGCCCACACACCCCAACTAAGAGAAGCGCCCACTCGCCACAACTAGAGAAAGCCTGCGTGCAGCAATGAAGACCCAACACAGCCAAATAAATTAAATAAATAAATAAACAGCACTGTGTGGGCCAAACAAAATACTTACAAGCAGTTTGCCAGTTTACAGCCTCTGATTTAAAACAAGAAAAGTATGTACCTAAAGATAAATTTCCAACTCTAAGTGATGAACTCAATTACAAGGATTGGCTTGTAGATGGCATTCTCTTTGTCTTCACATTGTCTTCCTTGTGTGTGTGTGTGTCCAAATTTCCTCTTTTTTATAAGGATACCAATCATTTAGGGCCCACCCTTGTGATCTCATTTTAACTTGATTACCTCTGTAAAGACCCTATCTCCAAATAAGGTCACTTTCTGAGGTACTAGCAGTTAGGACTTCAACATATCTTTTCAGAGGGACACAATTCAACCCATAACAATCACCAAGATCTACATCCAGGGAATTCCCTGGTTGTCCAGTGGTTAAGACTCCTTGCTTCCACCACAGGGGGCACAGGTTCCATCCCTGGTCAGGGAACTAAGATTCCACATGCCCTGTGGGGCGGCCAAAAACAGAAAAAAAAGATTTGTGTCCAGAAATGTCCATATGTCACCATCTGAACATCCTCTCTATTTTTTTGTCTATGCTCAGAAGCATCACAAAATTCTAACTTAAGTAATTTATTACCACACCATCAACCTAAAGTTTGCAGTTTCTCTGTTCTATATACTGAGTTTCCAGTTAATACTTGCTTTGGGGGACTTCCCTGGTGGTGCAGTGGTTAAGAATCCACCTGCCAATGCAGGGGACACAGGTTTGGTGCCTAGTCTGGGAAGATCCCACATGCCGCAGAGCAACTAAGCCTGTGCACCACAACTACTGAAGCCCGCGTGCCTAGAGCCCATGCTCCACAACAAGAGAAACCACTGCCATGAGAAGCCTAAGCACCGCAATGAAGAGTAGCCCCTGCTTGCAGCAAGTAGAAAAAGCCCATATGCAGCAATAAAGACTTAACGCAGCTGATAAATTGAAATATATTTATATACTTGCTTTTGAATATATATATATATTTGCTTTGGAAATAGGGTACCACTGCTAAAAAAAAAATTGAAACCCTGTCAATCTAATAAACTTGATATAATGTCAAGGCAAGTAATAAAAGCATAAACATATTAAACTGGCTCTCTTCCATTTCTACTATCACACAAAGCGGAGACTCTTTGAAGAAATGTGAAAAGGACAAGTTCAAATGTGGTACTATAACCAGGGACAAGAATTCAAAGTGCATTCTCTAGGAATTGATTAATATGTTACATGCAAATTACTTGGCACCCTGCCTGGCACAGTGTAAGCCTTCAATAAATGGCAACAGATATTCCTATTGATGATGTATCATCAGACCCTATTTGTGCAAAATGAAACTTTTAGTCAGTTTTCTTAGATAAAGGAACCAGTTCTGACTTTAAATTAACAGGAGTTTATTCAGAGAATGTCGAGTAACACAGAAAGGCGAGGAAAGCTGCTCATCCAGACTTGGAAAAAAGACAGGAAGGAGGGAGACCAGCCAGGAGCCGGGAGTACAACCACTGTTACACCACAAAATCAGTCCAAGACAAGAATTGAAAATGAAGAAGTAAAATTATCTATATTTCCAGATATAATCATATGTGTAAAAAATATCAACTAAAAAGCTACTAAAAACAATAAGAATTCAATAAAGAGAACTCAAAAAGGGTGAGGCAATATAAAGTTAACATTCAGAAATCAATAGATTTCACACACACAAGTAATAACCATTTGACAATAGGATGGAAAAGGAGGCCCCATTTGCAATAGCAATCAAAACCAATAAAATTCCTGAGACTGAATAAGAAATTGGATTAGAATACTTAACATACTAAAAATGCCAATTGTCCCTAAATTAATTAGTAAATTGAATGAGATCTCAATGAATATATCAACAGGGTTTTTTTAGACCTACACAAACTGATTAAAATTTGTATATGAAAATTTAAACAAGGAGAGCAATGAGGAGGACCAACCTTATTAGATATGGAAATATAACCTCAGTGATTCAAGTATGGTTTAAACATATGAATAGACAAACCAATGGGATGAAATACAAAGTCTAGAAATAGAACCAAATAAATATAAGAATTTAGTACATTATAAAGACAACATCTCATATCAATAGTATAAATATAAGTGGTTTGCACAAGTAGGGAGCCATTTGGGTTCATACTTCACATATTACATTCAAATATGTAAATTTAAAAAACAAAGCTAACAAACCCATAAAAGTCCCTGCAAACAAAATAGGTGAATTATTTTGGATTTCTACTAAACTTAAAACTGAAATGCCGGGGAAAAAATTTTTAAAATTTGATTACAGACTCTTCCGAACACGTTTAGAAATCTTCTGCGTGACCAAAAAAAGAGGGAAAAAAGTGAAAAGACAAGACAAATTTGGAAAAAAATTTGTGCAACTCATATCACAGGTAAAGGGTTAATTATCCTAATATAGAAAGAATTCCTAGAAACAAATTTAAAAAATGAAGTACTTGGTAGAAAAATATTTACTTCCATCCAGTTTACAGAAAAAGAAATAGAAATCATCCTTACATAAAAGATATTCAACCTGATTCACAAAAAGAAGTGCAAATTAAAAGATTTTTTTTCTCACTTTAAAGATTATCAAAATCCAAAGTTTGACAACATACCTATTGTTGACACTGTGGAGAAGCAGCACTCTCATATATTGTTGGTGGAAGTATCAACTGGCATAAAGTCTACAGAAGATGTAGTTGTGAGAATTAATTTTGATAGGAGTAACAGCAAAACACAAGACAACAATTTACTTTCTCATGTTAAAGTCGAGATGTTAATTCCTGGCATTAAAGTCAGGATATAGGCAGTCTAAGCATCAGGTGGCTCTGCTCCAGCAAGTCCTCAGATATTCAGCCCACTTATTGTTTCACCAATCTCAAGTTCACCTCATTGTTCAAGATGGCTGTTCAGGCTCCAGTCATCACACTCACATTTCAGTCAGCAAGTTAAGGGAAGGGAACAGGAAGGACACGGCCCCTCCATTTAAGGACACTTTTTTGGAAGTTGCATATAACATTTCTGTTTACATCTCTTTGGCCAGAACTCCAACTGTATCTAACTGTGTAGAAGCTGAGAAATGTGAGGGATCTTCTGTAAATAGTAAAAATCTCTGCCACAAAACATGGTTTTGTGATATAATTTTTGTCTCAATTTTATATAAACTTGTATATGTATACTCATTGACAAAGCAAAATACATTCTTATAGTGGGTCTCAATTTTTTAAAGCTGAAAAACTGTCCTAAGTGAGGTAATATGGTACAGTACAAGAACCCAGAAAGAAAAAACACAGGATTATTCTTCTGACCTCCAGGTGGAAAGGATTTCTCAAAGCATAAGAGCAAAGGAAAAAACAAAGAAAAAAAATCATTGATAAGTTTGACATAAAAGATTTTAAGTTCTATATAGCAAAAGTATTTTAAACAAAATCAGTAGAGAAAGATGGATTCGATAGGAAACGCTGTTAGGACAACTGGTGAGCCATTAAACGGTGGAGGGAGGCGGGAGTGGGCTCTGGAAAATTCCTAACATCAAAAGCATGTCATAACATGCAAAAAATCTAAAGGAAAAGATTGAAAATCCAATGGTATCATTCAGGGTCCGGGGAAACAGAAATAATGTCAGCTATTTTAATAGAGAGAATTTAATATAAAGAATTGTTAACCAAGTACTCAAGAGATTAGAAGGCAGAAAGAGGATCTGAGATATCACAGGAGAATAACTGCAGGAAGCAGCTACCACCCCAAGGGACAGGGGAACAGAGGGAAGGACGGGGATTATTAAAATTTAGAAGGTTGGAGATGGGGCCTATTGAGCTGGAGGTCAGACCCACAGAGAGATGTGTGATGCCAACTGCCAATGTCTCTGAGGTGATGCAACGTGGCTGCTTCTGCACGTGTTGGGAAAACTGCAAATTGGGATGCTGTTCTGGAGCTAGTTGCCACTGGGTGAAGACCAGTCACTCCAGGGATGTTGCCAGGAACGCAGGACCAACAGGAGTAAGCAAGTCTCTTCTCCCTCCTGTATCTTTCCAATCTCCCTCTTCTACTTGCCACTGACAGAGCCCAGCAGGAAGCCAACTGGCAAAGCAGAAATGGGGTTTGCAGAGTCCTAGATCCAGAGGCACAAAGCAGAATATAGAGGGATGGGTTTGAAGCTGAGGGAAGGTAGCTTAGTAATCAGCACTTCAACTCCGTGAAAATTGTAAATAATTAAATAAAATAACAAAAGCATAAGAAAACATTTTGTATGATACGTGTTGAACTTGCTTTAAAAAGATAGGGAATTTATAAGCCATTGGAGAAAAATATAGACCTGTTTCAAAACATTAAAAAAAATTAAATGTGGTATGGCAAAGGATGCCATAAACATAGAAAAAAGGCAAAGAGTAGCTTAGAAGAAAGATTTGCAATACACATAAAAGGTAAATTATTAATATCCGCAATATACAAGGAGCTCTGACAAATGATCGAGAAAACAACAAAAACAATTCAGTTGAAAAGAAGGCCAAAGCTATGAATAACAATTCACACACCAAAAAGTCCAAATGATCGATAAACTTTGCAAGCCCGCTCAATCTTATTCGTTGTCAGGGAAAGGTAAAATTAATATAACTATGGAATATAATGTCTCATCAAATTCACAACAATTCTAAGACAATATAACACCTACTGCTGGTAGGGATGAAGGGAAAAGTGTATTCTTATTCTTTGCTTTGTTCTCATACTTTGTTGGAAATATAAAATATTGAAGCCAATTTGGGAAGAAATCTGGAAATATCTTTAAAAGGGTTTTAAATTCATATTCTTTCAATCGAGTAATCCCATCCCCTCAGAATTTATCCCATAGATGTAAAAGTATCAGCCCAACATACATATTTATAAGATATTTATTACAACAATATTTGAGTAACAAAACACTAAGGGGAAAAATGAATATCAATCAGAAGTGGAATAATTGAATAAACTGTGATACATTGACTCTTATGGAGCCATTAAAAAGATTCAGTTACAGCTCTACCAGTTAATTTGAAGAGGTTTTTTTCGCAATGTATTTTCAAGTAAAAAAAAAAGTATGTGTAATATAATCACATCATTATGAAAAAAACTAAAAATGTAAATAGCAATATATGTCTAAATTTCCGTGTGATCACATAAACATGGAGAAATATGAAAAATAACAAGGGAGGACCAGAGGGAAAGACGGGTGTGTAAACAGCATAAAGAGATGATTGAAAGGATGGCTATCAAAAAAGTAAAATAAAACAATATTTAACATCCTAATATCAAGCATTGTTTTTTATTTTAACATAGTACATTGTTGAAACCAGGAAACTGAAGTTAGTACAATACTATTAACTCAGGTATATATCATATCTGGATTTCACCAGTTTTTAACTACAAGCATTGATTTTTTTTTACAGCTTTATTAAGGTGAAATTGACATACAAGACCCTATACATATTTAATGTATACAATGTGATGAGTTTGGGTATATGCATGTACCCATGATACAATCACCACAATCAAGGTAATAAACATATCCATCACTTCCAAAAGTTTCCTTGTGATCCTTTGCTTTTTTTTTTTCAAATTAAAAAATAATTTCGTGATGAGGACAATTAATATGAGATCTACCCACTTAACAGCTTTTAAAATGTACAACACCAAACTGCTAACTATAGACAGTATGTTACACAGCAGATCTCTAGGGCTCATCTTGCATAACTGTAACTTTATACCCACTGACATCACTCCCCATTTCCTACTCCCCCCATCCCCTGGCAACCACCATTTGATTTTCTGCTTTTCTAAGTTTGAGTGTTTTAGATACCTCATGTATGTGGAATAACACATTATTTGTGTTTTTTTTTATTTTTGAATGCTTACTTAACCATATCCCAAAACTTGAGACATTAACACACCCTTTTATAACACACCTGTAAGTCCCATTACAAAGTTCTGAAAAAGGTTCACCTTAAGCAGTGAACTTCAAAATTTTGTTTCCTAAAAGCTAAAAAAGCAGACAGCTTATATAAGGAAGTACATCCTTTAACAAATCTTTTTGAAAAAGTCATGTGATCATTGCAGAAGTTAAATTGCCACCTTGCAGATCCTACATACATTCATAGTCTCTGTAAATATTTTCCCATATTTCCATGTCACTTTGACCCTCTCATCAATTCTGCTGAACAGGAAAATTTGACAATTTTCACAGCTAGAGAGTGAATAAAGGGCTCTGTAGAGATTTAGATAGGCATCCTTGATTCCACCATGAACGTCAGGACATATAACTACCAAATTGATACTCTTATTCCCAAGGATGATAGGATGATAGCTCAAAAGTTTTAACAGGTGATACAGCTCAGCATCAAACAATCAGCACAGAGGCCAGCTTTAAAATACCAAAAAGCCATCCTAGTGCTTCCAGCCCTGAGGAAACTAAGGTACAAGGATGTGCATGCCTAGGAAACTATAAACTCTGAATTGAGATATCAAAACCCCTAAATTTACAGGGAAAGAAATAAGACAATCTTCCTTATTATAGTCAACTAAAGAAAACTTTAAAATTAGAAAATGGCCATTGCAGAGCCTGGGGCATTATCTCTAAATCCCTTAAAACAGCATTTTGCAATCAGCATATTACATTTACAGTCAGAAACTTACTTTTTTAAAACATTACTTCAAAAACTTCAGAACAATAAATCATACACACACACACACACACACATACAGCTACTCTATAATTACAATTAGTTTCTGAAAACAATAGGTAAGTAAACATGAGGCACACCAACAGTATTTCGACAGTTTTCTATGGTTTTGAAATTCTACAGATTGTTTTTATTTTTTCTCTATTCCTTATTTTCTCTTACATGAGCAATTGTTTTTTCTTACTTCTAGGGAAACAGGCCCTCTCATTGGTGGGGGAAATAAACTGGTGCTTCTCAATATGCAGTAAGAAGCTACAAAACTATTTAGCCCTTGGACTTCCACTGCTAGGACTCCATTCTAAAAGAATAACTAGATATCTAAATAAAGATTTATGTATAAGAAATGTACAAGAATGTTGACCCCATGAATGTTAACAGAGTAAAACATCAGAAACAGTCTACAAATCCAGCAGTTAGGTGCCGAGACCAGCTCGGTGACTCGAGGTGAGTGACGGGTGCCGCAAGCTTAAAGAAAACACAGACACAGATTTAAGAGAAAGATGGGACTGGGGGACTCAAGACCTCTAGGATCAAGGGCCTCGCTGATTGATCCCACATTGCTTTTATTGAGTTCTTGGCATAGTCTAAGGTTCTAACACTCCCAGTTTAGTCCCACAAACAAAGTTATCTTTGAAGTAAAGAAACAAAGGCCTCACATGACTGGGGGCAATGACCTTTGTTTGCCTCCTGGGTCTGATTTGAGCAGGGTGTGGATTTGAGCAGGGTGTGGATTTGAGCAGGGTGTGGATTTGAGCTGGGCGTGGAGAGCAAAGCAGCCCTGGGGGCAGGAGACCTCTCTCAGAAGGATTAAGGGTCTGTGCCCCACCCCCGTTGGCCCCTCTGTGACTGTGCCTGTCTTAGGTTGTTCTTCCCCTGAGGAATCTTACCCGTCTCTGGCTAACCAGCCATCCTCCAGGGCCAAACAGGGTGATATGAGGTGTGCAAGTGAGAAAGGGGCTGCGCCCCCAGAGAGGGTCAATATTCTGTTTCCATGGTAGCCTATGCCCCCATGGTCTCCACGCCCAGCACCCTTAGTTCCTCCACTGCTCAAGCAGGACATTCTGCATCCAGTCACTCGGCCCACATATTTTAATTACTTTTAGTAACATTTACAAGGTTTCAGAAAGACTTCTGAATGTCTTCCCACAGTTAGGGAATGGGTGTATAAAGTATGGTAAATCCTTAAGAAGGAATACACTGAAAAAAATTTTTTTAAGAATATTTAGGGGGGGATATGGGGATATATGTATAAACACAGCTGATTCACTTTGGTGTACCTCAAAAAGTGGTACAAGAGTATAAAGCAATTACATTCCAATAAGAGCTTAAAAAAAAGAATATTTAGGGATATGGGGAAATCTTCAGCGGAAAAAACTGGATCAAAAATTTGATCAAAAGACCTTTTTTTTTTGGTAGAGATATTCCAGCTAATAAATGAAGAAGGTATGAAAGAATTGAAACATCACCATTTTCAGCACTTAGTAAACAAATGGATCTCGGCAATGATCATGAATAGCTGCTTAAATCACAGAGAGTGAAACAGTTATTATGTACCTTGTCAGAGTACACAGTATTACCTTTTAAAGAGACTGCCAAAAAATTCAGAACTGAATCTGATCAAGCCTAGATCTAACTACCAATTTATGAAAATTAAGGGCAGAGGCACATACGAAACTACACCATGGCCGTGCAATCAGCACCTCCTGCATATAGGATACTTAAGACAAACGACCCGGTTTCTCTGGGGAAAAATTGTTTTGAAGGAATAAAAAGAGATCGAGAATCTTCAGTGATATATCAACCAAGGATCCTGATTCAAACAAAGAAACCGTAAATTATATATTTGTGGCAATCAGGGAAATAACACTAGATTGTTGATAATATTAAGGAATCACGGATAACGATAAAGGAATTGTAATTTTTTTTTAAAGAGTTCCAGTCTTTTAGAAAAAGATACTGAAACATTTGTGGATGAAATGATGATATGAAATGATTTGCTTTGGTTTGGGATTTGCTTCAAATATCTGTGGGGTGCAGTAGGATGGGGTGGGTAGAGCAGAAATAAAACAAGTTTGTCCATGAGCTGAAAACTGATGAACCTGGACGATAAGAGAATATGGAGATTCATGCTTTATTTTTTGTGTGAAATTTTCTATACTATAATCTTTTTTTAAAAAAATAGACTCACTGGTTTAAAAAAAAGCAAGTAGTTCACAAGAGAGTAGAAAGATTTCCTGTAATGAATAAACAACCTATAAATAACTATATATAATTATTATTCTACTGCAAATTTTAATATAAATAAATTCACTTATCAGTGGAAATATTTTTTTCAGGTTCTATGCCCTGAATTTGTATTTGGAAAATATAACTGTCATGCCCACGGGCAAGGGAAAATACTCATCTGTACACCTGGGTCTTCACTGCCGAGGCCTGTCACACTTTACCATTCTCAGAATAGAAGGCAAATCTTCCCCAAGTCACTGGCACTGACCCCAGAGACTCCTAGTCCGGAGCCATAAAAAATTTCCTCCTCCAGAAATTAGACATGGACCTCATTTAGTTCAGTCCTCTAGAATCTTTTTCCCAAGTAATTTAAGAACAAGAGGAGAAATGCAGAGATATTCTGGTTTCATTGAGAATCACCTGGGTAGACAAAGTTTATTCCTTCCTTCACCGCACATTTACAAAGTCCCTAGTATGTAACAGGCTTCTGTGTTAGGTTTTGGTAACACAGTCCCTGCCCAGTAATTCTCTCTGGGAGAGATAGAAAAGTAAAGAGACAAGTAGCAAATAGCTTCTCAATCTGGATAAGGTCAGTTTTTTTTTTTTTTAGCTCTTTATTGGAATATAATTGCTTTACACTCTTGTACCAGCTTTTGAGGTACACCAAAGTGAATCAGCTGTATCTATACATATATCCCCATATCTCCTCCCTCCCATGACTCCCTCCCACCCTCCCTGTCCTGGCCCTCTAAGGCATCACCCATCATGGAGTTGATCTCCCTTTGTTATACAGCAACTTCCCACTAGCTATCTATTTTACAGTTGGTAGTATATATATGGGATAAGGTCAGTTTAATTCAAAAAAGGAATCAGGTTTACAGTAATCCTTTTTCTCATCATTGCCAGATGACCTAACTTCTTTAAAAGAAAATTAACTCCTCCTCCTCAAGTGTTTGGCAAACAATAGTCAGCAGATTTGGGAAAAAAGAAGTATACATAGTCAGTCAGTTAGGGACAGGTTACAAATTCCTCTTTGGGGATTCTCCAGATTTTTTTTTCTTTTCAGTAGAAAAATCCCTAGAGTAAATAGACAGAATTGGAGCTGCCTGGAAGTAGAAGTCGATCCTAAAACTAAGTAAGTTAGGAAGTAGGATTTTGAAGCATAAAATTAACTCAAATATCAGAGCTTAGATTTTCTTACTATAGGAGTGGGTGTCAATAGATTCAGAAAACACCTGGAAGTCAAGAGCACGATGGAACTCTATTTCTTATTGTGAGGCTCTTACTACCTTCCATAAGGAAATGTAACCACTTGTATTGAAGGGGGAGGGGGTGGTGGAAGATCATGTTTTACACTTTTGCCTCTATGTGCATAAAATATCTCTGGGTGAGGGATACACATGGAGCTAGAAATGTTGCTTCAGGGAAGGGGATTGGGAGCCTGAGAGTAGGGTGGAAAGAAGATTTTCCCTTTGAATACTTTATGCTTTTAAAATTTTGAACCATGTGAATGTATTGCTTTATGTAATTAATTAGTTAATTTATTAAAAATAAAGACCAGAGAGTTTGAAGTTTGGGAGTTGAACACACACCCTCACCATCACCCCCGTTCTCCCTGCTCAGCCATGCAATAAACCTTTCCCTGCCCCCCCAAAAGACTAAAATGGGGAACATAATGCCTAAAAAGGGGTGAAGAGATTAGTATCACAGGGCCATTTGCTCCTAATGCAAGAGGAAAACGAATGCACATCACTCTATTAAGACTCAAAAGGGCTATTATAATTACATATGATAGTTTCGGATTTTCTTTTGCAATACAGGCTCTTATGGGCAAAGCTGGTGAATTCTGAATAAGATCTATAAATTAGATAATGGTACTGTATCAATATTAACTTCCTGATTTTAATAATAATACTGTGGTTATATAAAAGTCTGTTTTTAAGAAACATACACTAAAACTTTAGGGGTAAAGAGGTGTCATATCGGCAACTTGATCTAAAGAGTGTGGGGAGGGGGAATATAGAGAAAGACAGAGAGAAAATAATTAATAATAATAATAATAATAAAGCAAGCATGATAAAATGTTAATGTTTTCTGGCAAGGAGGAGGAGCACCTGGAACTCTCATACACTAGTGGTAGAAGTAAGAATATCATGACTATTTTTGAAACCAGGCAATGTTTTAATAATATTAAACATAGACTTACCATATGATCTAGCAATTACACTCCTAAGTATTTACTCAAGAGAAGTTAAAACACAGAGATCGAAAAAGTTTGTACAAGAATGTTCATATCAACTTTATTCATAATAGCCCAAAGTGCAAACAACCCACATGTCCATCAATAGGAGAGTGAATACACAAGTGTATTCATACACTAGATACTGGGAAACCACTCTCCATGGGTCTCTTGTGTTTCTGCATGCCTTGTGAACAGAGGCATTGACAGCTTTGCTCCAGACAATCTTCTAAAAAATGCTTGTATAGCAGATACCCTTGGAAGATACAGTTTTTCCATCTGGAGCAGAGGGCAAAATATTTGGTGTCCCCTATGATAAAGATAATGTCTCCCTCCAGGAACAAAGGTTGAGCAGATTTCCTTGCAGCCTCTTATAAAAGATTGAGGTTTCCTAAGCTGGGGTTCCTCAGCTATGACTCAAATTTACTGTACATGGACATTTAGGTTGTCTTTACCTGTGTAACTTTATAGAGGCATAATAAGAGGCAACATGCAACAAAATCATATGCGTTTGAACCGGCACAAGCATGACCCCGTGGCAGGCTACCTTGTTAGCTTGCAAGGAGGGTAAAATCTCAGATTCTTCACAGTCCTTGACAGTGGAATGCTGCTCAGCAGTAAAAAGGAATGAATCACTGAGACAAACAGCAATGTGGGTGAATCTTGAAAACATTATGCTGAGTGGAAAAAGCCAGGCCCAAAACAAATACAACACTGTCTGATTCTATTTATTGGAAGTTCTCGATCAAGCAAAATGAATCTATATTAATGGAAGTCAGATCAGCAGTTTGCCTGAGACAGGGGATTTGAGACACGTTGACTATAAAGGTGAAGGAGGAAACTTTCTGGCATGGTGGGACTGTTCTGTATCTCAGTTGTGATGGTGCTTGCATGGGTATATACATTTTTCAAAGTGTGTCAAATCGTACTCCTTAAAATGTTACATGTAAATTATGCCTCAATAAAGTTGTACAGATAGAAATAGTCCAAATGTCTATCAACATATGACGAGATAAACAAAATATGGTATACACATAAAATTGAATATTATTCAGCTTTAAAAAGGAATGATGGGGACTTCCCTGGTTAGAATCTGCCTGCCAATGCAGGAGACACAGGTTTGAGCCCTGGGCTGGGAAGATCCCACATGCCATGGAGCAACTAAGCCCATACACCACAACTGCTGAGCCTGTGCTCGAGAGCCTGTGAGCCACAACTATTGAGCCCATGTGCCACAACTACTGAAGCCCACGTGCCTAGAGCCCATGCTCCACAACAAGAGAAGCCACTGCAATGAGAAGCCAGCTCACTGCGATGAAGAGTAGCCCCCCGCTCACTGCAACTAGATAAAGCCCATGTGCAGCAACGAAGACCCAACACAGATAATAAATAAATAAATAAATTTATTTTTAAAAATAAAATAAAAATAAAAAGGAATGAAATTCTGAAACATGCTACAACATGGATGAAACTTGAAATCATTAAGTGAAAGAAGTCAGATATGAGAGGACAGTTATTGTATAATATGACTCTACTTCTATGAGGTACCTAGAACAGACAAATTCATAGAGACAGAAAGTAGAAGAGTACCAGGGGCTGGGGAGTTGTTTAATGGGTACAGAATTTCAGTTCAGAAGGCTGAAAAAATTCTGGTTGATGGATAGTGATGATAGTTTTACAACAGTATGAACATACTTAATACCATTCAACTGTACTCTTAAAAATGCTTAAAATGATACATGTTATGTTATATCTAATATATTGATACCTTTTGTAGTAGTCGTGAGAAAAAATAATTTCTCTCTCTGGTGGTGTGCTGTTATATGTTTAACAACCAGCTATGTGAGGGAAGCTCATTGGTAGCATTTACTTTGATAGAAACACTCCCATAATGATCAATTTCAAGCAACAATGAGATATCACTGAATGCAGAGTTTGGAAAAGATGCTAACAGCTGGCTTTCCAGAGCCAATAAGAGCTGGCTCAAGAACACTACTGTCTCTATCCAACCAGCCAACCATCAGTACACAGCAAGTCTAATAAAGACAACACAACATGAAAGTTAAAAGAGGAAGGGGAAAAAAAACCACCTCACAACTATTTATATGCAGTCATCTGTATGCCAGCCATGGAGGTTGATTATTATTTGTGGGCTGATATGTACAGGTACAAGAAGGTGCCAGTTCAATGATCCTGCAAGCTGGAAGGCATCAGTTCTGCCTGTTGCCCTTATCAGTTATTAAATCTTGTGGCTCTCACTCCTGGTGCCAGTGACGAGAAAAGGACAACTGTGGCACCTTCTTCAATCACAAAGGTTTCACTACCAGTAGGTGATCCTTTCAAATTTTTAAAGATCTTCCTTGTCATCATATTCCCTTTGTTTTGGCACAAAACACCTCCAAAAGTAAAGGAGGAACAAAATTTTGAAGCCATTTCCTGAAAATTTATGCTATATTCTCAGTGCCAATGACTCTCAAATAGGGTGCACATGATAATTACTTAGAGTCATCTTCATTTTGAAAGAGAACTACAGGTGATTCTGATGTGGTTGATTCCTGGACCACAACATTTGGAACATTGTTTGATGATGTAGCTATTTCCCTTCTGCCCTCCCATAATTTCACATCACAACCACATTGCTAAGATACAAATTAGGGTAACTAATGTTATCTATTCCTGCAACATTTCCCAGTGTGTGTATAATGATGTCTGAGATGACTTTAAGATAATTCTGTATAGGCAATGTGATATAAAAGGTGTGCTAATTGATTTTACTATCATTGGTGAAACAGGTATTATTCAAGCTTTTTGATGTGAAAGAAATATTTTAAGACAATCCCTTCTAGTCTTTAAACAGGAAATAAAATCGAGCAAGCCCTGTAGCCAATAACCTTAGGGATGGTACTTGAGGCTTTATCTCTAAAAGATCTCGAGTCCAGTCATTGGCACTCTCTCTGATTGCCTGATGCCAACCACAAATTTAATTTAACCCTGCCTGTATTGTTAGTTCTGCCTTGAGTGACTCTTTCACGCGGGCTGTGATCAGTGCCTTTGTAAGGGCAGACTCCTGAATTTTATTGAGATGGCATTGTCTTATGCTTTATTAATAATGAATTTCTGTTTAGTAAATGTCCCATAGTTATGTCCAAGACTTGCTTTCCTTATAATCTGGTAGTGAGGTTAAGGAGGCATAGTTCGTCTTCATCCACTCTAACTAATAGACACTACACTAATCTACCACAAAGGACCTTATAACTGTGCATGAAAAATTGGCTTAGGGCAGCTCTTAGGTTGTTTGGGGAAACACTTAATCCCTAGATGCTCATTTGAAGAGAGAAGACTTGCATGATCAAATAAACCTAGGAATAGCTGCATAGTTTGTTCCCCTCTTGGAAAGTGTATATTACCAATTTAAAGGCTCTGAGAAATTTTGGATAAAGAAATATATTTTACTTTCATTTAGTCCAGCATTTTCCAAACTTATTTGATTAAAGATTTTAAATTTTCATGAGAATAATATTTCATGGAATACATATTTAGAATAGAATTTCCCAGTACTCTGGTGAAAATCTTAGCTGTGAAGGGGAACATTAAGAATAGATAGGCGGATAAGTTTGGCATTTCTGACTTCAAACTTACTTTAACCATATTTATTTGTACTATTAAATGTAAAGAATTTGAATGGATTTATCAACAGTCATCGAGGATAGTCAGATGGTATTCAAGTTCCTACTTGAAATTTTAGCTGCATTTGACAGCTCAGTTTACGATTCTTTACCTAGAATTCTCTTGACATAACACAAATGAAACAGCTGTGTTTTAAAATAAGCATCAGATCTCTGGGACATACTACAGTAATGGAAAGATCAAGTTCTAGAGTTAAGCTCTCTGGGTGGGAATCCCAGTCCACCACTTTTTGGCATTATGACTCTGGGCGACTTAACCTCTCCAGGTCCTTGGTGTCTGACGTGTAAATAAGGACTATTGGAAAGATCAAATTTCTGAGACAAAAAAGAAAGAATGCGTTAATTTTAAATGTTAATTCACATTATTACTTTTTTCATTTTACCTAAAATTACCATTGTACCAAGTAGCCTCTGACAAATTTACTTTTTCTCCAATGAACAATCCAATTTTTCTCACACAGAGTATGATTTATTATAAAAGATTCAGATTTTAATATTATTCTTTGGGATATATACATATAATATATACTTTAAAAATAAAATTTCTATATAATGACTGCTAAATAGTTTAATTTTGCTATTTCTCATCTTTTCATTTCAAAATACTTAAATGATTTTCAAAAACCTGCCTCTCAAATAATTGATTTCTCTGTGGGGTTTTTCATAGTTTCCAAGAGTTTGAATATTTCATCAATTTTATCTTCATCTAATTTTTAAAGCCATTTTAGAGATATGGTTTCTCTTTTCATCATCAGAGGCAGGATAGAAAGATATTTTAAAAGAGCAGAGGAAAATTATTTGAATTCCTATTATTTTGATTCTGTGAAGTAACAACTGGCAACCTTTTTTTCTAGGAGAGAAAAGTTCTCTATACATATGATTTCCCTCTATTTCAATGGATTCATGAGATGAGCAACAACTGCATTGATGTTTTGAAAGGAAACTATGATGCAGAGGTCTTGGGAGGGAAAATGCTGGTAATTTGTGCCATTACCTTGATAACTTTACTAACGTGACTGCAGGGTCTGACTCTTACCCCCCGAAGGCCTAAAGGTTAGCTTAGGCAGGCTGAGAGTAAGCTTACATTAAGCAGGCTCAAAGAAGCTAGTGCCCAAAGGCTGAGTGTCAATGTTTGGGTTTATAATAAAAATGCATCTGCTACAGAGACCAGAACACTCAAGGCAATAAGCCTAGCACATTCTCATCCAATAGGCACACCTCTATGGGAAGAAAGAAAAATTATGACCACGAGGCTGAAGAGTGGACATGGAAATGGAACAAAAGGAGTAAGTTAACTTGAGGGATTACTAGTAAGAGACCTAATATAGCAACTTTCAAAATTGGGTTAGATTTGACACTGGGAAAGTGATTTCTGAAATTTTCCAAGTAAGTTTCTTCCCTTGCCCAGAGTTAAATGAGCATAGGCAAAATTTTCTTTAGGAATTTCCCTTTTCTTTTGCTTAAAAAGCCTATCAATCATCTTCTGATTGACACATTCTTTCTTTAGCTATAAAAATAAATTCAATTTAGCTTCAGTCTTGCAATTCAGAAGCCTGTCTTTCTTTTTAAGTGACACATCCCTAACTAAAAACCAGTAGATTATTTTTGTACTTTAAAAAATGGAATTTTATTTCCTTTATTTATAATTTCTAGTTGGGTCTCCCCATCACCACCACCTCCCCTACACATATAAATCTGCCCTTATAATATGATCATCACCATTAATTACACAGTTGTACAAAACC
Organism: Hippopotamus amphibius kiboko; assembly: GCF_030028045.1. NCBI lineage: Eukaryota > Metazoa > Chordata > Mammalia > Artiodactyla > Hippopotamidae > Hippopotamus > Hippopotamus amphibius. The sequence continues at coordinate 32,884,927 of NC_080187.1, read as the reverse complement.
AGAATTAGGAATTTAAAAGTTTCCTTTTGAATACTCAGGCAAAACAAATTTATTTTATTGTGAGGTATAAGACATGCTCAGAAATGCTGAGACCTTGTAAGAATATCATCTTTACAATTTAAGAATCTGAATAGATTTTTAATTTTACTATCACTAAATCTAAATTCTAAATTTTGATTCTGTTTTCAATATGGAACTCAGATAACAGAAAACTACAAATGCTCTTATTTACCATTATGGAGTACAGGAAAGAACAAAGAAAATCTTCAAGCAAAATATATATATTTTTAGGTTAAGAAAATAAATACATACACACATTCATGCATTCACAAATATGTGCACATTTATGTCAGTTTCAACCTAAAACCAGAAATGTTAATTAAATTAAATGTTTTTCCTTTTCTGCACGACTTACTCTTTTCGTATGCAATATGATTACAGGGACTAATAATTACAAAATAAAATAGCTAACTTGTCTTTTATATCAACCAAAGCAAATCAAAACAAAATGCAGAAGCCTGAAAATAAGAAGAGTTTATTTGGGGTCTTAAGAACTGCAATTTGGGAAACACGGATTCGCGTAAAACTGAAAGAGTGTTCTGGGAAAGAGAAAGAATCAGGGGCTTATAAAGGCAAAAGGCATGAGGCTGTACTCTGACACGAGAAAGGAAATATTTGTCCTTAAGGGGTGGCTGTCACCAGTCGTTTTAGGGTAAAGGTCAGATAAGCAGACAGGCTGTCATGGCTTATTTTACGGTAAGGGCTCCATAAGTCTCTTGAGATTCTGGTAGATGTTCTGGATGCCTTTGCTGGGACAATAAGTGGTCAAAAGGTTAAATTCCATCCAAGCTGAGACTTGTGTAAGTTACACTTCCTCAATGGCCTCCTGTCTCCTCTCTCAGCAATATCAACTCCATTTTTATTTTCCTCCCACATTAGCAAATGGTTCACAGATATTTCCTATTTACACAGCAGTTAGTTTCTTTGTGAAGCAGTAAACCAGATGTTTGGAATTAGAAAAGACCTAAGAGTACTGTCACTCTGCCCTAAAACAACAGCTATGCTTCAGTCCTCCCTTCTTTGGAATCATTGTCATGACCCAGGATGGAAAAATACGCCCAAGCATCTAAAACTTTGAAAAATAACCAGGAAGTTTAGGAAGAGCAAAGGGCACAAGTGCCAAATACATAAGATCATCTATTCAGGCTTACTCTTTTCATTTGTGCATAAGAGTGAAGTAACTGGATTATATAAATTGTACATGTGTAAAATATGCTATATGATAACAATATCTACTATAGCTCGCTCTCTCTCTCTAGGCTATACCTGGAGAAGGCAGTATGTAGTGAGTGACAGCAGTGCTCGAAGCAAGCCGCCAGATAAAATTCCCGGCACCACCATTTGAAAGCTGTATGACTTCGAGCAAGTTATATTTATGTACTTTAGTTTCCTCATCTATAAAATGTGGGTAATATTAGTACCTATTTTATTGGGTCATTGTGAGGACAAAATGGGTATATGTAGGCAGAAAGAGAGAGGGGGAGGGAGAACTGGACTTAGTCCCTGTTGTAAAAAGAGGCAAAACTTTACCAATCTTAGATTTTCAACTGGGACTCTTTAGCAAAAAGCAGACTAACAAAAGAAAACCAGTTTATTAACACTTTCAGCACACATCACACATCATGGGGTAGAAATCTAAACAAAAAGTAACTCAAAATGATGGCTTAGAATTCCTGCTTACAGAGCATCTTCAACAAAGAACAATAAATTTGTAGAGAAATGACAGGATAAAGGGAAGTAACTTAGGCTTCCAAGGTCAGCCAACTATGGGAAAGTATATACAGGAGGAAACTAATGGATTAAGATTTGTTTGCAGTTTCCTCTAGGCTGATAAGAATGTCTTCTTTCCTCCTGGTACAGGGAGGGAACTTTTCACAAGGGAGTTTTGTCTCCTACTTTCAGAAAGAAAAAGGAGGGTCAGAGCATCCTTCTTGTATCTGCTGTTTCTTGGGTGCCTTTAATCAACATGCCAAAGCAGCATATTTGGGGGTGACATATTCTGGTTTCCATCACTGTTATGTAATATGACAACATCAAATGGTAGCAAGGAAGTAGAGTAACAGGAATTCTCATATTTTGCTGAGTATAAAATGGTATGTCCACTTCTGAAAACCATTCTTCAGTTTTTATCAAATTTAATGTATATTTACTGTATGATGCAGTAATTCCACTCCTAGGTATTTGTTTATTTATTAAAATTTATTTATTTATTAAAATTTATTTATTTATTTATTGGCTGCATTGGGTCTTCGTTGCTGCGCACGGGCTTTCTTCTAGTTGCAGTGAGCGGGGGCTGCTTATTTTGGTGGCTTCTCTTGTTGCAGAGCACGGCTCTAGGCACGCGGGCTTCAGTAGTTGTGGTTTGAGGGCTCTAGAGCACAGGCTCAGTAGTGGTGGCACACAGGCTTAGTTGCTCCGTGGCATGTGGGATCTTCCTGGGCCAGGGCTTGAACCCATGTCCCCTGCATTGGCAGGCAGATTCTTTTTGTTTGTTTGTTTGTTTGTTTTAAGAACTTTTATTGAGATACAGTTAACAGACAATAAACCGCATATATTTAAAGTGTACAATTTGGTATCCCAACCTCCCAATTCATTCCTCCCCAACCCTCCCCACTTTCCCCACTTGGTGTCCATATGTTTGTTCTCTACATCTGTGTCTCTAGGCAGGTAGATTCTTCACCACCACGCCACCAGGGAAGCCCCCACTCCTAGGTACTTACACAAGAGAAATGGAAACTTACATTCATGAGAAATTTTGTTCAAGAATGCCCATAGCAGCTTTATTCACAACTGGAAACAACCCAAATGTCTGTCAACAGGAGAGCAAATAAATTGTAATATATTCGTACTACTCAGCAATAAAAAAGAAGGAAGAGCTGAAACACACCAACAACATGGACAAATCTCACAGACATTATTTTGATCAAAAGAGGCCAGATACTACAGAGTACATATTGTATAGTTCAATTTTTATGAATTTCAACAGTAGGCAAAATTAATTTATAAACTAATTTTTAGAGACTGAAAAGTGGTTACCTCTCATAGGGTAGGAAGGAGTGACTTGAAAGGTATACAAGGAAACTTCTGCAGTGACAGAAAAGGTCTATACTTTATCGGGATGTGGGTTACATAGAGACATACATTTATCAAAGCTCATCAAACCATATTCTTTAGATGTGTGCATGTCACCGTGTTAAAAACTAAGAAGAAGTCCATTTCTCCATCTGTCTGGAAGGATGTCGTTGTTGAGCTGTCAAGGAGAAAAACTACCATGGCTCCCAGTTCTTTGACAAAACCTCAGATGGCCTTCTGGCCAAGCGTCTGCGATTTCATATTATTGGAGCATTCATTGTTTCCCTGGGAGTTGCAACTTTCTATAAGTTTGCTGTGGCTGAATCAAGAAAGAAGGCATATGCAGATTTCTACAGAAATTATGATTCTATGAAAGATTTTGAGATGAGGAAGGCTGGTATCTTTCAGAGTGCAAAGTGATTTTGGAATATAAAGAATTTCTTTGGGTTGAGTTCCATGGAAGTTTGTCACTTACCTGTGTTCCTGAACTATGAAACTATGAATTATGAATATCTGGACTAAGGAATAGTTTCTCTTGATAAATAAATTATTAACCAAAAAAAAGGCTAAGAAGAATTACATCTTTATGGAATAAGCAGCTACTTCATCTCTTTTTTAAAAAATATTTATTTACTTATTTAATATTTACTGATCATTTACTTTATGCTAAACAGTTCTTACATACACTGTTACAAACACTCTCATATTATTTATAATTAGTCTATGGTTTAGGTATTATTATTATCATTATTACACAGCAATAATAATTTAAATAAGATAAAATAATATATAAATAAAATAATGATAAAAATAAATTATTGTTTTAATATATTGGCTTATAACAAGTTACATAACTTAGCCAAGCTCACACAACTACTAACAGATATTGCTAAGTTTAGAAGTCTTATCACTTACAATGCTATCCTGTCTTCCTTACTTCAGACTGAGTTTAAGATGTAATCCCGTAACTAGACCAAATCATGTTAACTGTAGTTCACTGGGATGTGTATTTTTAAAAAATATTGTTTTAACAGTAGCTGAGACATAGAAACAACCTAAGTGTCCACTGATGGATGAATGGATCAAGAAAGCTGTGGTATATATAAAAAATGGAATATTATTTAGCCATAAAAAATGAGGAAATCCTACTATTCGTGACAACATGGATGGAACTTCAAGACATTATGCTAAGGGAAATAAATCAGCTAGAGAAAGACAAATACTATATGATCTCACATGTGGGATCTAAAAGAAAAACACAAAAACAAAAAACCCAAACTCATAGAAAAAAAGGGATCTGACTTGTGGTTAGCAGAGGTGGAGATCTGAGGTAAAAGGAATTGGAGGAAGGTGGTCAAAAGGTACAAGCTTCCAGTTATAAGATATATAAGTACTAGGGATGTAATATACTACATGATGACTATAGCTAACACTACTGTATGATATGTGGGAAAGTTCTTAAGATGGTAGATCCTAAGAATTCTCATCACAAGGAGAAATTATTTTTCTTTATTCTTTTCTTTTTATTGTAACTATATGAGAAAATGGATGTCAGCTGAACGCACCGTGGTAGTCATTTCACAACATATGTAAATCAAATCATCATTCTGTATGCCTTAAATGTATACAGTGATATATGTCAATTATTTCTCAATGAAACTGGGGAAAATATTTTTTTTAATTTTTGACATAATTGCAGACTTCTGACCTACAGAACTATGAGATGATAAATGGGTATTGTTATAAGCTGCTATGTATGTTTGTGGTAATTTGTGGTAACAGCAGCAATAGAAAAATGATACAGATGTCTTGCTCTTCTTTAGAGTGGGCACCAGCCTCTGCCAAAGCACTTTCCAGGCAGGATGATATGGTAACACTCAAACATTTAGTACCATGCGCTATTCACATTAGATGTTAAGTACACTTCTCTAAAAATAAAAAAACAATGTTTTACTGAAGGATCTTTTGGTGGCTAGGAGCAGGAAGCTAGTCAATCTACTCAAATTAAAGGGAATTTGTCATAAGAATATGAGAGGAAATCTCATGGACCACCAGTACAACTAAAGAACCTAGTTGTTCCACAAAAGAAAAGGGATCCAATAGTACTCCTGGAAAAGGTTCCCCTCACACCTTCAAGCCAGAGCAGAGTCAGAATGAACACAAAAATAGATCATTGTCAACAAATTAGTTAAAATTAAATTCTTCTTTTCCATGCACACGCTGCACTTGCATGACATTTGATTAAAGCCCTCTATAAACCTGGCTATGTAGGAGCTATGTAATTTAGGATTTAAACAAATAACTGGTGGGAAACAGGGGAGGTGGGGTGCAAGGTAGTACTTTGGACCCATGGAAGTAGAACTCATGGGTCTTCATGATGGACTGAGTGTAGCGGTGACAGAGAAGGAAGAACTGCATGATTCCCAGCATTTTAGCTCCTCTGTAAGCTCCAGGAGGACAAATGCAGTATCTTTGTTTTCCTTATCACTGTATCTATAGTATTATGCCCCTAATAGGTACTTGATAAAAATATTTGTTGTTCTGTGATAGAAACCCACTGCATATTTCTTTTAGCAAGGGAATGATGGGATCAGATTTGGGATTCAGACAGCTAACATTGATAGCAGTGTGGAGGTTGAGCAAAGCTGAGGGGGTGTGGCAGAGACTGAGAGCTGTCTGTCAAAGTCCAGTCTCCTTTTCTTCCTGAGCATACAACCAGACTACATTTCCCAGCCTCTGAGTTCAGTACGGCCATTGTGAGTATGTTCTATCCAAAGGAATGTAAGATGGAAGTGATGGAAGTGTATGCACTACTCCCATCGCAGCACCTTCAGACCAGACTAAGACTTTTCCTACTTTCTCTTCCTGGTAAAAAATCAGAACCCAGCCTTAATTGTGCAAATGAAGAAAATGTCCTAGCCAGTGGCAGAGGCCCAAGACAGAACGAGTTTGGAACCCTGAATCACTCTGTGGAGGAGAGTTGCCTGCTAACTTGGAAACCTACTCTGGAATGAGACGAGAAATGAACTTACTGCTCTTTAAGCCACTAAATTTTGTAAGTCTTGATTTTCTACCAACATAGCCACTCTTATTAATGCAGGGTAGGAGAGAGTGACACTAGGAACAGGGCTATTTTAATAACACAGGTAAGAGATGATGAAAACCTGTGATAGGGTTGAGGGGTTAGGTGAAAAAAAGATATGGAGCTATTTATAAATACTCAACACAATTGCTTTCATTTCAAATTTCTTAAAATGCTGACACTTCTTTAGCTCACTCCTGGGCTTTCTGCAAGGAGACTTTTATATCCACCGGTTAACTAAAACTATTCTTTCAAAAATTATTAGACACAACCACACACATTCAACTTTTAAGCAAGAAAAGAAAGAGCAGAAATCCAAATCTAGAAGCATTTGGAAAATATAATACTCAAACAAATGAGAGACATTAGTGACAAGTAATAGACTCAGTTGTTGAAACAATGTGATAAAAGACAAAAGAATGCAAATTCTATATAATGCTTTGAAGTGGAGAAAGATGTGGAAGGCTGTTAGTTTTTTTGGGGGGAGCGGACAGTAGACATTTGTTAATATTTGTAAACATTATTTCCACCCCCCTTTAATAGACAATAACTGTGGGCTATTTATATTGTTCCCAATTTAACCTAAAGTCTCAGCAATAGGGATTTGGCTAAATCGAGTATAGTAAGTCCATGTAAGCAAATAGTCTGCAGTCACTTCAAACTGTAATGTACATAACACTTATTAAAATGAAAATATTCAGACTATATCGTTTTTTAAAAGATTAAAACACAGTAAATATAGTATATTCCCATTCATTTACATTTTATGAGTATGTAGAAAATGGATGAAATCGCACCAAAATGTTAGAGGTAGTTATCTTTGCTTGTGTGATTAAAGGTGGTTTCTTTTCCTCATTTTTATTTAGAAATAAAAAATTTCTAAAATTTACTACTTTTTCTAAATTAATATGTATTATTTAATTATAATTAAAATTAAAAATAATAAGATGCTTAATGTCACTAATCATTAGGGAGATGCAAATCAAAACCACAGTAAGATACAACCTCACTCTAATTAGAATGGTTACTATTAAAAAAAAAACAGAAAATAATAAGTGTTGGTGAGGATGTGGAAAAATTGGAACCTTTGTGTAGGTGGGGGTGTAAAATGTTGCAGCCACTATGAAAAACAATATGGCAATTCCTCAAAAAATGTAAAATAGAATTACCATATGATCCAGCAATTCTACTTCTGGGTATGTACTCAAAAGAATTGAATGCATGGTGTCAAAGAGATATTTCTACACCCATTCTCATGAGATTATTATCCACAATAGCCAAAAGGTGGAAGCAACCCAAAGTATTCACCAAAGGATGAATGAATAAACAAAATGAGGTATATACATAAATGGAATATTATTCAGCCTTAAAAGGAAATTCTGACACATTGTACAACATGGATGAACTTAGAGGACATCATTAATTGAAATAAGACAGTCACAAAAAGAGAAATATTGTATGATTCTATTTATATGAGGTACCTGGAGCAGTCATATTCATAGAGACAGAAAGTAGAATGGTGGTCGCTGGGGGCGGGGTGTGAAGGGGGGATTTCAGGGAGGAGGGAATGAGGAATTGTTTAATGGGTATAGAGTTTCAGTTTTGCAAGATGAAAATCGTTCTGGATATTGGTTTCACAGCAACATGAATGTACTTAACACTACCAAACTGTACACTTAAAATGATTAAGCTGGTAAATCTTATGTTTTGCATATTTTACTAAATTAAAAAGTTTTAATTGAAAATAAGCACAAGTTGAGGAGTTCTTTAAAGGAGAGTGAGTATACAAGAAAATAACTCACAACTACTATTTCAAGAAACCTTCCCTGACCAAGCCAGCTCTGCTGTGTTTGTTCTTTTCTGTGCCTTATCTATTTATTTTGTATTTAATCACTTTGATCTTTTGGATAAATAACTGATTTTTGTCATGTTTTTGCATGCATTTAGATTATAAGCCCCTTCTTTTTTTTTATTTATTATTTTTTGGGGGGTACACCAAGTTCACTCATCTGTTTTTATACATATATCCCCGTATTCCCTCCCTCCCTTGACTCCCCCCCACCCTCCCTATAAGCCCCTTCTGAATAGACATTCTTTTCTACTTTATTCTCTTCTCTGCAAATAGTAAAAGTTTATATTTTAGAACTACGCAGATTTTGGAAATGCAAAGTTTTCATTGTGAATCACTAGTAAGAATGATTAAAAATAAGAACTAATGGATGTGCCGACTGCAAGTTCTGGATTTTTACATTGTCTAGTCCAAGACATTCTTTTAAGGTCTTCTCAGCTGTTACTCAGGATCACAGTAAACAACACAAAAGATATAATTCACAAACAAAATCTTAGCTGTCCCTCACACAGTCAACCAATGTGAATAATAAAGTTACATTAAGATGGATCTGGAGAAAGAGTTTAAATCCCTTGTCTTTTGCCTGCAACTTGCCTGAGGCTTGGCTGAAACAAGTGCCTGCACCTGCTGCTCTACAGTTCACTTTGCCTCTTTCTCAGGCATCAAATTGTGTTTCCTTCAGCTTGGTTCATCCAGGAGGGTTGGAAGACCAGGTGTAAGCATATGTGTGCTCAATGCTCACTGACATTTTACTTCTTTGAATAAAAAAAAAACAACCATATTTAATAAGAAAAATTCAATATAATATAGAGGAGAGAAGAAGGAATAAAGGGAAATTGACATTTGCCAAGAGTGTACTTCATGCCAAATTCCATATGAGAGTCTACTTTAGTATCGAGTTATTGTTATGTAACTCTTAATTTTAAGATTAGAATGCTTGTTTCCTCATTTGGTGTAAGAAATTTTATCTGTTCATTCTATACATATTGAGGGAAATTAAATTTAAATTTATTCATAAATCTTGTAATATTTAACTAGCTACTATGACTTTACAGACCCTGGTTATAATTAACATAATCCATGTAAAAGACTTAACTCTGGTTGAGGAAAAAGGCACTTATATTTCTTTTAAAATCAATTATGGTGCATGTAAAAATAAATGATGATTGTAAGAGAAATATTTTAAAAACACATTATAGAACTAGACTTCTGTGGTTGTTTTCTGAATTCACAACCCTCCCCAGCACAATAAACTTATCTATTAACCCTTATTTGAAATTTGTTTAATTATTTCATCACAGAATTCTTGTAGCAAGAATGTTAATGAAGTAGGAATATTGCCTTTCAATGAAATTTATGTGCCAATTTGGTGTTATCTGGGGTATGCTAATGCAAATACAATCTATTTTTTTGTTACAATTAAATATTCACCGTAATGGAATTTAAAATGTAGCTTGAAAAAAAAAACTCCTAAATGTAAACTATTTGTGCAATAATTTTCTAGTACCTCACTCCTCAGACTGATAATAGCCACCTTAGCACACGTCTAAAACAGCAGCATCCCAAGTTCTTTTTGTTGCCTTTTGGGAATCACACAGTTTCATTTTTCACTTAGAAATCCCATTAGTCCAACTACTAGGGTGAGTCAAAAATTATCCGCACTCCAGGTTACATTAAAACTTCTGTTGGCCACACTGTGTTATCAGCGCTCTCTATTCAAGGCTACTGTCTCTCCAGTCACTGCTGTGCAGGTGTGAACGTGTTACATCAGTTCATTAGTAACTGTGGTAAGAGCAAAAATGGATGCCCCACTTGTGATTTGCACGAAAGAAGAGCAGCGTGCAGTGATTTGTTTTTTGTGGTCTGAGGGTGTACCTGGTGCCATTATTTATCAAAGACTTTGTTCATAGTATGGAGAAAGTGTTTTGTTGTGAAGAAGTGTGTATGAATGGATAGAGATGCTTATTGAAGAGCTGAAGCTAAACTTAGGATTAAATACAGAGGACTGTTATCCAAGGGTGTTGTGATCTTGCATGACAATGGATATCCACACACTTCTGGCCACACTGTCAACACTGCAGAAACTTCATTTTGAGGTGTTAAGCATCCTTCCTATAGTCCTGATCTTGCGCCATCAGACTTCCACCCATTTAGTCCCTTGAAAGCAGCCCTACGAGAATGAAGTTTCACTTCTGATGAAGAAGTGAAGATAGCAGTGCATTCATGGCTCACAGCTCAGCCTAAAACATTTTTTTTAAGGTTTATTTATTTATTTTTATTTTTGGCTGCAGTGGATCTTTGTTGCTTCTCCATGGCATGTGGGATCTTCCCAGCCCAGGGATCAAAACTGTGTCCCCTGCATTGGCAGGTGGATTCTTAACCACTGCACCACCAGGGAAGCCCCTAAAACATTTTTTAATGAGGGAATACAAAAGCTTGTTGAGGACTTCCTAGGTGGCACAGTGGTTAAGAACCTACCTGCCAATGCAGAGGACACAGGTTTGAGCCCTGCTCTGGGAAGATTCCACATGCCATGGAGCAACTAAGCCTGTGCGCCACAACTATTGAGGCTGTGCTCTAGAGCCCATGAGCCACAACTATTGAAGCCCATGCACCTAGGGCCCGTGCTCCACAACAAGAGAAGCCACTACAATAAGGAGCCTGCGCACCACAATGAAGAGTAGCCCCGGCTCGCAGCAACTACAGAAAGCCCATGTGCAGCAATGAAGACCCAACGCAGCCAATAAATAAATAAAATAAGTAAATAAATTTATTAAAAAAAACAAAAGCTTGTTGATATGGACAAAGTGTATTGAAAAGCAAGGAGATTATGAAATTATTGAAAAATGAAGTATCTGTCTTTTCTAAAAGTTAAATAAATTGTACAGCTAGAGTGCAGTTAATTTTTGATTCATATTATAGGATTTTCACATTGTCCTATTTCAAGTCCCTCACACATTGTACAAACATTCAAGAAATGAACAAGTATATCCATCTTCAATCTTAGGTTTTTGATCTTCACAAAGAAATTGTATGTAGTATATTTACAAATACCTGATAAAAAGACATTTTAAAAATGTTTTTTGATGACTAGCTATAGTAGAGAATCACTTGTGGAACATATTTATGGGCCAGGCCTGCAGGAGGAGCACATTACTTCCAAACACCTAAGGGTAAATATAAATCTAAAATTTTTAAAAATTGATTATTTAAAATTTTCCCTAGTGCCAAAAGGGAAAAAGACATTTCCCCATCTTCCTTCATTTTAGCATTTCCTTTAGAAAATTTGAAGCTGTAAATGCTTTCCCTGTATCCTAGAGCTGTATGTAAATTTTTTAAAGCCAAATGAGCTTCTTGTCAGTTTTGCATCTCAAGAACTCGAGGTTTGGGAGGGGGCGGGGGGGGTGAAGGGGAAGATGAGACAAAGCGAGAGAGTAGCACAGACATATATATACTACCAACTGTAAAATAGATAGCCAGTGGGAAGTTGTTGTATAACAAAGGGAGTTCAACTCGAGGATGGAAGATGCCTTAGAGGACTGGGATGGGGAGGATGCGGGGGACTCGAGGGAGGGTGGGGGGGGGAGTCGAGGGAGGGAGGAAATATGGGGATATGTGTATAAAAACAGATGATTGAACTTGGTGTACCCCCCAAAAAATAATAAATAAATAAATAAAATTAATAAAAAAAAAGAACCCCTTTTTTGGAGCCTCCTTTTTGAAATGTGAACCTCAAGGAGCATGATTTCCTTAGCTACCTGTTCTAGCCTGGGTGCTTAGCCACAATATGTGACTTCCCACTTGTTGAAAATATATGAGAAGTTTTATTTTCCCCTTTGATAAGGATAATTAACATGTGTATATAAAAGGGTGAGATTTCTTTTTGATTTTGCAATCTCTTTAGCCACTAACTGTGACAGGCATGATTTAATGCTTATTCAATAATAAAACTTTTTTCTTTCTTAAGTACCTTTGTGAGATGTTTCCTGTGTTGACAGTAAATTTAAGTATTTTCTCAACACTCATGTTCTATGGGCTAGTACACAGTCACAGGGCCACAGCTAGAGGGGGAATACAGAGAATATAGCTAAACTGTGTGCCCAGGTAAATAAGGGCCCGGGTTTTACAGAGAGGAAAACTTCTCTACCAATTTAGGTCTGACTGGTTACTGGTTGGTTGACCAGAGAACTCACAAGAGTGCTCAGTAGTAAGTAATTCCCTGAATAGTTGGAGATAAATGTTTATATACCAGCTTGAAAAAGGAGGATGGTTTAGGGTTTCAATGGGAAAGTATGTTTCCCACTGAAAGGAAGGTTCTATTTGTTTTTTTTATATTAATGGCAGCTGAGTTTATATCAATACTTTCTCATGTTAAGGGTTAGTCTTTTTCCAAGAAGGAAACTTTTTTGGAGGAGGGTCAATGGCAGCTGTATTTTCTAGAGGTTCTGCTTAAGTTCAAATAATATTTCTTTCTGTGGCCACTGATTGTTCAGATGTTTCCAGTTTAAAATAATTTTCAGACTGCTTTCATACCAGTTTGGTGAGCTGTTAATCCCTCCAGCTTGATAAACAACTAGCTAGCTTCTGCATCAGCCGAATATCAGATTCACATGTCTTCTCCAACACAGAACATACTCAACCCTTATCCAATGAAGAAATCCTAAAGTTCCATCCAGTCACTGTATTTAGGAACAGAGTGACTTGGTGCACAACCTCTGCTGAAGATCTTGTCTCCTCTTGGCAACAGATAACCCAGCACAGGTATTAGATTCGTACTGACCCTTACGTAAGCAGAAGTAATGTACACCTCCTTGTACAGACCTGATTCCACGAGTGATTCTCCATATCCTTTCTCCTTCTAACGTCTTGATACAGAGGAGCTAGATGCCATATTTATATGGCTTTTCTGATTAATTTTTGCTAATATATAGAACACAAGGTGGTTCGAATAGGTTAATATACACATGGACAAAATTTCACACACTTTGATACCCAGGGCAGAAGTGGTCATTTGAAAGGGGCCATCTGCTGATCTTGGAGAGCCTCTCAGAGATGAGGGAGGCAGCTGGGACTCCCCTGAGGGCATAGACTCTGGAAGCAGCCTTTCTGAGGGGCTTGTTCCACCATGAGGATGCTGATGCTGTCAAGAGCCATTTTGGAATCCTCCCACTAGCTTACTAGTGCTGACCTGGCCCTGCCCATCAGGCAGTTAGCACCAGTCCTGGGGTACCCCAGGGCAAGCAGCTAGCTGGGCAGGGAGATAGCCCCACCTACCAGCAGACAAGCTGCCATAGGACCTGAGCCTGCAGCCAGCGGGGGACCCAAGCCCCGCCCACCAGCAGGCCAGTGCCAACTCCAGGAACCCAGAACCTGCAGCCAGAAACCCCAGGACCCGGCTTCACCCACCACTGGGGAAACGCCAGCCCTGGGACTGCACCAACCCCTCAGCCAGACGTTTCGAGACCAGGCCCACCCACCAGCAGGCTGATACCAGCCTCAGGACACCTTCAGCACCTCAGGAACCAACCCCTCCTCCCAGCAGGCTGACACCAGCCCCAGGACCCCTGTGGGCCAGGCTGCACCCACCAGCGGGGTGCCACTAGCTCTGAGACACTGTACCTTGCAGCCGGCCACCCTGGGACCTGGCTCCGCCCACCAGTGGACCAGCAATAGCCTGGGGACCCCCCCCAGGGCTCTGTAGCCAGCTGCTTTGTAACCCAATCCCACCCACCAGCAGGCCAGTATTTTACTAGTCTCAGATGTGTACCATAGTGGTGGGTGGGGTTCGTACTGGCACATAGATCAATGCAACAGAATAGAGAGGCCAGAAATGAACCCACACTTACATGGGCAATTACTCTATGACAAAGGAGGCAAGGATACACAATGGGGAAAAGACAGCCTCTTCGATAAATGGTGTTAGGAAAACTGGACAGCTATATGCAAAAGAAACAAACTACATTACTTTCTCACACCATATACAAAAACAAACTCAAAATGGATTAAGGACCTAAATGTAAGACCTGACACCATAAAACTTCTAAAAGCAAACATAGGCAGTACACTCTTTGACATAAGTCTTAGCAATATTGTTTTGGACCTATCTCCTCAGGCAAGAGAAACAAACGCAAAACAAACAAATGGAACTACATCAACCTAAAAAGCTTTTACACAGCAAAGAAGATGATCAACAAACTGAAAAGGCTGCCTCCTGAAGGGGAGAAGATATTTGTAAATGATATATCTGATAAGGGGTTAATATCCAAAATTGACAGAGAACTCATATAACTCAACATCAAAATAACAAAAAACAAAACACTAACAACCCAATTAAAAAATGGGCAGAGGATCTGAATAGACATTTTTTCCAAAGGAGACATACAAATGGCCAACAGGCACACAAGAAACGCTCGATATCACGAATCATCAGGGAAATGTTAATCAAAACCATAATGAAATATCATCACACCTGTCAGGATGGCTATCATCAAGAAGAACACAAATAACAAGTGTTGGTGAGGAGGTGGAAGAAAGGGAACCCTTGTAACCTGTTGATGGGAATGCAAATTAGTGCAGCCACTATGGCAAACAGCATGGAGATTCCTCAAAAAATTAAAAATAAAACTACTATGTGATCCAGCAATGCCACTCCTGGGTATTTATTCTAAGAAAACAAAAACACTAATAGAAAAGATATATACACCCCTATGTTCATTGCAGCATTAGTCACAATAGTCAAGATATAGAATCAACTTAAGTACCCATTGGATAGATGAATGGACAAAGAAGATGTGAGATATATATATGTATATATATATTTTTCCCAATGGAATATTACTCAGCCAAAAAAAAAAGAATGAAAATTTGCCATTTGTGACAACATGGATAGACCTTGAGGGTATTATGCTACTAAGTGAGAGAGAGAGAAAGACAAATACTGTATGATTTCACTTATATGTGGAATCTAAAAAAGCAAAACAAATGAACAAACAGAAAACAGAAACAGAGTCATAGATACAGAGGACAGGTGGTTGTGAGAGGGGATAGGTGAGGGGATGAGTGAAATAAGTGAGGGAAATTAAGAGGTACAAACTTCCAGTTACAAAATATATCAGTCACAGGTATGAAATGTACAATATGGGAATTACAGTCAATAATTATGTAATGTCTTAGTATGACTTATTGCAGTGATCACTTTGAAATGTATAGAAATTTCAGATCACTATGTTGTGCACCAGGACATAACATAGTGTTGCAGGTCAGCTATACTTCAAAAAGCAAACAAACAAACAAATCCATAAGAGACCAGATTTGTGATGACCAGAAATGGGGGGGGGGGGGAGAGGAGTAATTGGATGAAGGTGGGCAAAAGGCACCAACTTGCAGCTATAAGGTCAATAAGTGCCAGGGGCATCATGTACAACATGGTTAATATAATTAACACTGAGCTGTGGTATGTATGAAGGTTGTTAAAAGAGTAAATCCTAGTCAGATATAGAAAGACAAATACTGTATGTATCACTTAAAACATGTGGAATCTAACTACTGGGCATATACCCAAAGAAAACCATAATCCCAAAAGAAACTTGTACCATAATGTTTATTGCAGCACTCTTTACAATAGCCAGGACATGGAAGCAACCGAAATGCCCATCAACAAATGAATGGATACAGAAGATGTGGCATATATACACAATGGAATATTACTCAGCTATAAAAAGGGATGAGATGGAGCTATATGTAATGAGGTGGATAGAATTACAATCTGTCATACAGAGTGAAGTAAGTCAGAAAGAGAAGGACAAATATTGTATGCTAACTCACATATACGGAATCTAAAAATGGTACTGATGAACTCAGTGACAAGAACAAGGACGCAGGTGCAGAGAATGGACTGGAGAACTCGAGGTATGGGAGGGGGCGGGGGGTGAAGGGGAAGCTGAGACGAAGTGAGAGAGTAGCACAGACATATATATACTACCAACTGTAAAATAGTCAGTGGGAAGTCGTTGTATAACAAAGGGAGTCCAACTCAAGGATGGAAGATGCCTTAGAGGACTGGGACAGGGAGGGTGGGGGGGACTCGAGGTGGGGGGAGTCAAGGAAGGGAGGGAATACGGGGATATGTGTATAAAAACAGATGATTGAACTTGGTGTACCCCCCCCCAAAAAAAAAAAACATGTGGAATCTAAAAAATAAAGCAAATGAATATAACAAAACAAAAACAGACAGATATAGACAACAAACTAGTGGTTACCAATGGGGAGAAGGAAGGGAGGAGGGGGAAATCAGAGGTAGGGGATTAAGAGATACAAGCTACTATGTATAAATAAGCCACAAGATATATTGTACAGCACAGGGAAGGTAGCCAATATTTTATAATAACTTTAAATGAAGTATAATCTATAAAAATTTTGAACCACTATGATATACATCTGAAACGAATAAAACGTAAATCAACTGTACCTCAATAAAAATAAAAATTTTTAAACCTTTTAAAAATAGTAAATCCTGAGTCCTCATCACAAGGAAAAAATATTTTTTCTTTTATTTTGTATCTGTATGAGATGGTGGATGTTCACTAAAATTATTATGGTAATCATTAAGAAAAACAAGCAAACAAAACAAAAACTCAGGAAGAAATCTAAACAAAAGGGCAAGAACCTACATTTATGAAAAACTATAAAAGTTGGCCAAAGGATGTAAATTTGTTTCCTTCTAATGAAATGAAGAGAAAGATATTCTATATGGCCTGGGTTGGAAGACCCAAATATAGTGATGTTTCTTTTGCCCAAATTAAATCTATAAATTCCAAAGCAATGCCACTTAAAATCCCAGTTGGATTTAAAAAAAAATAGAACTTGACAAGATGATTCTAAAGTTCCTTTGATTCACTGTAGCATTGTTTTAGCAAGGGACTAGAACTACTTAAATGTGCATTGGGAGGGAACAATAGGATGCTAAGTAGTTATTAAAAAGAATGAGGCAGAACTATAAATATTGACATAGAAAGCTTTTCAAGATCTATTGTTAAATGAAAAAAACAAAGTACAGAACAAAGTGTATACTATGCTACAATCTGGACCAAGAAGGAAGGAATGTGTATATGTATTGATACCTATGTATATGTACACACACACACACACACACACACACACGCTTGTATATCTAGAATGTTTCTGGAATGATACAGAAGAATCTAGTAAAGGTGGTTTCCTCTGAGAAGGGAATTTCTGGAACTGAGGGTCAGAGATGGGAGGGGAAACTTTTCACATAGCCTTTTGTCATCATATGCATGCATTAATTAAAAAGAAAAAATCTTTATGAAACAAAGATTTGGAAGTGTATGCACAGTTGGACGTCTGTGCACAAGAATAGGCAAAAATATTCTGACAAAGAAGATAATGTAGGGGATAGATTCAACTGAATTTCAAAATATACCATAAAGTTCTAGTAATTAAACTCTGATAGCAGACCTAGGATAGATGAATAGATCAATGAAACTAAGAGATGTACACTGTGTTTGTCCAGATTCTCTGAAAACCAGAACGTGAGCTGTCTCCCATCTATTGTGGGAAATATCTGCAAGGAAAAATGAAGAGTGAAGGAAGGGGACTGGGAATGCACAGTCAGGCAACAACGCGGACTGCACCCCACCCCACCTCCGCCCTGCCCCAGAAATGAGAGAAGGAAGGCACGAAGGTCTTAGCCTGCAATGCAGCTCTAAGAAAGCTTCAGAGAGTGGAATGGTGGATTAGCAGGGACTGGGGAGTGGGAGAAATAGGGAGAAGTTGATAAAAGAGTACAAACTTTCAGTTATAAGATGAGTAAGTTTTGAGGCTCTAATGTAGAACACAGTGTCTATCCTTGATTATAGTGTATAACTGGCATTTGCTAAGAGAGTAGAAATTGTGTTCCGACCGAAAAAAAAAAAAAAGTAAATATGTACGGTGATGAATGTGTTAACTCAATGGTGGGAATTCTTTTCATATATATCTATATCTAAAATACATATTTTTAATGAAACAAGTTCAGCTAGAAATATATGCAAAAGATATATATATATAATCATATTGTACAGTTTAAATATATTACTATTTTATTTGTCAATTATACCTCAATAAAGTTGAAGAAAAAGAGAAAGTTTCGACAGGCCAATGGGGAGTCTTCCAGCCAAAGTGATTTGTCAGAGGCATCCTTGTCTCCTAGAAATGGACCTGTCTTAGTAAATAGTCACTAACTGGGAGCAACCCATGGGAAGTGAGGCCTCAGAGCAAAACAATGTTGGATTTCAGGGGTAAGAGTTGGAGCTGATTCCGGCAGTAAAAAGCTGAAAGAAGGACCCCAGTTCTTGTCTTCTTTGAAGAAAGAATTCAGCAGAGAGACTAGGATTGTGAAAAAGATAAAAGTGTTTATTAGAAGCAAAATACATGTGAAAGAAGCAAAGTACGTGTGGAAGGGCACACAGACGAGTTTGGAGTTGCCTGCAATAGGGGCAGCTTAGGTTGCTTATATAGGGGCAGTTTTCCAGGGTTTTTTTCTGGCCAATTATCTCCATGTTTGGTCCTGGTGTGGGCATGCATCTCTCAGCCAAGATGGATTCCAGCTGGCATCTTCTCCCTCCTTTTGTCCTTCCCCTAGACTAAGGGCCTTCTCTGCACATGTGTCAGACTGTAAATCCACAAGAATGCACCCAATCAGGGCCCAATGCTCTAGCTCATGAGGTATCCCCACATGAAGCATCAGCAGGAGACCAGCAGCAGCGGCTCAGCCCAGGGAAACAAGTTACCCCTGCTCAGCCTCGGCCCTGTCTCCTACCTCAGAGCTGCTGGTAATTACTCTCCTGCAGTAAGAAATCTGAGATCTCTACACACACACACACAGAGATATATATATATATATATACACACACACACACATATTTGTGTATATATATACATGTGTGTATATATATCAGAACTTAGTACATGATGAATTTGACATTTCAGCTCAATGAAGGAAAAGATGATTCAATATATAATGTTGGGATCATTGGCTTTGGATTTGAAAATCAAAATTTTACTTAATCCCAACCTAACGTTTAAATGTTTTTTTAAAACACCTTAGAAAGAAAATGTAAAACAGTATTTTCTTGGCCATGTAATGTTTAAGAAAATCACTAAACCCTAAATCCATAATAAAAAGATTAATCATTAGATTTTATAAAAATTTTGATATGGTGAAAATATATCATGACGTTAAAAAAAGGCAAATACCAGATTGTTTACACACACACACACACACACACACACACACCAAAAAACAGTCTTGAAAAAGAAACTGAAATTGTCGTTGAGCTATGAAATACTTGTCCTTCTTACGAACAATCAGGAAAATGCCATTTAAAATAATGAGATATTTTTAGTTATCCAAGCAGACTAAGATTTTTTTTTAAACTAATAATACCCAGTGTTAACGGGAAGCAAAGAGAAAAAGCACTCAGATACTTTGTTAAAGGAGGTGTAAATTGGTGCAGCTTTTTGGGAGGAAAATTGGACGATGGTCCTCAAAATTTTAAGTGCCTATATGCCTTATCTTGGAATTCAAAATCTAGAAATCTGTCCAAGAAAAATATTCATACATATGCACAAAGATATATGAACAAGGATGTTTAGTGTGGGCAATGCTTATAGAAGCAAACTCTGGAAACGAGCTAAATGATTGTCATTAGAAGAATACTAAAGGAACATTAGAGGATATAAGTGATTGTGGTTATATGCAATGTATTCCATATGGAGTAAATGATGGTACTTATGTACAATATATTATGTTTTATGGAATATTACGACTCCATTAAAAAGAAAAGAATGCTATAGCTTTACATATACTAATATGTAAAGATCTCCAAGGTATAGTATTAAGTGAAAAATCAACGTGTGGAACGATGCTATGATGACTCCTTTTGTGTTAACTTTTAAAACAAAAGAAAAATTTATATAGATAGTATATGTTAATAAATATAATTTTTTCCAGGCAGAATCACATGCTGTCATGTTCTTTTCTGAGCGATTTCTATTTTCTAGCCATGAATGATTGTTACTTTTATTATTTAAAAAATAGCAATAGATGGGCAGTGAGATTATCGGCACCTCTTTTTCTCTGAATTTGAAAAAAATAACAAACTATCTTTTTTTCTTTACATGGGATCCTCCTGGAGCAGGGATCGAACCTGTGTCCCCTGCATTGGCAGGTGGATTCTCAACCACTGTGCCACCTAGGAAGCCCCTAACAAACTATTTTTAAATAACATCTAAAAGAAGAAAAACTTCATAGTAAAAAAGCAGAATCTGATCCCTATGGTTTATTGCTACATGAAAAGAGAAAACTGTACAGCAAATGTATTATAAGATCCCCTTCATTAATCAAAAACACACACATACATACTGAACTATGTAATACACTTGTATAAATATGGATAGATTGTTATAGATATAGATGTATTGATATTGATACAGCTATGGATATAGATGTACACCCATACACCAAACAGTTAATAGGGCTGATTGGTGAAGAGGGAAATGATACTGAGGGGATACATGAGGGAGGACTTCAACTGCATACACTTTACTTCTGTATTGTCTTTAAGTTTTTCTTATTCCTTATAAGGTTACAGATTCACTAGAGTGTAACTAGGGCTTTCTCTATGAGAGCTTAAGTTTTTTTTTTTTTAGGACTTTTATTGAGATACAGTTAACAGACAATAAACTGCATATATTTAGAGTGTACAATTTGGTATCCCAATCTCCCAATTCATTCCCCCACAACACTCACAGATTTCCCCACTTGGTGTCCATATGTTTGTTCTCTACATCTGTGTCTCTGTTTCTGCCTTGCAAACAGGTTGGTTTGTACCCTTTTTCTATAGTCCACATACATATGTTAATATACGATATTTGTTTTTCTTTCTGACTCACTTCACCCTGTATGACAGTCTCTAGGTCCATCCATGTCTGAGAGCTTAAGCTTTTATTCAGTTCTAGATGATTATCAGCTGTTGTCTCTTCAGCAGCACTTCACTACCATCCCTTCTACTCTCTTGGAGCTCCTATGCATCCAGATCTAGATCTGTTTTTTTTTTGTTAAGCTCTTTATTGGAATATATTTACACTCTTGTACCAGTTTTTGAGGTACACCAAAGTGAATCAGCTGTATTTATACATATATCCCCACATCCCCTCCCTTCCACGACTCCCTCCTACCCTCCCTGTCCTGGCCCTCTAAGGCATCACCCATCATGGAGTTGATCTCCCTTTGTTATACAGCAACTTCCCACTAGCTATCTATTTTATAGTTGGTAGTGTAAATATGTCTATGTTACTCTCTCACTTCATCCCAGCTTCCCCTTCGCCCCCCCACCCCCCCAACCCCGTGTCCTCCAGTCCATTCTCTGCATCTGCATCCTTATTCTTACCCTGTCACTGGGTCCATCAGTACCATTTTTTTTTTAGATTCCATATATATGAGTTAGCATGCAGTATTTGTTTTTCTCTTTCTGGCTTACTTCACTCTGTATGACAGACTCTAGGTCTATCCACCTCATTACATATAGCTCAATTTCATTCCTTTTTATGGCTGAGTAATATTCCATTGTATATATGTGCCACATCTTCTTCATCCATTCATCTGTTGATGGACATTTAGATCTGTTTTTAAATTTATTTTTAGGAAGCTTTACTGAGATATAATTCACATACACATAATCATTCACCCACTATTAAATATATATTTGGAATGTCTTAAACTGTCTTGCGTGTTTCTCAACTGTTTTTTCATATTGTGAAAACAATCCTTTTGATTCTGTGGGTGCTCTGGTTGAATTTATCCATACTATTTCCCAAGTCTTGTTTTTTTCTTATAGTGTTTATTCCAGTCTTGTTTATTGAGATTTTTATTTCACTATGATTTTCCTTTTCAGTAGTATTAGTGTTTCATTATTCTGTTGTCTTTTATGAATGGTCTTCCTTCACTCATTTGAAAATCTTAAACTTCTTTTTCTCTATCATCCATTTCCTCAAGAGTGCGTCTTCCATTTGTACTTTGAAATTTAGTTTGAAGACTCATCCTGTGGGATGTTTCTTGTTACTGTTTTCCATTGTTTGGCCCCACCCATCCAAGTTTGGTCATCCTTCAGTGTCCTCTCGACGACTGACCAGGATACCCTGTCAAGAGACAGCACCCATGCCCTACTTTATCCCAGTTCTGATCTTGCCTCAAAAACAGCAGCCAGTCCAGAACTGATCCCCACTTCCCTTTGACCGTCTTGGAAGCTTCAGTGGGAAATACAACCTCACAAAAATTCTGCCTTCCTGCCCTCCTCCCTCTTGTTAAGTCATGTCCCTGTACCTCTGGGGTATGCCTGCCACTCCCCCTCCCTTGCTGCAATGATCAGTAATCTGAATACAGTCTTTAGTAAATCAGGCTTTCACAACATAGTACATACAGCCTTCTGTAGCACAGTCTTGGTTTGTTTTTCTTTTTAGATGATGCACTTCTTTAGGCAGAAATCCTCCACTGTCTTACATATCCTATATATCTTGGGCCTGGCTACTTTGGAACCACAGTGCTAATCCTCAGGACTAGTAGGAGAATTAATGGGCTTATCTTTTCCCATCTCTGGTTATTCACCCCTCATGTACTGCTCATTTCCTTAACTTATATTATTATAGGAAGTCTGTCCTCACCCTCACTAAAATGTGAACTCCAAGAAGGTAGGACTGAAGTTTCATTCATCTTTATATTCTACACATTACACAATCCTTCACTCAAAGGATATGGTCATTCATCATATTTTTACTGAGGTGGGCCTTGCTCTTTGCCAGGAACTGTTAGAGCTAAGGATCTATTGAGAGCAAAACCCAGTCTCTGCTCTCAAAGAGCTTGCAGTCTGATGGAGATTACAGACAACTAAAATGGCAATTGTAAGAGCTGATGGAGGGACTTGCCTGGTGGCACAGTGGTTAAGAATCCACCTGCCAATGCAGAGGACATGGCTTCGATCCCTGGGCCAGGAAGATCCCACATGCCACGGAGCTACTGAGCCAGTGAGCCACAACTACTGAGCCCACGCACCACAACTACTGAAGCCCGCACACGTAGAGCCCATGCTCTGCAACAAGAGAAGCCACTGCACTGAGAAGCCCTCGAACCGCAACAAAGAGTAGCCCCCGTTTGCCTCGCCTCAACTAGAGAAAAGCCTGCACACAGCAACGAAGACCTAACACAGCCAAAAAAAAAAAGAGCTCATGGGTTTAGTACAGAATGCTGTCGAACGTGGTTTAGGAGATCAAACGAAGATTTGTGGGAGCTTCCATGTTGGCAATCGAGTGGAGATTTAGCGAAAGGGGCCCCCTCAGAGAGCATGGTAGCTCCTTGCTTCTTTTCTCATACCTTGCCCTGTGCATCTCTTCCATCTAGCCGTTCCTAATTTGTATCTTTTGTAGTAAATC
Source organism: Hippopotamus amphibius kiboko (assembly GCF_030028045.1). Taxonomy (NCBI): domain Eukaryota; kingdom Metazoa; phylum Chordata; class Mammalia; order Artiodactyla; family Hippopotamidae; genus Hippopotamus; species Hippopotamus amphibius. The sequence continues at coordinate 32,861,378 of NC_080187.1, read as the reverse complement.
AGTAATATATTATTGAAGCGGGAAAACATAAGAAAAAAAAGAAGAAATGTCAGTACACAGGAATCAGTGAATGAAATAAATTTTTATCGTATATGTTGGGATGAAGAAAATTGATTAAAATAATCAATAAAAGAAAAAAACTTACAAAAAAGAATCAGTGTAAAATAAGAAAAAAAAGGAATTCAAAATTAAGATCTCTTTAAAAAAAAGGGAGAAAAAGAAAGATTTATGGACTCAAAGGACATTGCTTAGAGGCTGCCCTGGGTGTCATTTCTCCAACGTGTGTGTGTTTGGACCCTGACCTACACTACCTTATTCTGTAAGCAGCTCTTTGCAGGAAACCCCCCTCTGTAGGAAGTCCCTTTCCTTGCCACTTTAGCAAAGCTATATTCTAAATTTTAACCAGTTATTCTGGCCTGAGTACAACTTTCAAATCTTTTAATCACACAGTGCCTTGCCTAACTTGTCAGTTCTTTCTGTAGATCAAAGACGTAGGAATGAAGAATAATTAACACATGACCAGATCTTTTCCCCTATTAATATATGACCAGATCTCTTCTCTAGCTTCCCCTTCAGTAATCTCAAACTGTGTAACCAAACTGTGTGAACAAGATAACAACTAGAGGAAGATCACAAGAAGCCCACGAGCCTGCACGCAGTGGGGGATGGCGACAACTCGGATCCCCTATCTCAGTGATGAACGGAGATTACTTCTCTCCTTTTCTTTAAAACTTTCATGGCCAAGCAGAATCTTCAGAGCTTGTTTTTTGGGGACACTGCGTCCACCATCTCCCCAGATTGCCGGCACTCTGATTAAAGACAACTTTCCTTTCCATCAGTGTTTGTGAATTTGAGCTTGTAAGTGGCTAGCAGCGGGGCTCGATTCAACAGCAAGTGTGTAATCCCCCTTCCCCTCCTCCCACCCTCACCCTGACCCTCCACCCAAGTTTTTACTCTCCCATTGTACGCATTTCAGTGCACTAAGTCCCTTCTACACCTACAAATGGGGACAGGGGCTGCAGCCCTCTTGCTTGCTGGGGACTATGGTAGACACTATGCATATTTCTTAAATGATAAATGAAAGGAAATATTTGGAACTGAAGCTTTATGTCATTCCTTCCACATAGAAGCTTGTCCCCACCACTCCACAAGCCCAGAGTCACTCTGTAGTCTCGGCCAGACTCTGCCAACTTCCCAGCGTTCCCCTGAGTTCCCCAGGGTGCTCCCTCAAGCACTAGAGAGCATGGAAGCATTTTACATTGGATTGTGCTCATGGTTACACAGCGATATAAAATTACTAAAGTTTATCGAGCCGTACACTTACAATGGGTGGATTGCATGGTCTGTAAATTATATCTCAATAAAGCCATTAGAAGTTAAAAAGAAGAGAGGATTATGAATAGCTCTGGGAACAAATCTACATATAGTGTCTACCATAGAAATATTGGGGTTTTTTTTTTCCCATAAATGGAATTATATTTTACATATTTTTTGCAAATTGTTCTTTTTTATAATAGGTACCAGAAGAGATCTTGATGCATAAGACACATATTTCATCGATTTTAAACATATAATTTTTCCCATTTTAATGTGAACACATCTTACAACTGACTCTACATGGGTATCAAAACCTGAGAATGGGTGTCAGTGGCTTGGGAGAAAATCCAAGAAACTATAATAGAGGAACACTTTTTAAAGAAATGTTGATCAAAACTACAATGAAGTATCACCTCACATTGGTCAGAATGGCCATCATCAAAAAGTCTACAAATAGTAAATGCTGGAGAGGGTGTGGAGGAAAGGTAACCCTCCTGCACTGTTTGTGGGGATACAAATTGGTGCAGCCACTATGGAAAAGTCTGGAGTTTCCTTAAAAAACTAAAAATAGGGTTACTGTATGATGGAGCAATCCCACTCCTGGGCACATAGCTGAGAAAGACAAAAACTCTAATTTGAAAAGATACATGCATCCCAATGTTCATAGTAGCACTATTTACAATAGACAAGGTATAGAAGCAAACTAAGTGTCCATCAACAGATGAATGGATAAAGAAAATGTGGGATATATATATATACACACATATACACAATGGAATACTACTCAGCCAAAAAAGAATAATGAAATATTGCCATTTGTAGCAACATGGATGGACCTAGAGATGATCATACTAAGTGAAGTAAGTCAGAGAAAGATAAATATTATATATCACTTATATGTGGAACCTTAAAAAAAGATACAATGAGTAGATCCTAGAGTTGGTTATCTATTGTTACATGTAGGTAGTCTGTATCTGTTTATCCCAAACTCTTAATTTAGCCCGTAAATTAAGAGTTTGGGATAAACAGATACAGACTACTACATGTAAAATAGATAACCAACAAGGATCTACTGTGTAGAACAGGGAGCTATATTCAATATCCTATGATAAACCATAATGGAAAAAAATATGAAAAAGAATGTGTATATATATACACAACCTTGTAAGTCAACTATACTTCAATAAAATAAATTTTTTAAGAATGATGGGTCTTACAATTAATATTATAGTAAATTTAATGTAATTATTATTACTTAGTATGGTTACTTTATAGTTTATTTAAACACTGTTTATCAATATTCATGCTCCAGTAACTCCATATGTGCCTTTTGGTGAACATGCGTAAGTGTTACTCTAGAATAGATACATAGGAGTGGAATTTCTAGATTGAAAGGATTGCACATTTAAAATTCTCTTAGGTACTATTCTCTAAAAGGTTATATCAACATAAATGTGCATTAACAATGTACTGAGGTAGCCATTTTGTGACACAATGCATGTTTTTTGATTAATACATTTTTGCTAATCTGGTCCTGAAAAATGATATCACATTGTTTTATTTTTTTAATATTTATTTATTTATTTGGCTGTGCCTGGTCTTAGTTGCCCTGTGAGGGATCTTTTAGTTGCCACATGTGGGATCTAGTTCCCTGACCAGGGATCAAACCTGGGCCCCCTGCATTAGAAGTGCAGAACCTTAGCCACTGGACCACCAGGGAAGTACCCCATTAGTTTAGTTTGTTTGTCTTTTAACTTTGATTTTGATATCATGTAGAAGACAATTTTTACATAGTTAATTGCCATTCTTCTGTATTTGCATAAGGTATTAACCAAGATTATAAACAAATTTCATATATTTGCTTTTAGTACTTGTATAAATTCTTATTGTTAAGTTCTATAATCCATTCAGAATTTATTTTTCTTTATTTATATTCTAAATGGATAGATAGCTGTGTTAATACCATTTATGACTTGTATAGCCTTTCCCACCAGTGCTTAATAGTTCTATTTATGCTTGAACTCTATTTTGTTCCTGTGTTAAAACTGTCGATTTCTTCACAGAAATGTACATTTTAAATTGCATATCTTTAACTTCTGGTAGAGCAAACCCCATCAATTTGTTCTTTGCAAAAGTCTCTGGACTATTCTTGAGCAAGTCTCCTTTCAGACAAACATTAGAATCAGCTAGTCAAATTCCATGAAAAATCCTATTGGAAATTCAATTGGTATATATTGATTCCTCCTCTCCTATCTCTCTATACTCTCTCTGCGTGATTATATCCATTCCCAAGGCTTTAAATACTATCTGAAGGGATTATGATTATGTGTACCAGAATTCTAGGAAAGGCAAGTTTAATAGGGGCATAAATGTGAAAAGTAAGCCTATAAAGTTTCTAGGAGAAAATATAGGAAAATGCCTCTTCATGACCCTGGGGTAGGCAAGTATTTCTTACAGTGCAGTTTGCTAACTGGACAAGAAATAATTGATGACTTGGACTTCATAAAAATTAAAAATTTCTGCATGCTAAATGACACTTTAAAGCAGTGAAACAGCAAGCTACAGACTAGAAGAATATGTTCAAAATAAATACATCAGACAAAGGACAGGTTAGTAGAATATATAAAGAATTTTCACCAATCAGTTATAAAAAGGCAACACAATTTTTTAAATGGGCAAAAGATTTGAATAGAGGCTTTACAAAATAATACATCTGAATGACTACTAAACTTATAAAAATGTGCTCAACAAGGTGAGATCATAATGAGATACCACCCCATATACACCAAAATGGTTAAATTTTGAGTGGTAATTCTAAGTATTGAGTTGGCCAAAAAGTGCTTTCAGTTGTTTTTTTTTTAAGATTTATTTATTATTTTTTAATTTATTTATTTTTGGCTGCATTGGGTCTTCGTTGCTGCGTGCAGGCTTCCTCTAGATGCAGCGAGCAGGCACTAGTCTTTGTTGCGGTGCTCAGACTTCTCATTGTGGTGGCTTCTCTTGTTGCGGAGCACAGGCTCCAGGCATTCGGGCTTCATTAGTTGTGGCACAAGGGCTTAGTTGCTTCGGGGCATGTGGGATCTTCCTGGACCAGGGCTCGAACCTGTGTCCCCTGCATTGGCAGGCAGATTCTTAACCACTGTGCCACCAGGGAAGTCCCATGCCTTCACTTTTTAAGTAAAAATAAAAGACACATTTTTCATTTTCACCAAGAACTTTATTGAACAATGTATTCACCCTTTTGTTCCACTTCCTTCTGCCATTTTTCAGGCAACTTTGTAATTCCATCTTCCCAAAACTTTTTAATCTTTTTGAGCAAAGAACTGTTCCAGCTGCCTTTTACAGTCTTCCAGAGAATTGAAGTTTTTTCCAGTAAGAGAATTTTGTAAAGACTGAAACGTATGAAATCTGAAGGTGCAATGTCTGGTGAATATGGCAGATGAATCAGAACTTCCCAGCCAAGCTGTAACAGTTTTTGCCTGGTCATGAAAGAAACATGTGGTCTTGCCGTTATCCTGATGGAAAATTTTGCATTTTCTGTTAAATAAATCTGGATGCTTTTCATTGGGTGCTGCTTTCAGTTGGTCTAATTGGGAGCAGTACTTGTTGGAATTAATCATTTGGTTTTCCAGAAGGAGCTCATAATAGAGGACTCACTTCCAATCCCACCATATACACAACATCACCTTCTTTGGATGAAGACCAGCCTTTTGTGTGGTTGGTGGTGGTTTATTTCACTTGCGCAATGATCTCTTCCCTTCCACATTTTTTTACAGTATCCACTTTTCATCATCCGTCACAATTTGTCTTAAAAACGGAATGTTTTCATTACGTTTAAGTGGAGAATTGCATGCGGAAATATGGTCAAGAAGGTTTTTTCGCTTAACTTCTATGGAACCCAAACACCAAAGCAATTAACATAACCAAGCTGGAGCAAATGATTTTCAGAGTTTGATTTGGACATTTTGAGTATGTCGGCTATCTCCCACATGGTATAACATTGATTGTTCTCAATTAATGTCTCGATTTGATCACTATCAACTTCAACTGGTCTACTCGACTGTGGAGCTTTGTCCACCAAGAAATCTCTAGCACAAAACTTCGCAAATCACTTTTGACACATTCGATCAGTCATAGCACCTTCTCCATACACTGTAAAAATCTTTTTCTTTTTTTTGCATTTTTGTTGCATTTCTACCTTTCTTGAAATAATAAAGCATAATATGCTGAAAATGTTGCTTTTCTTCTTCCATCTTCAATATTAAAATGGCTACACAAAAATTCACCAATTTTGATGTCTTTTTTTAAATGCACGCTGATATGACAGCTGTCACATACAATCTAACAAAATTGTTTTGAATGAAGTAAAAGACAACTAAGTGCTACTAGAGCCATCTCACGGAAAAAACCAAACGAACCTTTTGGCCAACCCAATATTTGTGAGGATGTGGGGTAATGGGAGAGAGCATAAAATATAAAAACCACTTTGAAAAATTGCTTGGTAGTTTCCTATAATGTGAAGTGTGCAGCATAATAGAGAAATTCCTATGATAAAGCATTTCCCCTTCTAACCATATACCCAAAAGAAATGAGAGAGCATGTCCAGAAAAGGACTTGCACAGGAATGTTCATAGCAGATTTATTCATAATAGCCCAAACTGGAAAGAACGCAACTTTCTATCAACAGAAGAATGGACAAAGAAATTGTGGTATATTCATACAGTAGAATACTACACAGCAATATAAAGGAATGAGCAATTGATATACATAACAGTACACACTGTATGATTCCGTTATAGGAAGTTCAAGAACAGACAAAACCACGCTATGAAGTCAGAATAGTGGTTGCCTTGTGCCATGGCAGGGCGGTCTGGGGAGGGAGGGTGCAGGGCATGGAAAGACAGGAAGGAAACACGAAAGAATTTCCTAAGGCAAAGGACTACTGACTGAAAGAAAATTGCACAATATAAGAGTTATGAGCTAAGTTTCATTTTGGTTCTTACTGAAGACTATAGCCTGGGAGACAGTCTTTCAGTAGCTCTGAGGAACTGCTCTGAAAAGATAGCTGGGAGGCTAGTTTATACATGATTTTTGGCTGTGGAATGCATGCAGTCAAGTATGCATCTTGGTAACAGGTTACTGCCAGTCACCCAGAATAGATATACCAAGTTGATTTTGGTGCTTTTCTATGTATGGGAAGATGCAAGAAGCCTCATTCACTAAAATCCTTCCTGAGATACATCTAACTATCTAAGGGCCTGTTTGTCCAAAGCACAGAGAATCCTGTTATCATTTTAATTCCCTCTGTCTGAAGCATAGAGTGCACTGTCAGTCAACGACTGCAGCTGGTTAATCTTTGCAGAACTGGGTGATAAACAATGCTGTCTGTCTTTCTTTGTTTACAGGACGTTTCTTTATCTTGAACTAGACGATGGTTGCACAAGTATATATGTTTGTCAAAATTCATTAAGTTTTACACTTAAACATGTTCATTTTTCCATATATAAAGTATACTTCACCAAAGCACTGTTAGGATAAAGAGTTGGAGAAAGGTGACAAGGGATGTTTGTGTGATTTCTGAAGGGAAGTGTAAAACACATTAATGGGCTTTAAAAGTTGACAGCATGCATTCCTTTTTAAATTTAATTTTACTCTGAAACTTTTTGATTTTTTTTTAACTGTGTTCCAGCACTAGGACTCATTTCACCCGATAAGTTTCATTTCCAGAACCGAAATAGAACTGAGACAAGGAGAGAGAAGAAAAAATTGTACATGATGTACTATGATAAAGATAGAAATAGACTTAATTACTTAACAAAAAGCCTGTAATAGAATTAACTAAGTTGTGGGTAGTGACAAATACAGGAAAAGAAGTATTTCTCTAGAGGGAATGTGAAGGATACCTTGGAGGAAATCTTTAGAGAGAGAGTGTGAGCTGAGAGCCCTAATTAGCTGTATATGACCTCAGGGAAGTCACTTAATCTCTCTGCGGGTGATTCTATTTTATACATTTTCTTATAAGCTAAATGATAGGATTGAACTAACTGAGCTCAGAGCATCATGTTATTAAAGTTATACAATATAATGATTAATATTCCTGAGTCATCCAGAAAAGGCTAATTTCTATTCTCTGTATTTAGTTTCATAAGGCAGAGAAGGATGTAAAACATGATTTGTAATAATAAGTAATTATTGACATATTGAATGCCTCCTCTGTGCCAGGTAATAGGCACATATGCTAGGCAATATGTTTTCATTGTCTTATTTAACTTTCGCTTTAATTAATTAATGCCTTTTATAACTTGTATTGGATCAAGTAAAAGTGTTTTAAAATAATATATATATATTTCATCATCATAATAATGTAGCGTTATTGCAGACAACTGAGAAAAAAATAGAAAATCATAAAGAAAAAATAACCTTGTCACTCTGAAAGCAATTATTACCATTTTGGAACATATCTGTTGAATGTTTTATACACACTCATTTGTTTTAGTTTGTTTTCTTTGGTTTTATAAAACTGAGATCAAGTTCAATATAACTTTTGTATCCTGTTTCTATTTTTTAAAAAACATGATTTTTCAATAACCAATAGCATTACATTTTGTAAATATAATAGATTAGATAATCCCTTATTGTTGGCCAGAGGAAAAGTTTTGACACCAATAATGTAAATTTTAGTTACATGAAAAATCCCCAGGGGCAATGTCTCTATTAGGGTTCCCGGGGGGGGGGGGGGGGGGGGGGAGGGGGAACAGATGGCACACTTCCAGAGAGTAATTTGAGGAGAGTTTAACACAAGATCTGTTTACAAAAGACTGGGCAGGGATTAAAGAAGCCACAAGTAACCACACAGTATATGATCAAACGGCTGATACCATCCATTGGCCTGAAGTGGCAAGAGGAGTGAGGAGAGACAGTTACAGGAACCCGGAAACCAAGAAAACTTGGTGGAAACCCCTACCTGACAGAAGCTTAATAAGCACTTGGTTGAGGGAGTAGCCAGTCTGCAGGGACACCAAAGAAGGAAGCAAGGGGATAAAAGCCAAGATACTCCACCTGGCTCTGAGCTCCTGTCCATGCGCTCCACTCAGTCTGTCCTCCTCAATCAGAAGCCATGGGACCAGGCAGACTTTGGTGTGGTCCTCATAGGTTGGCCCCCTTGGGTATAATACATGGTAAAGAAAAGTGAAGACTGCATCTGGAAGAGCAAATGGAATTCCAAACACATGAACTTTCTTGATTTAATCATGCTTATTTGCCAAAATTTATCTTTGTAATGACCTGGTCTGGAAATCAGAGAAATTTTCTCTTGAGAAGTGATGTTGAATCTGAGATCTAAAGGATGTGCAGGTGTTTAAAATGTGATGAGTTCAAAGAAGACATTCAAATGGCCAATAGGTATATGAAAAGCTGCTCAACATCACTAACCATCATGGAAATGAAAATCAAAACCATAATGAGATATCACCTCACACATGTTAGGATGGCTATAATCAAAAAGACAAGACATAACAAGTGCTGGGGGGCTTCCTAGGTGGCGCAGTAGTTAAGATCTGCCTGCCAATGCAGGGGCCACGGGTTTGATCCCTGCCGCAGGAAGATACCACATGCCGCAGAGCAACTAAGCCCGTGAGCCACAACTCCAGAGCCCATGAGCCACAACTATTGAGCCCATGTGCTGCAACTACTGAAGCCCACGTGCCTAGAGCCCATGTTCCACAACAAGAGAAGCCACCACAATGAGGAGCCCATGCACCACAATGAAGAGTAGCCCCCACTTGCCACATCTAGAGTAAGCCCTTGCACAGCAACGAAGACCCAAGGCAGTCAATAAATTAATTAATTAATTTTAAAAAACCACAAAACCCCACAAATGTTGGTGTGGATGTGGACATAATGTAAGCTGTTGGTGGGAATTTAAATTGGTATACCCATTATGGAAAACAGTATGGACTTTCCTCAAAATGTTAAAAATAGAAGTACCATATGATCCAGCAATCCCACTCCTTTGGTATATATCTGAAGAAAATAAAATCAGTACCTCAAAAATATACATGTATACCCATGTTCATTGCAGCATCATTCACAATAGCCAAGATATGGAAACAACCTAAGTGTCAATGATGGATGAATAGATAATGTGGTCTATATAGACAATGAAATATTGTTCAGCTATGAAACAGAAGGAAATTTTGTCATTTGTGACAACGTGGATGAAGCTTGAGGTCACTATGCTAAATGAAATAAGCCAGACAAAGACAAATACTGCATGGTATCATTTACATGTGGAATCTTAAAAAAAAAGCCAATTTCACAGAAACAGACAAGGGTGAGGGGGAAATGAGGAGATATAGGTCAAAGAGTACAAACTTTTGGTTATAAGAAGATTAAGTTCTGAGAATCTAATGTGGAGCATGTTGACTATAGTTAATAATATGGTATTATATACTTGAATATTGCTGAGCGAATACATCGTAAGCATTCTTATCAGAAAAACCAGAGTTAATTGTGTGAGGGGTTGGATATATCAATTATCTTAATCTTGGCAATCATTTCAATCATTTGATGCAATGTATTAAATCTTCTTTGTACACTTTAAGTATATAAAACTATATTTGTCAATTATTCCTCAATAATATTGGAAAAAAAATTTAACTAAAAAAATAATGTTATAAGTAAGGAAAAGAACACTCTAAAGCAGAGGGAATAGCATGTGCAAGGTCCCTGAGGTGAAAGAATATTCAAGAAACTGAGAGAAGGCCAGTGGGTAAAACAGAAGGACAAAGGAGAGAACAGAGTCAAAGAGAAGAGAGCAAAGATTTTGGCAGGGTCACACTGTGGATTTCACTAAGGATTTTGGTTTTTATCCTTAAAACAAAGGTAAGCCATTGATAGGTATTAGGCATCCAATGACAGATTGGATTTTGTGTCTCAAGAAAATCACTCTACTCTGGGGAGAATGGATTAGCAGGAAGGGAAAAATGAAAGGGATGTGGCTATACCAGTAACTCAGATGAAAGCTTGAACTAAGGTAGTGAGTGGACATGGTGAGACAGAAAAAAAGTCTAAGAAATTTTAGGGACATGAAACTGACAAGACATATATATGGGATATAGCAGTGTGGAGGTGATGGCAGTGTCAAGGAATGTACTAGATTACTTGCTTGTAAGATTAAATGGAAGAAAAGCTTTTTGGAACTGGGAAATCACAAAATGATTCATAATAATTAATCAAAAAATGAAAAAGGAGGAGGGGGAGAGGTGGAGGAGAAGGAGGAGAAGGGTTGGCTGTTTTTTAGTGAATTAAAGTCTGTATACTCCAGAAATAAAAGAAGATGGTTCAGAAGCTGAACAGTGAGAGCAGAGACCATTTCTAAAATTTAGCATTTGTTAAACAATTATTAAAGGAAGGTGGAAGGCATGCAAAGGAAGACCTGGGAGGGAGGGCAGAGGGATGACATGAAACAGACCTTGAGGAAAGAGGAATTTATGCAAAAATGACACAGGTTGCTCCAGATTCAAGAAATGATTCAACTTCGGAAAAAATTCAATAAAATAGTTAACACAAAGATACAAATAAGCAAGCAGACAAAATTATTACTTTTATATTCAGTATTTATTTTGCTTCTCCCTGGCGATAAGCACAGCCTCCTGCTTCCACCCTTTATTTATCTATCTATTTATCTATTTATTTATTTATTTTATGCCACTCTCCGTTCCCCCTCCCCGTTCTCTCTTTCTTTCAACATTGTGAGCTTCCTAAGGGAGGGCCCACACTTCTCAACTACTCTGAACACTGGGTCTGTCATTACCTAGTTCCTCTGAACCACAGTGCAAATCCTAAGCACCACCATGAGGATGAATCGTCTGCCTTCTACAGACCCATCTCCAGCTAGTTGCTCCTCTTTTGAGGGCCCCCTCTCCTTATCTTATATTATGGTGGAGTGTTCTAACCCTGCTATTGTGTGAGCTTCTAGAAAGCAGGACTGAAAGAACCCTGACATGACGGCGGATGGGGTGAGTACAAGTGTCTGGGAGAACAGAAGAGCATGGAACGACAAGCCTAGAGACAACCTGGAGGCCATTTCCCAGGTAGGTGCAGACCTGAACTCTGACCTGGGCCTGCTTCTCCTCCTACAGCATTAGCAATTCTCCCGTGTGGACGTTGGAGAGTAGGGGTGAGGTTCAAGGAACCCCGCTCCCGCACTCTCTCTAGTATCTATCAAATGGGGGAGCCCCGGGGCGGGGACAGTCTTCGTGCCAAGTGGGTACGCGCACTCAGCAGCCACCAACGCATATTTCTGGGATAAATAGATGGGTAGGTGAAATACTTGTACGATGGAAACTTCTTGTGGCTTCTCCCCGACGAGACGTAGAGCCCGTCTAAGCCCCGCAGTTGATTCCGCCAGTCCGGGGCGCGCGTCCCTCGGCCCTCTACGCGGAGGCCCGGCCCACCGCCGGGCGCGGCCCCGCTCCGCGCGCTCCCTCGGCTCGGCCCCGTACCCTCGGGGACACGCGGAGCGGTAGTCACGTTCCGGGCCGCAGTGCGCTTGCGCAGAAGGTGCTACTGCCTAGCGGAGGGGCGGAGCTTGCGGAGCTCAGGCTGCGGTGATGAGGGAACTACGGAAAGGATTGGAATGGCAGTCAGCTCCGGCTCCGCGGGGCAGTTTAGCGGGTGCTTGCAGGGAACGCCAAGAGGACCTGTTGGGGACTGACCTGAGTTTACACTTTTACTGATTTTGCCTTTTTTTCAGTTAAGCTTGGTGGTCAAGAGCTTGCGCTTTGCAGATCGCAGTCTGTTCTGACACCACGTGCCTCTGTGTGGCCTTAGGCAAGTTACCTGCCCGAGCTTCAGTGTCTACCTGTGTAAAATGGAGCTGATAATAGTTGTGGGCTTCACAGGGCTTTTGTAAAGATGACATTAGACAGTGTATGTAAAGTGCTTACCAGTGCCTGGCACAAAGGAAACGCCCATTAAGTGGTGAGTGCCATTACCATCACCAATGATAACAGCATAAGAATCATCATAATGTGTGTTTTGTGTGTGTGCCAGGATCTTTTGTATGCAACTGTTATGGTGGTAGTCTTTGGGAAGTACCGGAGAACATGAGCGGTAACAGGAAATTAAAGGCTGGAAAATGTTCTGATTTTGGAAAGGAGAAGAAAGTAGATCTTGAAAAATGGACTCTGGTAATCCTGACTTTTACTGAGCACCAATGCAAAACCAGGATGGATCTTATCAAAGGTAGTTTGTGAGGAGAATTCCCTGGCGGTCCAGGGCTCAGGACGCTGCGCTTTCACTGCAGGTTCCATTCCTGGTCGGGGAAATAAGATCCCCAGAAGCCAAGCAGCCAAAAACAAACAAAAAATGGTCATTTGCAGAGCCTTTAGAAAAGGAACTGGTATGCACTATGAAGCAGTATGCATTCTCTAAGAACAATAAAGCAAGCCAGCTTAAGTTTTTGAATGGATAGTAAAGTGATAGTTTAGCGGGAAACCTTTGTCTTTTCTGGACCTAAGTCATTTGAGCAAAAATCTCAGCTTGAGATGCTACCCCATTGTAAGCGCCTTTACCAAAATAATTTTTTTAGCTACACAGGTAATATGTGAATACCTTTAAGTTGTGAAAAATTCTAAAACTAAAAATGAAGGGAAAGGAGAGGGTGTGGAGAAAAGGGAACTCTCTTGCACTGTCCTTGGGAATGTAAATTGATACAGCCACTGTGGAGAACAGTATGGAGGTTCCTTGAAAAACTAAAAATAGAATTACCATATGACCCAGCAATCCCACTACTGGGCATATACCCAGAGAAAACCATAATTCAAAAAGACACATGCACCCCAGTGTTCATTGCAGCACTATTTACAATAGCCAGGTCATGGAAGCAACCTAAATGTTCATCAACAGATGAATGGATAAAGATGTGGTACATATATACAATAGAATATTACTCAGCCATAAAAAGGAACGAAATTGGAACATTTGTAGAGACATGGTTGGACCTAGAGACTGTCATACAAAATGAAGTAAGTCAGAAAGAGAAAAACAAATCGTATAGTAACGCATATATGCAGAACATAGAAAAATGGTACAGATCAACCAGTTTGCAAGGCAGAAATAGAGACAGAGATGTAGAGGACAAACATATGGACACCAAGTGGGGAAAGTGGGGGCGGGGGTTGGGGTGGGGTGAATTGGGAGATTGAGATTGCCGTATATACATTGCTAATAAGAAAAAAAAATCAAATTGTACACTAAATACATACAGTTTATTGTATGTCAGTTATATCTCAAAAGTTCTTCAAAAACAAACAAAAAAATGAAGGGAAAGCCCTTCAACATCCCCTCCCAATTCTATTCCTTACTCCAATCATTAGTTTAGTGTGCATTTTGTTCAGATACTTAAAAACCTAGTCCTACCCTGACTTGCAGCAGTTAGGACTTTATTCTGCCAACTGAATACTGAACAAAAGAAAGCAGTTTATTAGTCTCATTGGAAAGGAAGCCCAGAGAAAGGCAGCGCAGAGCTAGCAGGCTCTTTCAGTCTTGGTTTCATCATCCACAGGTTTGTCCTCATGATCACAAGGTAATTGCTGCTTCTCTAAAGATGAGTCCACATGTTAGCAGGAAAGGAGAAAAGCCATCTTGTGAAGTTTTATATTTTAATTCAAGAAAAGAAGCTTCCTGGAACATCTGCCTACAAATCACTGGCCAGGCTGTATCACATGACCCCTCTATCAACATGGGAGTCTAGGGAAGTAATTTACCTTTCAAGTTACCTAAAGTATAGAATGGCATAGTAAAAATGAATTGTGAATATCTTTTGGGTAACCAAATTTTTAATATCTGCCACAGAAATATAGAGGTTGGTTTTGCTTTTTCCATAAATGAACTCACAGTGTATATATTTTTTGCAACTTGCTAGTTTTCCTTGGCAATATGAATGAATTAGAACTTTCCATGGTGGCCTGTATGAACCTTCCTTGATTCCTTTAGCTGCTGCCTAATACCCTTGTTTCATTCACATGTTATTATCTCTGAAATTGGAATGCATCTTATAGTTGCTGTCAGCTAGGCAGCAGTAGTGATGCAGTTGTCATTGCCTGCTGGATATGCTTCAGAACTTGCAGAATGGATATTAGCAGCTTGGAATATTGATGATCCTGAGTCTTAAATGTGATTCAGAAGGTTCAGACTCCGAGAAGAAGATTTATATACGCTTTAATCAATTTGTTTTACGAATACTTTCATTTTAATGTATGTATGAGGATGATATGGAATTAAAAATCCATGTCTTAAGTCTCATGTGGCTTTTTAAATAAGTATAAATTAAAAATTATAAATGATAAGAAAGCATTGTGTCATAGTTTAATTAGGAACATTTTTCTTTCTTAATGATTCATAAAATAATGTCTACGATTGATGACATCCTGAAGTCAGGATGTTCTACACTATGACTATCCCTTTGTTTAATCATCTTCCTACCAATAGGTGTTAAGTTTTTACTTTTTATTTTCCAATACTGCTTCAGTAAACCCTTTTTCATGCCCTTTTTTCCATATGTGCAAATACTATTTCTCAAGATTCCTAGAATTTCATGTTTAAAAATTCTAATAGCTACTGTCCTCCCCCAAATCCATAACTCCACTCTAATATTGAGAAAAACTGAGAGAGGCTTCCCAGGTGGCACAGTGGTTGAGAATCCACCTGCCAATGCAGAGGAGGGTTCAATCCCTGGGCTGGGAGGATCCCATATGCCGCAGAGCAACAAAGCTCGTGAGCTACAACTGTTGAGCCCATGTGCCACAACTACTGAAGTCCACACGCCTAGAGCCCGAGCTCCACAATAAGAGAAGCTACCTCAGTGAGAAGCCCAAGCACCGCAATGAAGAATAGCCCCCGCTCGCCACAACTAGAGAAAGCTCATGCAGCAACAAGGACCCAATGCAGCCAAAAATAAATATAAATAAATAAATAAACAAATCTTAAAAGAAAAACTAAGGGACATCCTATAAGATATCTGACTGATACTCCTCGAAATTCTCAAGGTCACAGTGAACTAAAGATAGTACAGGGTTCCTATATACGTCCACACCCCCCCCCCCAGCCCCCTTTCTCCTATTGTTAACATCTCACATAAGTATGGAAACATTGTCTCAATTAATGAACAAATACTGATACGTTATTATTAACTAAAGCTCATACTGTATTCAGATTTCTTTAGTTTTTGCCTAATGTCTTTTTTTCTGTTGCAGGGTCCCATACACAACAGCACATTATATTTCATCATCGTGTCCCCTTATGAGCCTCTTGGCTGTAAAAGTTTCTCAGACTTTCCTTGTTTTTCATGTCCTTGTCATTTTAAGGAGTACTAGTTAGGTATTTTGTCCTCCAGTTGGGGGTTATCTGGTGTTTTTCTCATGATTGGACTGGAGTTTTGGGTTTGGGGGAGGAAAACCACAGAGGTAAAGTGCCCTTCTTATCACCTCATTTCAAGACTATCAACATGACATCACTATTTGATGTTAATCTTTCTTCCTTCGTTCCTTCGTTCCTTCGTTCCTTCGTTCCTTCTTTCTTTCTTTCTTTCTTTCTTTCTTTCTTTCTTTCTTTCTTTCTTTCTTTCTTTCTTTCTTTCTTTCTTTCTTTCCTTTCTTTCTTTCTTCTTTCTTTTTGGCTGTATTAGGTCTTTGTTGCTGCACATGGGCTTCCTCTAGTTGCAGAGAGTGGGGGCTACTCTTTGTTGCGGTGCATGGGCTTCTCATTGCAGTGGCATCTTTTTTGCAGAACACAGGTTCTAGGCACACGGGCTTCAGTAGTTGTGGCATGTGTACTCAGTAGTTGTGGCATATGGGCTTAGTTGCTCTGTGGCACATGGGATCTTTTCAGACCAGTAATGGAAACTGTGTCCCCTGCATTGGCAGGCAGGTTCTTAACCACCACGCCACCAAGGAAGTCCTTTGATGTTAATCTTGATCACCCAGCTGAGATAGTGTTTGTCTGGTTTCTCCACCATACTCTTCCTCTTCCTTCTTTACATTCTATACTCTTTGGAAGAGTCACTATGCACAGCCCACACTTAAGGAATGGGGAGTTATGCTGGAATTCTTTGGCATGGCAGATTTATCTATGCTCCCTCATTTACTTATTTATTCAATCACTTATTTCTTTATTTTTGGCTGCATTGGGTCTTCGTTGCTGGGCGCGGGCTTTCTCTAGTTGCAGAGAGCAGGGGCTACTCTTCGTTGGGTGTATGGGCTTCTCATTGCACTGGCTTCTCCTGCTGCAGAGCACAGGCTCCAGGCACTCGGGCTTCAGTAGTTGCGGTGCATGGGCTTTGTTGCTCCATGACATGTGGGATCTTAACAGACCAGGGATCGAACCCATGTCCCCTGCATTGGCAGTCGGTTCTTAACCACTGTGCCACCGGGGAAGTTCCTCAATCATTTATATATGTATGGACTCATGGATATTTATTTTATACCTTGGATTCTAATTCAATAATACTTTATATTATTGCTCAAGTTGTTACAACAAAAAGGCCAATGGTGCTTTTTCAATTGGCTCCTGTGTCTCTCTGATACATCCCCATAACTGTGTGTGAATGTGTTGAGTGTGTGTGTGTGTGTGTGTGTGTGTGTATGTGTGTGTGTAGTTTACCTCTTCTTTATTTTCTGGCACTATAAATTCTCCAGGCTCATCTTGTGTGTTTCCTATCCTGATGGTTATAACCAACCATCTCTCCAAGGAACCTTTGTTCCTTTTATTGGGGAATGGTATTAGAATATAAGATCTGGGCACTATATGTGTAGAAGTCAATTTTTACATAGTTAAATGTATCAATCGTGTCATATACCTTTGCTTTTTGTATCTTATGTAGGAAAGTATTTGCTTTTTTGATAAAATGGTTCTGTATATTATTCTGCATATTAAGTTCTATATTACTTTCATACTCATACAATTTTCTTTTACATGTAGCTTTAAAATTCATCTGGAATTTTTTTTAATATGATGTAGAGTAGAAATGTTATTTCTTTGCAAATGGATAGCTAAGTATCTCAATCCCATTGTGGACTAATCAACACTTTCCTTATGATTTATACATATGATATTCCCGCCTGTCCAAGAATATGTTTGAGCTCTATTTTATTCCTTGGATTTAATTGTCTAGTCCTGTATAGCAACATGCAAATTTAATTTATATAAGTTTATAGAATATTTTGTTATCTGGTAAGGCAAGTCCCATCTCTGATCAAAAAAGTAAAATAAAAATTTATTCACTATTCTTGAACATTTTCTCTTGCAGATGAATTTTAGGATCAACTTGTCAAATTCCATGAAAAATACTTTGGGGATTTTGATTGGTTTGCATTTGGCCCTCCTTTCTTATCTGGCTACAGAGGTGGTTCTCAAACCTCTGGTTTTAAGAATTAACTCTAAGAACTGAGAAGAAATGTGTGATAGCATAGAGCCTATAGAGAGAAACAGAACTTTTTTAACATCAAGATTTTGACTCTGCTATTTCTTGACTCAAGGACATTTTGAATACAAGTTTAAGAACATAAGACTATCAATTGGAATTATACCATCATTCACAAATTTTTGTTGAGAATATATTTTCTGGAGTCAATTCTATTACATTCATTTAATTCCCTGGCCAGTGAACACAGTTAGATGATTTCCAATTTTTTACATTTCTATTTTACTGAAATTATAATTAATAGGATCAAGTCTTTTCTATGAAAAAGGTCTATTTTAAATTTAATTTATTAGCATTTCTGCCATTTTGAGTGCTAGTTTGTGAATGGTGTTTCTAGCAAGTCCTGTTTTCCCAAGTCAGGTTAGCAGATCTGACATTTGCCACATGCAGTTTTAGCCATTATCAATTTTATTTTGTATTAATTATTTCTGCCAGAAATATTTATTATGAATTGGACAAAATGCTGATATTTTATACTTAATTATTAATTTATGAGAATGTTGTGAGCAAATCCTTCCAAATGCTCCAGAGGAATGATATTTCCTTGTTATCTTTCATTGGCCTATTGCTTTTTTAGCTTCGCCCATAGTAATACTAACTACTCATATTTACAGTAGAGTTAGGAGCAAGCTAACTCTTAGTTAGATCAAAATGTCCTTGGTGAGAATACGCCCAGGACTAAAATGTTCACCAGGTTTAAAATTGTGGAGTCAAAATGGCTGGGTAAAATAAAACGAAAGAAAAGTAAGCAAACAAAAAACCCCACACATCATACAATGCTTTGTCATTCCTATGAAATACCATAGTTTATTGAAGCATTCTCTATTGATGGACTTTTAGGTTACTTCCAGTGTCTTTTCCCTCCTCTCCTTGCCCCTCTTTTTTTTTTCTTTTTTTCTTTTTTTAAATTTTTGCCTGGACCACTGGACCACTGGGGAAGTGCTCTTCCTTCCCTCCTGCTCTCCCTTCCTCTCTCCCCTCCTCCCTTCCTTCCTGCTTGCTTGCTTTCTCTTTCTTTCTCTTTCTTTCTTTCTTTCTTTTTCTTTCTTTCTTTTCCTTTCTTTCTTTCTTTCTCTCTCTCTCTCTCTCTTTCTTTCTTTCTTTCTTTCTTTCTTTCCTTCTCTTTCTTTCCCTCCCTTTTTCCCCCTCCTTCTTCTTCTCCCTCTCTCTCCCTTCTTCTCCTCTTCTCTCTATACCTTCTTTTACTTTCCATTATCAAAGCTGCAATCACAGGCAAATGTTTTTCTAGGAGAGGCACCTAGAAGTGGTATTGCTGAGTTAGAATTTGAGAGTGAAAGGAAGAGACTAGTAGCAACTAATATTGAAGGTACAATTAGGGATCTAAACCAACTCTTCATTTTTCAGACACGAAATCTCTTCCCCAAGGTTTCACAGCCTATCAGTGGCAGGGTAGGTCTAGAAATGTAGAACAGTTTCAAGCAGCATTATGAAAAGTAACACAGGCTTGTAGCAGTGTCTTCAGACATTTAAGAAGGGTTAGACCTCCAGCATAAACTGTGAAACAGTCTATGTAGGCTGCTGTTACCTCAAGTTTAGTGTTGAGCCTGAAGTCACTGTAGGTTAGCCAGATTGGCAATTGGGAAGGAAAGCTGGGTATGCACAAGACCGAGGACAAACTAGATCCTTTCAGGGCAAGCTTGGACCGACAAATAACACCAGGACCCTTGAGGAAAAACTGAAACCTGCCTCCTGCTCCAGGTGACATCTTGACTGTGACCTTAGACCCCAAGGCAGAAATGTTTAGCTAAGCTGCTTCCTGACCCACGGAAACTGTGAGATAATACATGTTCACTGGTTTAAGCCTCTCAATTCCTCTAACAAGTTACACAGCAATAAGTAACTAATAAACCTAGGTACCAATAGTATGTTTACCAAAACCACCTCAATAGTATGTTCACCAAAACAACCTCAATGTCAGATTGCTGTGGCACCAGCAGTTCCAGTGGCCAGTAGCTTGCAAATCCAACCACTTTAAAATAGACAAGGTGGGTCTCATGCAAAGGAAGAGTGTAGGCATTTGAAATCCATGAGTTCTGGAATTTTCATGCAGCCTGGATTTCATTCTGGCCCTGATCCCCCATCACTTTCTGACCTGGCAGTCTTCTACGTTGCTCCATCAGCACTAGCTTTTGGTCTCCTAACAGCTCCACCTGTGCGCTCTTGTTCAGCACTCCAAGCTCCTTGTTCCTTCCCTGGACAGCTGGATCCTGTAGGTTGAGACATCTTTGTTTTTCTCAATGCTCATGTCTTACAAAAGATATTTGGATCTATCTAGCCATCTGAAGGATAGTCTGCCCTTCTCCAGTTTAGGGAAGGGGATGTTCAGATAAAAAATCAACTCTATGCACTCCTAGGCAGCATCACTGCCACCCTCTGAAGCTTCCTAAAAACTATCCTCCTACTTGTCTGGTATTTGATTTTATGTTTGAAGAGAAATGTGCAAAGAGATAGATTGTCTAGCAGCCAGAGATTGCCTAACAGGATAGCTGTATCTTGGTGGGGTCACCACAGATCAAGGGCTATCCAGTCTTCTATTATGTGATAATAATATTTACATAGGAACTACTAAAGTGATTTCTATATGTAATTCATTTAATCCTCTCAACAATTCTGTGATGTAGGTATTCAGCTTTAAAAGATCATTCACCATTTTATGACTAAGATTTTCCAGGAAACAATTTCAAAAATCTTGGTCCATTATTGTAATTAGCTATCAAAATGCTACAGAAATTCTGAGATTTCCATATCTGAACTATACCTCAGACTGTCTCTAGCATTAAAGAGTGGTTTGCAAATACTTTTTTTTTTTGCCACACCACATGGCGTGCAGTATATTAGCTCCTAGACCAAGGATCAAACCTGTGCCCCCTGCAGTGGAAGCATGGAATCTTTTTTTTTTTATTTATTTTATTGTGTATTTATTTATTTTTGGCTGTGTTGGGTCTTCGTTGCTGCGAGGGCTTTCTCTAGTTGCAGAGAGTGGGGGCTACACTTCGTTGTGGTGCAAGGACTTCTCACTGTGGTGGCTTCTCTTGCTGTAGAGCACCAGCTCTAGGCTTGCAGGCTTCAGTAGTTGCGGCATATGGACTTTGTTGCTCCGAGTCATGTGGGATCTTCCCAGCCCAGAGCTCGAATCTGTGTCCCCTGCATTGGCAGGCAGATTCCTAACCACTGTGCCACCAGGGAAGCCCCCCAGAAGCATGGAATCTTAACCACTGGACCACCAGGGAAGTCCCTGCAAATACTTTTTATACTATTTATTCTGATATTTGATTCAGAAAGTATGGTCATATTAATAGAATGATTTCAGTGCATCTACGCACCCATGCCAGCTTCTGGTGAATATCCCTACTCCCAATCTCTGCTGTGTGGGGTGGTTAATTTTGTACTAGACGTACCTCCCTTCCATCCCATAATAGCTGACTGAGTTAAAGCAGACTTCTGATCCAAAAGCAATCAATTCATAGGCTGCCAGCGTGTGTCCTACCTTGAAATGGTGAGCTGGGCCAATCATATTTTTTGTGTGTGGGTAAATGTGAATCAAGAGAGGAGCAGGAGGTTTCTACCCTTGGCCAGGGAGCCCATGATGGCCAAGTGCAGGTGAGTAAGCAGAGGGAGCAGGCTGGGAGGTAGGGAAGAAGGAGCATATAGAGAGAGACAAAGGTGTAACAAGACAAAGAGGGAGACAGAGAGACAAAGAAAGCCAGGGGCAGAGACATAGAAAGACACACTGACCTCAAATGCGAGAGATAAAAATTGGTTCCTAGTGGCTCTTAGGTTCCTGTGAGGTTTGCTTAACTTGGGTTGTTCCTATATTTCAATTCACGTAAAATTCAATAAACACCTTTCCTTTCAGTGAGTCTGAATGAATCTCTTCCTTGCCGCTCAGAGAACCTAATGAAAGCTGTCTCTAATGTCCATACTTAATTCGATTTTAGGGATACTGGGTCTGGACAGTCAAAATGGTTGAATAAACTAAACCCCAATGTGTTAATTTACAAAGAGAACTGTACTTTCTCAAAACTGTGGAGTATTCAGTTTGGATGATGAGTGCGTTTTCCTTTCTTTAAGAAAACTTCTGTAGAAACCAACTCCAATATCAAGACTGCTTGGTGAGACTGGATCTGAGCAAAGGGGAGACCATTTTCAAAATTATTCTCAACAAGCTATCAGAGGGAATTCCCTGGCAGTCCAGTGGGTGAGACTGTGAGCTTTCATTGTCAAGGGTGTGGGTTCGATCCCTGGTCGGGGAACTAGGATCCCACAAGCTGCGTGGTGCAGCCAAACCCCACCCCCTCCAAAAAAAAAAAAAAAAACCAAACAAACAAACAAAAAAACAAGCTATGAGAGTGCAATGTGGGACTTTCCTGGTTGCACAGTGGATAAGAATCTGCCTGTCAATCAGGGGTCATGGGTTTGATCCCTGGTCCAGGAAGATCTCACAAGCCATGGAGCAACTACTTAAGCCTGTGAGCCTAGAGCCCTGTCCTCCACAACAAGAGAAGCCACGGTGATGAGAAGAATGCGCACCACAAGGAAGCGTAGTCCCGGATCACCGCAACTAGAGAAAGCCCGCAGGCAGCAACAAGGACCCAACACAGCCATAAATAAATAAAATTAAATTAAATTTAAAAAAAAGAAAAAAAAAAGAGTGCAATGCATCACTCACCTCCATCATGGGAATGGACTTCCTGCTCTTGAGGAGGGGACAAGTCACACAGATGGTTTCTCTCATAAAGCTTCCTGTTTACTAGACTCTGTAGACTCCACCCTTCTATTAACTCTTTCTACAGAGAACTTAGAGCAACTTTATTAGTAATAAAAAATAATAGATAACACTTATTGAGGATTTTCTATGTAACTTGTACTGTACTAAGCCCTTTACAAATACAATACCTTACTGAATCCTCAGACAACCCTGTTAAGTAGGTTTTGTTACATCACTTTACAGATAAGACTCAGGAGGGTTAAGAAGCTTGTCTGAAGGCAAGGAACAAGGAGGGAACTAAGGGAACAAGGAGAGAGGTGTGAAAGCAGTGACCACATTACATATCACAAGATACCTTGTCACATTAGTTTTGGAGATAGTTTAATCTCTTGATATGAGGAAGAGACACATGATTAAATAGGAGTTTTCTGTTTCCTTAGCAGCATTTCTGCATATGGCTCATGACAATCATCATTATTTAAAATATTATTATATTAAACAATAATAACAATACTGACAACATGCAGTAATGATAATGATACTAATCATGTATTAAAGTAAAGACTAGAAGCTTTGTCCACCCTGCCAGGTAGGTATCATGATTCCCACTTTAGAAATGAAGAAGCTGAGATTCTATGTGGTTAACTTAGTTCACAAAGTATAAGCAGTAAAGTCAGGATTCAGACTCCTGTCTGTCTGTTAAATTCATCGTTTTATTTTCCCCTGCTGTACCACCTGTCAATCAAATTTCCAATCTGAATTGACTATTTTTGCACCCCAAAAGCTTTCCCTTGGCTATATCCTCACTTAAGAAGGAAATCTTCATGGATGTCTAACATTGCACCAGGGTGGAAAACTCGAAGTGGAAATGGTGTACTGCCTTGGGTTCCAGTGAGGTGAGTATCATAAAGTTTGTTTACCAACAGCAACTACCTCAGGATGGTCTTAGTTTCCAAGTTCTCTGGACAATTTCTAAGCTACTTGGACACCAGACAAATTATTGTTAAAATAATGAACAAGGAGCAGTATAACTCCAAGTTATAGTAAGGCTCTTCATTTTTATTGGTGCTTCTGACCACTGGAAGTGTTTGGGTGTTTCTTTATAACCAAAAGACCTGGCTCAGCCTCTCAGCCTCTGAGCCAGGTGGGTCTGTGGATCATGGGAGATGGGAGGGTGGCAGTAGTCTCACAAATATTCAAGAAATTTAAAAAATGAAAAATAACGAATGTTGGTGAGGTGGTAGAGAATTTGGAACCCTCATACATTGCTGGTGGGACTGTAAAATCATTCATTTAGCCACTATGGAAAATCTTTTTGGCAGTTCCTCAAAAAGTTAAACATAGAAGTATCCTGTGACCCAGCAAGCCCACTCCTAAGTATATACCCCAAAGAACTGAAAACAGGTATACAGACAGATACATTTGCAGTCATGTTCACAGCAGCACTATTCACCGCAGTCAAAGAGTGGAAATGACACAAATATCCGTCAATGGATACCTGTATAAACACATTGTGATATACATACAATGGAATATTATTTAGCCATAAAAAGGAATGAAGTACTGATACAGGCTACAATCTGGATGAGCCTTGAAAACATCATGCTAAGTGAAAGAAGCCAGACACAAAAGACTACATATTGTATGATTCCCGTGATATGAAATGTCCTGAATAGGTAAATCCAGAGAGACAGAAAGTAAATTAGTGGTTACTCTGGGTTGGGGAGAGATGGGGATAGGGAGCGACTGCTTACTGGATAATGGGTTTCCTTTCGGGGTAACTATGTTTCAGAACTAGATAGAGATGGTGTGGTTGCTTAAAGTTGTGAATGTAATAAATGCCTCTGGATTGTTGACTTTAAATTCAAGTGGTTGTTTTTATGTTATGTGAATTTCACTTCGATTAGAACAACAAGAGAAAGTTCCACAGCCCTCTGCGCCCTTCTGTGCAGGAAACTTCCCAATGGATACAGGCAAGAAGAAACACCTAGCCCCCATCCCTGCGGGGGCACGATAAAATGTGCCTTGTCTCGCATTTGCATCTGTTGTGCATTCATTCATCCGCTCATAAATGCCCACTCACTCAGCGCAGTGTCTGAACCAGGTCCTGGGCGGCAGAGGGGAGTCTCTGCCCTGGGAGTGCACAGCCTAGGGGGAGACACATTCCGCAAATTAAAAAACAAAACAAAACAAAACTCCGTGATGAACCCAGCCGAGGAGGGTTGGCCACTCAAGTAGCAGGGTGTCCCGAAAGAAAAGGGGCCTTGCTCAGACAAGGCGCTTGGACTGAGCTAATTCGTGTCCGTGGCTTTCAAATCCCTTGCGACAAATGCATTCTTTTGTTGTTCATGGAAATGGAACCGTTTTTCAGGCCCTTCAGGAGCTCGTCCGCAAAAGGTGAGAGGAGGGAATTCAAGCAGCACAAGGATGTCAGCCGGGAGTGAGAGGGGTGGATAGGCGAGGGACCCCCCGCGCCCCGCCCCGAACCTCGGGGGAGGCCGGCGACCGCGGCCGGGGGAGGTGGGGGCTGCGCGGGGCCGCGCTCCCGCCTTCCTCGGCGCCTGCGGATCCGCAGGCGGCGGGCGGCCCGCGAGGGGGCGGCGGCTCCCGGGCTTTGTGGCCGCTGCGCGCGCGGCGGGGCCTGACCGGCCGGGGGCGCGCCGCCGCCGCCGCCCGGCGCTCCGGAGCCCGCGGCCCTCCCGGCCGCCCAGCCCGCGAGAGGAGCCGAGGCCGCCCGCGCTCGCATCTCGCCGGCCCCTCCCCCCGATCGCCGCGGCCGCCGCGCCGCCGCTGCAGGTAGGAGGCTGCCCCGCCGGGCGGGCCGCCGCGGGGCGGGGGTGCGGGCGGGGGGCGCGGGCCGGGCGTGCGGGGGCCGCGGGGCCGGTGGGGCGGGCTTCCGGCCCGGGCACAGCGACCGCTGCCCCGCAGGCCCGGCGGCCACCTCCGCGCGCCGCGATGGGACTCGGTGAGTGGGGCCGGCCTGCGGCGCACAAAGCCCCAGGGCGCGGACCTCGGGGAGATCCAGCGGCGCACCCGGGGCCGGGGGACTCCGGACTCCAGGAGCCGAGGAGCCGCTCGGGAGGAATCCACATGACCCGCGGTGCCGGGGTCTCCCCGTCCCAGGGCCCCCACTGTATGCCGGGCACCGTGCTCGCGCTTTTCCATACTTGCCTCCTTTAAGACCCCTTGTGTCCCTTACAAGGGCGTAATGCGAGGGGTCCCGCACTCCGAGGCCGAGCATCACATCGGTGCCCGCCTGACCTTGGGAAAGCGCCTTTACTCCGAGCTCTGGCTGCTGCTTCAGTAAATGGGCGCGAGATGGGGGGGAGGGATGGTGGCGGGGGAGTGCATGGTGTAATGCTTACCCCCAGGTGCTGTTGTGAGAGAGAATGTACGTAAATGATCATAGCTAAATATTGAGCACTTTCTATATACCAGGCCCTAGGTACCAAACAGTTGGCATGAGTTATCTAATTAAATCATCACACTGTGCTGTGATGTAGCTACTGTGAATTGCTGGAGTAATCTTTATTTAGGAGTAGGAAATGGAGAAGAATTTAGTCTTCCTATTCTGATTCAGGAGATTGGGCGATTCTTAGGTATGGTAACGTTTAAGATTACAGATGTTTCTGCAGTGTCAGGAGAGTGGTTATAGGATATATTTGTTACACATTTATCTGGGAGATAGGATAATATCAGGGCCAGGGTTGTGCATTTTAGTAGTATGTCAGATAAGTCAGTTGTGTTACCAAGGAAACTGTTGAATATTAATTAAAAAACATAGCTCCTGAGTTAGGACCGAGGACCGCTATGGGAGTTTGGGGCCAGAGACAGACAAGGGGTGGAATGGGAGGAGAAGGGAGGATTCTGATGCTCTGGAAGAGAATGTGGAGGAAGGGACCAATGTCCACCACCCCAGCAGTTTTCTGGACCAGGATTCCATCCTGCCCTTAGAGATAAGGCATCCTGTTTGGGAGGAGGAAGGGGGAGGGATTCTGGGGCGAGATCAGTGGATTGTCTCTTCTTATTCCCAGGCCACCCCAAAAATATTCAGATGGGTCAAGAGCCAGATGACAGGGCCTCCTAAAATGCCGTGGTCCCTTCTCATGATTCTTGAAATTCTTTTAATATGTATGAGGAGATTGGGATGCTCACCAACCCTTAAGATTGGTAAGATGCTTAAAACATCCATACAAAGACCACACTGATATAACGAAGAAGTGTTTGAATACAGTTCCCTTGGTTAGAGAAGCAGTGGGCCTGAGGAGATTATTTTGGGATTCAGTTTGGAATGGGGAGAACTGGAAGGCTTCAGACCCTGAAGAAGGAAGAGAAAGGCAGGAAGGCACAGGCACTGCACCCAGGGGCAGGGGGTAGGAGAGCTGAGGACCCCACACCACCATCTGCAGAACACCCATCCATCCCACTAGTGCTCAGCTACCCAGAAGGCACCCCTTCCTCTCCCGACTGTGACTGTGTCTTATTTGAGTGTTGTGGAAAGTTGGAGCGGAACTCAGGCTGACTTTTCTCCTGAGCGAGCAGCAAGGGCTTCTTACAGAAGGGTTGTTTTAAAACCAGGCCTTGAAGGAGAGGATGTTTGGGCACATAGGGATGGTGAAGGTAGGGAGCATTGTGGCTGGTAAAGAGAACAGTTGCTTTGGAGAGACAGACAGTGGGAGGTTTGAATCCTAGGCCTGCCATTTCTCCACCATGTAATTTTTTTGGTGAGAATTAGAGAATGTCTTTTGGTCCCTACCAGTGGCTGGTAGGGAGCTCGACAAACACCAGGACCTTTTTCCCTGTCCGTGGTGACATTTGTTTAGCGCTTGTCTGCTGAGCACCAGTCTTATTCTGAGTCATGTGTTTCATGCCATGGATACAGAGATGAGTCAGAAATTATGTGTCTCCCTTAGGAATTTCCCAGCCTAGTGAGGGAGATGGATACAATGAGCAAATTACAGAAAATATGAGAAGTACATGTACAACTGGCGGTGAGCTCACTGACGAGTAACTCATTCATTCTGGATAGAATACTCCGGGCTAATCTACCTCTTCAAGATGAGGTGTTAGCATAGGGGTTTTGAATGCTACACCAACTGCTAACTTCTACCTTTTTCACCTTTGTCTTGTCTTTGCCCTGGTTTTCTCTCTCTTAAAAAAAAGAATCTAGTTGCAGTGTGTACATACTTTGTAAGCTGCCTCAAACTCATTTTAGGAGGAAGCTGTTGTAAATAAAATAAACATAGCCTGGGTGTTGGTTGAGGAAGGCTTCACAAAAATTTCATCAGCATTGGACTTTGAGAGGTAAAGATGGGCCATTGGGGGACCTTGGGTTAAAGAATTCCAGCCAGAGGAAGCCCCATGTCCAGAGGCATGAGAACGCAGCAGGTTCAAGGGCATGAAGGTGAGTTTGGTCTGGCTGGGTTGAAACATATATGGAAAGGGTGGATTGGGGTGGGGTGGAGGGGGCACTGTAATTGGGGCCAGATCTGGAAAGGCCTTGAATGCCTTGTGAGCAGTTTGGACTTTATCTATCAGTTAGGCAGTGGGGGAGATGTCAGAGGTTTAAACACAAGATTGCAGCATCATCACTGTGTTTTAGGAAGATCCCTCTGGTGGCTGTGTGGAAGAGGGGCTGGAAGTTTGGGAGATCATTTTGAGAGACTAGGGCTGACCTCGGACATAGGCAATGAGGATGGGAGTGGAGAGAAGAGATATTGAGATAAAATGTGTAGTAGGTCTTGATGAGTGGTTCCGTGCGATTGAAGAGCACACGGCGGTTTCTGCTTTGAGCCAAGTTAGTGTGGCTGAAATAATCAGAAATGAGGAGGTTTGGGGATAGAGGAGTAATTTGCTTTTGGAGATTTCTGAGGTACCCGTAATGGACAGTGAGATAGAGGTGCCTAGGAGACAATTGGAAATGTGTGTGGTGCTGAGGAGAGAAGATGGGAGTGGAAAGAGATTCTCCTTGACACCCCTACTTTCTTTTGAACAAACACCATGAATCAGGTGTGTGCTCAAGATACAAATAAATATAGTTCCGAGCCTCAGGAGCTCACACTCAGATAGGGGAGCCCCTCAAAGGCGTGGATAGACTGCAGTACAGAGTAATTCTGAGGCTGCAGGAAAAGGTAAATACTTGTGATCCTGGGCCCAGAGATTTGAGAGCTGTTGTTGCTGAAGTGGTGGGCGTAGAGGAGAGAGTCCTCACAGACATGAGGGAGGCTGGAGCGGGAACACCTGCAAAAGGGGACTTTCGGTAGTAAAAGCACTTTCCGTGGAGGGTACTTTAATAATGATTCCAAGGGAATTTCAGGGAGACTGGGACGGGGGTGAGGAGATGGTTTAGGATGGAGCTGTGGGGGAGGGGAAGGAAGGGGTCAGGACCTTTAAGAACCTGCCTCTGGTTCACAGAGGGGACTGTGAGGGAGGGGGGAGCTCTCGCTTTAAACACAAGGCTGGTTCTGCTCACAGTCACACTCAGACACAGATGGTAAAAATAAACACTTCCCAGTTACTTGGCCGCCTGGAGTGGGTGGTGAAGGGGAAGATGAGGGAGAGCACTGGAGGAAGCAAGTTGAGTGCTAGGTTTAGACTGGAAAGACCTCTAAAGGAAAGAAAGAAGATGGTGAGGACACAGGTGAGTAGCCATCCTGAGTAGACAGGTCTGAACACATGAGAGCAGGTACATGGGACGGTGTACACGGGAACAGTAACGTCTGATTATTCTTATCTGCGTCGAATGAAATCACGAAGGCATCATAGTTGTAGCAAGGCTGTTAAAAATTTAGCATGCAGTACAACATTATTTACAAGAAGAAGCCAGGAAGTGATTTTTGTTATGATAAATCCTTTATAAAAGGAGAAATTTACGATAGTAGAACATCTACATATAATTAGTAAAAAATGCAAATGGCAAGCAGGTTAGTTTCAACATATATTCCACAAATATTTATCGAGTGCCTACTATATATCAGGTGCTCTTCAAGGAGCTGTGGCTACAGTAGTGAAAGAGAGATCCCATCACTTGCTTTAGATAATTCACTTGGAAATGCTTAACCTACAGAGTTAAACCTGGCCATGGGCCTTAAATCCCCTAAAGTGCTGAGATCACTTTATTCTGCTGCAACGTTCTCTTTCTCTGGCTAGTAGCTGCACTAGCCTCATAAATAATCAGAAAAATACCATCTATGCATCTTTGGCAGAGAACTGTGGAAATTAGGTTGCAGAAAAACCATTGTAGCAGCAGGGCTGGTATGGACTGCCAGCACTGGATGGGGTTTTAGAGATCACCCATTGTAGGTTTATAATTTAGAGATGAGGAATCAACAGGGAGGAAAGGGGACTTGCCTGATGTCACAGAGTGAGTGTCAGAGTTGAGAGCAGTGCCCTCGAGTTTTCAGTTGGGATAGTGGGGAAGGCTTGAAGGTACCTAGCAAAAGGGCATCTTGATGACAAGAGGGTTCCAGAGAAGAGATGTGGGGGGGAGGGGTTGAAAACAAATAATGAAGCTTTGCTTTTAGGCCCTCCTCTGTTACTGGGACCCCAGGAACCCCCGTAGTTTGCTCTGAGCCTAAGTTTCTGCATCTGTAAAATGAGAGGATTGGACTGAATTCCTTTTTAGTTTTAATATGTTAGGATCTATGTTGTTTCCAAAAAAGGTTGTTTGGGGGATGCTGAGTCAGGAGACAGAGTCAACAGACCAGGATAGGAAATAGGCTCTCATCTCTTTAGAGCAAGCTGATCACGCATAACCTGTGCCCAGGCCTCCCTTCAGGAATTGGGAGCCACATTTCCTGCAGCTCACTCACCTATTCGGTATACTTCCCTTCTTTCAGTCTTTCCAAAGTGGCCCTGCTTTGTTCTAAGGCTAATTCTATTTCCAGTCTGTGCTGATAAGAGTGAAGGTCCTTATTCTAGATCCCTCCCGGTCCCCGGAGTGATGTCCCTGGGCACATCTCTGTCCCTGTGCTCATCTCATGGCCTTGTCACCAGCCCACCCACAGCACGCTGTGCTCTGTTATGTCTTCACTGGGCTGTGCTCTCCTGGATCTTAAGGAATACCCCTCCCTCCGGTGCCTGCACATGAAGTTGCGCCTTTAACCCTCGTGTGTATGTATCCTCTCTGCCTCTTCTTTCTCTTGATCCCCCACCCTGGTGTGAACACACAAAAATCGTGACCATTTCTCACTTTGAAACAGTGCCTGGTGTGCACCTCCTCCTTTCCATCAACATCGCCACCACTCAGAATCCAGGCCCTTTCTTATCAATTATTTATCTGAATGATCTCCTTCAGCTCTCTCTGTTCATATCCTGTACATTCTTAAAGATCGAGCTCAACTGTCCTCTTGTTCACGAAGAGTGCAAATTAACCTCCTCCCTCCTCGGAACACCGGGGGTGCGTTGCCCTCTATTATGGTGCCCGTTTGATCGTGCCTCTCCTTTTGGTTATCAGTTTCTGCGTGCCAGCGCTCCTTCCGGCTACACCGTTCACTTGTCTTTGTATCTCCCACATATTCTAGGACAGTACTGAGCCTTTGGCAGGAGTTCATTACATATTTATTGAATTGTGCATCTGTGAATAAAAGAGCCAATAAGTATTTGAGTATATATTGCATTTAGACCACTGTTCTACTTTTGGAAGCAGTCCAGTATGGGTGAGAAAGGGTGGAAAGAACTACAGTCTACTGAAGATCTAGTCTGTGCCTCTTTACCCCCATCGCAGGACAGCTGTGTAGAGGGAATAAGGCAGAGTAGGGGTATTAACCCTATTTTACAGATGAAACATTAGAGGTTAATTGACTTGCCCAAAGTCACACTAGGTGTGGCTCAGCTAGGTGAGTGCTGAAGTCAGGATTTGAGCCCAGGTTTTCTGCATCCGGTGCCCTGGTTATTTCACTTCACTTTAAGAGCAGTAGTTCGTTAATAACCTAACATCTGTCCGAGGTCTCGGTGTCACAGAGTTTTGGTCATGGTTCCCATCCTGAGTATTGACTTCAGAGAACTCCCTTTCCTACAGAGGGCAGTAGAAGTAAAATCTGGCCAACTCCTTCCAGTCTTTGCTCAAATTTTAGGACTTAGTTTGACCCTTGGTGGACTTAAAATATCATTGGATTTCATTAAAATATCGTTAGTCAGCTTGGCCTACCATAATCAAATACCACAGAATGAGAGGCTTAAACAACAGAAATTTATTTCTCACAGTTCTGGTTGGTAGCCAGTCCAAGATCAAGGTGCCAGCAAGGTAGATTTCACTCTCAGACCTCTTCTCTTGCTTGTAGGTGGTTGCCATCTCTCTGTGTGCTGACATGACCTCTTTGTAAGCCCTGGGGTTGGTGATGTTTGGGGGAGGGGGGGAAGCAAGCTCTCTGTTGTCTTGTCTTATAAGGGCACTAGTCCTCTTGAACCAGGGCCCCACTCTTATGACCTCACTTAATCTTAATTACTTCCTTAAAAGCCTAATCTTCAAATATAGCCACCCTGGGGGTTAGGGTTGCAACAAACGAATTTGGGGCTGGGGCGGATACAAACATTCAGTCCCCCAACAGATGGATTTTTAAGGTGGATATTAAATGTACTTATTACAATCTTCTGGTGATTTAGTCAATGTTATTGTTTTGGGAATTGTGCTGATTATTTCCTCTTTGTTCTTTTATGGTATTGGAATCCTGCTATTTTATTTAGTCCTGCCTTTGGGTCTTTGCTTAGCCCAAGAGGAATTTCCATTGCATTTGGATTTTGCTATTTTATTTGACCAGTTTTACTTTCATGCAGCTTTTGGTGTACTGATTGTTTTATCATGTATGATACTCATTATGTGCATGGTAGGCAGTTTTATGTCTATATCAAAATATATTCATTCATTAAGTTTTGCTGAGGGCCCACTATGTGAGGGTCTCTGGGCTGCTTGTTGTCCTACAACCGTGCAAAAGAGCTGGTAGCACTCTGTCTAGCAGAACAGCAGACAAAAACGATTATCCATACAGCAGGGTTGGGGGGCACGAAAGGGCAGTTTCTAATCAAAGCTGATGAAGCAGAGAAGGCTTGTTATGTTGTCATCTATAACCAATTATGGACATTCCTGAGAAGTTTTAAGCTAGAATGTGCTTTTTAGCCTCAACGTTTCTGTGGATAAGCTTCGCCTGGAGATCTCTTTCTTCCGAAAGTGTTTATTTACTTAGGACTGTCAGTCAGGTGCTCAAGCTGAATGTCAGCATCCAGTTCCCCTGAGGCATGGGCCATTTTAAAGCTCCATATTATTGCTACAGTTACTTTTCAAACATACCTTCTTAGTAGATCAACCAAGAATAATAATTTCCAATTAATGGAAATTATTTCAGAACCCTGGTTAGAGTGAGAGGGGTGCACCTGGTTGGGGGTGGGGAGCAGTGGACCCTAGGTTTGAGACATAGAAGGGGGCAGGCAATGGGAGCGGGGAAGGGAGAGGAGGAGCCAACACTTGGAGATGGAGGGTAGCAGGCACAGCTCCTCCTAGGTTGCTCTACCCTAGGACCTTTCCCTGCTGACAATCTGATTGCTAATTGATATGTAATTTGAGCAGGGACACTGGAGGCTGTCATTAGGTCTGAAAGAAGAAGGCTAAGCAGAGCAGAGAGCAGCCTGGGTATGGAGTCAGACCTGGGTTTGAATTCTGGTTCTGCTACTTACTATTTGTGTGACCACAGGCAAGTTACTGAACCTCACTTTTCTGAGTTGGGAAATAGGAATAATAATTGGTTAGTGCGGATAAGCAGCCTGCTTCAGGAGGCTGTTGGGGACCCATAGCGGACCTTTGGGGTACACTGTCTCATACCAGAATCCCTTTATAGCCCTGCAGGATGCAATCACATGGCAGAGGGAGGCCTGCTGTTCTACAAAATTAAGCAAAGTAAATTGGTAACTCTGGATTTACTTAGCTAGTGATTAAATAGGTTTAGTTAATAGGCTATTAATGGTACCCAGGTGTTGGTAATTCTGAGTATTTGCTTTTGAGAGCAGTTGTATAATTTCTCTGGTAATTTCATAAAGTTTGGGGGTTTTTTGTTTTTGTTTTTAAACAATGCAACAAATGATGCTCTCAGGGGCTATTTTTGGGAGAATTAAATGATATAGTGCATATTAACCAGTTAGTATAGTGTCAAACCCACAGTAAAAGCTCAATAAAAGTTATCTGCTATTGTTAATATTGCTTTTATTAGAGACTCAACTGGCCACACAGGTTTAGATCCATTATGGTTAGACTCCCCACCAGCCCACCACCACCTGGTGGCAGCTAGTGGTACTGCACACATTGTAAGGAAGGATTATTAAATTACTTGAAACTAATTCCATGTTGTTTCAATTCCACTAAATATCACAGGGACTTTGTTCAGGCAGAGCGTGGTTTATTTGCCTGAGAACTGCAATTCATACAGCACTAAACAATGAAGGGACATTTCTTCACCTCCGCAGTTGGCATAGATTTTAAAAATGTTAACAGCAGAAGTCAGTGAAGTAGGAATGTCAGTTGGCACAACATTTCTGGAGGACAGATGGTGATGGAACAAAAGTCTTGGCGTTTTTATCTCTTGTGGCAACCATTCCTCTTCTGGGAATTTATCCTGAAATAATCAAGGATAGAAAAAAAAAGATTTATTTAGAAAGAAAAAGAATATAATGTATAAAATAGCATTACCTTTAATAGAATGAAACAGGGAACAATCCCTTTTTCATTTGTGAATCAGATTCCCAATCCCTATAGCAATGATTCTTAAAAAGAGTGGGGCATGGGGGAAAGTATACATCTTCTGGGGGGATAGGCTTCAGATCAGAAACTGCCCTGGGAGCTGTGTAGCTTAAGGACATTCAGTATACCTATTGATTTCATAATAAAAACTATAGAACATAAAGTTGAACATAGACATCTTGACAGATAGAGATAATGTAGAAGAGATATAGTGTAGGGTGCATGTGTTAATGAATTTCAGTTTGGGAACACTGATTTATAGGGAATAGGAGTATTGATGAAGGTGAAAATTAATTTTGGACCTTTGGGGAAGAAGGAGCCTGGTCATCATAGGAACATTAGAGCAACATGACTGACGCACAGGCCTGTTAATTTAGGGGTGCAGGGACACGTCTCCAAAGATAAATTTCCCCTCCTTTCTCTTTGCCCAAGACCTGAGGGCCAAACCACCTTTGACTTGTCTAAATCTCTCAGTTTCTGATACTGATGTGTCCATGATGAATGTAAGGCAGGGTACCTTGTATCTGGAGACACTGATCACACTAACCTTAACTTTTGGGAGGAGGTGGTACAGAGTGGGAGACCCTGACCAGTTTCTGTTGCCCTCATGTAAAGCCCACATTCCTTGGCCTCTATTTCAAGATTCTCTGATCTGGCCAGGTCCCCTCCAGCCTCAGGTCTAACAGATTTCAGTTATTTACAATTACAGTAACCCCTCCCCAGGCATCGTATGTGAAGAGCTGACTTGTAATAGTGTGGTTTTAAATCAGTGTACCATAAACTTAAAAGCCACAGCCTTCCCTACCCCCCACCCCCACTTTTTATTATGGAACTTTTCAAATGTACACAGAGATCAAGCGAATAATTTAATGAACCTTTGTGTACCCATCAACCTTGTTCAAATGTCCCATTTTTGGCTAACGGGACTCCTTTCAAGTTCGTTTCTAATTCTTTTGATATAGATTGGTCAGTTTTAAATGGATTACATCATCAGTATCTTGATGCTTGCCTGTTATTCTGAAAAATCAGAGGCTTAGAGAATGTAAGGAGGACTGGGCGTGTTGGCCCTTTCCACAAAGGGGACATGCACCGCTTGCTTTATTGCTGCATTCTCTGTTGCTTGACATTCTTGCCATAATGTATCTGAGAGATTAATTTTGTAGGAAGTTTCCTGTGATTAAAAGATGTGGGAAAGTATGTGATCATAAAAACACATATAGGTTCAGTGGAATAAGACATTTATTAAGCATCTGTTGTGTGAAAGATGCTGGTTCAGCACTGGGGAGGATGGCAAAATGACCTAGGGAGTCATGGTTGAGTAATTTGGAGTCACCCAAGGTAAGAGCCCAAGAGATAGTTGTGAAATGATACTAAGAATATCAGGCTATTTGAACTCACAGAAGCAGAGACTAGAACAGTGCTTACTGGGGACTGGAGATGGGGGTGGGGGTGGGGGAAATGGGGCCATGTTGGTCAAAGGGTGCAAACTGCAATTATGTAGGGTGAAAAAGTTTAGAGAGCTAATGTACAGGAGTGATGATGAAAGCTAATAATACTATATTGAATATTGGAAATATGATGAGAGACTAGATTTTAGGTGCTCTCATCACACAATAAAAGGTGTCTATGTGAGGAGATAATATGTTATGTAGCTTGTTTGTAGTCATTATGTATGTATGTTAAATATATACAATTTTTATGAAAAATATAAAAAGTATGTAGACTAATGATGGTAAGGGAGAAAATGGAATGTCATTTCAAATTTTTAAAATCATATAAAATCAATAACTCATTATAATATGTGAACAAAAGCTGTAAAGGAATATGCAAAGGCTGTAAAAGGGTGGCTATGATTTGGTATGTTTAAAAAAATTATTGCCAAGCTGTCAGGACAATCCAGGTTCTTGACTTCTGAAGTCGCCATCTTTGTGAACTTGTACAATCCATTTAACCTTTCTGGCCCTTAGTTCCCTCCACTGAAAAGAGGGGTAAGGAAAATGTGGTATATAGATACACAAAGGAATATTATTCAACCACAAAAAAGAAGGATATCCTGCCATTTGTGACAACATTGATGGACCTTGAGGGTATTACACTAAGTGAAATAAGTCAGAAAAGAGAAAGACAAATACCGTATGATCTCACTTGTATGTGGAATCCAAAAAAAAAAAAAAAGAAAGAAAAAAAGAACTTATAGGTAGAGAGAACAGATTGGTGGTAGCCAGAGATGGGGGGTGGGGGATGGATCTTGGGCAAAATGGGTGAAAGTGGTCAAAAGTTACAAACTTCCAGTTATAAAATAAATAAGTTCTGGGGGTGCAATATACAGCATGGTGACTAATAGTATTATATGGTATGTTTGAAAGTTGCTGAGAGTATAGATCTTAAAAGAAAAAAAATTGTATCTGTGTGGTGATGGATGTTAACTAGACTTATTGTGGTGATCATTTTACTATATATACATATATATGTATGCATATATATATAATCATTATGTTGTATACTTGAAACTAATGTAATGTTATATGTCAACTATATCTCAATTTTAAAAATCCATTAATTGGTAAATGGATATAGGCTGTGCTACACCTATAAAATGAAATATCATTTGGCAATAACAAGGAATGAAGTATTGATACACGATACAATATAGACAGACCTTGTAAACATTTTGCTAAGTGAAAGAAGCAAGTCACAAAAGACCTCATATTAAATTATTCCATTTATGAAATGTCCAGGAAAGAAAGAAAGGAGGGGCATTAGACCCAATCTCTAAAGTGTCCAGGCCCTTACACCTCTGAAATTATATTAATTATTTACATAGAACTGTACACTTTTAAAAGTGGCCCTGTGAGCTTAAGGATCACAGACTCTAAGCCCTCATTTTAAAGATGAAGAAACTGAGGTTCCTTTAAGAGCATGGACCTATCCATGGCCAAAGATATAGTGATGGAAATGTCAGATATTCTGGGGTGATTTATGGATGATTCTGCAATCTTGATAGTATTTACATTATCTGTTATATTATGAAGATGAGTCAAAAATTATCCACACTCTGGTTATATTAAAACTTCTATTGGCCGCACCACCAGAGTGCAGATAATTTTTGACTCACCCTTGTAGATCACACAGTGGCTTCTCTCTTCTTGAGCTGTGACAACAGTTTGAGAGACCTGTTTAGTTCAAAAGCTGCCTAACATTATGACTTTGAGGAATTATCAGTTCCTTTTTTTTTTTGTCTGTGTTGGGTCTTCATTGCTGCACACGGGGCTTTCTCTAGTTGCAGCATGTGGTATCTTCCTGGGGCAGGGATTGAACCTGTGTCCCCTGCATTGGCAGGTGGATACCTAACCACTACACCACCTGGGAAGTCCGTCAGTCCTTCATATTAAGCAGAAATAAATTAACACAGAGTTCCACATAGATGTTCAGCTTTTCTTTTTTTGCTGTTCTTTACCAGATAATCACAAAATGGCCAAGACCTACAAGCAGGGGTCCTACTTGAAAACCTACTTTTAAGTAAAAACCCCCTCCCTGGTAAACTTCTGAATGTTTTCTTGAGAATATCACCATTCAGCATGAATGGAAACGAAAGTACGGTATTTCAGACACAGCAATCAAAGGAGGGATAGGGTCTGAGCGATTCCCTGCCTTTGCTTATTGCTGGAGTTGGTAATGATTGTTTCAAACTTCCTGTTCCAGGATAGCTAACAGCCAGGAGAAACATAGTGGAAAATGCAAAACAACGAAATCATAAAACCTGCCAAATACTTCTCCGAGTTGGAAAAGAGCATCCTGCTGGCTTTAGTAGAGAAGTACAAGTATGTGCTGGAGTGTAAGAAAAGCGACGCGCGAACTATTGCCCTCAAGCAGCGTACCTGGCAGGCGCTCGCCCACGAGTACAACTCGCAGCCCAGCGTGTCGCTGCGGGATTTCAAACAGCTGAAGAAGTGCTGGGAGAACATCAAGGCCCGGACCAAAAAGATTATGGCCCATGAAAGGAGAGAGAAAGTGAAACGCAGCGTCAGCCCCCTTCTGAGCACCCACGTCCTGGGGAAGGAGAAGATCGCCAACATGCTGCCCGAGCAGCTGTACTTCCTGCAGAGCCCTCCCGAGGAGGAGCCCGAGTACCACGCGGATGCCGCCGCCCAAGGTATCGGCGCCTGGCGCCTGCTTGCATGTTCTCCTTGGGTACCTGTTTGACATTGCCATGTTCAAGCCCTTCATTCTGAGGGGATTTAGAAAAAAGAAACTTTCATACCAAACGACTTTTTCAATACAGAATTTCTGGATTAGATAGGACATTCAAGTCGTGTCGTACATAAACACAGAAGCTCTTATGTATCTCCTGTGTCTCTCTTAGAGAGATCTCACTTACCTCTATTATTACTTAAGAAGGAAAAATAAGGGGCTACATTAATATAGTTATTAATGAAGTGCCTTAGTTATTTATCTCAATCTCAAATATATTAAAGAGAGTTTGAGGATTTATATTCATTCACTCAGTAGTTTTTGTTTTTTTGTTTTTGTTTTTTTCAAAAAATAGTTTTTGAGGACCTGTTATGTGCAAAGCACTGCATTAAATTACTCAAAAGGCCATGTTCAGAGAGTGAACTATTTTAAACTTATGCAAAGTATAGAGACTAATATAGCAAACACCCATTTAGCAGTCACCCAGATTAAAAGCCAGTGTTTCTACCCATTATAATATTGTGATCTATAGCTTTGGTTTGTGCACTCCAGGAAACTAGAGAAATTCTGGAAAAAAATCATTTTAGTTTTTATGTACTTCCATTGAAAAGAGAAAAATATGTCATACATTATTCTTAGGGAAGGAAAAGAATGTCATATAATCAAGCCTGTAATGGTAGTGTGTCATGGCTTTAAAAAGTTGGAATTAAGAGGCTATTGAAATGTCTCCAGGCAAGGGGAGGGTGGGGATGCATACAGATAAATTGCCGATAATTCTTGACTCTTTTAAGATAGGAATGGTCAGTTTATACAAAGATTCATTGCAGTTTGCAGAAAATATACCTTAACGCAGAGGAAGATTTCTGGGAAGGCCAGAGGGCTGCTCATAAGGTCCTCCAAGGACCCAGGAAGCAAGCATTTGCCTAGGCAAATCCGATTCTTGGCTTGCAGGATGAGAAATTCACTTATTAATGTCCCCAGAGTAAATTGAGCTCTGAGGGACTGGTTAATTAAAAGTCACAAGAAATTGTCTAAAAACCAAGAATGTCATCGGCGTAGAATGGAAATGATTAGCACTTTTTTTTTTTTTTTTCCTGTCGGCAGCTTATCCTGGGAAACTAAATTATGATCAGTATTTGTTTTCTGATCAGTTGGCCAAGGTTACATCTAGGGAGCTAGTTGGGCAACCAGTGATGGATGTCGAGAAACTCATGTACTGTTTCTCAGGGTAGGAGCCCTGTGTCTGAGTTTTGATTCTCGAGCTCCCCAACCAGGGCAGCTCCCAGAAAACAGCGTTGATATGACACCGCCAGCCCGCTTTCACCCTCCTTGTTGCTGCTTCTGTGGTGGAGGGGGCCCGCTGCTAATTGACAGTGTCCTTGCTTCAGGGATGTTTATAGCTTCAGCCAGTTCCTCTCCATTATGCTGGCCTTGGAGTGATTCCGTGCCCGTAAGGCAGTGAAAGGAATGGTGTAGGGGGGAAGGAGGGAGGTGAATCAGCAGGGCTGCTTTTCAAATTGCTTATATTCCCTGGTAGATGTTGCTGAGGAAGATGCTGGTGTGGACTGTGTGCCGTTCACTTTGCAAATCTGTGATCTGGATGGCTGTGTATTGATTTCATAGGCTTATTCTAACGAAACAGTCTTATTTTCCCATTTTCAAATTCTATGGTAGGATCTACAAAGGCTGTTCCACAGATTTCTTTTCTCTTTCTTCTTAGAGGAAAGGGTGTATTTATTTACCCATAAACACAATTTCCAAATTTACAGCAAGAAGGGGATAAATACGGATTCTCAGTGTCTTTCCTGTAGTGACATTTGCTAGAGACTCACTTGTAAAAGAGATTTATTTTAAATTGGATGTTTGTACATATCCGACACATGAGACTTCTTTTTTTGCTGGTAATTATTAAAGTACAGCCATACATTGTCTGGTTCCTGTTTCCAGGTCAAATCTGGAGGGCGGTGGAGAAGTGTGTTGCTTTGTGAGTTGGCAACTGTGTCCAAAGTAATCTGTAAACTCTAGTAGTTAAGATGCCAGAACACTTTCCATACATTAAAACAACTTTGAGGTTATCCTAGTCATTTTGCATGTCAGTTTACTTTTAAGAAGGAAAAAGAAAGCTGGAATTGTTAATCATCCCTTCTGGGTCTTTCTGGGGAAGAGGTTGGAAACCTGCTATAGGGTTATGGGTCTCATTCCCTTGTGTGTATTTGACACATGAACTCTGTGTGTGTGTGTGTGTGTGTGTGTGTGTGTGTGTGTGTGTGTGTGTGTGTGTTTAGTTAGTATCTCTACTAACTCTATCTCTACTATCTCTCTGTCTCTACTGTGCTGTCCAGTACAGTAGCCACAAACCGCGTGGGGCTGGTAAGCACTTGAAGTGTGAGGACACTGAACTGAGATGTGCTGTAAATGTATACACTATATCTCAAAAATGTAATACCAAAAAAAGAATGTAAAATATCTTACTGATAATGTTTATACTGATTAAATGTTGAAATGATAATACTTTAGATATATTGGATTAAAAATCTATTACTAAATTTAATTTCACCTCTTTTTACTTCTTTAATGTGGCTATGAGAAAAATTTTTAATTACACATGTTATATTTCTATGGGACAGTGCTGTCCTAATACCTTACAGAGTGCCTGTGACAGAATAAGGTGCTCAAAGATTTGTTAGAATTCGTTCGACAGGAAGGAGCCTAGCAGATTCCACTAGAGGCCTCCCTCCAACTGTTTCTTGTGTGAGATGGCTTCCACTATGTCATCTTGATCACTGTCCCCTGCATATTCTTAGCTTTGTCAGTGATTTCTTTGAAATGTACATCTATATTTGAACACAGTAGTCTTAAATTTTAACACTTAAGAATGTATTTGTAAAAAACTGGCATTTTCCCTTAAATATATTTAAACAATTTATATGCTGTAGATTTATGATATGTTATGATTTGGCTTTGACACTTATCTTCCATTATCTTTTGGGAACAGGTTTGCAGAACAAACTAAGAGAGCCAACAAAATTTGCTAGGGGTGGTCAGGAGGGAAGGATGGCCAAATGTCAAAATATACGTAGGAAAACTAAGCTTTCAGGTAGTACTCGAAC
Source organism: Hippopotamus amphibius kiboko (assembly GCF_030028045.1). Taxonomy (NCBI): domain Eukaryota; kingdom Metazoa; phylum Chordata; class Mammalia; order Artiodactyla; family Hippopotamidae; genus Hippopotamus; species Hippopotamus amphibius. Next base: position 32,819,823 of record NC_080187.1, on the reverse strand, counting down.
ATCTTGAGAGAACTTACATTTAATTCACATGCTATTGTTTCTCTACTATAAAGCTATGATCCAGTAACGCAGACATAGGTATGCCAAGCTATATTAAATAATACAAACATTTCTTAGTAAATTCCATTATTATCACTGTTTAGTCCAAGCCTGTTCTTTTGGGGTGGGAGCTCCAGTACAGGGGACTGATTTATATTTCCAATCATGGCACACTGGCATCATTGGTCTGGAAAAGCCCTTTTTTGTGTGTATTACTTATACATTTATTCCTTTTTTAATTCCCCATTCACCACTTTCATTCTTTTCTCCTGCACCTTAATCATTCTAATGTGCTTGTATATTCTGTCACATGTTCCTGAAAGCATGCATTGATGTTGTGTGTGCGGATATTTTAAATTTACATAGATGAAAAATTGTGCTACAGATACCATCTCTTTTTCTTTTGCCGCTTTTCACTTAGAATGTTTTGAAGATCTATTCCCATTGCAGTGTAAATCTAATTTGTTTCTTTTAGTCGATACATAATATTCCATAGTATGCATCCCCAACATCTTGTCTGTCCTTGTTCCTGGTCAGTCCTGTTTCCTTTATTCTGCCAAGAAGAGCTGGGTTTTAACCGGTACAATTTCCTTCCCATCCTTTTACTGCCTTAGTAGGTTTTCCTGAGAGATTAAACTTACTCACATTGCCCAAGTGGAAGAATATCCCGTTGACTGTGTTCTCTGCTCCCAGGAAGGCCTTTAGCCCTTCTTATCCATTTTGCACAAGATGGAGTTGTTTTCTACTTCAGGTGGCTTTGTTTTACCTGGGAGAGAGATTACATGGTGTGTGTTTGCAGCAGGTTGCCATTCCCAGGATCGTCTTTTTCAGGTTAAGAGGAGATTCTTCCCATCTGAACACTAGCTTCCATTCATTGGAGCTAATATTTGTGTGAAAGTTAATTAACTACTCCATCGGGCTTCTCTAGTTTTAGATCCCAGCTTCTGCCAGAGTCTTAAGAGGCCTGGCTCTTTAAATTTAAAATGTGTTTGTTAGTACACATTTAAACTAAAAATAATTAGTTTTAAAGTAGAGTCATTTCTCTGCTTCTGGACATAAACATACTGTCTTCATGTTCACAACTCGAGAGAGAAATTTGGAGACCAGAATTGGGAAAATACACCCATATTCTTAATAATAGATGGTTTTGTAGTTGATACAACTTGGAGATTCATTTCAAGATACACAAGTGATTAGCTGAGCAAGTGATGTAGTGAGAGGCCAGGTGTTGTAGTAGTTGAGCTTGGATTTTGGAGTCATGCAGACCTGGATTGGAGTCCTGGTTATTTCAATTAGCCAAATGACTTTAGATATTGTGTTTGGTTTTCTATAATAATACCTCCCTCGGAGGGTTTGTTAAGGATTAAATGAGGCACTGCTGCAAAACACTAGCCTAGTGCCTGGTTGGCTGCTCAGAAATGGTAGCTGCTGTTATCATCAGCATCATCAGAAGGCCTCTAAAGCCAAGAATTATTGAGATAAAAATGAACATTTCAAAATTGGGAGAGATGAGTAGCATTGTCAGAGCATGAACTTTAAAGGCTCAGAGGAGTATCCAGAACTATCCTCTGGAATGAAATCAAAGAGAAAAGAGGCTAAAGTTACCAAAAAACATCTAATGTGTCCAGGCTTCTTTGAAGACAGTTTCAGATCTGAGACGAAAAAGGAACCGGATGAGGTAATCCTCTTTGCATTTGATCTCATCTGAGGGACCCTGTTCTCAGTGCCAAGCCTTTCCCGTTCCTTTGTCCTGTGCCTCAGCTCTCAACTCAGAACACTGTCCTTTCTACATAGTTGTGCAGTGTTGAGAGGGATGTGACCTACTGCAGCCAATTCATCCCGCACACATTTCTTACATGCCCAGCAGTGTGTCGGGCCCTGTTCTGGGTCCTCTAGGAGGATGAATTAGAGGCAGTCTCTATCTTCAAAGTTTTCAGAGACCTGAAGGGGAGGTAGTTAAACCGCCAGTTTTAACAAGTGCTCTGCCAGAGGCAGGCTTAGGAACCAGAGGGAGCATGAAGAAAGGACATCTAATTGAGGCTGTAGCTGCTGGGGTGAAAGATTCTTACGGAGACATTTTCGTTATCTCTGGATGGCACAAAAGTCCTCTTAACCTTTTCTTTCAAAAGTAAGATTTTTACCTTTTCTTTAATCTTAATTAGGGACTAGTTATGGTTGTTACCTAACCCCTTGGAGTGAAATAGGCTAAATAATAGCCATTTTCCTTTTATTAACAGAGTATTACAAGTTAGGTTTCCCTCAGTAGATATGAACATTCCTGGCATCCCATCTTATGGAATAATGGAGTGGATGTAATACTGTAATCAACTCTGTTAATAAATTGATATTATTTTTCTCCAAGGAGGTGATTCTCATTATTGGAAATGTAAAGCTTCCCGAGAAAGCGTTGGAGTCACAAGTAGAAGACTCCTTGGGTTAGTAGAGTTAGTGATTTCCTTATTGAAACTCCTGAATGAATACTCACATCATTGCCCTATAAAAATACTAGTGCAAGCATGGTACCACCAAACATGGCCTCCTTTTGTATCCATAAGCACTTTTCCCCCTTTGTTCAAATCTTCAGCCCATAAATATTTAAATATTTACAAGGCATCCGCTAGGTACCAAGCAAAATAATTGGTGCCCAAGGATAAAAGAAATGAGTAAGGCATGGCCCCAAAATAATACTAGAATGTGTTAAGTGCTGTAACAGAAGAGTATGTAGAGAGAAAGGAGAAGGCTGAGGTTTCACAGAGCAAGTAACATTGATTCTGAATGATGTAGGGGTTAGGGGCGAGGTTGGAAAGGGGAACTGGAAAGAGTGTATGTTTGAGTGAGGGGGACGAATGGTGTGCCCAACTTTAGGCTGAAGGGGCAGTGAGACAGAATTATGGGGGGGGAAAAGCATGGCCTTTAAAGATTGTGATAGGATTGGAGGGTACACAGGGTATTTTGAAGAGTAAGCAAGGAAGATAAAGGATTGTCGGAACCGGAGTCCTTACTGGGTTACTTAGGGTGGGTTAAAAACAGAGCCAAGGATAGGAATCCCAGGGGAACATTTAAGTGTGAGTCCTGAAAGGAGACTTAAGAAAGAGCAATCAGAGAGGAGGCTGTAGAAAACCTAGGAGAGAGCAGTGGTGCAGAAACTAATAGATGAAAGAAATGTCAAGAAGGTTGTCAAGTGCTAGGGAGAAGTTACATCAGAGGGACATTGGAAAGTGTTTTTGGGATCTGAATATTGACCCCCAGGGGCAGTGCAGGAGGCAGCAGCCAGAGGTAGGAGACTGAAGAGAAGTCTGAGGAAGTTCAGCCAGAGTGTGTAGGCTCATCTTTCAAGGAAGAACCTTTGTAAGATGGTTATCCAGGGTAAGGATTTAGACCTGCAGCCAGGGCCCAGAGCAAAGGTGCCCTTATGGAGATTACACTTAAGTGTTCGTGGCTGAGTGAGAATCAGAGTGGGAGATCAGACTGAGGGAGAACTTAATCTGAAAACCCACTGTTGGCCACATACTGTGGTCTTCTGCTCACTGGGAGTCATGCACGTTTCATTTTAGAACGTATATCCACATAACCAGGTCTCCAATTCTTGGTAAGCACAGTCTCTGACCACTGTTCCCCTCGTTCACAGTGAGGAACCCCTTTATCGTTACTTCTTACGGGCAAAATGCTTTTGATTTGTGGGTTTTTAAAAAGCCAGGTGTGGCAGGGGTACCCGTGGACACGCAGACCAGAGCAGATGCTATTTCAGATCATCCTGCCATGGGGGACCCTGTCGTGTGAAATAGGATTGATTTGCTCTCTGCCTGTAAAATCTTTGAACATGTGTTTTCTGCTACTGTTTTTCAGAATCATTTGCTGTTTCAAATAGAGAACTGTGCGATGATGAGAAAGAGTTCATACACTTTCCAGTATGTGAGGGGACCTCTCAACCTGAACCCTCGTGTTCAGCTGTCAGAATAACAGCCAATAAAAACTACAGGAGCAAAACCTCTCAGGAAGGTGCTTTAAAAAAGATGCATGAGGAGGAACACCATCAACAAATGTCCATCTTACAGCTGCAGCTGATACAAATGAATGAGGTGCATGTGGCCAAAATCCAGCAGATAGAGCGAGAGTGTGAGATGGCAGAGGAGGAACACAGGATAAAAATGGAAGTTCTCAATAAAAAGAAGATGTATTGGGAAAGAAAACTACAAACTTTTACCAAGGAATGGCCTGTTTCCTCATTTAACCGGCCCTTTCCCAATTCACCCTAACCCTGTAGGGGTGGCTCCCTTGTAATGAATCTGTGTTGGCAAAGAAAGTCTGGAACATGAACTCGCGGTCCGTAACCTGTAACAGAGCTACAACTAGGAAAATTAGAGTGGTAGTAGTCACTTATTTAAGAATACATTCAGGTAAACAGCTACACCCTCTGTACCCCTTAAGTGGCAAAGAAGCTGTTAGAGTCTTCTGAAAATTATCACTACGAGTACTATCATTCTGAATGTAATGTCTCTTAATTAGAATTCATACAAGAACCATGTGTGAGTGTTGTATTTTTTTTTAATCAAATGCAAGTGTGACTATAAAGGAGTGTGGCTGGGTTTTGTGGGTTTTTAAAAAAATAGACAGCAGACTTTTTCTATCTAAATGAATGCCCTCCCATTGAAAGTGGCTGTCCTGGGAGGACACACGTTTCTCCAGTGGTGATCTGTTGCTCAGAACTTGTTGGAGGTGTTCCAGAAATCACGAGAGCTGCAGCTCACTTTTCAGTTTTTCAGTGTTATCTTTTGAGTGTGGATTTTCTGTTTTTAAACAGCCCAACGTGTGGAAGCTTATTTTCTAATGTGGCTTATAAACTGCCTTTTTTCCCTTTCCCCAAAGAGGAGTTCCAAATAATGTCTTCAACCAGAGTAGTTTTGTTGGAACTAAGGATGTAACTACTTTGAGGGAGAAATGTTCGTTTAGAGTTCTACATTCTGTCGTGTTTGTTTTATTAAAAGACAAGACTTGCAATTTTATAGTCACACTGTGTATGTTTTTTAAAGGTGCTGCCTCCCCCGCTGTGCTCCAGTTTTGGCCTTCCTGCTGTGTTTTCCTCCGCACTTTGTACTACTGAGTGAACGGTTGCCCTTGTTTTTAATCTTTAGCCACCTAAGGAAAGGCCCTTCCCTCGCTGTGCTCCTGGTGCTAGCTCACAGTAATGCTGCATAGTTTGCATTATGCAGTTAGTATTGAGCTCTTTCAGAATCCATTACCAATATATTTGGAAATATGGATTGATACGTGGATATTTTGACAGAGCTGTGATATATCACTTCTCCTGTAGCCTAGTGTGAAGAACAGCCTTGGGAGTTGGGCAGAGCAGTAGATGGAAGAAGCAAAGTGACAGTTAAGTGCCAAGGCAGGTCAGCAGTTTCTGAGAATGAAATTTCAAGGCCATGTGGTGGGGAAGGAGGAGTATGTGTGGCAGAGGCTACATAGGGAGTATAGGACTAGGAGTCACAGCTTGAATTCTGAGCTTGGCTCTGCCTCAAGAGCCAAGGTATATGACCTTGGGTAATTCCATCTTAGTCTTTGGCCGTGGTGTTTCCTGTCTGTAAAATTAGGGAGTTGGTCTAGAGAATGGTCAGAATCTGCTACAACTCCTTGACTATGATGTGGTCTGCACAGTCTTGGATGAGTGCCGCTAACTTCATGATTGTCCGGAGGGTGTGGGTCAGCAAGGAGAGTTTACTGCATTGGCTAAGCTTCCTTCCTTTCATAATTTTGGAATTTGGGTCCCGGGGACTGTAAGTTCAGTAAAGTACACATATACTCATATATGCACTGCATAAAACCTAAATGGATATCAATTTGTTTTATATGCTGATCGTATTTTAAATATCTTAGAGGAACCAGTTATTTAAAGGAACCCTGTGAAGACTAATATTCTTTTGAAAGAAGGATCCTTTTGCAAGGATGTGTGTTCTTAATTTAGTTTTTATCAAGTGGACCACTTATAGAAGCAGCATCTGGAAAAAGTCCCAAGCTTAATTGACTTATGGGAGACAGATTAGGGCAGGGAGTGACAGGCCCTCAACACAAATGATGTGAACTGAGAAAAGTTTGCCTTTGCTTCACCTATTGATCCATCTGGAAATCTCCTTAATGTGTAGATTCTGGCATGGGGCCTGAGCTTGTGCATTTCTTACAAGCTCCCAGGTTATGCCAATTTTGCTTGTCTGGTCACCACAATTCTCTGTAGCAAGGTTTTAGAGGACCCTGAAGTTTTTACTTATTCTAAAAAAAAAAGAAAAAGAAAAAAAAGCCATTGGGTTAGGTACATTTTTGTGTACAGCATTGTCCCGGATATTATTCCTCTCTCAGAATTTACCACCTAATCACACAAATAACAATGTAGAACAACATAAAAAATGCTCACACACATAATAGAACTATAAAAGCATAGAACTAATTCCTAACTGAACAAATAAAGGATAATTAAACCAGCAGGCTAAAGCACCTTGTTCTACTGTTAATGGTATTTATAAGTTTATAATAATTTTCAACCTTGAGTATGCATTAGAAACAGTATTTTATAAAAAATTAGTCCCACTGGGTCCCACTCCTAGGGGATTTTGATTCAGTTTACCTGGGTTGAGACCTGGTCTCTGTTTTTTTGGAAGCTTTACAGGGGATGATGATACACAATTGGGATTAAGAAACACTGGTGGAGAGTTTCACAAATGTATCTCATTTGGTCCTTGGTCCTGTGAGGTCCTGCAGAAATGAAGAAATGATGCTCAGAGAAGAACCAGCTGCATCAGGCTGAAAGCTAGTGAATGGCAAAGCAGAACCTCAGTCCTAGGTCTCTTGACTCGAAAACAAATAGCCCCACCTGCCTGCCCCCATCCCATCCCATCCCTTAAAGCCATATCATGGATTTGCTTTATCCTGAGAGCCAGATCTTATCTGCAAGGTACTTGTAATGCTTCCACTCATGAACAGGTACATCCCAATTCATTCTGCTTTTGAGTAGTTTCTTACTTGAGTTGGAAATGCAATAACCATTTCTTGGTAGTTGCTGTAGAGAATTGACAGATAAATATTAAGCACAGTTCACCATCCCCTGCCCTGCCAAATCTTGGACACAGCCCAGTAGGGGAGGTAAGGCTTGTACACAGCTGTCACCTACTTGATCAGTGCATGTCTTCTAGTGCATTTGTAGCTCAGCAGAGAGTGACGAAGCTTGAAGGAAGGCCTCCTGGAGGAGGTGGCATTTGAGCTAAATCTTTAGAGTTGGTATTTTGGTAGGTGGAGATTCAGAAAGGAGAGGAACTTCACTAAGTCCCGTTGAAGATTCAAGATGATGAGATGCATAATTGGGAGAACATGGGGGAATTTCCAGATTGGGCGGTAACATGATCGAAACTGTGCTCCAGGAGGAAGATTAGAAGATGGAATTGAGTTGAGAGAAGACTGGAGTCCAGGAGATGTAGTTAGGAGGGTTTGGCCCTGGTTAGATTGAAATGATAGGAGGACCTAAAAGAGGCTGTAGTAAAAAAATGAGGGAGACCCACAGGAAGGGTGTTGCAGAAGTGGAATCAGTCAGGCTTGGCAGCAGATTGCTTTTCTTAGAGGGGATGGGTAAAGTTTTAAAGCTAGATGTCTGAAAGAATGATGCTGATTGAAATAAAGGATGCATTTCTGGCTGACGTGTCCTAGGAGAGGCCTAGACACAAACTAGTGCAGTTCCTCCCACCCACTCAGCCTCAGACACCAGCACTTCCTCCCATCTCCTCTTTGGCTGTCACCTCTTTGCTCTGACTTCTGCCTCTTTGGCTGCCTATGCTGCCTTTTCCACCTGTTCATCTGACATTTTAACCCCTCCCTGCTGGTCCTTTTCACCCGACTCATTTGGTGCTGCCTCTGCCATCAGCACCTCCATTGTAGCTGGTGGTGCATCAGTCACTATCTCTTATAATGGCTTCGCACTTGAAAGATCAGAAAAGACTACAGTTGACCCTTAACAACCTGGGGAGGGGCTAGGGGCGCCACCCACCCCAACTGTGGAAAATCCGCCTGTAACGTTACAGTCAGCCCTCTGTATCTGCAGTTCTGCATCTGGGGACTCAACTAACCATGGATGGTGTAGTGCTGTAGCACCCATTTATTGAAAAAAACCTGAGTATAAGTTGACCTGCACAGTTCACACCTTTGTTGTTCAAGTGTCAACCAGATTTCTTTATCTTGAGCTTCAATTCTTTTCTAGTTGGCATCCACAGATTCCAGGGTATTTTTTAAATGTCCCATGTTGTGTAAAGATGCACTGGCTGAGGGGTGCTGTTAATTCCCATGTATGCCTATTACAGCCCCTTTTCAAAAATACCCTACTATGCATAAAAAATTAGGAAATATGTTATGAACTTTTCAGGGAGAATCTTAAAATGCATTGACTTTTTTTTTTTTTTTTTTAAGAAGAAAGCGAACGGAAGTAGAGAGGCATAGTGGGGCAGTGTATTTGAGTTGTCAACAGCTTCTGCAGTGTCAGGTCAATTACATCAGCACTTGGTCTGGACCAGGGGAAAAAATGGTTCTACCTCCTGGGAATGTCAGAAGGGCCTGATAATTATATTTGGCAAAGCCATGAAGAGTGCTTCTGTAATGTCATTGCTAAGAATTACCCTTTTAATAGCATCTCTGGATGTCTGAGCTGTTCAAGTGAAATGACACTTCTTTTCTGCTGTGACTTTCCTTTCTGTTGGGCTGCTTCCCAGCTGGTCCTCTTGTTCTTCCTTGCCCTTTTTTCTTCTGTCTTCCGCCTTCCCAGCCCTGTTTCTCCAACCCCTCCTTCTGTACCCACAACAGTTCCTACTGTCCCCTGTTTTAGAGTTGGAGTCACTTGAGAGTGTGTGTGAGGGAGATACTTGCCAAAAACTAGCTTATCCAACATGTAGTATCAAGGTGAAGCATAGCCTTAGACTAGTCAAAATATCAACCATCTGCTTCCTTGCTGCATGTGCTACTTTTGTGTTGGTGAGACTCAGAAGTTATGGGAAGGTCACCAGTGGTTCATGACGGCAACAAATTCTTTTCCTAACTGTGCCATCTGTTATGCCCTTCAACCCAATTTACTAATCTCTGCCTCAGTTTCTCCATCTGTGAAAGTGGTGTAATACTTATCTACCTCCCTTGACTGTTGTAAAGATTAGTCTATGTTAGTAAAGCACTTTTGAAATAAAGAGTGATGTGAAGCGTTTTATTATGATTGCTGTCATTGGGATGTGGATGCCCCCCCTGTAGAGATGCTGCGCTGTAGGGGAGGCACCCCACAGGTACCATGGTTTAGGAACACCCAGGAGAGCAAACTTCTGTAACAGATACAAGAGTGATTTTTTTGGCGTGTGTGAAAATTTTCAACATCGCATTTCCTTAAACAGCCTTTTGGTTCATTCAGAATAAGATTCGATTATAGAAGAGTGATTTAGGTTAGATTTTTAAAGAACATATCTATGGAGCCTTTATTACCCAGTGTGAAAGTAGGGTCTGCAAGCTGATCATTTACCTAACAGTGCAGTTTATCATCATTAGGTGGAAAACTTCTATTTCTACATTATCCAGATGCCAGATATTGCGTGAAGGTGTTTTTCACTGTTGCTACTGATTAGAGTGGACATGATGGGGATTCTGCTACCTCTGAGTGAGGGGATCGGCAGCTCCAGGTCCACTTGCAAAATATTCTCACAGCACCACCAGTGTGGGGGGAAAAGACTCACCATGTACATTCATCCAAATAGGGGGTTCTCTAGCCTTAAATGTCAGCTTCCTTTCTTAATTCCTGTTAACTGCTAAGAGATTTAATCAGGTTCTGTTCTGAGTTTTCTATTTTATGGATTTGTTAGGGGAAAAAATTCCAAACCCTGTTATTTAAGAAATTGGTTATTTTTAATCAAAAGGACACCTGTTACAGTGGAACTACTGTAAGTAGTAGCAGAAGTTAAGGTTCCCGTTCCTTTTTGTCTCATCATCTGGTTTAGCTTCCAGAGTAACCAAGAAGGAAACGCAGACTGGTGCCCTGCTGGTGAGGTGCATGTAATTCTAGATTTTTATCCTTGAGTCTCAGAGAGTCTTTGAATGGGCGGTATTGCACTTTCTGCAGGAATGGAAGATGGTCATTCTAGTCACTCAGGCTTTGGGAAATCTGGGGGTCTGCTGGGGCACATCTGCTCTCATATGGTCAGGCTGCTTTGGCAGGAGCGGTCCAGGGGGAGCCCTTCTCATGGTGATGGCAGAAGTACAAGAGGGCAAGCCCACCTGTGGAAGCACATTTCAAGTTTCAGTGTCATATCTGCTAATATCTCCTTGTCCAAGGCAAGTCGTGTGGCTGAGCCAAAAGTCAAGCGGAGGGAGGCAGACTCTCTTAAGAAGGTGAGGGGAGATTGTGAAAAATTTGAACGATAATCTCGTCTACCACAGTGTCACAAGTGGGGAGGCAACGAGTGGAATACCAAGGAGCTGAGATTATAAATTGCGGAACAGAGAATCTAGGGGGGATATGCATCCCTGTTCCTTCCTTTCTTTCTTTTTTTGGAGGGGGAGGCTTTAAAATAGTGATAATAATAGAATATATGTCATCAGGATGTTGGATTAAATGAGTAATATATATTTAGTTATATGTATTTAGAACCGAGCATGGCACACAAACACTGTAAGTTTTAGCCATAATTTTTTTCTCTTGAGGTCATACAGCTTCTAAATGGGGCCAGGGGTCTCTGAACCCAAGTGACTTGGCTCTGGAGCTCATGCTTTTAAGAATCAGAATACATAGTCTTCCTATTCAGAGGCTGAGTTCAAATCTTTGCTTTACAAAGAACGTGGCCTCCTGAATATTAGACAATCACCTGTAAAATACTCACTTTCCAAGATTGCTGTAATGATTACATGAGAATATAAATATGAAAGCACCACATAAACTATAAAATCAACCCTCCCCCCAAATCCCTAAACCTTTCTTCTGATATTCTGTGTTATAGGACAGTCCAAGACTCTCTTCTCCCGTCACAAAACTTCATCTTAATCTCTCCCTCCAGCCTCCCCACGCTTTGACAATCCCTGAATACACTCATCTCTCGGTTTCAGAGCCAGGCTCTGTGAAATTACTTCTGTTGATCCCTCTACCTGGAGTGCTCTCGGCCTCTCTACAACCCCTTCCCATCACCTGTGCTGCTGAAGTGTCACCCATCCTTCAAGGTCAAGTGACACAAGGACACACTCCTGTAACCTGGGCTCTGGTCCCAGCTTTGCTGATAACTCATCATTTCTGGATTAATATAATTTTCTTGTCTGTAAAATAAGGGTGTTGGAGGAGAGGATCTCTAAATTCCCTTCCCCTGTTCTAATTAGGCTAATTCTGAAGTTAAACCAATCTTTTCAATTTACTGCATGTAACCCAAGTTTTCAATTTAGCATTTTCCTTAAAAGATAATATGCACATAAATGGAATTCAAATGATGCATCCAGCTGGATCAGCCCCAAGGTTGAAAGTGCCATTTGTGAAAGTTATTGATATTAGCATAATGATTATACTTAAACTGTTTATAAAACAATCTAAATATAGGCAATACAAGAATTTCTATATAATGGGCACAGAAAGGTTGTTGCTTCCCAAAATGTTATTTTTCCAACAAGATGTAATTGGCTGCTGTTTACTTTAGCTCTTTTAAATTGCCCACTTCTATAGATTATAGAATACTTCTATGTTACAAATTGCCGTGTTCTAAGGCAATAATGTGCCCAGAATACGTAGATTTTCATATATGCTTTTAAAACTTTATATCAGTTGATTTCAGTAGATGATATCTGTTGTAAACATCCAGGGATGCCTGAAAACATACTTCAAATGGAAGTTGGCATTTATTGAATATTTTCTATGGATGCTAAGAATGTTCATATATTATTTCATTTTATTCTTAAAATACTCTGTAGGAGTAGGTAATATTATCCATATTTTAAAGATAATGAAATGGAGCTTGCAGAGGTTAATTGTCTTGTTCAAAATCACATACCAAAAGTTTTGGAGATGGTTGTACAATAATGTGGATGTACTTAATGTCACTGAACTTTATGCTTAAAAATGGTTAGAATGGTAAATATTATGGTATTTCACCACAGTACAAAAAAAAAATCACATACCTAGCTTAACTAGATTTAGATCCTGAGTTAGTATGCTTTGATTAGTCTGTTTATGGCTGGTTATGTTTACCAACATCTGTTAGGACTGATGAGCCACATACAAAGTAAAGCAGAGAGAAGAGCTAAGTGAGGTTAAAGGTGTCAGCAGCGGCAAAGGTGGTACCCAATTCTGTCTGACAGCAAGCTGAGAATCAGTGACCAAGGCAAAAAAGAAAGGTCATCCATCAGTCTTGCCATTTAATTTTTCTCAAATGTGAACGAGGATAAGACTCACCTGGGCATCTTGTTTAAAATGCAGATTCCAGGGCTTCCTAGGTGGCGCAGTGGTTGAGAATCCGCCTGCCAATGCAGGGGACACGGGTTCGATCCCTGCTCTGGGAAGATCCCACATGCCGCGGAGCAACTAAGCCCGTGCGCCACAATTAAAAAAAAATAAAAAATAAAATGCAGATTCCAATAGTGTCTGGCATCGGACCAGAGTTTGCATTCCCAACAAGCTTCCAGGTGCTAGTGATGTTGCTGATCCATGGCCCAAACATTGAGCAGCAAGGATTTTAGATCACAGGAACTTCCACAGCAGCTCTCTGTTTCAGATCCCTTGTGTCAGAGAATCTGGGGTGCTTTCTCAAAGCAAGTTCTGGCCTCTACCCAGACCTACTCAAATCAGAATCTCTGAGGGCAAGACTGGGAATCTAAACATTTAACAAGCTTCCACATTGCTTGTCAGGTGTAATAAAGTTCAAGAATCACTGCTAATAGGACATCACCATAGTGTGATAACAAAAATCACTTTACTTCCATTCCCTTTTCCAGTTTATAAAGTCTTTTCATATCCTGTTTCTCCCGTGCTTGTACAGCAGGATGATGAAGGCAATACCATTAGCCCCACTTTGCTGATGAGGAAACGGACATCTCTGGCGGTTAAGTGCCAGACCCAAAGGTCTTCAACTCCCAGAAAGTTTTCTTTTTATTATTTCATGGCTCTCTCTCCCACTTTACCATATCTTCACTTACACTCCTATACAGATTAGGAGTTCTTTTATGTCTAAAAAGCTTTGCAGAACAATTTTCTTGCTATGATGCTTTTAAAGATTTCAATCTAATTTAGCATATTAACAAGAACAGTTTATGCTTATAAGCATAAAGCTATCCAAGGTCATGGCAAAAAAAATGTTTGAAGTAATGAAATAGGTTTCATTGAATTTTTTAAAAATCCTTTTTTTTTCACCCTTCACCTAAATTCACCAATTGATAAGTTTGCTTTTCTCTCTTTGAACCACTTGAAAGTTGCAGACTTGGACACTTCACCTCTAAATTCTTCAGCATGTATATACTAAAAATAAGAACATTTTCCTACATCTACAATCCCATCATCATTCTGGAGAAAATTAATATTAACCCAGTAATATCTTCTATATGTATTCTACATTCAAATTTCTCCAGTTATCTTAAGAATGTCTTTTATTGCTGTCTACTTTCTCAGATCCAATCAAGGTTTATTGCATTTGGTTGTTTTGTGTCTTTAGTCTAATTTAATCTAGAAGAAACCTCTCTCCTTTGTTGTTTTTCATGACATTAAATTTCTTTTAAAGTCCAGGCCTTGTCAACGTGCCCCACATTCTGGATTTATTTGATTACTTTTTCGTGATTAGATTCAGGTTAAACTTCTTTGGCGAGACTGTCTTATAGATAATGTCACATACTTCTCATGACATCGTTTCAGGAGCCACGTGGTTGAAAGCTGCCCCACTATTGGTGAGGCTAAATTTGATCACCTGGCGAAGGGAGCATCTGCTAGATCTCTCCATCATAAAGTTATTTTCCTTCACTCATAGTTAATAAGTTATCTGTGGGGTGATAGTTTAAGACACTGTGAATATCCTGTCCCCAGCACCTTTCACCCCATGGTTTTAGCATCCATCGATGATCATTACTTGAATCAATTATTTCATGGGGATTACAAAATGGTGATGAAATCAGTCTTGACCATTTGCCAGCATTTATACAGAAAGAAGGTATGCCAGATTGGAGAAAATCTGAGTTTAGGTCACCTCAAGTCATGCTGGCTACTCCAAAAGCAGAGTCCACTTTGCCCCAACTTTCATAAGAGGCCATCTCCCTTAGAACTCCCGAGCCGGAGGTGAGTAGTTGGAGGTGTGTGTTTTGCTTTGTTTTGTTTTTCCCAATGCTAATAAATGCCCACCTGAGAGAAAAGGCTCCCGATTCTCTTCTCCTAAGCACCCCTGCTCCAGGGTACCTCTCATGTCTGCCTCTGGTGCTGTGGATGTGTCCTGAGCGCTACTGGGAAAAATCACACGCTTTCTCTCCGCTTATCATCAATGACCACTTCACATTTTTCCCCATCCTTCTCAAATCTGACCCCAAATTGCTGTGTAGTAGGGACTTGGGGCAGTAATCCAATTGAAAGGGAGGAGTCAGGGCACTTGATTTGAAGTGGTATCTGTTGTATATATTGCATGTCATAGCTCAGTTTAAAGAAAAAGTAACTTTTTACATAAGACTGCGAGATTACAACTGCCCACAGGAAAGATGGTGATGAAGATTGGGGTGGAAAGGCTAAGAGGGCGCTGATGGAGATTATAGTGTGGCCAAAGCTGCCTTCTGTGACCTCGGATGCAGCCACTCCCCCCACCCCCCCACTATCCCCACTCCATCCTGCCCCCCTTTCTCTTGGAGAAAGAGACAATGAAGCCAAGATTCCAGATGTTCCCCAGTGTCTCAATACCATATCTACAACCTCCCCATCCCCTCCCCCACCCCTACATCAGCCTCCACTCTGTCTTCTCTCTTGTTGCAAAGAAGAAAGTGTCTTCTCTCAAAAGTCAGTCCCTCCATCTGTGCTTTGAATTCCACGACTCCTTGTCGTCTCAAGAATCTTACCCTACAGATTCTCCTTTTTCCTGTGTTGTATAGTCAACTGCCCTACCCCAGGATCTTTTCCATTATTGTTCAAATATTTTACAGTCTCATCTCAAAAAGTCCCTTCTCCACCAGTCACCTCTAGCTTTGTTTCTCTTCTTCTCTTCACAGCCAAGCTGTCCAAATGTTCTGTCTCTGCTTCCTGCTTCCTACTCATGTCTCAGGATGCTCCAATCTGGATCCTGCTCCTACCGCTTTACCAAATGGCTCTTGCTATGGTAACCAATGACTTCAAGTGACTTTATCCATTGGACGCTATTCAGTACGCATCTTGCTTGACCTTTTAGCATCATTTGACCAGTTGGCCATGTCCTTCTAATTGAAATATTTTTGTTCCTTAGTCACCATGACCCTGTTCCTTCCTGGTTTTCCTCCTAATTTTATGCCAGTTCTTTCACAGTTCCCTCCATTGGAGTTCCTCAGGGATTCAGCCTAAATCCTCTTCTAATTTTGTAGTACAGTTGACCTTTGAACAACACAGGGGGTAGGGGGACCAACCCTCCTCACAGTTGAAAATGCGAATATAACTTTACAGTTGGCCCTCTGTATCTACAGTTCTACGTCTGAGGAGTCAACCAACCTTGCATGGTGTAGTACTGTAGTACCTATTTTTTGAAAGGAAATTGAGTGGACCCTTGCAGTTCAAATCCATATTGTTCTGTATCTGTATCTCATATACTTTTAAGTAATCACACCCACTTCTATGACTTCAGTTTTCTCTCTGATGACTCCCACACTTATATGTCCATTGTAAATCTCTTAACAAGCGCCAGACTTATACATCCAACTGCTACTAGATGTCTTGGTACAGATGCCTCATTGGCCCCTCATTGGCCCAGTGTGCCTACAACTAAGCTCATCATCCTGTCTCCAAACCTCCAGAGAGGTTTTTCTCCAGAGATGGCTATTTTAGTAAATACCCTTGAACCTAGCAATAACCATCGCCTGATACTTTCTCTCCCTCAGCTCCCACATCTAGTCAGTCCCCAAATTCTGCTGATTTTACCTCTTTAATCTGTCTAATTCATTTACTTGTCCTCATCTTCCCTACTTCAAGCCACCATCATCACTCACCTAGACTACTTGTAATAGCTCTCCCATGGTTTTCTTGGGTACATTTTGCCTTTCCAATCCATTCTGCATACTGCAGCCCAAGCTATTTTTCAATAGTGTCATTTGAGATATAATTAACATACCTTACAGTTCATGCATATAACCAAGTAATCTTTTTTTAAATTGAAGTATAGTTGATTTACAATGTTTCATAACCAAGCAATCTTTTAAGAACATAAATCTGAGCAGGTTATTCCCCCTTCATAATCTTAGGATCAAGTCTGAATCCCTGTTCTGGCTTAAAAGGCCATGTGTGCTCTGGTCTCTAACTTCATCCTTTGTGTCATCTGCCTCCTCACTCTCCGGGCTTCAACCACAGCTACCTTTTCTCTGTTTCTTAAACTTGCCATGTTCTTTATCATTCTTACATATTGAACTTTCTTCAGAGAATACTGTTCCCTCTCTACTCCCTTCAAACTCTTCATCAGTCTTCCAGATTTGGCTTAAATATCACTTCTTAGGGGGAGCTTTCCTTGAATACTAGTACCCAACCCCTAGGAGGTAAGGGTCCCTATCTGATGCTTTCACACATCCTTTGCAATACCCTTCATAATTGTAATAATTGTTTAAAGTCTGACTCCCTGTTAGACGACAGGACAGGGACTGTGTCTGTCTGGTTCACCTCTGCATCCTCATCCTAACACGACTGCCTGGCACGTAATGGGCAATCTCTATATATTGTTGGATGAATGCTGGATGAATGGCACTACTGTCACTGCTCTCCATGCTCTGCCCTGATCCCTGCTTTCATTGTTGTTGAAGTCACCACTATCAGAGCTGCCCAAAGTCTCACCACTACTGTTCTGCTTTGAGAGAAACAGCTTTAGAATGTGGTCTTGCTGTTTCACTTTTACAACTCCCTTAATAAGGAACTCAGACCAAGTGCTGAGTCTAACCATGCTGACCCTGATGCTGAATCCCAAGGCCATCAGACTGTAGGGAATAATTTTCAACTGGTTGCCAAAGGAGAAGAGTTATAAAACCACTGACACAATTCAAGTTCACATGTACATGTACTGATGAGTTGCTGTATACAGTAATGTGTACATGGATACACACATGTAAATGTGCATGTACAAACACAGGGTCCAGCTGTCACACTCAGATATGAAGACATACACATTCTCCCAGAGGCAACCTTATATATACTCATTCCCTACATATGCACATAGAGAGTAAAAGGACATATGCTTGGCACTTATGCATATATACAGAGGCAAGCTGATACACTCATTACATATATACACACACAGGCAAATGACATATGCTCAGTACATATGTGTACATACAGAGTCAAACTGACATACTTAAACACACACAATGGTAAAATAGAATTATTTAGCTCCATTTGACTCACTCTTATTCCTCCTTGTACTTAACTCCTTACTTTATCTCTCTTTCATGATTCTTAGCCCAATGGATGCCATTCTCAAGTTCCCAGGCTCTTGCCTGGAACCTTGTGTCCCTTCTCTTTGACCCACCTGGCTAATTGTCACAACTTTCCCTTCCAGGAGCTTGACCGCCTCTGCCAGTTACCAGGCTGCTCTCCTGCAGGTCTCTCTAGCAGCCAGCCAGGTCAGATGAGCTCTTTTGTTTTTCTTTTTCTTTTTTAAATCTTTGGCTGCACCACAAGGCATGTGGCATCTTAGTTCCCTGACCAGGGATCAAACCTGTGCCCCCTGCGTTGGAAGTACAGAGTCTTAACCACTGGACTGCTAGGGAAGTCCCTCAGATGAGCTCTTCTGACTGCCAACTTTAACTCTAAGGTCTGATTCTATTTGAGGCCCAGTCCTATTGCCCGTTAGCTGTTTAACCTTGGACAAATCATTAACTTCTTCGAACCTCAGTTTTCTGATCTACAGAATGAGGATAACAATAGCACCTTTCCCATTAGGTTTTTGGGAGCATTACATTAGATAATACATGTAGAGCTCTTAGCCTAGTATATAAACGCAGTTCATGGCTACTGCCACTCATAACAGCTAACATTTATTTGCTTATTATGCCACTACTACCTCTAGCCAATTATTGATTGAATACTTACAATGTACTAAGCATTGTTCTAAGCACTTTACCTATGCAAATCCATTTTATCTTTACAACAATCCTGTGAATTAAGTTAAAATTTTATTTCCATGTTACAGATTATGAAACTGAGGCCTAGAGAATTGAAGTAACTTGCCCAAGGTCATTAAGCTAGCAAGTGGCAGAGTTAAGATGCAAAACCAGATGGTTTGTTTGCAGAGCTTACACTCTGAATTACT
Organism: Hippopotamus amphibius kiboko; assembly: GCF_030028045.1. Lineage (NCBI taxonomy): Eukaryota > Metazoa > Chordata > Mammalia > Artiodactyla > Hippopotamidae > Hippopotamus > Hippopotamus amphibius. Next base: position 32,801,311 of record NC_080187.1, on the reverse strand, counting down.
ATGCTTTACCTCTTACTACAATCTATGTGTGATTGTATTTGTCAGAGGAGCTATTTCTTTGGTACAACCCTTTATGAGTTAAACCCTTGGAGAGATTTTTGAATTGCAGCTGAAAATTTCCCTTTGCTGAAAGATGGAGAAAATCTTCATTCTGTATTCAGAGCAATACCAAAGAATTGAATGGCAAAAAGACCTGCAGGAAAAACCCAGAGATGCCTTCTCCGTCTCTCTACCCACTCACAGGGACTGTTTGGGTGAGAAGCCTTTCAGATTGACAGAATTATAGTGGTGAAGCCTGTTCTCCTCCAGGCAGAGTGAGGCTACCTCTTTGGATTCCCATAGCACTTTTTGTTCAGATATCTGTAACCCTAGCCTCCTTGGCTTCTGCCCATCTACAGAATTGAGGATCATTAAGGCCACGTGGGTAACAAGAATGGTGCCTTCAACTGGAGTTGTAATGTAACGTAATTACAAGCAATGTAATCACAATAATCCCTGCATGTAATCACAAGAAGCCCCAACAAAAGTCTCCTGATGCACTGACAGAGGGCTCAGGATGGCTTGCGCACACCCCTTGGTGGCTGCAGTATCAGTGGTGCCAATCTTTGCTCCATCTTGTATCAGGTGATGGTGCTTCTCCACCTCACGCTCATTGATGTGGTGGGGCCAGGTAACTCCAACTTCCTAGCTTTGTAGTTTAGGTAGGTTACTTAATCTCATGAGCCTCAGTTTCCTCATCTATAAAATGGAACTAATACCTACCAACAGGGTAGGTGGAAAAAGTAGTGACAACAAATAGGAAGTGCCTGGCAGTACCTGGGATGCAGCAAGTCTTCAGTGAATTGTAGTTACTATTGTTTTGGCTCAACCCAACAATTATTCTCTTCCACCAATATTGTTATTATGTGGTCTCTCAAACTAGACTATAATTTCCATGAGAAATAGAGACTTTGTTTTGTTTACTGCTGTTTCTCAGCATCTAGAACAGTGCATAGTAGGTGCTCAGTAAATATTTGTTGAATGAAGTTTAAAACCAGTTGGTCTTGTTTTCTGTCCTCACTGTGCTGGCTGGCATTCAGACCCTAGAATTTGCAGCCCTTTGCTCTGATGTTCTCTCTGCCTGGAATGCTCCCTCTTCACCTAGTTAACTCCTACTCATCCTCCTGATTTTAGCACAAGTATCATTCTTTCAGGGAAACCTCTGACCTTCCCTTTCATGGCCTCTGTCAACATTGTTGCAGTTTTATTTGTATAACTGTTTTTTTCTGTTGTTGTTTGTTTTGTTTTGTTTTAGCTGCGCTGCTCGGCTTGTGGAATCCCACAAGGGATCGAACCTTGTGGTTCTCCCAAAAGGGACTGGACCCAGGCCCTCAGCAGTGACAGCCCAGAGTCCCAACCACTGGACTGCCAGGGAATTCCCTGTATAACTATTTGATTAATATTTGACTGTAAACTTCATAAGGACAGGGACCAGATCTGTTGTACTCATCACTGTATTTTCAGGGACTAGGAGTAGACCTTCAGTGTAAATTTGCTGAATGAATGAATGACTCTATCCACTCTTTTTGTTGTTGTTGTTGTTGGCCGTGCTGCATGGCTTGCCGGATCTCAGTTCCCCCACCGGGGATTGAACCCAGGCCATGACAGTGAAAGCCCGAAATCCTAAACACTAGGCCACTAGGGAACTCCCCACTTCTTTCACTTCTTACAAAGACCCCTCTCTCTGGGAAGTGGAGTCCAATTTCTCGAGTTGGGTCAGAGGTCAATCCCATGCTTGCACCGGTGCTGCACCAAAAATCATTCCAGTGTTTCTGGACTGAACTCAAGTACTGTGATTCTCTCCTACTAGGGCCAATTTGTCAGTCCCTGAGTTCTCATTACCGCTTATCAGGGCTTCATTATGCAGCTAGACCCTCCAGCAGGAGGTCCAGAAAAGCCAGAATATTGGCTAGGTTGGGAGTGTGAAGTAGGATTTGCCATTTACTCCTTCTCCTCCCACCCTGACTCTATTTTTATTTAGTGTTTATCACACTGAGTTGTAATGATTAGTTTTTAGATGTTCCCCCCACATACACCCATGGTGGGGGGGAGGGGAGGAGGGGGCTTCCCACCACCCCAGCAAGGCAGGACTATCTCTTGCCTCAGAGGCTACTGTGATGCCTAGCGTGCAGTGCGGATGCTCACAAAGATTTCTTGCAGGAATGCAGTGTTTTCCGTGAATGAAACTTTACTGAGGACAAAAACCAACTCATAGGAGACTGCACTATCTCTGGCTTTATTTTATTTATTTTTTTAAACCTGAGCCAATAAATGTCGTTTTGTTCAAGATAATTTGGGTTGTGTTTTCTGTTACTTGGAACTGAAAACATTCTGATAGAGTATAATTAATGGTGTTCAAGTGTAGGATCTCTGATAGATTATTGTTAAAAATGTTCATTCCATAGTCGCTCCTTCTTGGGCTCAGCTATGAGACTTGCTTTAGCCAGTGCGATGTTAGCAGACATGTACAAACAGGGGTGTGAAAAGTGCTTGCACAGTTGGGCATGCCCCTTGTACCACTGCCACCTCCATAAAAAGAGCTTCCCCCAGGTAGCTTCCGCCCTTTCAGCTGGGGCCCCAAAGTGAATACTCCGGGAGAAGATCAGAACTCAACCCGCACACAGGAGCCAAGACCAGCTGAATCCGCAGTTTAGAGCAGGGCCATCCATCCAAGCCTATAGAGAGTCAACCTCCAGACCTATGAGAAATGAATGTTTACTATGGCACGTTGCTGACCTTCTGTGGTTGTTTGTTATGGAGCAATAACTGACTGATAAGGTTAGGCCAGGGGTTTCCAAACTGCCAGTGCACGTGAGTTAGAGAACTTTAAAATAAATAAGGGATACTTAAGCTTCCTCCAGAATATCTGGAGTGGTACTCAGAAATCTATATTCTTTTAAAACTCTCTGGGTGGTGTTTATGTAGTGAGTCCCCCACTCTTTCATTATCTGACATTTTGGGGTCACCAATATTAAAGCATGTGATGGGTGTGCTATTAGATGACCACTAAGATTTTTTAACTTTAAAATTTTTATTGAGGTATAGTTGATTTGCAATATTAGTTTCAAGTGTACAACACAGGGATTCAAAGTTTTTATAGATTATACTCCATTTAAAATTATTATAAAATGATGGCTATATTCCCTGTGCTGTACAACATATCCTTGTGGTTTATTTATTTTATACATGGTAGTTTGTACCTCTTAAGATCTTTTTTCCTCTCTGCGACTGGATGATTGAAGTCAGAGAACTGTTTCTGAAGTATGATCCTTTTCAGTTTGAAAACTTTTGAGAAATCTGTGTTGAATTTTTCTTACCTGATTTGGAGAAAGATACAGAAGTAAATTATCTGTGATTTATGGCCATAGGGTTTTTGCTTTTTATTTAAGGCTTGTCTCCTCTTAGTATTTCTGCCTGGGTTATGGTTAGCAGTCAAATGAAAATTAAAAGCAGAAGGCTGGGGCTGGGAGAGCCGAAACACATGGTAGGAAAAAAAAAATCACTGGGGAGGTCAAGTTTAGTGGAGAAGCTGCTGAAGTGGTGGTCTGAGAAGCAGCCTTCAGCTTTGGCTTTGCAGTTAGGAACCTGAGATCACACCCGATGTAGAAGCCAGTTGAATTTTAGGTGTAATAATTGCCATGCCATTGCCCAGTTTAGAGGTTTGAGGCAATCTTAATAAAATGTGACAAATGTGAATTTATATAAAAAGCATGATGAAAGTATAACTTAAAAGAAAATAGCTTTTTAAAGTTATAACAATAAAAATTTTCATTTAAGAAAATCTGAACAATATAGAAAAGTATAAAGGACAGGAATCTTTTATTCATAAGCCCACCTTGCAGAGATAACCACTGCTAATATATTGCTGTATATTCTTGTGAACTTACACACGCCTATTTTAGAAAAATAGGATTTTCTTACACATACTCATTAGTATCCTTTTTTTCCATGCAAGTAAACACTAACCTAATCTCACTGTTAAAGCTGCATAATACTCCATTGTACAAAGAGGTACCATACTTTAGTTCTCACAGATGGACATTTAGATTATATTTACTATTATAAAAACGCTGTGATGGCTATCCATATAGACCTTTTGTGCACTTCTCCAATTATTTCTTTAGGCAAAATTCCAATACATGGAATTGTTAGATTAAAGGATAAACATTTTAAAGGTTTTTGATTGCCCTCCTCAGACATATAAATTAACAGTGCTAGGTTTTGTCACTTCTTTTAACTCTTCTTAGTCATCAATAGGAAAAAAAATTTGTAGGTTTAATCTGCCTTTTACTAGTAGTGGGTTTAAATATCTTTTCATGTATTCATTGTATTTTATGTGACTAAGATGTTAGCTTCCCATTTTTCTATTATGTCAACTTTTTCTTCCTGATTTATATTAAATATATTGTCTCCTATTTACACTGATGATATTATCCCTAATGTGGCTTTGCTTGTAGTGGCTTTCCACGCATTAAAAAATTTTATGAGTCAAGTTTATCAGTTTTTCAATGAGATTTAAAAATTCGTTTGGAGGATGAGAGTCAGCAATAATAGAATGAAAAAAGTAGAGGAAGTTCAAACAATTCAGTCCCTAATCTTACCGCCCGTGGCGGGCATAATGTGCTAGGAAGAGCACTGGATTGGGAGTCAGATCACCTTACCTCTCTGGGTCCCAACTTCCTCCTCTGTGGATGAGAATGAACATCCCTTGCAGGGCTGTAAAAAAGAACTGGAGGGAATTCACGGAAAGAACTTTGTCCAGGTTTTGCATGTAGCAAATCCTATCTAAATATTAGCTATTATCAGTGGCAGAGGGCAATACAGAATTTTAAAAACTCTTTTAAATTCAGTTGGTGTTTGCGGGAACAGAGTGGGGGTAAGGATCCGAGTAATTTAGCCGTTGACCCCCATCTCTAAGAACTACAAAGCTGGAGTCAGAACTTGAGTTCCAATTCTGGGGTCCTGCCGGTTTCCTCGTAGGTGACCTTGTACAAGTCACCTTCCCTTTTCCGCGGCTCAGTTTCTTCACCTAGAAAACAGCTATATCATAGACCACCCGCCCTTTCCCCAACCCGACTGCTGGGCCCAGGAAACGCTTCAAAAATGCTCACAAAGGTGGGCAAAAACGTCTGTGAAGGGAACGCCTTCGGAGCCCCCTCGGCGCCCGCCAGCCCGCGCCGGCCAGACCACAGGGCGGCCGCGCCCCCGGCCCCCAGCGCTGCCGCCCCGCCGCAGGAACAATAGCTCCCCCGGAGGCGGCGCCGGCCGCGGGCGGGGGCGGGGCCGCCGGCGCGAGCGCTGGGGGTGTGCGCGGGGCGGGGTCGCAGCCACCCCTCCCGCCGGCGGCTCTGTCACGCGCCCCTCGCCGGGCGGGCCGGGGTCTTTGTGACGCGGCGGCGACGACGGCCGCGGACACAAAGGGAAGGCGAGGCGGCGAGCGAGGGGCTGGGCCTGCCCCCACCCCGCGACCCCCGCCCCGCGACCCCCGCCCGCCGGGCGCGCGCCCGCTCGTCCCCGGGCCTCCGTCTCCCCCGCGCGGGCTCGCTCCCTCGCGCGCACCCGCCCCGACCCTCCGACTCCGTCCCGAGCGCTGCGGGCCCGGGCCTGGCGGGCGCTGCGGGCGGGGCGGGGATGCTGAGGGGCCGCTCCCGGGCGCAGCGGCGCGGCTGGTAGGAGACGCCGAGGCGGCGGTGGGACTCCCGGCGCGCGGCTGGATGCCCCGGGCCTGCGCTCCCTTGCGCTTCCCGCCGTCCAGGGGCGCCAGTCATGGGCGCCGCGGCCGCTGAGGCGCCGCTCCGGCTGCCGGCCGCGCCCCCGCTCGCCTTCTGCTGCTACACGTCGGTGCTTCTGCTCTTCGCCTTCTCTCTGCCCGGGAGCCGCGCGTCCAACCAGCCCCCGGGTGGCGGCGGCGGCGACTGTCCCGGCGGCAAAGGCAAGAGCATCAACTGCTCAGGTAGGACTACCGGAGCGCGCCCCTGCGGCCCCTCCCTCCCTCCCTCCCTCCGCCCCCTCTCGGTCCCCGCGACCCGGCTGGGCCGGGCCCCGGCGCGGGGGTCCCGGCAGTGGGGCCGAGGGTGAGCGAGGACGCGGGGCAGGGCGCGAGCGCGCGGTGTGGGCTTGGGGACCGGGCTGGGGCCGGGGAGTGGCTGTGCACGCGTCCGTGTGTGCCGAGTGGCTGGGCGCGGGCGGCCGGGCGCGTTGGGAGGAGGTGAGGCCCGGCGGGCGAGGGGGAGGCAGCCGGCCGGCGCGCTCGGTGTAATCGTGGGTGTACACGCGGGAGCGCGTGTTTGTGTTGTGAAGGCTCAGGGGAGAGAGGGCGGCCTCAGGCAGGGCTTTTCTGTGTGTGTGTGTGTGTGTGTGTGTGTGTGTGTGTGTGTGAGAGTGTGACGGTGAGGGGCACTGGGGTCTCGGAGGGATCGTGTGGGTAAAGGGGGCGGGTGGCCCAGGGGACGCAGATTGGCCATATAGAGTGACTGTGTGTGTGTGTGTGTGTGTGTGTGTGTGTTTTGGATTGAGAGGTGCGCGCTTGGGGCTTGGAGTGACCCCGGGTCTGTGGATATGAGCAGGGGAAGTCGGGCCCGAGGAAGTGACCCTCTGTTTTTGTGTGTTGTGCTGAGTGAAGCCGGGGGCTCAGGGATGTGCCGGGGGTATGCATTGAGGAGGAAGGATGGGGGTCCTGGAGTGAACCTCGTTTGTGTCGATTCAGAGGGAGGTTAGCTAGGGAATCATCCTGTGTAGGATTTGGGTAATACAAGGAGGTAAATTCGGTTTCAGAGAGTGCTTCTGTGTAGCAAGGTGTGACCCAGGTTAAGGTGGTGTGGAAAGAGGAAACCGGTTCCGAAGAGTGATCCTGTGCGTGCGTTTGTCTGTTTTGCGGGAGGGCCTGGAGATTGGCAGCCACGGCAGCAAGGGAGTGACCTCTCCCCTCTCACCAAGTCCGTCTGCCCCCCCCCCCCCCCCGCCCCCGCCAGCTGTTGGAAACAAAGAGCTTGCTGGCCTCTAATGGATGGGACTGAGGAGGAGGGTATCCTGGCAGTAAAGTTCCCTCTTCCTTTCACAACGGGTCCCAGAGGAGCCCTGAGGCAAGGAGAGGCTTCCAGGTCTCATTTAGGGGTGGGTAGGTCTTCCTGGAGCTGGCCTGGCAGATGCTGGTGATCATGTCACAGCCTTGCTAACTTGCCCTTTTATTAATTCTCAGTTCTCCACTTGTCTTCTTTAAACCAAGGATGGGAGAGGAGGCATGGGGGGTGGGAGGAGGAGGGGAAGAGAGGGTGGCGGTCAGGCCACAGGGAATCCGCTGGTCGGCCTGCCGGACAACCTTTGTACCCGAAGGGCTCTTGAAGGGACATTGTTTTTGGGGGAGTGAGGAGGGAGCAAGAGGGCCTCAGCACAGATGCTTATGCTGCCCTAAATGAAGAAAACCTTTGGCCTGCTGTTTAGGTTTGAAGGTCTAAGATCTTTTAATGATTTTCATAATGGCATGTTTTATAATGGAGGGGTTATGAACACAGTAAACAATAGCATGTCCATTGAAAGCTTTTCCATCCATGTAATAACTTATACTTTATTTTTCTAATGTTAAGTGGAATATGGGATAATACTTCAATACATGATCACACTTTAATGGTTAAGAATAAGTCATTTGTATATGAGTGCCTTTTTGTAGCAAATATTGTTTATCAAACTTGTAAGTGATCACACCATGTCAAATATTTTATCAGCTAATGTGCTTGTGGTTATTCTTGCTGAGCTAATTTGTCATTAGCAAAATAAAGTGTGTATTTATGCATGTTTTTGTGTATGCTTTGTAACTCTTTAGTAGATAGTACAAGTTTTAGGAAAGGACATAGAGGGCTGGAAACCCACATGGTGTGGAAAAAGGGACTGATTTGGGGATTATAGCCCTTGCTAAGCAACTGTGCGATTTGGAGCAAGTTACTTAATTTTTCTTAGTTTCCTCTTTTATTGAAAGAGGGATTTGGGTTTAATAATATCTGAGCCTTCTTTCAAGGGTATAATGATATTTTGATATATATAACAATAAATTAGGCTAATCAATAAAATGTTTTCTAATGCTAAGATATACTTGAATTACTCTGGGTCTTAAGCTAGAGTTTTAACTAAATGAGATTTGGAAATAGATTCTTGTCATAACTTTCTAGGATGATGATCTGGGAATAATTCACATGAAAAATAAAATTTTTTAAGTTGATTAATTAGAGAACTACAGTACTCCAGTCTGAACATATGCATGTATTAATGCAGCTTGAGATTGTGCATAGATTTTTTTTTTTTAGTAGCTTTTATTACCCAGGTGTTTTCCACAAAGTTTACTCCTATACATGTTTGAGTTTTAAAATGAAATGCTGGCCTTGACTCTCTGTTTTTCATTTTGGGTTTTGGACCATCATTTCAGCCTACTCTGACCTTTCTGAAGCCTGATTCTGTTTGGCTGTGTGAGTTGGGTCACTCACAGCTTTGTGGCCCTTGTAAATGTGAAGAACAGATTTATGGCTTTATTAAATTAATAGAAGCTGTCTAGATCATGGAAAAGAATGGAACTCTGTGATATTTTACTGTAGACGTCCTTCCAAATTGGTTGCTGTTGATACATTAATCAACCAGATGTTCAGCCAGCTGTGCATCCTCCCTAGTTGCATTTTACAGCTTTTTGAGCTTGTGCTGTTCAACATTTTCCCATTTTGCTCACCAGCCTTATCATTAAAAGATTCTCTCAGATCGTCTTGTTAGAATCAATATGTTTGTATTATCCCTTTTCCATTTTAGTAATCATATCAAAAAGCAAATGTTGTATAGTCTGCCTTAATCAAGAGCCCATGGTGGCTTTTTCTTTTCCTTGTGTTCAAAAACTTATGTACCCATTCTAGAGTTTTTCAGTGGAAATGTGGCAACTTTAACTATGGGTATTTTTTTTGGATGTCCATTTCTCCTTTTTTGAAAATTGAGAATGTATTCTTTCATTTCTGGTCTTCTGGCGCCTTGTCAAAATAGCTTAGATAATCAGCAGTGAGATCTTAAAGTTTTTTCAGTATCATGGAGCGTGATATGTTTGGATCAGAAAACAAATTCTTTTGAACTAGCCCTCTATTCCATTACTGTTCACTTTCCATGCCACTTATCTTAGATGTTAGCTCTGTTTTATCAGGGTTCTACCCTTCCCAGTCTGAAGGTCATGCTCTTTGGTGAAGATTACCAAAGCAAAGAAGAAACTGAAAGGATCTGCATTGTCCCTGTTGTCTCTTGATATTACATCTTCCCTAAGCAGCGGGCCATTTATTTATCTCCTCTTGTTCTAAACAAGCCTTTAAAAAAAAAATTGTCCTTTTGTGTCAGTTCTCCACTCATTCTGGTCTTATCTTATTGTTTTGATTTTATATCTTTTTATTTATACTTATTCTTTTAAAAATCTAACTTATCAGAAAGCTCCGTGTTCATCCGAAGAGAAGAAAGTTTGGAAATACATGATTTATGTGAAGAAAAATGAACCTTGAACACAGGAGACCAGGTGACCATAGACGTGCTCCCCCCCCTTTTTTGTTTGTGATGTGAAGATATTGATAATAGTCCTTTCTGGCTCTAGAGTATTAGAGAAGAATAAATGAGGCTAAACATGTGAGACATTGATGTCTTAGGGAATGGGGTTAAAGAGAAAGAAAAACATTCAGAGACCAACAAGCTGCATTAGTGAGAGACGTAAGGTAGGGAACTTGAAGTAGGTTTTTAAAATATCATGGGAATTAGAAGTAGACCCTCTGGAATGTGGTGGTGGTAAGAATGATATAAATGGATGACATAAACTTCAGATTAAGAGAAGTGCCTTGTTGAGAAATTAAGGAAGCAATCCCATTTACTATCACATCAAAAAGAGTAAAATACCTAGGAATAAATCTACCTAAGGAGGCAAAAGACCTGTATTCCAAAAACTGTAAGACGCTGTTGAAAGAAACTGAAGATGACAGAAACAGATGAGAAGATATACTGTGTTTTTGGATTGGAAGACTCAGTATTGTTAAAATGATCATACTAGCCAAGGCAACCTATAGATTCAGTGCCATGCCTATCAAGTTACCAATGGCATTTTTCACAGAAATAGAACAAAAATTTAAAAAATCTATATGGAAACACAAAAGACTCTGAATAGCCAAAACAATGTTGAGAAAGAATTATGCTGGAGGAATTATGCTCCCTGACTCCAGACTATACTACAAAGCTACAATAATCAAAACAGTATGGTACTAGCACCAAAACAGACATATAGATCGATGGAACAGGATAGAAAGCCAAGAAATAAACCCACGCACTTATGGTCAAATAATCTATGACAAAGGAGGGAAGAATATACAATGGAGAAAAGACAGTCTCTTCAATAAATGGTGCTGGGAAAACTGGACAGCTACGTGTAAAAGAATGAAATTAGGACTTCCTGGGTGGCACAGTGGTTAAGAATCTGCCTGTCAATGCAGAGGACACCCGTTGGAGCCCTGCTCTGGGAAGATTCTACATGCCGTGGAGCAGCTAAGCCCGTGCGCCACAACTATTGAGCCTGTGCTCTAGAGCCTGTGAACCACAACTATTGAACCCATGTGCCACAACTATTGAAGCTCATGTACCTAGAACCTGTGCTCCACAATAAGAGAAGCCACTACAATGAAGATCCCGTGCACCACAACGAAGAGTAGCCCCCGCTAGTATCAACTAGAGGACACCCATGTGCAGCAACCAAGACCCAATGCAGCCAATAAATAAAATTAAGTAAATAAGTAAATAAATACGTTTATAAATAAATAAATTTATTTTAAAAAAAGGAATGAAATTAGAGGGAATTCCCTGGTGGTCCAGTGGTTAGGACTCGGCGCTTTCACTGCTGGGGCCCAAGTTTGATCCCTGGTCAGAGAACTAAGATCCTGCAAGCTTCAAGATGTAGCAATCAATCAGTCAATAAAAGAATGAAATTAGAACATTCTCTAACTCCATATGCAAAAGTAAACTAAAAATGAATTAAAGATCTAAGTGTAAGACCAGATACTATAAAACTCATAGAGAAAAACATAGGCAGAACACTCTTTGATATAATTGCAGCAGTATTTTTTTGGATATGTCTCCTAGAATGATGGAAATGAAAATAAACAAATGGGACTTAAGGGAAGTGCTTTGTTAGTGGCAATTCAGGATTTGGGGGAGTAAAAAGTGAATTTTTCCTAATTAGTATAAAATCTTGATCGGGACACTTCTAGATCCCTGGTATGTACTACGTGGGTGTTTATTAACTTATTTAGTGAACCTCGGTTGAATACCTGCTTAGTATAATCTAATATACTAGATATTAAGGGAAGTATATGAGAGGTCAGCCCTGCCCTCAAAGGTCTTATGTTCCAACAGAAGTGGCTAATTAGCCTGTTATAAATATACACAGGAAATTTCTATTTAGTACATCTGGGCTTTCTCCCTCTTCCTCCCACCCCCCTCAATAGTAAGCATTTATTGAACACTGACAGCATTTAAATTTTTTAAATGCGTACAGTTAAGTGATTTTTAGTATAGTCACAAAGTTGTATAGCCATCACCACTATGTAATTCCAGAACATTTCACCCCAAAGAGAAATCCCATACCTATTAACAGTGATTCCATGTTCCTCTTTCCCCTCAGCCTTTAGCAACTATTTATCTTCTCTCTGACGTTATGGATCTGCCCATTTTGGATGTTGCACATAAAGGGAATCATACAGTATGTGGCTTCTCGTGACTGGCTTCTTTCACTTAGCATGACGTTTTCAGGGGTCATCCATGTTGTAGCATGTATCAGAACTTTATTCCTTTTTATGGTTGAGTAATAGTCCATGGTATGAATGTATATGGCACATTTTGGTTTTACGTCAGTTTTTGGACATTTGGGTTGTTTACACTTTTTGGCTGTTATGAATAATGCTGCTGTGAACATTCAGGTGCAAGTTTTTGTGTGGACATATGTTTTCATTTATCTTGTTTAACTCTGCTTAATATTCTGAGGAACTGGCAAACTGTTTCCCAAAGCAGCTGCAACCATTTTAGATTTCCACCAGCAATGTATGAGGATTTCCATTTCTCCACGTCCTCTCCAACGCTTGTTATTGTCTTTTTGATTATGGTTGTCCTAGTTGGAGTCCTGGTTGAAGTTGTGGATCAGTGTGATTTCGATTTTCATTTCCCTAATGACTAATGATGTTGAGCACATTTTTATATGGGTAATGGCCACTTATATATCTTTTTTTAAAAATTTATTTTTTATTTATTTTTATTGGCTGTGTTGGGTCTTTGTTGCTGTGTGTGAGCTTTCTCTAGTTGTGGGAGCAGGGGCTACTTTCTTTTGCGGTGCGTGGGCTTCTCATTGTGGTGGCTTCTCTTGTTGTGGAGCATGGGCTCTAGGTGCGTGAACTTCAGTAGTTGTGGCACGTGGGCTCAACAGTTGTGGCTCTCGAGCTCTAGAGTGCAGGCTCAGTAGTTGTGGTACACAGGCTTAGTTGCTCCTAGGCATGTGGAATCTTCCCGGGCCAGGGCTCGAACCCATGTCCCCTGCTTTGGCAGACGGATTCTTAACCACTGCACCACCAGGGAAGTCCCACTTATATATCTTGTTTGGAGGAATGTCTATTCAGATCCTTTGCTGAGGTTGATTTTAAAATTCTGTATTAAACATTCCCTTAGTAAACCATACTGTCCAAATGCCACAGCACAGAGATGCTCCAGCGGTAGGTTAGCTCTCATTTGTCTGTGTATCATTTGATTTCTCTGCTTACCAAGTATCAGTTGTGTTTCTTCTCAAATTTATTTATACCAGTGGTACTTGTGAGTATAAATTAATAAATATTTCTCAAATAGATGAAATGTGAATGCAAAAGGAATTGTTTTTATGGATTGCTTTGGAAAGACTTGATAAAGGCATGAAGCTGAAAGAATTGCATTTCAGTGAATTAGAGTTGTGGTTAAGATAACTGAAACAGATTGGGGAAACCTTATAAATCTCTGAAAGGATTCTGCTCCTAGAAAACTTTGCAGATATTTTTAACTCCCATTCTACTGTAACAGAGAGGAGAATGGACATTGTAGATAATGGATTATGAGTGTGATTTATCCAAGGAAGTGGGGAGGACCCATACTCAAGGAAAAGGTCTTGATGCTACATGGGAAAATGAATGTGCATTTATATGTTTGAAGGTAAAAATGGTTATAATATGTATGTGTCATTTAAAAAGTGATTCCTTGCTCTACCTGACTTTTATGATTAATTGATCAGTGAGGTTTCAACTGTACAATGGCCCTAAGGAAGATACAGTGTTGAGGGAATGGATAATTCCTATTTCTAGGAATCAAAAACACTTTCCCTGAATAAGTGGCATTCGAGCTGGGCTTTACAGGCAGTGTAGAATATCGGCCTGAAACACCAGCTACACTCTTGCCTAAGGCTTTTGCTCTTGATGTTCCTTTTGCCTGGAACCTTTGTGTCCCAGTTATTTATCCCCTCAGCTCCTTCACATCTTTAATATCACTTTCAAAATGATGCCTTACAATTGTAACCTTTTCCACCTTCCACCCCTTCTGCCCCTCTCCCACCCTAATCTTCATTTGTTTTTTTCCTGCTCCAAAGCACCTTTTCCTGTGTGACCTGTTATACATGTTACTTATTCTCTGACTCCTCTGTGTAGATCCATGTGGGCAGGGATTTCTGTGTGTTTTGTTCACTGCTGTATCATCTGTGCCTAGAACTGTGTCTGGCACAAAATTAGATGCCCATCCCATGTTTCTTTGCGGAATTAATGACTGAATGAATGTGGAAACTGAGGAGAGTCAGAAAGAGTATTCTCTGGGCCAGGGGAATGATGTTAGAAAAGGTACAGAGATGGGCAGTGAGGGGAATATTTGGAGATACTGGGATGTAGGGATTGAAGCAGGAGATAAGTCTCACAACTGCCTCCATGTTAGAGGAAGGCCTTGAAGGCTGAGCTGAAGGTTTGACACTTGCTCTGAAGACAAAGGGAAACTTAAAGGATTTGGGTGACATTGTGGTTTTAGAAAACAAAGTTTGGAATTGGTGAAGATGAAAGGGAGAAGGGAAGAGACTGGGAATTGGTGAAGATGAAAGGGAGAAGGGAAGAGAATGGTAAAAGATAACAGTAATGGAAATGGGGAGAACTCAGAGGACTTGTTTGGCCTGCACAGTATTTTTAAAAATTGCATTGGTTGTTAACCATTAAAATCTTTGAGGTGTCACTTAAAAATTTAGGTTTTGGTCTGCCCTTCTAAACTTGGAGGTATTGGTAACATTAGGCTCTTTCCACATGGCAAAAATCCTCCAAAGTTGTCTAGTGAGGTATCAGCTCTTCACTTTGTTATTTCCTACCCAGCCATCCTTTCATTGACCTTTTTCCCCCTTAGCTTCTGGATCACCTGTCATAGGAGGCGGGATGAATTGTGATGCTCTTGATTTGGGATGGAGAGCCTGTTTGGAGGAGGGTCATATTGGTGTGTGTTCCTCCCTCATTCCTATTACTCATATCACCAAATTGGATGCAAATCCTTATTTCTACAGTTTCCAGCCCTTAGCATCTGAACACCTCTCCTGCCTGTACTCCTTGCAACTTCTGCTGCACTCTGTTCTTTTTCTTCTCAACCCTTTCCTTGAATCTACCTCCTGCCTCTTCTTGTTTGAAAGCTACCCTGCTATCTCTGACTCTATACCATTTTCCTTGAAATGCTCTCTAATGGTATATATATATATATTTTTTTTTTTTTCTTTTTTCTTTTGTTAAGAATCACTGGTTTTTTAAATTTATTTTTTTGGCTGCATTGGGTCTTCGTTGCTGCGCACGGGCTTCCTCTAGTTGTGGCGAGCAGGGGTTCCTCTTTGTTGTGGTGCGTAGGCTTCTCATTGTAGTGGCTTCTCTTGTTGCGGAGCACAGGCTCTAGAAGTGTGGGCTTCAGTAGTTGTGGTGCATGGGCTTAGTTGCTCTGCAGCATGTGGAATCTTCCCCGACTGGGAATTGAACCTGTGTCCCCTGTATTGGCAGGTGGATTCTTAACCACTTGTACCACCAGGGAAGTCCCCTCTGATGATATTTAAAAAAAACTTTTATTGGGGTATAATTGATTTTCTAATGATATTTTTATATCTATTTTTCCTTTATTAAATTTATATCTTAGTTTTAGTACTTCTTTTTTCAGCCTTCCTTTTCTTTCCTGTCTGAAGTCTTTAGGTAGAAACAGATCATTGTTTCTTTTTCCTTAAGACCACAGGCATTTATGATAAAATTCCTCTCATCGTTGTTGTAAAACTTATGAATTTAGATACTTCAGATTGTCTTGTGGTTTTGCATTGCTGTCTAAGAATGTGTCATAGAATTTCTAGACTTTCATATTAGAACTAGCTGTCTCTCTCCATTTTAGTATGAGAACGCATTTTGTGAAAGATACTTACACCTCAGAAACGAAAGTGTTATTTCCTTGGCTTTTTGGTCCCCTATTAATTTTACTTAAATTAAAATATATTTTTTTAATTTCAAACTTAGAGATAACTTGCAAGTAGTATACTCACATTTCTCAATTAAAGGTTTCACCACATTTGCTGTATCATAGTCTCTATATCTAAATGTATCTGCATCTGCCTTACATCTATATCTATATCGATCTATCTAAATCTTTCATTTCTGAACCTGACTCTGCCAAGTTGGCCTCTGCCAAGGGAGATGGTTTAATTTATGCTTTATGTCAGTTCTGTTCTTTTCATTCTTTGTGTTATCATCTATTGTTAATGAAACATTGAAGCCTTCAATTATGATACAGGTTTATTTTTCACAGTTTTTCTTGTATTTTTGTTATTCTATTTGGGACGTATACATTGAATAGTTTTTGTTTCATTTTTTGTTGTGCTTTAAATTTTTGTATAAGGCAGGTTTAAAGAATCTCCTGAAGTTGCAATATTGCCCATTCTTTTTTGGATTTGTGTGTGTTTTTTAGTTTTAAGTGTTGAGATTTGTTTCCCAATGTATATGCAGATCGTTGTGCTTTCATAGATATTCAACCCATCTACATTAAGTGAAGTAATTGTGATATTTGTGCTACCCTCCATTATCGTGATTATCTTTTAAGATGTAAAATCCAGTTGTTTTTAGTATAGCCACAAGGTTGTGCAACCATCCCCACAATCCATTTTGGAACATTTTTGTCCTCCCCCAAAGAAACCTCATATTCTTTAGCAGTGACTCCCCAAACCCCACTCCCACAGCCCTAGGCAGTCACTAATCTATCTTTTGCTATATATTTGCCAATTTTGGACATTGCGTATAAGTGAAATCATATAATATGTGGCTTTTGTGATTGGCTTCTTTCACTTAGCATAATGTTTTCAAGGTTCATCCATGTCATAGCATGCATCAGAATTTCATTCCTTTTTATGACCAAATAATAGTTCATTGTATGGATAATACCACATTTTGCTTATCCATTCATCACCTGATGGACATTTGGTTTGTTTCTACTTTTTAGCTGTTATGAATAATGCTGCTGTGAACATTCATGTGCACGTTTTTGTGTGGACATATGTTTTCAGTTTTCTTGGGTGTATACCTAGGAGTGGAATTGGTGGGTCACGTGGTAAGTCTATGTTTAACATTTTGAGGAACTGCCAAGCTGTTTTCCAAAGTGGCTGCACTATTTTACATTCTGACCTGCAATGTCTGAGGATTCTAATTTCTCCATGTTCAGGCCAATACTTGTTATTTTCTTTTTTATTATAACCAACCATCTTCATATCTGTTATCCCTCCTTTTCCCTAAATATGTGGTTTCTTTAATGGCATGTAAATTTTCAATTTTTTAAAAGCTGAATTGGGAGATAATTTACCTCCTCCTTCCCTCTCCCCGCTTTTTTACATTGTTAGAAACATTGTTTTAACAGAGCTGTTTTCATTATTCCTACTATTAGTTCCATTGTTAGCTTCTCATGGAAGAAATGAAGCATTTAGGAGTTGGCATACTTCTCTTCTCATGCACTTTGAAATTCTATGTTTGAATCTTAAAACTCCCTCAGTATTTGCTTTTAGTTGATTAGATGATTTACTGTTAATCTTTTGTTACTATTTGAATCTATTTCTTTTTTACAAGTGTCGTGTATTTTTCATGGCTCAGTAGTTTCATCATTTTTTGAAAAGTCATTTCAGGTTCTAAAGTTCTTAACATATTCTTCTGCCTTCAGAAACTTTAGCAGGTATTATATTTTCAGCCACAGCTCCAGTCTCCTCATTTTTGTGCAAATATTCTGAGACTTTCTTTTTCATGGTTAGAAAAGAAAAGAAAAGAAAAGGGGAAAAAAAACCCCACTTTTTTCTTTGTTATAAAAGCAGTATTTGTTTGATATTAGAAATTTGAGGAATATGGAATAATGTAAAGAAGAAATCTGTGATGATTGCCATTCTCCTCTACAGTATCTTTTTTTAAAAAATTAATTAATTAATTAATTATTTTTGGCTGCATTGGGTCTTCATTGCTGCACATGGACTTTCTCCCGGGCTTCTCATTTCGGGGGTTTCTCTTGTTGTGGAGCACGGGCTCTAGGCAAGCGGGCTTCAGTAGTTGTGGCTCTCAGGCTTAGTTGCTCTGTGGCATGTGGGATCTTCCAGGGCCAGGGTTTGAACCCATGTCCCCTGCATTGGATTCTTAACCACTGCGCCACCAGGGAATTCTTCCTCTACAGTATCTTAAGATGTTTGTGCTGAAACTATTTCAATTTATAATAGAAAAAGTTTGAACTTTTCCCTTGATATTAGTGTTTGCTTTGACATATTCTGTTTAACCTGGAACCACTATTGTTCCCAGGTCAGATCTTTTGAAATTTTTAAGTACAGGTTATTTTGTCTTGTCAGCTTTCATATAGTATTGTTTTACAAGTGAATCTAGACTGCAGATATTTCTATTTCAATTCTGTTGTTTATAGCCTTGTATATTTAGATTCTCTATTGTTCACAAGTCAGCTCAGTATTTGTTTAGTGTCTTGTGTGCATTTTTTCATAGTTTTTTTCTCTTTAAAGTGGTTTGAGATATTTTTTAGGTGGTGGATTATGTTTACTATTGTTTCCTTCTTCAAGTTCAGACCATAAGTGCTTCCTAATTGCCATTTAATTAAACTTAGTTTTTTAAAAAATTATTTCCTATTTTATTAATGTTTCCTGGTGTTTAAGGTTGTGGATGTGTCAAAGTTTTGGTTTTGGTGGTTTCACCCAAAGGGGAGAAGTAGCCTTTATAGTTTCCAGTGGTCTTTTGTAAAGATGTTGTTTAATCTTTGCGATCCTGTGAGGGATTATTATACCCATTTTTGCTCTAGGAAACTGGGATTTCTCAGAGAGATTTAGTGTTTGGCCAAAATCATATAGTTACTTAATCAAATAATCAAAACTCTGAATCTGGAACTGTTTTTAATGCACCAGAGTTTGTGAAGTCCTTTTAAAATTCTCTTTTAAAATACTTAATATCAGGTTCTTCAGTGCCAACTTGCAGCTTGTTTTGTAGATTTTTGTCTTTGTGGGTGACTTCTGGGTTTTGGCTACCTCCCATTCCATTTGGTATTGCAGACACTAAGGAAGAGTGGTTTGAAATAGAACCAGAGATGGGAATTCCCTGGTGGTCCAGTAGTTAGGACTTGGTGCTTTCACTGCTGTGGGCCCAGATTTGATCCCTTGTTGGGGAACTAAGATTCCTCAAGCCGCGTGGTGTGGCCTAAAAAAGTAAAAAGAAAAAAAATAGAACCAGAGGGTGTTTTCTTGTGCTTAGATTTATTTATTGATATTTTAAATTTTTTGATGGAGGAAATATACTGAATATACGTGAAGAATTTTAAAATACGTATGTCAACATGTATATGTTGCAAAATATAAATTGCATTATAACTATATAGTTTTATAACCCGCTTTTTTTCACTTCATAATGGATCTTGGTTTTTCCATATCAGTGTATGTATTTCTGCCACATACTTTCATGACTGCATAGTATTTCATAAATAATGTATTAGTTCCCAACATATGGACACTTAGGTTGTTTTCTACTTTACCGTTATATATATAAAAAAAGCTGACGTTACCAATCTTGTACATACATTTTTGTATGTTTTGTCTTCTTAGGAATAAAATTGTGGGGTTAAGGCATAGAGACAATTAAAATTTCTATATATACTGCCACATTATCCTGTGAGAGGTTCTGCCAATTTATAGTCTTATAGCTGGTTTGAGTGCTCATTTTTTACACTTTCTGCAGAGCTGGTATTAATAAAAAAAATAATAGTGAACACTTAAATAGCACTTAGAGTGTGTCATGCACTGCTCTGAGTGCTTTCCCTATTTTTATTTAATCCTTCATCAACATTATGAGATGGGTACTGTTATTGTCCCCATTTTACAGGGGAGGGAATGGAGGCACAGAGTGGTAAATTACTAAGGATATGGATCTAGGAGGTCTGATTCTAGGGTCTGGCTCTTAAACACCAAATTATAATGCCTGTTCATTTTTTTTTTTTTCCAAAATTTAGGTAACGATTATTTTCTCTGATTCCTAAAGTTTTTTTATTTTCTATTGAGATATAATTCACATAATGTAAAAGTCACCGTTTTTAAAGTATATAATTCTGTTTTTTAATATATTCAGCATATTATGCAACCATCACTGCTATCTATGATCTGATTACAAAGCATTTCCATCTCCCCCAAAAGAATTTCCATAACTGTTAACGGTCCCAATACTCTTCTGTCCCTGTCCTCTGGCAACCATATAGAGACTTCAGTTTATGGGTCTGTGAGAGGGAAGCACACAGATTTGCCAAAGAAGTCATAAATAGGAGTAAGGGAGAGAGTGTCGAAGTTCAAGAGCTTTGATAGGGCTAGAAAGACCCTGGGTACCATTAATACCCAGCTCGAGGTCTAGGTATTTCTTTCTGATCCTGCAATAGATTGTCCTCTCCATCACCTTGCCTGAAGCATCCCGACATAGAGGCATTTAGAACTGAAGTAGGCAGCAGGGAATGATTGTAGGTGTTGGGGTGGAGGATTAACATGATCAAAGTGGAGTTTAACAAAGGCTCGTTTGGCAGCAATACACAGAATGCGATGAAAAACATTGGAGTCAGATAATTGTGTGACACGTGAATTTCTTCCATTAAATATAGCTTAGAGAACTTTTAGTCATCTCTGCTGTGGATGCTGTTTAGTATTAATGTAAACTGCTTTTGGTTTTGTATCATGAAATATTGAGTACAGTTTGTCTTCCTCATATCTTTATATCAGAAGATAACTAATGTAATATGGTTAATTTAGTAAACCAGTTGAAGAGAATTTAATTCCTAATTCATCTCATTTGCTGAGACTGCAGTCAACATTTACTAGGTAAATCTGTTTTTCTGATTTTCAGTGATCTGTGTCATTAAAGGTATCTCTCAGATTGGTCTGGGGAAAGAAAGGAAGTGAATCTTTGTTGCATATGTATTTGCTCTAGGCACTGTTGCTTTTTAATACATTATCTCATCTAATCATTACAATATCTAGGGAAGGTGGTATTACTCTAAACGTGAAGCACCAGCACGTGAACCTGGCCCGTATGGACCCCCAAACTCATGCTTTGTCCATTGTATGGCAAACTGCCTCCGGGGTTGTTTGAAATCACGTTGAGTCTTAAGCCCCATTAAATGTAACTGGAATAGGAACTTGAAAAGAGAAAAAATCATCCATGTTCAGCTGGTATAAACACAGTCCCTGTTACCATTTTTTATTTTTTCCTGGTTGGATTTTCCTATATGTGCTGTTTATGCATTATCTTGGTGTATGTATATAGCATTGCCTTTTGCCTTTTCACTTGACATTCATCAGCATATTTCCACACTGCTATATAGTATACACAGCCTTTTAAACAACTGTGTAATATTCCGTGGCTGTGTCATACCATTTCCTGGTGTGGGATATTTTAAATGTTTATTCTTAATATTTCCACTGTTTTGAGAGTAGAGGTCATGGAACTGCCTTGTAGGCAGTTGGATACAGGGTCATGAACAAACTGGGCTTCTTTTGGGAGTGAAAGCATCCAGTGACTCCATCCTGTCAGACTGGAGTGGTATGAAGGTTTTCCCAAATGCTATTAACATTTAGACAATGAGAATAAACCCACTGAAATTTCCTTAAGGACAAAGTACAAAGTTTGAATGTGTCCTGAGGGGGCGTCAATAAGGAATCAACTAGAGGTGAATTGAATATTTCCACATGTTGATAAGTACTTAAAGAATACTTACCATTAAGTGGATTTAAGTATTAACTTATAGGATTTTGCCCAGCAATGCTCTGAAGACTGGTAATAGCACTGGCAAAAGCAAATGAGATGGCTTTAATAAGGTCGGGAAAAACCAACCCTGAGGATTTGAGTGGTGGGAGTGGATGAGAATGCTGAGAGAGAAGACGTAAGATGAGATGAGATATCACAATGGAATGGCTGAGGGCAGGATATTTTTATATATGGTAGGAACCTTCTTGTCTCAGTGCCTTAAGATTCTGGTAGTTGGTTAGTCAAGAAAGTTTTTTAATTGGGAAGTTGCAAGATGATTCATAAATGCATGTAGCATTTTAACTTAAAAATATTTATTATTTAAGAACTTTTATTGAAATATAATTCACATACAATAAACTGCATGCATTTAAAGTGCACAATTTGATATTTTTTTCTTATTAGTAACGTATATACGGCAATCCCAATCGCCCAAATCATCCCACCCCCCAAAAAATATATATTTATTAAACAATATTTTGAAAGAGGGCCCACCCAGCATTTTTCTTTGAGACTAGCTGGTGTTTCCCCTTTCTTGAATAAACCACATTCATAATGCATTGAGTACACATTCCAGTTTTAATGTCTTTAAAAAGGAACTTAAAGATTTGTGGATACAAAAATTTAGATTTTTATCTTGCCTACACCTAAGGCAACAGCTATTTTTAAAAAGCAACTCTACATAAGTCTTTCTGTAGCATTCAGTTTTGCTTTCATAGAAACAATTTATTTTCACTCTTATGAAGAACTGAAACTACATAATTACAGTAAAAAATACAGTTGGCACACACAGGCTGGATAACATACATAACTGACTATTGAAGCACAAGAGTGGCTCTCCTGCTTGTAGCTAAAGTACTCATGAATGTTCTAGAGGGTGACCTAGTAGCCTTGAGGATTCATTGAGCCATGGGCATTGGTTGGTATATTTTACAGAGAAAAGCACACTTCGGTTAATCTGGAGAGTTAATTAAATTGGGGATAATTTCTAAGAGTGACACGGACTGAGCAGTAGGAGAAGGGAAAAGGAGTGACTAAAAGAGAAGTGGTCAGAGAGTTGGGGGGATACTCAAGATTATTAGGTTGGAAGGGGAGGCCAGATGTGTCAACCGCTGTTGAAGGTCAAGAAAAGAGTTGGAAGACTAAGAAAAAAAGGTATGGGTCTTTAGAATAGAGGGCATGTTGACCTTTGATAGAGTTTTGCTATGAAGGGGGAAGAAGTCTTGCTAGAGATTAAGACATTATTAAAGGAGGGGCACCCACACTTAGCCAGGACTTCACATAAACTTGGAGGCAATATATTTAGGTCCTTCTGTTGAAATGAAAAATAGCTGTAGTAATGTGCAGAGATCTTGCAGATTGATGCTTATTTGACTCATCTTCTTTATAATTGATTGTGCTAGAGAATTAAATGTAAAGCCTTTCATTTTATCTTTTATAATGGATCTCGCCTGGGGGGGGTGATTTTATTCCCTAGGGGAGGTTTTGTAATGTTGAGACATTTTTGGTTGTTACAGCTGGTCCTACTGGCACGTAGTGGGTGGAGGTCAGGGATGTTGCTGAACATCTCTCAGTGAACAAGATAGCACCCCTGCCCCCAACAAAGAACTATCTAACCCAGAATGTTAGTAGTGGCGAGATTGAGAAGCCCTCAATTCTGTTGTCACATTTTGCAAAGTTAATTCACTTTTGGCTCCCGTAATTACTCGTAGGATCCCCCAACTACTTTCTGTTTAATTGGAATGGTGGTAGCAAAGTCGCATCATTCTAGAGTGCTAATGAGTCTCATTTTGAACTGCAGCCTGAACCTAGTTAGTGTTGCCAAAAGTTGGGGATTCTGGCAGTTCAGGTTCATGGTAAGTAGGGTTCCTTCCCTTACTGTGTATTGTCCCCCAGCTTTGAAACGTTAATGAAAATCGAGACAAGTTTTACATTTAGAGAATTATATGATGGGCACATTTGTAACCAGAGCAAAATGTTTCTGTTTTGAGCCACTCTGCTGAGTGATTCTTTGTGTAAAATATGTCTATTTGGAGAACTGATTTTTGAGGGCCTTAGAAACAGCTCATCCTTTTTGCTGAATTTCCATTTTGGGCTCAGGAAGGCAGGTGTGTAATCATCACCATCATTGACAGGTAGTAGAGTGCCCTCTTGATGCCTGGTACTGAGCAGAATACTTGAAAAGAAATAACATTCAGAAGAAGATCCCAATATAGAATTCATTCTGTACTGAGTTTGAGCTAAGGCAGTAGATCTCAAATTTGAGGAGTCAGAGCACCAGAAAGGCATGATGCTCTTGATAAATTAATTTTATCATTTAAGCTGTGATGTAGCACCAGATTATTTAAGACTTTTCTTAGAAATGTTTATCTTAAATTTACATGCAATCATTATGTCAGGATTGTCTTTAACTTACATGTATCAGTGACCTGATCAATAGTTCTTAAATTATAAGGACTTAACTTATGTGTTCATTTTCCATAACAGTAAGTCTGGAGGGATGAAATCTGGGGTGGGTGTGGTGATTCCATAATCCTTGCCACACTCTTGCTCTGTCTTTCTGGTCCACCGTCTGCAGCTTATAGCTTTCACCTTCATGCATGTAAAATGGTTCCCACAACCTTAAGCAAGAGGTGTACTTTCCAAACAGAACAAAGAATGGAAGAAGGAAAGAGAAATGAACAGAGCTTGTATGTGAACTGTGGTACACAGCAAGGGAGTCTGGGAAATAGATTACTTGGCTGAGTACCTTTTTTCCCAGAACAAAGCTGGGGTCCCTTACAAAGTAATAAGGGGAGAATAGATCCAAAGTAGGCAATTAGCCGTGACTGCCAAAGTGACAAAACAATTTAAAGTGTATGTTTGTGAACTTGTGACATTCATGATCTTGTGTTCTCATAAGACACTATTGGAATTTTTCTATTAGTATTCTTTACTTATTTGTTGAACATTGGTTTTGTTGATAGCTAGCAAGGAAGTAATATCAGATAGTGAGGGTTTGAGAAATATATATGAAAAACTCACTTAAAATGAGAAAATTCTCTTCATTGAAGTTTTTCCCTTTCAAATAAGAAATTGAAATTCTTACTTGATTTTAATGAACCTACACTCTAGTCTAGGACACCAGTTTTCCTAAGGAACATGGTTTGGGAACCACTGATAATTAATATTTATGGATGCTGTTAAATTATTTGTCTCTACTTTCACTTATATTGTTTCATAGATAACAACATTCTTTTCTCTCTCTTTTAATATTACTCACATGTTGTGGGCAATTAAAACATGCTTTATTTTAAAATGCCATTTCTAAATTTTGTATCCTATCTATATTAGTTTTATAATCAGAAAAAGTCTTACTGATTTTTCAAGATCAGTGCAAGTCTTGCCATCTTTGACACTACACCCTATACTTCAAATCTATTTCTATCTCCTACTTCTTGAAACTCCTACAGCAAACCATACAACACAGTTTCCCCCTTATTATAGACTATATTTACATTGAATTCATCACTGATGTTAGTAAGATCATAAGCTCCCTGTTGTGTTTTTTTCAGTGTGTCACAAATTCTTAGCTTAGTATTAGATACGTAGTAGAGACCTAATTGTTTCCTGATCAACTACCTAATCGCATTTAACACATTAACAGACGTGAAAATAGCATGGATTTGATAGCAAGATAGGTGTAAAATAAAACATGACAGATAACCAGTGTAATCAGACTTTCATGACTTTTACCTGTTAATGTAGGACCTCTAGCTCCCCCAGAATACCTGCCGGCCAAGCTTATTCTTGGAGTTACCCAAGGGTGTTCCATGTAGGCTCACTAATGTATTCTGGCTGCTGCCATACACCATGTGTTGTTCTTCTTGTGATGTTTGCTGCCCCTGAAGTTGTGCATTAGTACCTTCCCCTAGATATCAGAGGTGTACCTTGGAGCCTGACATTACCATCTCCTCTGCCTTGTGCTGCCCTGTCCAGGTGTGCTGGGCTGGGGCTGTTGAGGTGTTCCAGCCCCTTTTCTCCCCCTCTATTATATCTTGTCATGTGAGTATCAAAGTGGAGCTCTTTGTATCTTGTTGCTTTAGAGTTTTCTAAAGTCATTCTTTAGTTCCTCATTGTTAGCCTATTGGTCTCTGTCATGATGACCCTTTGGGGCAGTCCAAGATGAGACACCATCCTGTGCTTGGGATCACTCCTCCTGTCCAACCAAGGCTTTGTTTATCCAGCTGAGCTTTTCTGCCTCACTTTAGTAAGGATGATTATTCTCTCAACATGTTCCTTCATCTCTCATGCAAACAGATGCCTGAACAACTCTCAGACATGTGAGAATCTTAGTGGCAGGGAGGGTTTAGGCTCTAGATTGCAATTCCATTGTGCTTTTAAAATACAACAGGTAAAACATAACACCTCAAAAGAATCTCAAATCAAGATAGCAAGTCAACTCAGAGCATGATCTTGACCCATGAACAAAATAAAAATTTTATTTATTCTTGTTTTATATATCTGATTATATTGGAACCCAGTGTGAACTTTAAGGCCACAAAGAAGAGAAATAAGAAAAATACCCTAAATTTTATTTCTCAACTTGTGCAATTCTTTTTATTTCTGTGCTCCCTAAAATTGATTAAGCCTGTGGTTGAGCAAAGATGTTATGCATTCTTATCTTCTTTCCCAGAGCAGTTCTTTATTAATATTTAGTTACCTTCCTTGTTTTTTGTTTTTGTTTTTAATTTTATTTATTTATTGGCTGCGTTGGGTCTTTGTTGCTGCATGCGGGCTTTCTCCAGTTGCGGGCTGCTCTTCATTGAGATGCGTGGGTTTCTCATCGCAGTGGCTTCCCTTGTGGAGCACAGGCTGCAGTAGTTATGGCACACGGGCTCCGGAGCACAGGCTTCAGTAGTTACAGTACACGGGCTGTAGAGCACAGGCTCAGTAGTTGTGGTGAACGGCCTTAGTTGCTCCTCAGCATGTGGGCTCTTCCCGGACCAGGGATAGAACCCGTGTCCCCTGCATTGGCAGGCGGACTCTTAACCACTGCACCACCAGGGAAGTCCCTCTTCCTTGGGTTTTTTTTTTTTTGGCTTACGGGCTTAGTTGCTCCGTGGCATGTGGGATCTTCCTGGAGCAGAGATTGAACTCATGTCCTCTACGTTGGCAGGCGGATTCCCAACCACTGCGCCACCTAGGAAGCCCTTCCTTGGGTTTTAAGATGAACATTAGACAGTAACTGGAACCTGGACCTTGTTCCCAGTGGGAATGTAGGCAGATAGGAAAAGAGCAAAAACTCCACGCTTAGGATTGAGCCTCAGGACCTAATGCAAGTGGTTAAGGGGGGAAGGGAAGAATGAGCAAAAATTGGGAGATGAGGGAGACCTAGAACATAAAGCTTCCAGAGCTAAGGTGAGAGGAATTTGAAAGATGGTTGCCTGTGCCTTGAATAGTATGTGGAACATTGAGAGCGACAAAACAGTTGCATTCATTTCCTGTAGTTTTTGTTTCTACTCATCTTTTTTTTTTTTTAAATTTTACACATATGCTTGAACTTTAGAGCAATCCAATTTGGTGCACCTGAGATCCATTTAAGGAAAAGAAAAAAAAATTTTTGTAACCTATAGTTACGTAGACGTATGCTTAGTTACGTAGACGTATGCTTAGTTACTTTAGTGCAGTGCTTAGTTCAGAGTGGTTACTCATATAAGTACTGTGACTATCAACTCCTTGGGTATTTAGGTACTTGACTGCTAGCTCCTCAGAGGGTCAGTTGGGAGTAGGAGACCTGAGATACACTGCAGAGCATTGAGGACATATGGAGCAGAGAGAGGCAATGATGGTCAACCAGGATAGATGTCACTAGATAGCGAAGTAGAACCTCCTTGACTCAGTCCACTGAGTGAGTCCTGATGTGAAATCTAGAAGTAGGAAACAACCAGGGATGAGGGATTGCTGGAGAAATGCTCGCTGAGATCTGTTTGCTAAGACCTCATCTCCATCTGCTGCTACAGGAGATCTTGTGCTCTTCCCAGAGCCTTTCAGCAATTGAGCCACAGGGTCAGAAGTTTACTTAGACTTCTCTGCTCCCAGACTTAGGAGTTCACCTCTACACTGGGATGAATTTTTAAACAACCATTTGTTTATTGTTTGTGTAAGTACATTTGTTGTTATAGCTCCCGATTGGGAAGATATGAAAATTGTCTTTGTTGTGGTTTTCACGCAATTTCATGTGATTGGCAGCTTTACTTAGCTCTAACCTGGAAGCAGTTTATGAGGTTTCCTAGAGAGATTATTTTGATAGTTCCAGAATAAGACAGTTTTGGAACAGGCACAGAATGACCACAGAATACTAGTATTATTGATAGGCTTTGCTTCCTGTGGTAGTAAAATTAAATTAATCATTAAAAAATTTTAAGTCTAGAGAGATTTTGAATCTTTCTTTGCATGTAAGTGCTCCATATATACTTATTGTATGAAATTCAAGCTTACTTTGTAGTGCTTTTGTAGTTGAAACTGTTTATTTGTTCTAGAGTGAATAAGGATCATCCAGAACTTACTTTGGGTACCAAAAGAATCAAGGCTCTTTTTAGGTTTTCTTATTTGTTATCCTTAAAAGTAACTTAATCGCTAGAAAAATAATCCAGAATATTAAGACAGTAGTAAGAAGACTGTCTTAAGCTCTTGGCGGGCAAAATAGAAAGACTCTATAGATTTATCTTTGGGAATTATGTGAAATCCTGAAATTTTGAGTTTTATTTTTCTTTGCTTTATATGCTTTTAGGCATATTATTATGCAGCACTCTCTTTGGAGAATCTTGAACATTCTGTGTCCCATAGAACTTGCTTTTTGTAGTTGTGTCATTATTATACTTGTGAATGAGGTGTAAGGATTTTTTTTTATTTATATATGTACATTTGGATAAAAAAAGACAAACATAAATGAAATAATTTTTCCTCTTTTACAGAATTAAATGTGAGGGAATCTGATATAAGAGTTTGTGATGAATCATCATGTAAATATGGAGGTGTCTGTAAAGAAGATGGAGATGGTTTGAAATGTGCATGTCAATTTCAGGTAAGGAAATCAAACCTCTTTTCTTTACATTTGTCATATTTTGTAATTCCACATTTTTCAGATTTAAAAGCTTGTTATTAAAACACCTTTAACCCTACAAGAAATTAGGCTTCATAGCCCACTGATTCTTTTTTGTCAGATGAAGCACTATTTGTACCTTCCATGCTGCTTTTCTTGAATTATGAGGGCAGACTGGCTCTAATAGAATGTGAAAATGCCTTGAAAAAAATATTAAAGTTCTATTCAAATGTAAGGTATAATTGTCAGTGAAAAGAAATAAGGTTCAGATTGCAGTAGAGTCACTTATTTAAAATGTTGGCCTTTTTCCCCATTTCCTTCTCTTTCTAGTCTCTTTCTCTTCCTTTCTTATTTGCTGCTGTCTCATCTTTTTAGGCCAAGGAACATGACTGATTTGGTGTCTCAGGGTTGATTGGGGTTAAAGATGGACTAGAAAGGGGAACCTCAAACAAAGAGAGTGAATATTTTTGATGTTTTGGTTGTGATTTTGTTGTCTAAAAAAACAAAAAGAATGGAAGTGAAATGTGTTACATTCTTCTTCTTCTTCTTTTTTTTTTTGGCTGCACCACGCAGCTTATGGGATCTTAGTTCCCTGACCAGGAATTGAACCTGCGCCCTCAACAGTGAAAGTGCGGAGTCCTAACCACTGGACTGCCAGGGAATTCTGTCAGTTCTTTTTTATTTTCTGTGATTAAGTTATAATCTGGCTTCAGAATATTGTTTACAAGATGGTCCCTTATTCAGAATTTGAGATGAGACAAAGAAAGAACTAGAATTTTTTTAACTCATAATCTTATTTTAATTGTACCCACCATTTTGGATTTTAAAGGGAGGAAGGGGAATACAGATCAGGAATAAAAGCATAGGATAGTCAGTATTTCTAGTAACCCTATAACTTCAGGCATGTTTCTGTATGATCCATCTAAAAAGAGAAGGCATATTTCCCCACCCTTTCTTATGCTATTGTAATGAAAATCAAAATCAGAAACAGAGCTTGAATATGAAGCCTCTTTGAAAACTATTAACTGTCATCTTTATTTTCGTTAAAAGAAGTAGAGAGTTTATGTAAAGGAGGAAGCGTTGGGGAGTGTGCTGTTGACCAGCCAAAAAGTTTGTTCTTGGTGAAAAGGGACTTTACAATCCACTATTTATTCACAATAGCCACCTTTGAAGTGGCTTAGTTAACCTTGTGCTCACCCCTCCATGGTTCCTCATGTAACAGTAGTCAGGCCGGTTTAACTACTATATATTTATATAAAATAGATAATCAGCACAGACTTAACTGTACAGTCCAGGGAACTCTACTCAATATTCTGTAATAACCTACCTGGGAAAAGAATCTGAAAAAGAATGGATATATGTATATGTATAACGGAGTCGCTTTGCTGTATACCTGAAACTAACACAACATTGTAAACCAAGTATACTCTAATATAAAATAAAAATTAGATTAAAAAAATAGGTGGTGGTGTGTCTGACTGCCCTTCTGCTCCCTAAACCTTCTTAAAAAGGATAGTAACTAAAGTGGGCTTCTTTCTTTAAAAGGTGTTGGTGTACATGGTGTATACCAAGCTCTCATGAACTTTTACTTCTTCCTGTTCTTCATGTTAGATAATTTTTGTTGACCTATCTCAAAATTCACTAATCCTTTCTTCTGCCATCTTCATTCTGCCCATGTAGTGAGTTTTTAATTTCAGATATTTTATTTTTAGAATTTATAGGTTCTATTTATCTGAGATTTCCTGTTTTTTCATTCATTACAAGCATATTGTCCTTGAGCATAGATGTTGCTGCTTTAAAAGTCTTTGCCAGTTTCAACATCTGGGACATCTTAGGGATCATCTCTGTTGATTGCCTTTTCATTTGAGAATGGATTGTGTTTTCTTGGTTTTTATTTTGTTTGCTTTTTTTTTTTTTTTTTTTTTTTTGCTGTGTTGGGTCTTTGTGCTGCATGTGGGCTTTCTCTAGTTGTGGCAAGCAGGGGCTACTCTTCATTGCGGTGCATGGGCTTCTCATTGTGGTGGCTTCTCTTTTGCGGAGCGTGGGCTCTAGAGCTCTGGCTCAGTAGCTGTGGTGCACAGGCTTAGTCACTCCTTGGCACATGGGATCTTCCCAGACCAGGGATCAAACCTGTGTCCCCTGCACTGGCAGGCAGATGCTTTACCACTGTGCCACCCGGGAAGTTCCTTCATATTTGTTTTGAATGTATCCTACACATTGTGAATGATATGTTTTTGAGTGTTTGAATTATGTTCCTCTGAGTATTGTCATGTTTGAAAGTTAAATTGGCTGAACTTAAACTGCAGACTCTGTTTCCTGTTGTGGGTAGCAACACAAATATCATTTCTTTTAGCCTTAGCTGGGCTACTTGGAGTGTGCCCCAAGAGTGCTTGGTTCAGAAGTCAGCTGCAGAATCTGGGACTCCTTGTTCCCTCCCTCCTTTCTGGGATTTTCCTCTCTCACTTTTCAGTGGCTCTGATTCTTCATGCCACAAAGATTGCAGGTTTTTTGTTGGCATTTTAGCCATTCTGTTTGGGAAAAACTGGGGCTATTCCCTTCTTCCAACTGTCTTATATTTCCTTAGGTTAAATTCCTTGACGTGGAATTGTTGGGCCAATGAATGCTCATGTACAGGTTAACATTCTCACCAAGGGTGATGTATTAGGCTGCTTGTTTCCTTTCAACCTCCTGGTAGTGGATTTTGTCAAGCCTTTAAAATTATATACATCTGGAAGGCAAAAAAACCTTTTATTTGCATTTATTTGATTACTAGAGAAATTGGAAATGTGCCATAAACTTATTGACCATTTTTTGTGAGTTAATATTTCATATTCTTTGTCCATTTTTAGGAGTATTTTCTTTTTCTCTTGTATTGATTTGTGAAGACATATATGTGTACACTATATATAATATACTATTTGTGTTCTTATAATATTGCTTACTGTGCTGAGCATTTTATATCCATTAACTATTCTAAATATATACATATACATATATAAAAGTTTACGTAACTCATAAACTCTCATGAGAACCTATGATATAGGTGCCATTTTGATACATTTTTTCAGAGTGATATATGCCCATAGTAAACAACTTGAACATTATATATTTAATGTAATGAAAAAATGTCTTTCTTCCACTCCAGACTACCAGTTGCTCTTCTCAGAGGCAACATCTGTTAATTCTTATATTTCCTTCTAGAAGTATTGTGTGTTATACAGACACATAGGTGTTTTAATTTCTCTTTTAAGTACTAAATCACTTAATAGTATTTACCTTAGAGATGGTTACTTTTTAGTTTACATAGATTACAAAAAGAGAGTTTTGTGTTTTAAAGGTTATCCTGTGTCATTTTAATTTTCATTTTGTTTATTTTATTTTATTTTTTCAGCTCTTTATTGGAGTATAATTGCTTATATTTTTGATATAAAGAAGTTTTACGTTTTCATTTCATGTTTATCTTTGTCTTTATGATTCTGGTTTTAATTCTTTGAAAGTATTTCCCTGCAACTCTAAGATTATAAAGCTGTTTTGACCTTTTTAACATATTTGAACAGCTAGAGAATCTTCTCATGATCTGTCTGTAATCCCTTGTATCTTACCTTATGGCAAAGTAAGAAAGGAAAATAAAAGTTAGGAGTTTAGATAAGTAGACATTTATCCAGTGCTTACTTTGTGCTAGGTGCTAGGCTAGATGCTGGGGATATAAAGATGTTTAAAGACAAGTTGCTTGCCTTGTAGGAGCAAACTGCCTAAGGGCTTACAGTATGATTTGATCCTGCTGCTGAGCAAACCTTCCTTTGACTCCTCTGCCTTCTTATAAGCTTAAAAATCTGTTCAAGTTAGACTTAGGTTCTTGCCAGTTTAAGAACAATGACCTTGTATGCCCATTAAACACTTTTATGCTGGATGCTTTAGCAGTATCTTTCAATTCATTTAAAAACCTTGCTTATGATTCTTCATGCTTTCAGTGTTAATATAAGCTTTCTGAGACATAATTTAAACACATTTTAACAGATGATAACAGGATTTTAAATTCTAAAGTTTTGTTTAGCCTGTTAATATGAGCTATTATATCTTGCCACATATATAAACAAAGCTACTTTTATTAATTTTAAACACAGAAAAATGATCAGTGTTGCATCTTTTCATTAGAACTTGGGTAGTGTACAACGAGGAGTGCCTGTTGCTTTTTCCCTGTTTTCTTTCTTCCTCTTTGTTCTTCTGACTGGGGTTCTCGGGCCTTTGTCTTTTTTCCTGAATTTCTTAGTGTCTGCTCTTGCTAGGTACTGTGTCCTCTTATTAGACCTTTGTATTAGTCAGAGTTATCCAGAGAAACAGAACCAACAGGATATATAGATATGGAGAGAGGAGAGAAAGAAATTATAAGGAATTGACTCACTCAATTATGGATGTTGAGACATCCTACAATCTGCAGTCTGCAAGCTGGAGGCTCAGGGAGGCTGGTGGTGTGGCTCCAATCTGAGTCTGAAGGCCTGAGAATCGGGATCTGATGTGTAAGTCCCCGTCTGAGTCTAAAGTCCTGAGAACAGAACACCAGGGTCCCAGCTCACCAGTCAGGCCGAGAGCTGATTTTCCCTACATTCACCTCTTTGTTCTATTCTGGCCCTCAGTGGATTGGATGATGCCATCCATGTTGGAGAGGGCATTTATTCAAGCCACTGATTTAAATGCTGGTGTCATCCAGAAACACTCTCACAGATACATTCAGAAAAAATATTTAATTTAGGCACCCTGGGGCCCAGTCAGGTTGACACATACAATTAACCATCACAACCTTGTTAATATTATTTATTCACCACAGCTCCTGACACACGGTAGGTATACAATAAATGCTTGCATGGATGTGGCTGCAGAGTTGTACACTGCTCCACCTTTGTAAACTACTTCAAATCACTCTTCCAGCTAAAGAGGAGGTATAGGGGAGAGTTCTTCCCCCCAGCAAGAGCGGCAGTGTAGAGGAGGCAGACCTTATTTAGACTCAGTGCCTAAGTCAGAAGCTGCGTGTTGTTAAAATTGACCAAATCCCTTAATTTTTCTATAGCATAATGAGAGGCTCCTAAAAGAGACCCCTGGAAACAGACTGGAACTACACAGGTCTGCTTTTCCCATCTCATGCTCACTCCTCTGTATGTGCTTGTTAGGTTGCATTTCAGGGACATTGCCTGCACTGTTGTAAGCCCCCAGCTCACTACCATCAAATGACATTTAGTGAGATCCTGCTGAATAACTGGAGTGTGTAGTGGTTCGAGTACATCACTTGTCAGGAATCGCGGGCTTTCCATTTAACTGTGACCCTGGGTAACGACGTAAGACTCAGAAGGGAAAATAGCAATAGCAGAACCAGTTAATGTTTGTTGAGAATGTACTTTGGCCAGATATAAATACTAAAGATGGATTTCTCTTATTTAATCCTCATAACAATTTTATTAGATAGATACTGTTATACTTACCATTTTACAGATAAGGAAAATGGCACTGGTGCTAGCCCATAGTCACATGGATGGGCGACCCAGGATTTGAGCTCAGTGTTTGACTTCAGAGCCCCAGCTCTAAGTACTAAGTCATGTGCTTTGCAGGATTGTTGTATTTAAGTTAGTTTAGGACATTTAAAGTTGTAGCCAGTGTTTATTAGATGGAAACTCTTTAATAAATGTTAGCTATTACCGTATAGATACTCATTATTATCAGACTTAATAACCCTTTTTTATAATCAATAATTTGTATTCCATTTCTTTTCTATTCTTAAATGAAATTCGTAGATAATGTAACCTACATAAACATATAATTAAAGAAATCAATGTAATGTACACTTGCAATGTAAAGGAGAAATAAAAGTAATTTGTAGTAAAATAAGTATTTCAAAATGTAAATGCTTGGGCATGATTACAGTAGAAGACAATAGAGTAGTCAGGTGCTTATATCTACTTATAATGAATATTTGGATTTTTAAAAAGATCATCAGCAGCAATTTCATGCCAGTAGTATTTGAAAACAAAACAGTAGAGGTATGGTGGATGCTAGAATAAAAACTATTAGGAGAAGCTAGGTCAATCTTATTTGTGTATGGTCTTACCATAGTTCCTACATGAACGGCTAGAGATAAGTCCAGAAATTGTATGGTGTGTATGTTGTGTGGAACTGTCCTTTCCTTTGCAGTACATTGAACACCCTTGGAATCCATCTGCTAAATGACAGTAATGTCCTTTTGTCATTGTGACAATCAAAAATGTCTCCATAGGGGCACCTACCCCTAGGGGGCGATATTAGCACCTTTGAGAGCACTACCTTGGAAAGTTATTAAGCATTTGTTGAGTGAAGAGTTGGCTTGACACAGGGAGATTAACTTGATGCTTAGTGATGACCTAGAGGGGTGGGATAGGGAGGAGGGGAGGGAGGCTCAAGAGGGAGGGGATATGGGGATATATGTGTAAATACAGCCGATTCACTTTGTTGTACAGTGGAAACTGCACAACATTGTAAAACAATTATACTCCAATAAAAAAAAGAGTCGGCTTGAGAAGTCCATAGAGTTAGTATTTGACATCTTGGAGCTTATGGTCTTTTTTGCTAATTATACATTGTATAATTACAGAGTAACATTGATTCCTGCAGACATTATACAAGTTATTGTGTACATTTTAAGGGAAGAGAATAAAAGAATGTGATCCTTGAAGAAATGGAGGGATATAGGAAGGCATCCTAGAGTAAAATTTTAATTTTAACTAAAGTTGATATAGGAGTCTGCTGATATTATATAGTAGATCAACTTGGTTATAAAATATTTTATTAGAATTGTTTTTACCAGTGCTTGACCTGGTGTAGCATGCCATATTTATGATTCATAAAGTAAGCTGACCACTTTTTAAAAAGTAAATAAATGATAAAAGTATGCCTTGTTCATTGCAGAAAAATTGAGAAATACAGAAAACCATAAACATGGAAATAAAAAACCATGGTGACAAGTAATGTGAAAAATTTATTGGTATTTTCTTCCAGGATTTAAAATACTCTATGAATATTTATTTTTTCTAAATAATTGATGTATATGTGTATATATATATATATGTAATTTATTTTCTTGCTGTATTTTTATTTTATATTATCATATTATTTAAGAAATTTGCATTCAGTTTTGTGGACTAGATAATACATTTTAAAATGGCACGAAATTCTCAGAAGTTATATATATGGTATTATCATCTGCTTTTCACCTAACATTATCTTTTTCTGTCCACAGTATTCTTATAAAGGGTAATGCTCAATGACTCCTTGAACAGATACAGCATAGTGTAAATAAACATTGCCTTGTTGGATATTTAGGTTGTTTCTGCTTTTTTGGTATGAATACATTTCTATTTGAAATGACTGTAATAAATTGTCATCTACAATCGTTTCCTTCAGATAAATCCCTAAATGTGTAATTCTAGAGCAAAAGCCATATTTCTTTTTTTTAGAACTCTTGAAATGTATTGTTAAATTATGTTCTCAGAAGATTGAGCAAATTTACATTAGCACAACAGGTATATTGGTAGGCCCACCAAATTGAATTTTTTGTTTGTCTAATAGCCAGTTTTATAAACTAAAAATAGCATCTCATTTTCATGTACAACTCTGATTGTTAGTGAAGGTCAGCATTTTTTAAAAAATAAATTTATTTATTTTATTTATTTTATTGGCTGTGTTCTGTCTTTTTTGCTGTGCACGGGCTTTCTTTTAGTTGCAGTGAGTGGGGGCTACTCTTCGTTGTGGTACGCAGGCTCCCCATTGCCGTGGCTTCTCTTTTTGCAGAGCACGGGCTCTAGGCGCGTGGGCTTCAGTAGTTGCAGCACATGGGCTCAATAGTTGTGGCTCATGGGCTCTAAAGCGCAGGCTCAATAGTTGTGACGCACGGGCTTAGTTGCTCTGCGGCATGTGGGATCTTCCTGGAGCAGGGCTCAAACCTGTGTCCCCTGCATTGGCAGGTGGATTCTTAACTACTGTGCCACCTAGGAAGCCCCAGCATTTTTTTTTTTAATTTTTTTTTTTTCAGCATTTTTAATATATTAATTGACCATTAGTTATTTTTCTGTACATTTGTCTTTGTCCATTTTGTATTAATTTGTACTCTCTTTTACTAATGATAAAGTCATGTTATACTATTTTTCCCAGATTTTAAAACTTTAGTTCTTTATATTTTTGAAGTATAGAAGTGTTAAAGGTTTTTAAACATACCAATTCAGTGTCATTTCTCAAACATGAATCATCTTTTTTCTTTTCATCTGCTGCTAATCCTTCAGGACCCAGTTCACATTTCACTTTCTCTGAGGGTGCTTTTCTTGAATACTTCAATTTACAGTAATAGGTATTAGATATTACACTTAACATTTGTACTTTTGATTTAGTACATGATCATATATATATATATATTTCCTGCTAATATGGCTTGCTAACAAGAGTTTAAGGTCTCTGAGAACAGAGCTCATGTTTTTTCTGTGGCATTTATCTTAGGACTTTGTGTGCTAGAGGTATTGAATAAGTGAATTTTGATAATAAAAAAGTGACATTAGTGCCCATGAGAAGCATTGGTGAGAATTTTTCCTCTTATATTATCTCCCTGGATCACAAGCAAATGACGGTAGATAGGATAGGGATTTTCATTCTCATTTTTTATGGATAGTTGATAGTTATTTTCATTACGAATGTAAAAAAAGCTATGAGAAAGTAGCATAATTCTTCTTTTTAAAAATCAAATAAAAGAACAAATTCTTCTGTAGTAGAAGTATGTCATAATACTGTGGTATTGCATTCATGAATATGAAATGAACTATTAATATTCATGCCTAGTTCTGAGAATTTGTTTTTGTTTCTTTTGCAGTGCCATACAAATTACATTCCTGTCTGTGGATCAAATGGGGACACGTACCAAAATGAATGCTTTCTCAGAAGGGCTGCTTGTAAGCACCAGAAAGAGATAACAGTAGTAGCAAGAGGACCATGCTACTCTGGTGTGTGAGATATTCTTCTGAAGAAATGTTAGAAATGTTTCCCCCATACTTTCTAAAAGGAAGTTTTCAGTCAGAGGCTTATTCCCAAAACGGGTGTATGGATTGACGATGATTTGCCCCCATTTCAGGTTGCTTTTTAGCCCCAGGTTGTCTTGTACGGACTATGCTACTTCTCAGGATGTTTTTAATGCTTAATGCCCTTTTTTCGGTCGGGACATTGCATATCGTTTGCTTTACAGTTTGAATATTAGACAGGTTAAGATTTGGGGTGGGAAATGCTGTGGGATCCATTTTGTTGATTTTTATCATAGGGGTGGGGAAGGAGTAGGGAATATCTGTGGAAAGTCATTAGTCCAGGCTCTTCTCTTTTTATATCTTCTCATTTCTGTCTGCCAGCCCTCATCACCCACCTCCTCCTCTTTTCCTTCCTGAGTTGGTAATGGTTAATTTTGGAAGGCATTAATATTAGTATCTTACTTGCATTTGTAGTTGCGCGCAGGGATGCAAAGTGAGGTATTGTAATAGAATTACTGTATGAAGGTTAGCAGTGAAGGTGGAGACTATTCTTATATGATTTCTCCGTTTCCTTTCTTTCCCTGTATATTGCAGTGCCTGTGTTCAGAGTTTTTATTGGGGCTTCATTACATAAGCATGATTGATTGATTGTCCATGGGGTTGATCTCAGACTCCAGGTACACTAATACCACGTGACTCGAAGCCCCCAGTCTGAACTGTGTGGTTGGTGTTTCTGGTGTGGCCAGCCCCCACCCTAAGAGTATTGAGTGTGGCCGGTCCCACCCTAAGATCTGATGTGGTCAACACTCTTCCTAAACATCGATTGCCTTTCTGCAAGCTGTGGGCGAAGGCCAGAACTCTCTTTGGGCAAGGCCAACTTTTTTTCTATACAGTAAATAATTAGGTGTTCTTAGGCCAACAGACTATCATTTGGTATGGTTCTTGTATACTTCTCTAAGTACATTATATATATATTTTTTTTTTATTTTATTTTTTAAGTACATTATATTTTGCAGACTTGATTTAGAAACTAAGAAGAAATATGGAGTTCTTTACAATCCCAAATTAATTATGCATCATTTATAAGGAGTTTAAGACATCAATTGCTTTGATAAGCAATGAATGTTAAGCATTGGGAGGCAGACTGTTTGGCTGGAGAGAGCACTGTGCTAGGGTTAAAAGACCTGATTTTAAAGTAACTCCAGCTCTTGTTTACTGTATGACCTTGCAGGAGTCACTTAGCTGCTCTGAGCACCAGTTACTACCTAAATTATTTATGGATATCATCTCCCAGGGGTTAAGTGAGAATTGAATGAGCTAAGCTATAAGATCTTGTTATCTTCGCGGTGGGGCCGTTTTGTTCATGTCATTTGGTCTGATGTTGGTCCTGTTCCCTGTGCTAGGAATAACATTCTCCTTTGCTTATTTGAGAACTCTTTTTTTATGCTTTAAGACTGAGCTTAAGCCTTTTCTACTCTGAAATCTTTCTTCTCTGGCATAACCTGGTAGAGTTTGTTCACTCTTTGTGCATATCTCTGTGTAAATATCATACTGTATGTCATTTATCTGACACATCTGCCCTCAGCTGGATCCCGATTCTCAACAGGAAAGTACTGTGTCCTACCTAGGGTGGTATATCATAATCCCAGGGTTGGGGCAGGGGAAGGCATGTGTCCAGTGAAAATGTGATCAACAAGAAGAACTCAACCTCATTATCAGAGTAGTCATAGTATATTTAATTTATTTCAGAATTTTAAATGACCCTTAAGGAAGGTGTGAGATATTATATTCATTAAATTGGACATTGATTGGAAAAAAGGTTGGGAGTGAGTATCTCATGCACTGGAAGTGTCTTATTTATCAGTTTATATCTACCTTTTATTGTGTTGTCTAACACGTAATATCCACCCAGGCAATGTATATGGAATAGAAAGGGAAAAGAGAGTTTTCCTAAGAAAAGTTTGGTAATAAAAATAATTTTAAGTTGAGTTCCCTTTTTCCTTGTCTTTTTTTCTGCTCTTTCACTCTTTCTTTTCCTCTTTACTTTCTCAGAGAAGATATAATTTTTTTATGGTTGCTCAAAGTGAATACAGTGTAAGACCTTGTATAAAATCTCACGAAGAGTTGCAATGG
The DNA here is from genome assembly GCF_030028045.1 of Hippopotamus amphibius kiboko. Classification (NCBI taxonomy): domain Eukaryota; kingdom Metazoa; phylum Chordata; class Mammalia; order Artiodactyla; family Hippopotamidae; genus Hippopotamus; species Hippopotamus amphibius. The sequence goes on along the minus strand of NC_080187.1, from coordinate 32,761,691 downwards.
ATGGAAGAGTTGCAATGGATGCTACATAAAACAAGCATTGTTTCCAGTTCCTCCTGTTTCTACCATGCTTGGGACTTTGATTATAGTCTGCAGGAGATTGAAGGGTGGCCGGGGTGGCCGGGGGTGGGGGGTGGGTGGCGGGAAGGGAGTGAAGTTGTTGAGGGGTTGAAGGTTCTCCCACTCTGGAGAACTATTTGAAGAACTGGAATGGATTCTCTAGGAACTCTTCCTTCATAGAAAGTGCTGGGTAAAGTGTCAAGTTCATCACTTGCCACCTCTCTTCCACACTGATGATACTATGCCATTGCCCTCTTTTCAACATGCTCTGTGCCGTATGTTAGTTCTTTTAGGATTATAAAATGCGTATTTTAAGTTAATTACATTTTACGCTGGCTTCTTGTTGGTAACTTTGAGGGAGGCTCTTTAATTTGGCTAATAACAAGTTTCTCAGCTACACCTTGGTGAGATTCCTTCTGGTGAGGTTTCCTAGAGGAAGTTAATTTCATCAGTTAAATGAAAACCTCAACCTTGAGGTTCTTTCCTTCTAAGTCTTAGGGCTTTTCATACTTTTTGGCTTTTGGCCTTTATCCACAGATTTAATTAAGATTTTTGGAGCAAGATGCAAAGCTCTTTTCCTCCCTTTCTAATAAAAGCAGTTTATTCATTATTCCTTTCTAGCTTTAACACAATTAAAAATTTCTTCTACCTTTTAAGTGAGTTAATTAAAATTATTTCTATTTAGCCATTTACTTTATAATATTTATTGGTTTTTACTCTGTACAAGGCACCTGGGTATTTCCTGAATGGGCTACAAAGATGTATAAGGTATAGATTATGTGTCCAAGGAATTTATATTTGGAGAAAGGTAAAACATAAGTATATAAGAATAAACTGTTAGATATAAAAAAAAAATTAGGAAAGGGGCTACGTGAGAATGGATATCACAGTTGGATTTTTGATAAGAAATTTCACTGTTTGGTAAGATGAGATTTCCCGGAAAAGTGTTCATATTCATTCTTTATTTTTCTTCTCAGATAATGGCTCTGGATCTGGAGAGGGAGGTAAGTTTCAAGCACCCCTTAAAAGGCATTTTTTTCTTTCATTTTTAAAAAATAGCTTTATTGAGATAAAATTCACATACCATGCAGTTTGCCCATTGAAGGTATATAATTCAGTGGCTTTTAGTATATTCACAGAATTGTACATTCATCACCACAGCCAACTTTAGAACATTTTCATCACCACAGAAGGAAACCCTGTACCCCTCAGCCGTCACCCCCAGCCCCCCTCTGTCCCCCTTAGCCCTTATCATGCTTTTTTCCCTGCATTTGTTTTTCATTATAGGTTTGTTGTCAGACAAAGGGGAAATGTTGTTCCTTTTAAATTGAAGTTACACCAAAGTGCCCTCTCCTTAGGGTCATCCCCAGATGACTTTAGCTTGGACCCAGGGTATTTGTAACACTCTCCCATCCCTTGCTTACAAATTTTTGCTCATAAGGAATATTCAAGGTACAATATTTAAACCCTGTTTGAAAACTAACGTTTGGTAATTCAGTTTGCTCTGAATTATTAGAATTGGGAATGACTAATCTATTTAATGGTCTAATGAGGCTGTAATTCCTAATGCGTATCCACTGTATGCACAATAATGTTTGAGGTACTTTAGGGTTGCACTAAAACAAAAAACATACTATGGTAAAATTCACACTTAAGCAAATGAAAACTAAGTTGTGATCCTTTCAGCACTATCTGAAACCTTACTCCACCCTTCTACCCTTCATAGAATCCTAACAGTTTAGAATTGGAAGGGACTTTGAAGGTCACCTAGAGAGTGTAACAGCTGTTCTGAGGAAGACGTTTAGGGATGACAGTTTGACCTTAAAAAAAAAAAAGATTTAAACTGCCCAACAATAGAATTTAATTTAAATGGATGTGTTCAAGCAGAAACTTCATGATCCTGTGTGAAGCCTGAGATCATATATTCTAGATCTTAGAGCTGGAAAGGACTTTAAAGGATCATGTGGTCTAGCCCCTGTGGTCAGATATTCAGTTAGCAAACTGTCATTGTTACTATATTAAAGAAGTGGAAGTTGATCTCCAGATTTGCCTATATGGTATAAATGCTGAATGTCTTCCCCTGAGGATGTTGGTGGTTGGCAATTTTTTTTTAGGGAGTATGAGTTAGAAAGGCTAAATGGTTTGCTCAGATTAATATATAAACTTTAGTGAGCTCATGGTGGCTGCTATGATTTTTAGATCCCATGATGTTTCTGAGGTCTTAGAAATACTTAGAATTATGCTCCCTGGAATTGTTTGGGAGTATTCATGAGAATTTGGGGATGATTTCTATTCAAAGTGTAGGCATACACCCAAAATGGCAAGTTTGGAAACAGTACCAAACAGGCACTTAGGTTTGTGTGCTTTCCTTATAACACCATCTCTGCTGATTGACACCCCCTCAATATGGTGTTCTTTCCCAGACCAGACTGGGAAATCCCTTGAGTAAACCCTAATGCCTAAATTGGTCCCGGAACTGATCTCCCTGCCCAGTTTGAGATTATCAGGATGGGCTCTGTTATAGTTGAGACCCACACATGTAGGGCTCCATAAATGTGGATATGAGCTGATCTAGAGCCTGGTGGTATGCACTCTTTGTTTGTGCTGGATCATAGGAGACCCATACACTTCTGCATTCTGGGTATTATTGGCTGTGCTAGGTGATAAAGTAGAAAAGGGCAAGTCCTTTGTAAATAAACTCCTTTCCTTTTTAAAATTTGGAGATAATTTTTAAGGCAGGTGTGAAACTGATGTGAGGAAAAGGTAGTGGTTAGACTCTGCTGTATTGAGTCACTTATTTGCTAACCAGGATTGCACAGGCTATTTAAGTAGGGTAATCACTGGGCTAAATTTATCGCTTTTTTTTTTCCTCTCTCATTTAATGTTATGGTAATTCTTTTAAAGAATGAACAAAACCTAGCATATTATTCCATTGTACATAGGTGAAGGGATTATTTTTCTAGCCCCAATACTTGCTTTTTTCACAAAATATATTGTAGTCTGTATTGACAACATTTTTGGACTCAAGCATTGATAGATTTTTGGAACTGATTGTTTTTAAGAGCTCTGGTACATTTTCCCCAGAAATAGGATAACAGCTGCTGAAAACATGAAGCATATCTGGAAAGGATCCCAACTTTTGGTTGAAAGTTTAATTTTTCTTTTTAAACAGAAGAGGAAGGGTCAGGGGCAGAAGTTCACAGAAAACACTCCAAGTGTGGACCTTGCAAATACAAAGCTGAGTGTGATGAAGATGCAGAAAATGTTGGGTGAGTTGATTGAGGGAAAGGGATAAACTCGCTTGGAGGTTAATCGTCAGCAATATTATATTATAGAAAAGTATTGTTTAACCTGCTTCTGTGTATTTTGTGTGTGCCTTCTGTATTTTTTTGTTTGATGCTAGTCTGTTGGCTTTTAAGTTGATATAATACTATAGCTATTTAAGTCAGTTTAGGTGTTTTAGGATGGAAATCCATTTATAATTGTTTTCTTTTTACCACTGCCTTTTTTTTCACTGATAGTTTTATATATGTTATACCAAGTGCTAATTTTATGCATCAGAATTACTCTTATTTGGAATTGTCTTACTTTTATATTTTCAACTAGTATCAATGATAGTTTTCCTTAACTTGCATTTGTAAACACAAACTTTTCATGTATTTCAGTGTATTAAGAAAAGTCCAAAACTTTCAAAATTTGATAAAGTAGGTAAATACTATATAATTCTAGAAATCTCAGCTACACAGACTGACATTTTGTTTTCCTTTCTCACTCATGTTCAGCCTTCGCTAGGGTGGGTTTTGTGGCTGGACAGCATTGTCTGTCCAGTGTCCTGTGCACTCCCCGTGAGAAGGGTGTTGTTTGGTGGGGTGGTAGCAATGTGGACCTCATCAACACAGACATGTTTGTTTCTTCCTTTCACCAGATTCCAGTTTGTTTATTCCCAGTATCAGCCTTCTTTCATTTCCCTGTGGTGCTTGCTTTTTGCATAGTTGATTTTAAAAGCTTTAATGCTGTCTTTAGGACCTTATATAGCACAAATGGGTCTTCTTTACTTCCTCAATTTCCCCTTAGTGCATATTTGAAAACACTTATTTTATAGAGATTTGCACTTTCTTTCTTACTCATGTGTATTTTCACTGTGAATTCCCAGACTCATGTTTTATTCAGCCCTTAAATGCATATTTGAGGCTTTTACTGATCAATGGTAGTATGGTTTAATTAGCATTTACGCCCAAAGTGAGTTTTACAAATGAGGATCACCATGTTTTCAGTATTTTGGTACAGAATCAGCTATTTGTCTGGCACTTGGTAAAATTAAATGTCATAATTTACTTGATATATATTTCAAAGGAGGTGAGAATTGACAAAAGACAAGTTCAATAAAAAGTGATTTCAGCAAAACCTGAGTTTGCTCTGTTTCTGCACATTGGTCATTTGGATTGACATGTCCATCTGTTTCAATCAGAGTGGATTGATTTTGAGGAACATGTTTTCCAAAGTAGATTTTGGTCTGTAGAACATGAGAGAAGTGATAGCATTGTGGACTTGCAGAGAGAACAGGTAATAAATATTATGTTTTCTTCTTCTCTCTTTGTACTAATGATATGACATGATGAAACACCAGTGTGTGTGTGTGTGTGTGTGTGTGTGTGTGTGTGTGTGTGTGTGTATTTTTGTAGCTGTTGGGTTGGCTAAAAAGTTCTTTTGGGTTTTTCCATACCATCTTAAAAAAAAACCCCAAATGAAATTTTTGGCCAACCCAGTATTTGGTTCTTTTCAGTGTTTTTCCTCAGGACTGTTCTATAATAGTATTCAGAGTCTGAATGGCTTTCAGTGATTGATTGGCTTGGTCTGTTGATCTTTTAATATTCCTTTGACAGTACCTCTCTTCAGTCCTGTTTTAAACATTTCTCTGCTACCATTTTTCATCCCTTTATTGAAAGAGAAGAGATCTTTTGCTTGGAAGTAGAACAGATTCCATTCATGTAGTCTCAGAGCTGGCCCCAAGTATGACATCTATAAAATACGCATCATGCTATGTACACCTCCTCTTTTTTTTTTTTTTTTAATCCTTATTGGAGTATAATTGCTTTACAGTATTGTGTCAGTTTCTGCTGTAAAACAAAGTGAATTATATACAATAGCCGGGACATGGAAGCAACCTAAATGTCCATTGACAGATGAATGGATAAAGAAGATGTGGCACGTATATACAATGGAATATTACTCAGCCATAAAAAGGAATGAAATTGAGCTATTTGTAGTGAGGTGGATGGACCTAGAGTCTGTCATACAGAGTGAAGTAAGCCAGGAAGAAAAAAACAAATACTACATACCTCCTCTTGATACAAAGTGTAGCCTGTGCCCTATCAGAGCAATTCTTTTGTATATACTAAATTCATTTTGTGTGTGTCTATTTGAGAACTTATAAATGCTGTTCTTGCAGGTACAGGCTGTAAGCATACGAAAGTGGGCATATACCAGGGAAGGGCTTACCAATAGTAAGGAGCACACAGGCTGAGGAGCCTCCTGAGGAGCATGTGGATAGATTGGGACAGGCATCCAAGACCAGGCCAGGAAACTGATGCAATGATAGGAGAACATTAAGGAAGCAATTTGTATCTTTACCTAGAAAATAAGTATGTATATACATAGTAATGATAGATATTAAGTAAAACGAAATTCTGTAAAATAATTCTTAACCTTTACTAAAAATAATGTACTCTAATATTTTCTATACTGATTATGACCTACAGTTTTAAAAATATTGCTCTATAATGTAACTACAATAGATATTTTATTTTATGTTGCATTTTTAGGTATGGGTATTCATTTTTCATTTAAAAAATATTTTATCTTTTCTCATTTTGAAATGTCTTTCCTGTCAAAAGAAATGCTATATATAACCTATGTGGTTTCCAAAGGGCAGCTAATCTTTTTTTTTTCCTTTTGTAGTTGGTTAATTTATTATTATTATTTTTTAATTTCTTTTTTTTATTGAAGTATGGTTGATTTACAATCTTATGTTAGTTTCAGGTGTACAGCAAAGTGATTCAGGTATACTTATATCTATCTATTCTTTTTCAGATGCTAAAATCTCTTGCTTTAAAACTCCTTTTTTTTCTTGCTAATAGGAAAAAACCTGGTTAATTTTCTGCTATTAAGAGAAGTGCTAGTTTTTTATTTAGCCATTTAAATGGAAATTTATTTTAATATATTGTCTTCTTAGAGTTTACAAAACATATTCTAACATATTCTTAGAGTCATGTGTTGTGTGTTACAGTTTTCAAAGATTGTTACATAAATTATTTTTTCAGCTCTTTATGGAAGTCTGGTAGGGCAAGAAAATATAATCCTGATTTTACAGGTGGAACTGAGCTCAGAAGAGGCTGAATGTCTTGTGATTAAGCAGCAGAACCAGAGCATAGGTCTCATGAACAAGGGATTTATCCATTGTGTTGTGCACACGTGTGTAATACCATGATGTTCTCAGAGGCCACTGATGTTCTTAGTGGTAGTTGTTTCACCTCTACTTAAAGGCGCCATTCTGCTTTGTGTTTTGGGTTCTAGGTCTGTTTTATAAAAATGATTTTTCTTCTTCCATGTCAAGCTCTTTGCTGTTGCTTCTGGGTACTGTCAATATGCCTTGCACGTGATTCTGACTGTAGATGACGCCAGCTTATTCATTGCTTCTCTGCTTCCCTGAAATAGGAAATAATATGCTTGTAGGAACTATAATGTAGGAATAAGTTCTAAATGTAAAATCAGAGTAAATAGGTTCTTAGCGAAGTATATGAACTTCATATATTGCATGAATTTTGTCTCTCTTGTCTGCTCAGTGGCTATTTTATTTATAATTTTTTTTTGCTTGTGAGAGGCTTTTTTCCTCTTTCTTCCTGAAGCACACTGTGTTTCTCTAATGGCATCATGGGCTTTGCATGAGTTTGTGATAGCTGTTTTCATTGATGCTCACCTTTTGAATTTATACCTAGAGCTAGGTAGTTGAGATTCTAAGAAATTTGACTCCTCTGTGGTTGAGGGTTCAGTATTCCATCAAAACCATTGTGAAATACAGTGGTTAGACTTTCTATTTAGTCTTAAAACTTGGAAACAGTACCTGCTTTACAGAAAATTTTATTTCTTGAACTATATGTTCTTAGCAACCACACCCCCCTGTATCTAAATGGTCTTTCTAATCTGTCCAAGGCTGAGGTTATTGCTGCAAGATAGCCCTCAGCTGTTTGTCTGGACAGTGGGGCCATATAGTCATAGTAGTCCTTTAGCCAAGTAGACCTTTTATATACCTGACCTAAATCCCTGCCATCAACGATCTGAGCAGCCTGTAGAATCATCTGGCGTAATATCAATACAGGCAAGTTATAAAAATCCTCCAGTTATTCCTTTGAACTTTGTTTGCCATGTACTTCATGGAACTTGTCCCTGCTTTTCTGCCTTTTTGATGTCAATTACTTTGGAGATGATTTCCCTTCTCCCCTGAGTGATATAAGCTCTCAGAGTTGCTCAAAGAAAGAATCATGTAGGTGTACAGTATGACAGACGATGTGGAGAAGCAGTTAATTCACCTGTTGGACATCTTTGTCGTTTATGGTACCATTTTCTGTTTGGATACAGTTGTTGGCCACTATCACAGTCTGATGAATCTCTCCCTCAGAAAGTGGAATGAAATCTTTTTTGTTGTTGTTGCTTAAACAGAGAGTAATGCTATACATCTGTGTTTTCGATTATGTCCTGCTTTCTGGAAGTTGCATATACTTTTTGAAAAAGAACAACCAAAGAAATACTTTGCTACCATTATTTACTCTTCATTTCTGATTTCTTCCTAATCAGAGATGACAATAATTTTCATCATTTAGCATTGCCTGACTCTGGATATTTAGAATACTAGACATTTAAAACTATTTAGGTTTAATAAATTTCTACAAAGGCCCCTTAGATTATAATGGAAAAATAATTTGTATGTTGTCCATTTTGCTCTGATAACAGGAAATAAACACTATTAAACATTATTTTATACCAAGTATAACCCAGATGTTAATAATGATAGGATCCTTTGTCCAGAAATGTCTTCCTGTATTTCTGTACAGCTGCCAGTAATGGTTTCTTTTGAGAGGTTAGATTTTAAAATGCAGAACACAGTATCCCCATGGCCTCCTGCAGTTTTCTGAATGCTCTGTTGCTCTTTGATAATTTGCCTCTGTTATTCTCATTGCCTGAAGTCCCACCCCTGTATATCTACTTGTTTAATTCCTACTCTTCCTTCCAGCTTGGATGAAGCATGACTTCACCACCTCTTCCTAGCAGCCTCCCTTGCTGTTTTTGTAGTCCCTGTGAGTTAGGTGACTAACTCTGTGTTCCTCCTTGGTCTTGAGAAGAACCACCTCCACCACAGCACTTAGACTGTTGGGATCACTAACACGTTGTGAGCTCCCTGAGTTCGGGGACTTTGTCTTGTTGGTTTTTATGTTGGAGGAACTTGCCACAAGGTTGGATATCTTAGGCTCCCTCTGTAGGTCTTGTTGAATGCGTGACAGTTCACACAGGGCTCTCCTGTTAAATTAGAGCCTCACAGAGGGTCATTGTGAGGATTTAACATGTGTGAGAAAGAAAGTATTGTGAGGAACTTGTAGCAGGTGAATTTGTTGCAGGCTTCATTAGGTGTTTGTGAAATATGAATAACTTTACATGAATTAGTTTAAGCCAGTGTTCTCCTAACTGCCAGATAAAACTTAACTGTATGAGGAAGGAATGACATTTTCTATGTACAGTAGGGAGAAAGGAAGAGACAGGATAGATAGTTTTCAATAATAATACCTTTCAGATGTACATAGTGTTTGATGATTTCAAATGGTATTTTACAAAAGCTTATTTGATTCTGTCACCAGTGTTTGAGGTATTATCCCTATTATTAAAGACTCAGAGTTGTGATTTGCCAAACTCCTAGAGCTAAATCAGAGAAGTCATTGAATTTATTCATCTTATGTGTGTATGTATGTATGTATGCATTTGTTACTTTGAAAATCACAGTGTTAGAAATTCAAAAGCTTTAAAAGGCTTTACAGTAGAAGGTCTGTTTCCCACCCCTGTTCCTCAGCTACCCAATTGTCTTCACTAGAGGCAGTCACTGTGATCTGTTTCTTAATCTCCCAGAGGTATTTTTTGCATGTACAAGTAAGTATGTACACGTATTCTCTTCCTTTCCTTTTTTTAAACTAATGGCAGCACACTATACATACTGCTCTACACTTTATTTAAATCCTTTTTGATAAAATGTACATTTTGCACACAGATGTGTTTCAAACATACACATGCAATTTAGAGAATACTACACCTGTGTACCTAACACCTAGGGAACAAAATAGAATATTGCCAAATTCACAGTACCAAGTGTTGACCTAGCTGGCACTGCTAGATGAAGGGTTACAGAAGAAGACACACTGAACAGTCTCTGTGTCAGAGTCTGGCTTTTGGCTTCCTGGTTTACAGGATTCCTTTCTGGGGAAGTCAGTGGCCAAGACCCCAAGTGAATCATGGGGAATGTCACAGGGCTCATAGTTGAGACATCTGGCAGGATTCTCTCGTGTCCCCAGGTATGGATAATTGGCAGAAATGTGATCAGAGAGTGGACTGCTCTGTGTTTTCTACTTCCAGTCTCACTGTAGCTGACCTCCAGCTCTCTGGAGTATGTCAGTTAAATGAGCGTGCCCATTTGGTTCAGACAGTTGACATGAAGGGGAGAGCAGGAACTTCATCAAGGCAAGTACAGATAATCTGAGCCAGGCTTACCTGGGCTTTCTGTCCTCTGGCTAAAAACAGGGCAGTGGGCAGCTTGGTAATGGCAGCCAGCAATATGACTATCCACAGAGTAAAACCAATATTTCAGTGTAGACTGGTTGCCCTCTTAATATAGCTGTCATCTTGGGATCTTCCTTCAGTGTTGTGTCTTTTCCAACAACAATCAATTTTCCAGGTCTCCTTCACCAACTGGGTGCCCTACAATTAATTTCTTTTATGCTCTTCTTAGAGTCAGCACAGACCCCACAGGTTGAGTGCTTGGACCCACAAATTGCCCACGCTTTAGACACTAGCTGCAAATGAGGTCCCCTGCACTTCTGCCCAGGATGCTACTAATCTGGACCTCCCTTAAGGTTCTATAATTTGCTAAAATGATTTAGAATTAAGGAGAGGGCTGAGTCATCTCATTAGCATACAAAAGACTCTTTTGGGACTTCCCTGGTGGCGCAGTGGTTTAGAATCTGCCTGCCAATGCAGGGGACATGGGTTTGATCCTTGGTCCAGGAAGATCCCACATGCCTTGAAGCAACTAAGCCCGTGCGCCACAACTACTGAGCTTGTGCTCTAGAGCTGCGAGCCAGAACTGCTGAGCCTGTGTGCTGCAACTACTGAAGCCCATGTGCCTAGAGCCTGTGCTGCACAACAAGGGAAGCCACCATAATGAGACGCTCACACACCACAAAGATGAGTAGCCCCTGCTTGCCACAACTAGAGAAAGCCCCCATGCAGCAATGAAGACCCAAAGCAGTCAATAAATAAATAAATTAAAAATTTGTAAAAACAAAAACAAAACAAAACAAACAAAAGACTCTCTTGTCACTCAAAGTTCCAGGGGTTTTAGGAGCTCTGCCAGGAACAGGGGACAAACACCAAATATGTTTTTTGTTGTACCTCAGGCATCATCCTAGAAATTCCTTTACCTCTCTCCTACATAAGATATTCTGTGTCTTGTATTTTATTTTTATTTATCTTTAATTAATTAATTAATTAATTAATTAATTGGTTGCGTTGGGTCTTTGTTGCAACACACAGGCTTTCTCTAGTTGCGGCGAGTTGGGGCTACTCCTTGTTGTAGTGCATGGGCTCCTCATTGTGGCGGCTTCTCTTGTTGTGGAGCACGAGCTCTAGGTGCTCAGGCTTCAGTAGTTGTGGTACATGGGCTCAGTAATTGTGGCTTGCGGGCTCTAGAGTACAGGCTGAGTAGTTGTGGCACACGGGCCTAGTTGCTCCTCAGCATGTGGGATCCTCCTGGAGCAGGGATTGAACCCATGTCCCCTGTATTGGCAGGCAAATTCCTAACCACTGTGCCACCTAGAAAGTCCTTTTCTTGTATATTTTACCTTTAACTTTTTGATTTTACTCTCCCATTGTAGTATATCTTTTATTTTATTTTATTTTATTTTATTTTAACTTTTTATTTTTTTATTTTTTACAATAAACTGCATATATTTAGAGTGTACAATTTGGTATCCCAGTCTCCCAATTCATTCCCCCCCCAACCCTCCCCACTTTTCCCACTTGGTGTCCATATGTTTGTTCTCTACATCTGTGTCTCTATTTCTGCCTTGCAAACCGGTTGATTTGTACCATTTTTCTATAGTCCACATATATGTGTTAGTATACAATATTTGTTTTTCTCTTTCTGACTCACTTCACTCTGTATGACAGTCTCTAGGTCCATCCATGTCTCTAGAAATGTCCCAGTTTCATTCCTTTTTTACAGCTGAGTAATATTCCATTGTATGTATGTACCACATCTTCTTTATCCATTCATCTGTTGATGGACATTTAGGTTGCTTCCATGTCCTGGCTATTGTAAATAGTGCTGCAATGAACATTGGAGTGCATGTGTCTTTTTGAATTATGGTGTTCTCTGGGTATATGCCCAGTAGTGGGATTGCTGGGTCAAATGGTAATTCTATTTTTAGTTTTGCAAGGAACCTCCATACTGTTTTCCATAGTGGCTGTATCAATTTACATTCCCACCAGCAATGCAAGAGCATTCCTTTGTCTCCACACCCTCTCCAGCATTTACTGTTTGTCGATTTTCTGATGATGCCCATTCTAACCTGTGTGAGGTGATACCTCATTGTAGTTTTGATTGCATTTCTCTAATAATTAGTGATGTTGAGCAGCTTTTCATGTGCCTCTTGGCCATCCATATGTCTTCTTTGGAGAAATGCCTGTTTAGGTCTTCTGGCCATTTTTTTATTGGGTTGTTTATTTTTTTGATATTGAGCTGGATGAACTGTTTATATATTTTGGAGATTAATCCTTTGTCTGTTGATTCATTTGCAAATATTTTTTCCCATTCTGAGGGGTGTCTTTTCATCTTGCTTATAGTTTCCTTTGCTGTGCAGAAGCTTTGAAGTTTCATTAGGTCCCACTTATTTATTTTTGTTTTTATTTCCATTCTTCTACGGGGTGGATTAAAAAAGATCTTGCTGTTATTTACATCAAAGAGTGTTCTTTCTATGTTTTCCTCCAGGAGTTTTATAGTGTCTGGCCTTACATTTAGGTCTTTTATCCATTTTGAGTTTACTTTTGTGTATGGTCTTAGGAAGTGTTCTAATTTCATTCTTTTCCATGTAGCTGTCCAGTTTTCCCAGCACCACTTATTGAAGAGGCTGCCTTTTCTCCATTGTATGTCCTTGCCTCCTTTGTCATAGATTAGTTGACCATAGTTTATCTCTGGGCTTTCTGTCCTGTTCCACTGATCTATATTTCTGTTTTTGTGCCAGTACCATACTGTCTTGATCACTGTAGCCTTATAGTATAGCCTGAAGTCAGGAAGCCTGATTCCACCAACTCCGTCTTTCCTTCTCAAGATTGCTTTGGCTATTCGGGGTCTTTTGCGTTTCCATACAAATCGTAAAATTTCTTGTTCTAGTTCTGTGAAAAATGCCATTGGTAATTTGATCAGGATTGCATTGAATCTGTAAATTGCTTTGGGTAGTATAGTCATTTTCACAATGTTGATTCTTCCAATCCAAGAACATGGTATGTCCCTCCATCTGTTTGTGTCTTCTTTGATTTCTTTCATTAGTGTCTTATAGTTTTCTGAGTACAGGTCTTTAACCTCCTTGGTTAGGTTTATTCCTAGGTATTTGATTCTTTTTGCTGCAGTGGTGAATGGGATTGTTTCCTTAATTTCTCTTTCTGATCTTTCATTGTTGGTGTATAGAAATGCAAGAGATTTCTGTGTGTTAATTTTGTATCCTGCAACTTTACCAAATTCATTGATTAGCTCGAGTAGTTTTCTAGTGGCATCTTTAGGATTTTCTGTGTATAGTATCATGTCATCTGTGAACAGTGACAGTTTTACTTCTTCTTTTCCAATTTGGATTCCTTTAATTTCTTTTTCTTCTCTGATTGCTGTGGCAAGGACTTCAAAAACTATGTTGAATAGTGTGGAGAGAGTGGACATCCTTGTCTTGTTCCTGATCTTAGAGGGAATGCTTGCAGTTTTTCACCATTGAGAATGATGTTTGCTGTGGGTTTCTCATCTATGGCCTTTATTATGTTGAGGTAGTTTCCCTCTATGCCCACCTTCTGGAGAGTTTTTATCATAAATGGGTGTTGAATTTTGTCGAAAGCTTTTTCTGCATCTATTGAGATGATCATGTGGTTTTTAATCCTTTAGTTTGCTAATGTGGTGTATCACATTGATTGATTTGCATATATTGAAGAATCCTTGCATTCCAGGGATAAACCCCCCTTGATCATGGTGTATGATCCTTTTAATGTGTTGTTGGATTCTGTTGGCTAGTATTCTGTTGAGGATTTTTGCATCTAAATTCATCAGTGATATTGGTCTGTAGTTTTCTTTTTTTGTAGTATCTTTGTCTGGTTTTGGTATCAGGGTGATGATGGCTTCATAAAATGAGTTTGGGAGTGTTCCTTCCTCTGCAATGTTTTGGAAGAGTTTGAGAAGGATGGGTGTTAGCTCTTCTCTAAATGTTTGATAAAATTCACCTGTGAATCCATCTGGTCCTGGACTTTTGTTTGTTGGGAGATTTTTAATCACAGTTTCCATTTCATTACTTGTGATTGGTCTGTTCATATTTTCTATTTCTTCCTGATTCAGTCTTGGAAGGTTATACTTTTCTAAGAGTCTGTCCATTTCATCCAGGTTATCCATTTTATTGGCATATAGTTGCTTGTAGTAATCTCTTATGGTGCTTTTTATTTCTGCGGTGTCCATTGTAACTTCTGTTTCATTTCTAATTTTATTGATTTGAGTCCTCTCCCTCTTCTTCTTGATGAGTCTTGCTAGAGGTTTATAGATTTTATTTATCTTCTCAAAGAACCAGCTTTTAGTTTTATTGATTTTTGCTATTGTTTTCTTTGTCTCTATTTCATTTATTTCTGCTCTGATCTTTATGATTTCTCTGTCTACTCACTTTGGGTTTTGTTTGCTCTTCTTTCTCTAGTTTCTTTAGGTGTAAGTTTAGATTTTTGGGGGGGATTTTTCTTGTTTCTTGAAGTAGGATTGTATTGCTATAAACTTCCCTCTTAGAACTGCCTTTGCTGCATCCCATAGGTTTTGGATCGTTGTGTTTTCATTGTCATTTGTCTCTAGGTATTTTTTGATTTCCTCTTTGATTTCTTCAGTGATCTGTTGGTTATTTAGTAGCATATTGTTTAGCCTCCATGTGTTTGTGTTTTTTTTCAGTTTTTTTCCTGTAATTGATTTCTAATCTCATAGCGTTGTGGTCAGAAAAGATGCTTGATACAATTTCAATTTTCTTGAATTTACCAAGGCTTGATTTATGACCCAAAATGTGATCTATCCTGGAGAATGTCCCATGTGCACTTGAGAAGAATGTGTAATCTGCTGTTTTTGGATGTAATGTCCTATAGATATCTATTAAATCCAGCTGATTTATTGTGTCATTTAAAGCTTGTGTTTCCTTATTAATTTTCTGTGTGGATGATCTGTCCATTGGTGTAAGTGGGGTGTTAAAGTCCCCCACTATGATTGTGTTACTGTCAATTTCCTCTTTCATAGTTTTAGCATTTGTCTTATTTATTGAGGTGCTCCTGTATTGGGTGCATATATATTTATAATTATCTCTTCTTATTGGATTGATCCCTCAATCTTTATGTAGTGTCCTTTCTTGTCTCTTGTAACATTTTTTATTTTAAAGTCTATTTTATCTGATACGAGGATCACTACTCCAGCTTTCTTTTGATTTCCATTTGCATGGAATATCTTTTTCCATCCCCTGACTTTCAGTCTGTATGTGTCCCTAGGTCTGAAGCGGGTCTCTTGTAGATGGCATATATATGGGTCTTGTTTTTGTATCCATTCAGCCAGTCTGTGTCTTTTGGTTGGTGCATTTAGTCCATTTACATTCAAGGTGATTATCGATATGTATGTTCCTATTATTTTCTCAATTGTTTTGTTTTTGTTTTTGTAGGTCCTTTTCTTCTCTTTCCCACTTAGAGAAGTTCCTTTAGCATTTGTTGTAAGGCTGGTTTGGTGGTGCTGAATTCTCTTAGCTGTTGCTTGTCTGTAAAGCTTTTGATTTCACCCTCGAATCTGAATGAGATCCTTGCTGGGTAGAGTATTCTTGGTTGTAGGTTCTTCTCAGTCATCACTTTAAATATATCGTGCCACTCCCTTCTGGCTTGCAGAGTTTCTGCTGAGAAGTCAGCTGTTAACCTGATGGGAGTTCCCTTGTATGTTATCTGTCGTTTTTCCCTTGTTGCTTTTAATAACTTTTCTCTGTCTTTAATTTTTGTCAGTTTGACTACTATATGTCTTGGCGTGTTTCTCCTTGGGTTTATCCTGCCTGGGACTCTCTGCGCTTCCTGCACTTGGGTTGCTATTTCCTTTCCCATGTTAGGGAAGTTTTCAACTATAATCTCTTCCAGTATTTTCTCGGGTCCTTTCTCTCTCTCTTCTCCTTCCGGGACCTCTATAATGCAAATGTTGGTGTGTTTAACATTGTCCCAGAGGTCTCTTAGGCTGTCTTCAGTTCTTTTCATTCTTTTTTCTTTATTCTTTTCCGCATCAGTGATTACCACCATTTTGTCTTCCAGGTCACTTATTCGCCCTTCTGCCTCAGTTAATCTGCTATTGGTTACTTCTAGTGTATTTTTGATTTCATTTATTGTGTTGCATATCTCTGTTTGTTTGCTCTTTAATTCTTCTAGGTCTTTGGTAAACTTTTCTTGCAACTTTTCAATCTTTGCTTGCAATCTTTTTTCAAAGTCCTGGATCGTCTTCATCATCATTATTCTGAATTCTTTTTCTGTATGGGTGCCTATCTCTTCATTTAGTTGTTTTTCTGGTATTTTATCTTGTCCCTTCATCTGGTACAAAGTCTTTTGCCTTTTCATTTTCTCTATCTTTCTGTGGCTGTGATTTTCAGTTCCACAAGATGAAATTGTGCTGATACTGCTTGATTCTGCTGTCTGCCCTCTTGTGGAGGAAGCTGTCTAGGAGGCTCGTGGGTGCTTCCTGATGGGAGGGACTGATGGTGGGTTGGGTTGGGTGGGTGGAGCTCAGTAAAACTTTAATCTGATTTGGTGGGTGGAACTCAGTGACACTTTAATCTGCTAGTCTGCCAATGAGTGGGGCTGTGTTCCCACTCTGGTGGTCATTTGGCCTGAGGCGACCCAGCCCTGGAGCTTACAGGCTCTTTGGTGGAGCTAATGGTGGACTCTGGAAAGGCTCACGCCAATGAGCACTTATCAGAACCCCTGCTGCCAGTGCCCCTGTCTCCTCGGTGAGCCACAGCTGTCCCCCACCTCTGCAGGCAACCCTCCAACACCAGCAGGTAGGTCTGGTTCAGTCTCCTATGGGGTCACTGCTCCTTTCCCCTGGGTCCTGGTGAGCACAGTTTTTTGTGTGCCCTCCAAGAGTGGAGTCTCCATTTCCCCCAGTCCTGTGGAGGTCCTGCAATCAAATCCCACTGGCTTTCAAAGTCTGATTCTCTGGGGATTCCCCCTTCTGTTGCTGGACTGCCAGGTTAGGAAGCCTGACGTGGGGCTCAGAACCCTCAGGACTTCTGCAGTATAACTGTTCTCCAGCTTGTGAGTCACCCACCCAGCATTTATGGTATTTGATTTTAACGCGATTGTGCCCTTCCTACCGTCTCATTGCAGCTTCTCCTTTGTCTCTGGATGTGGGGTGGTTTTTTTTGGTGAGTTCCAGTGTCTTTCTGTGGATGGTTGTTCAGCAGTTAGTTGTAACTCTGGTGCTCTTGCAAGAGGGAGTGAGCACACGTCCTCCTACTCTGCCATGTTGATTCTTCCTCCTGTAGTATATCTTTTAGTAGCCTTTGAGAAAGGGTACAGGGTGAGATCTTATATTTATGGTGTTTTTATCCTACACCTAATACTTATAACTTGGTGAGTGCATGATTCTAGGTGGGAGATAATTTTCCCTCAGAATTGTGAAAGCATTGCTCTGTTGTCTTCTAGCTTCCAGTTGAAGTCTGAAGCCACTCTGGTTCCTGGTCCTTTGTATATGATTTGTTTTTCTCTCTCTTGAAGCATGTAGAATCTCCTTTTAGTCCCCAGTATAATGCAATTTCACAGTTCCTAGAATCTTACTGACTTCTGATTTGAGGAATTTTCTTCAGTTAGTTCTGTGATGACTTCCTTTCCTTTCTTTTCTATTTCCGGTACTTCTGTTATTTGGATTCTGGACATTCTGGACTAGTCCTTTAATTTTCTTTTTCTCTATTGTCTATTTAAAATTTTTTTGCTTTTTTTTTTTGAATTTGTCATTTCTCCTGTCCTTTTAATTTCTAAGAGCTCACTTTTGTTCTCATGCTCCTTTTTTATAGCATCCTGTTTTTATTTTATGATTGCAATATCTTTTTGTGCCTGTGCATTATTAGTTGGTATTCTATCTTGTATAAGGGTGAGCTTTTCTTTTATTCATTTTTATTCAGTGAGTTTTAATCTGTTACTTTGTTTTGAGGGGTTATATGGCCTTATAAAATGAATTAGTATTCTTTCTATGCTCTGGATGATTTTGTATAAGAATAGAATTATCTATTTATTGAATGACTGGAATGAATGTGTTCATGAATTCTTTAAAAAAAAAAAAAAAAACACCTGGATCTGATGCTGTCTTTGAGGGATATTTTTTTAAACTGATTTAATTTCTGTAATGATTTTAGTACCGTTCAGCTTCTATTTCTTTTTTGGTCATATTTAATTGTTAATATTTTTTAAAGGTTATTCATTTCACCTAAGTTTTCAAATTTGCTGGCATAAAGTTGTTTACAATAAACTTTTATTATCTTTTAAACCATAATCTGTAGTCTTTTTAAAAATACTGTTTTTCTTTCATCCTGTTTTTGTCGATTTGAAAGTCTTTTCAAGGGACCAATTTTTGGCTTTATTGCTCTTCTCTGTTGTAACTTTGTTTTCTATTTCTCTTTAGATGTATCTATAAATCTATATCTATATCCATGTCATCTGTGTTTTTCCCTTCTTGTTTTGTTTTCACTGGATTTATTCCATTGCTTTTTTTGTAATTTCTTAAATTGGTGCTTAGTGATTTAACTTTTGGCTGTTCGTTTAAGATTTGAGATAAAACTTGAAAAAGGTGAGGGATCAAACTGAGTGGATGTTTGAGGGAAAGTGTTCCAGGAAGAGGAGAAGCCCTGAGGCAGGAGTGTCCCTAGTGTGTTTGAGAGAAAAGCAAGGCCAATTTAGTGAAAAGATTTTTTGTGATATAAATGTGGAAAATAACTGCTTATCTCCTTTCATCTGTCACTTTCCCTGCTGAGATGTCTGTTTTATGTGACAGCTGTGATGAGTGGAGAGAACACCATCTCAGTCACTCATTAGGTTTGTGATCTTAGGCTTTTTAACTTCTTTCATATTCAACTTGCCCATTCATAATTTGTTGTCATGATTAAAGAGGCAAATGTGACTATTGCCCTGCAGTAGGTGCAGAATAAGTGGCTGTTAAGTGTTTTGAATTTGGCATGTTTGCTGAAGCGATTTCTTTCTATTTTAGTGCACACTCCTGTGTTTGGGCATCCTGCCCTCTGCTGCCGTCTCCAGTCTGCAAACACTTGGAACCACTGTGATTGGTAGTGTCAGCAGCCTTTAGGGTCTAATACTGTCCTCCTGTGTTCATTGTTTCACTGAGCTGGATATTCCTTGAGATGGTGATGTCATTTTCTTTCCTCACGTGCTAGTGAAAACAGTAGCGATGGTTGTTCTCACAGTCCTTGGTCTTACATGCAGTGGTACCATCCCACTGAGGAGTAGACTTTTCCTACATGTGATCAAGGTGGTTCCTGTTGAGCTGCAGTGCCCTTTGCTGAGTCACTGTCTCCTTACCAGATTGGTATGGTATCTTGCCTCTGTTGCTGAGCCTTTTCCTGAAACTGTTCTATAATACTTTCTTCCATTGGCCACTGTTTCTATTTTATTGCCCTCCCAGTTTTGCCCACTTTTATCCCTTAAACCTGGAGTTGGCAAAGTTTTTCTATAAAGGACCAGATATAAGTATTTTATGTTTTGGGGACCACATGTGGTCTCTGTCACATATTCTCCCTTTAAAAATGGAAAAAAGCCATTTTTGACTTGTTAGTAAATACTCTTAGGAATTTAAAGTTTTTTTCTGTTGCCTTAAACTTTAATTGTGAAACAGAGTATATATTGAAAAGTTTATGAAAACTCACACATTTAGTTTAATATACAAAAATGAAACAAATGGTGACTCCTACCTCCCAAGCCAGGAAATAGAGGGCGTTGTCAATACTTCAGAGCTGCTTCCCTGTGACCCTCCCCAATTGCATCTTTCTTTGATCCACCTACTCTACTGTAATTTTGTGGAAATCATTCCTTTGCTTTCTTTATAGTTTTATCACATGATAACCCTCCTAATCATATATTATTTGGCTTTTGTTTGATTTTGAATTTTGTATAAGTGGAATCATAGTATTTGTATCTTTTGCTTAGCATTATGTTTTTGAGATTTATTCATGTTAATGCTCAGAGCTGCTTAGTTGAATTCAGTTGCTTGACTGTTCCACATCCTTTTACAGTCCATTTTAATGTTGATGGACATTTGGATTGTTTCCAGTCTTCTGTTTTCACGAATAATGCTCTGGGAACATTCTTGTGCATGTCTTCTGGTGCATATGCATAAGAGGTTTTCAAGGGCCTTACTCAGTAGTGGAATTGCTGGGCACATGCAAGTCTAGCTTTTCCTGGTAATGCCTGTTTTCCAAAGTGGTTGTACAAGTAAGTTCTCCCTCTGGCAGAGGATAAGAATTCCCTTTGCTCCCCATCCTGGTCAACACTTGGTATTGTCCTCTTAATTTTTGCTCTTTAGTGAACATGATGGTATCTCGTGGTTTAAATTTACAGTTTCTTGATTATTGAACAGATTGAACACCTGTTTATGTATATTGCTCTTATATGCTTCCAAGTTCTGTGTCTTATTTTCAAGTTAATTTTTGTATGTATTCTGGGTACTGATTATTTGCTGGTTATATGGGCTGTAGTTTTGTTTTTTGTTTATAGATTGTCTTTTTTATTCTTTTTGTGAGGTGTTCTTTATTTCAAAGTTAAGTTCGTTGGTCTCTTACTTTTTTTTTATTAATTTATTAATTTTTGGGGGGGTACGCCAAGTTCAGTCATCTGTTTTTATACACATATTCCCATATTCTCTCCCTCCCTCGACTCCCCCTCCCCCCGAGTCCCCCCCAGCCTCTCCGTCCCAGTCCTCTAAGGCATCTTCCATCCTCGAGTTGAACTCCCTTTGTTATATAACAACTTCCCACTGGCTATCTATTTTACAGTTGGTAGTATATATATGTCTGTGCTACTCTCTTGCTCCGTATCGGCTTCCCCTTCACCCCCCGCCCCCCCCAAACCTCGAGTTCTCCAGTCCATTCTCTGCATCTGCATCCTTGTTCTTGTCTTGTCACTGAGTTCATCAGTACCATTTTTAAATTCTGTATATGTGAGTTAGCATACGATATTTGTCTTTCTCTTTCTGGCTTACTTCACTCTGTATGACAGACTCTAGGTCTATCCACCTCATGACATATAGCTCCATCTCATCCCTTTTTATAGCTGAGGAATATTCCATTGTATATATATGCCACATCTTCTTTATCCATTCATTTGTTGATGGGCATTTAGGTTGCTTCCATGTCCTGGCTATTGTAAATAGTGCTGCAGTAAACATTGTGGTACATGTTTCTTTTGGGATTATGGTTTTCTTTGGGTATATGCCCAGGAGTGGGATTACTGGATCATATGGTAGTTCTATTTGTAGTTTTTTAAGGAACCTCCAAATTGTTTTCCATAGTAGCTGTACCAACTTACATTCCCACCAACAGTGCAGGAGAGTTCCCTTTTCTCCACACCCTCTCCAACATTTGTTGTTTCCAGATTTTGTGATGATGGCCATTCTGATCGGTGTGAGGTGATCCCTCATTGTGGCTTTGATTTGCATTTCTCTGATGATTAGTGATGTTGAGCATCTTTTCATGTGTTTGTTGGCCATCTGTATGTCTTCTTTGGAGATGGTCTCTTACTTTTGATCTTCTAAGTCTTTTGTAGTTTTGCCTTTGACATTTAGGTCTTTAATTCACCAGGAATTAAGGAAATCTTGAAACATGTAGAAAAGGAGAAAAAAATAAAGTGGACCCCTCTCCATAATACATATCACTCAGTTTCAGGTAGTGGAAAAAATCCAATTTTGTTTTATCTCTTCCTCCCTCCACCTTTTTTTGGGGAAGTATTTTAAAGAAAACCCCAACATTATGTCCTTTCATCTGTAGATATTTCAGTTTTACTGATATTTTATCTGCTTGATATATGAGTTAGAGAGATGCATGTTTACATCTACTATGGTAGATTTGGCTATTTCTCATCGTGGGTTTATCAGGTTTTGCTTTATAGATTTTGAGTCTATTTAAAAATATTTAGAATTATTATATCTTCCTGGTGAATAAAATTTTTTGTTATGAGGAATCTTCTTTGTCATAAATCCTTTTTGCCTTGAAGCATCTTATGTCTGATATATTTAGGTGTATAGCCATACTAGGTTTCTTCCATTTCAGGTATGGTATATCTCTCACTATTCTTTTATTTTGGTACAATACACATAATAAAAATAACCATCTTAACTGTTTTTAAGTGTACTGTTTGATGGTATTAAATACATTCATAATGTTGTGCTATCATCACCACCATCCATCTCCAAAACTCTTTTAATCTTGTAAAACTGAAACTATATCTGTTAAACAGTAACTCCCCATTCTCCCCTCCCCCCTACTCCTGGCAACTACCCATATCATTACAGTTGAATATGTACCTTATGGGCAGCATATAGCTGGTTTTTGTATTTTTATCCAGCCTTACTGTCTTTGTTTTTTCACTAGAGAGTTTACTTCACTTAAATATATTATAGGGAATTCCCTGGTGGTCCAGTGGTTAGAACTTGGTGCTTTCACTGCTATGGGCCTGGGTTCAGTCACTGGTGGGGGAACTAAGATCCCACAAGCTGCGTGGTGTGGCCAAAATAAATAAATAGGTAAATAAAAGGCAAGAATTTAAAAACATATATACATACATATATAAATAAATACAATAAATACTGATGTACTTTGATTTTTTCAATTTTACTTTGTACTTTTGTCTTGCTTTCTCTTCATTTCTTTCTCCTTTCTTGCATGCTTTTGGATTTTTTTCTGTTAGTTTCAGTGTTACGCATATTCCTTTTGGTGGTAACCTTAGCAATTTTAACGTGCTTATTCAACTTACCACAGTCTAAAGTTCATCGGTATCTTGAAACACTGTTAGTTCAGTCCCTCCCAATTTGTATGCTATCATTATTAATGTTTTAATTTACTGTTAAAAAATTTAGCAGCACAGAGCATTGTTGTCATCATTTTATATTGTCAGTATTTTGTTAATATTACCTATATATTTACACATTTGTTCTTCATTTATGTTTGCATCTCGAATCTTCCTTGTAGGATCATTTTTCTGGTGCCTTTATAATTTCCTTTATTGACAGTCAGCAGGTGACAAACTCTAAATTTTTACTTCTTCCAAATTACTTTTATTTTACACTTATTCATGAAAGTTCTTTTTATATAGAATTCTATTTTATCTCAGCACATTGCAGGTATTATTTCACTGTCTTTTGGCTATAAATAAACAATTTGGCTTCAGTATTGCTTTTGAAGACACCTGTTTCTCATCTTGCTTCTTTGAAGGTAATCTTCCTCTTCTTTCTGGCTGCTTTTAGAATATTATTTTGTTGCTGTTGTTATAAAAATTCCACTGTGATATTTCACTGTCTGGATTCCTTTTTATTAATCCTGTTTAGAATTTATTAGGCTTCTTGGATATTTAGATTAGTATCTTTCTTTAGTTTTAGAAAGTTTGAGAAATTCCTGAGAATATTGCCCCCACCTTATTCTTTTAACTCATCTGGACCTTCAGATTTTTATTAGATCTTGTGACTCTGTCTTCCATGTCTCTTAACTTTTTTTTTTTTTCCATATGTTCTGTCCCTTTGACTCTGCTGTGGTCTGGGTAGTTTCCTCTGACCTGTCTCCAGTTCATGGATTCACCTTTAGTTTATCTAATCTCCTGTTAAATCTGCCCAATGAATTTTTATTTCTAATAATACATTCTTTATTTATTAGAAGTTCTCTTTGGTTCTTTTCCACATCAGCTTGCTCTGCCCATGGTATTTCATTTCCTTGTCTCTTGTGGGTTATGGGAATGAGTGACCCTCTGTGTGATCTACTTGTTTTTCTCAGAACTGTATCTTGGAAAATGTTTGAGGTCTAGGATAATAAGTTGGGTTTCTCCAGAGAGGATTGCATTTACTTTCGTCAGTTGCCTGGGGCCCCTTCCATCTTTGACTCTTAAAATGAATTCTGGCCTTAAGGTTTTTCAGAGTACCCAAGTAGTATTTTAAGTTGTAATTACTCATATAAGGGCTACCTTGTAGTTTTGAATTCTCAGGGAGATTTTTTCCCCTCTCTTCATTGCTGTGGTTAAATTTTTTCCTTTAAACAGTTCCCTTGGAATATGACAACTCATTTCTAGTCTATCCTTATGCTTTTTTCTAGGGTCTTTAGACTCTCCACCTTAGGTAGGTCAGTATTCTTTGTCTTTTGTTCTCAGAGGCCTGCAAAGCCAAAAAAGTTGATTGAATTTACCTAGTTTGGTAAATGCCTTCAAGGTGAAAATCAGCTTTAGCAAACTTAATTGACCTTTCTCTATTCCTATCTTCATTAACTTTTGTCTTAATATTCCTTGCTTTCTTGACAACTTACGAATGCATTTGAAGATATTTTGAGAAATATTTTTGTCCAGTATTTTTTGTTGTTTTCATTAGGAGGATTAGTACAGGTTCTGAGTTTACCATGTTGCTGGAAGCAGGAGCGTCTCTGTGTTTATTTTCATATTCCCAGTTAGATTTTACTGTCCTTGAGAGGAGTGACCATGCCTTGGACTTTCTTGCCCTTCTCTATGATTCAGTCTCAGTGTTCAGCGGACGTTCAGTTTTACAGGTGGATGTGCAGCTAGGAAATAGTTTTGAGGGGCTTCTATTTTACATGTTTTATATCTATTTTTTAATCTTCCCAATTATTTGGTAAGGATATGTATATTATTATTACCTGTTTTTTACAGATCAGTAAACTAAGACTTAGGAGGAGTATATGGACACAAATCTGGTTATTAGTTGGGCTAGGATTTAGATTTATGACTTTTGACTCGTAATTCTGTGTCCTTTCTGCTATACCATGTTGCTTTTTAACTAATATTGTTGACATTTCTTGATTGTTGTCTATAGATATGAAACTTTTAGAGAAACCACTGGATTAATAATATCTGGATGAAATTCCCTCTAAATTCTCACCTGAAAGAAATTGTTGGCTGAGCATTCACTTTGCTTAAACTTTTATCAGTGACTTAAAACACTGTATTGACTTATGTTACAGAAAGCAGAAAAAAAATAATTGCTTACAAACTACTATGTATAAGATAAATAAGCTACAAGGATATATTGTACAGCACAGGGAATATAGCCGATATTATGTAATAACTTTATATGGAGAATTTCTATAAAAATATTGAATCACTATGTTGTACACCTGAAACTAATATAATATTGTAAATCAACTATACTTCAATTAAAAAGTTAAAAGAAAAAAGAAAAAAGAATTGCTCATTTTTGCTGTTGCAGCATTGTGAAATACTTTTGTTGTAAAATATAGGTAATTCTTGTTTTTTTCCAACAGGTGTGTGTGTAATATAGATTGCAGTGGGTACAGTTTTAATCCTGTGTGTGCTTCTGATGGGAGTTCTTATAACAATCCCTGTTTTGTCCGAGAAGCATCTTGTATAAAACAAGAACAAATTGATATAAGGCATCTTGGTCATTGCACAGGTAAAATTCATTCTACTTATCTAAAGACCTGTCTTTAATATCACATATCTTCAGTCTTATTTTTGCATTTTGGTAGTGTTCCAAATTTGTAGAATGAGAAATCTTTGATGCTTTATTTTTTTTTAATTACTATATATTTTAGAATTTCTTTGTTTTGTTACTAACTTAGCTCCTTTTCCCACATGTTTTCGTTACTTCAAAACACAAACAATGCTTCCTGGTTGTTTATTTAGTTACTAAGGTAGTCCTAACATGGATTTGTAGGTATATTTATGGTTCTTAAAAGTTGTCTTAAATTTGTAATGATTATAGTTGTTTAAGTATTAGCTTATTTTAATTTTAGTAAAACTATAAGTATTGCCATATTTAAAAAAAAAAATTTTTTTTTTGGCTGTGCTGTGTGGTATGTGGGATCTTAGTTCCCTGACCAGGGATCGAACCCATGCCTCTTGCAGTGGAAGTACAGAGTCTTAACCACTGGACTGCCAGGGAAGTCCCAACCATATTTTTTTCTCATCTTTTTTTCTAGAGCATAATAGTTTACTTTGTTTTCACATTTTCTCTGTAGTTTTTGCCTCTACATATTATATACTGCTAGAGATTTTGGCGTGAAGTTATAGAATTCTGGTAAGGAAAAATTATTACCTTCAGTTTAAAATTCTTTTTCTCTTCTTGCTTTTCCTTGTAGTTTAGAAGCCATGATACAAACTAAGAATGAATTTTGGTTTCTATTCCTGCTAGAAATATCCAGTCACCAAAGGCAGAGGTTTTCAACCTTTTTCCTCAGTAATAGGCACATGGGTTGAAATAATGTATCATTTGCTGCTAACAAACGAGTGCCAGACACATTCTCATGGCCTAGGATTGTGCAATTTCCCTGCTTGCTGAGTCTAATCACCCTCCCTCTAAGCCCCTCCCTTTTTTGGGATTTATTAAAAGGATATGTTTTTATCTGAGCTAAGGGGAGAAAGTTGCAAGCCAAAGTTTGCTACTTTATACTGATAACAAGCTATTTGTAAAATACAGAGCAACTGATGGTGAAATCTGTGGTCTAAGCTACTGAAGAATGCCCAAAAAAGCTCATCAGAGGATTTCCAGGTGGGGGTCAGGTGTGCACATAGTATAGGAGACCACTGATAGGGACCCCTTGCAGGTGGAAGGAGTAGTATGGTTTGCTTTTCTTTAATGGGGTGGCATTTAGAGCATAGGTTAAAGAGTAGCTTAGAGAGAGAATATCTTTTCTGAGGAATTGGTGCATGGTTGAATGGTACTACCTGGAATTTCAAATTTAGAATAATTGGTCAAGCTTGAGGATTTTGTTAATTGAAATGTATGCCGACTTAGAGTCCTTTGGAGTAGTTGGTGTTTAATTTTTGTCTTGGCTCCCATTTACACCTGACTGTACC